>NC_072790.1:150577396-151202396 GCF_028583425.1 Eublepharis macularius | reverse complement strand
TGTTCTCACAAACTCACAATTGACACACAAGGAACTGTCACTATCTCAAGTCTATGCTTAAAAGCAAAATATCATTAGGATTTACATTCTCCACAGCTAACACAAAATTCAGCATTAGAAATGGAGTTTTCTAAATTGCAGATGAAGATAAAGGAGGTCTAATTTCCACAGCCTTCCTAACAATAGGGAGAATGCCCTCTGCACAACTCATATACGAGACTCTACAGAAATCATGAAGAACCCCTCCCTGTATTTTGAGGCCATAAGGGAGCAAGAATCTGAGGAACTGTTAGGGAATTTGGGGAAGTCACCTCTATACCAGTTAAAATCCATTGATCTAGATTACCTAATGCTTATGAACGAATCCTTTCTGGACCCTTTCTGTTTAACATTCTTGTCCCTAGAATTAACAATAACAATGTAAAGTTTTTGTTAAAAAGTCTTGTGTATGACATTTTACCATCTTAAGACACCACTTCAGTGGCAAAGACCCTTCCTGATATTAAGAGTCTCCATGTTAATTACAGGACAACAGATGAACAAAACACTGAGCTTAGAAGTAAACCTCTCTCCACTTTCAAACCAAAGTATGCATAGTCTTAATTGCTTTTCATTTTGATATTCCCCATTCTAAAACTGAAGCTCAAACTTCTATTGATTAAAATAAAAGAAACAATAAAGGTGTATTTTATTTTACTGAACCAAATATTAATGATTGAGCCAAATATTAATGACAAATTTTGGGTCCCATTTAAAATGCATCTCCATTTAAAATACATTTGAAGAATGTAATGACTGTTACATAAAATACAACTGATTATAAAGGAATTTGCAAGAGGTATCTATTTACATAACTATTTCCATATCAGAGGAACTGCGTCTGCAATACTCTGAAGAAGTATCTGCTTAATAATCTGCAAGCAAATTGCGCTACAGAAGTAACTGCAGTCTAAGGTAGCTTGCTGGTCCAGAGTGCAGACTGACTTGCCACCTGGGAGCAGATCATTCTAGAAGACATGAAGCAGATTTCTATTCACTGATTATATATGCATATTGCACTGTGGGGTTTCTTAGTTAGTCAAATAGAACATTTCTTTAAGCAGCATTCTATTGTTCTTCCCTGCTCAAGTCGAGTGCTGGTTGCCCTCTTGAGTTTTCCAGGATTTCTCCTACTATGTCTGTCTTGCCAATCACTGCCCCATGCTCTTCCTCTAAACACTGCTCCCCAGTCATGTTACAGACCAGCTGTAAAGGGTTTATATATATATATATATATATATATATATATATATATATATATATATATATATATATATATATATATATATATATATAAATTTTTATTGGGTTTTTATAGTAACGGGAAGGGGTTACAACAAGAAATCAGTCTTTAGCAGGTTCACCACAAGACAGATATACATCAGTCCAAATATAAAAAGCCACTAAATATATAGTTAACGCCCCATATACCTTCAAGTTTCCCTTTTGTTTCTATAAACAGTATTTATTATGCTTTTTAATCCACTTATCCTGTTCCTTATATCATTTCTAACATTCTTTTCCTTTATATATATTATAGATGAGTCATTCTAAGAGCAGAAAGTGAAAATAGCAGAACAGTATATATCAATCAATCAAACAATGGTATACATCTATATAAGAAGGAAGTATTTTTGTGCTAGTTTTCCTCCTTCTTGCCTCTGTTCTGGCCACACTCTCCAAACTTGTGTACTTAAGTTTTCATTAGGGTAGAGGTAGGGGGGCCAGATCAGTATTTGATTCAAAAAAGGAGAAGTCCAGCCAGAGCTATTTACTTGGATTTTCATATTAATAAGGCTGGAGTGTCTACATAAGCTACAAGGCTGAAACACAATTTCACATTTTAAAAAAGAAAAGATAGGTTGTGTATATAATAGATGAATCATTCTAAGAGCAGAGAGTGAGAATAATAGGACATAAAATAACAATCAAGGAATGGTATAACATCTATATAAGAAGGAAGCCTTTTTATGCTAGCTTTCCTCTTTCTTGCCTCTGTTCTGGCCAAACCCTCCAAACTTGTGTACTTAGATTTTCATAATGGTAAAGGTGGAGAGACCAGATCAGTATTTAATTCAAGAAAAGAAAAGTCCAACCAGAGCTATTTGCTTGTGTTTTCATACTGATAAGGCTGGAATGTCTATATAAACTACAAGGCTAAAAGACGGTTTCCCGTTTTTAAAAAAAGAAGAAGAGAAAACTGGGTCCTTCATCTGCTTTATCTTGACCATCTGCATTATTACTTGGGTTTTCGTAGTCTTAAAATTATAAAGAGCAGTCAGTTACTTAACTTAGCCACTCATTTATATTCTAAAAGGAAAGACTAAAATCAAGAACAGGTAGAAGGCTTTAAGGGCACAGCCATCACATCACCCTCATCCTTTTGGCAGTAAACATTCAAAACCTATCATAATACAGAGCCTCTAGAGCTTTCATTAGATCTATATTGCATATCATTTGACATATAGAAAGAATCTAAATCATAATCCATATTTCTCCTTCTATTCTTTCCTTCAAAGTAAAATGAAGAAAGAAAAAGAGGGCAGTAATAATAGCAAAAAATAAAACTCTTTAACTCCCTCAGCCCCCCCCCCCTCTTATTCCTTCGAAGCACATACAAAATATATGGTGTTATACAAACACACAGGGGGAAAGAAAGAAAGAAAGAAAGAAAGAAAGAAAGAAAGAAAGAAAGAAAGAAAGAAAGAAAGAAAGAAAGAAAGAAAGAAAGAAAGAAAGAAAGAAAGAAAGAAAGAAAGAAAGAAAGAAAGAAAGAAAGAAAGAAAGAAAGAAAGAAAGAAAGAAAGAAAGAAAGAAAGAAAGAAAGAAAGAAAAGTCATAGGGACAAGGTGTTAGGTCTGGATTATTAGTTACTCATTCTGGAATTTGTCCTTATTTTTTCTTCTTTCTTCCTGTAAAATGGTATATCCAGTCTTTATTCCAACTGCGCCGCCGAAGGTGAATTTTCTTATCTTCCATCCAGTTCAGAGGAGGGTCAGCAAGAATGTTGTCACTTCTCTGTTTAATTCTCTGTTTGGGAGACCCTCCATTCAGTAGTAAAATGCTGGATTCTCTCTTTGCAGGTCCCCTTTGTGGTTTTGCTCTTTTCTTCGTACTGCCTTGTATCTTGAAGATGATGTACTGGTACAACCATCCATTTTGTAGACTCAATAGATTTTCCCTATTTTGTACATTTGTCTCACTTCGTTCTATTTTTCTTTCAAATGGATCTGTCTCCTTAGAGATTTGCTCTGTTGTCATTTTTTATCTTGTTTTTGTCCACTTCCGCTCCAAATATCCCATCTGCTTTAATAAATATTTCAGTCATTAGCTTGAAGGCTTCTTGTAATTTGGTAAGTACATCTTCTTCCCAAGAAGCCATTTCAATTATGGCTAGTCTCTCATCACAGTGGTAAAAAGCTTTGTTTTGTTAATTATGTTTGAAAATTTATTGCTTTCCAGCTGTCTGCTGAGAGGATCTCTTTACACTCTCTCCGTCTCCCCCTCCTCCTCCCAGCTTCAATCCAACAGCCGTTTCACACATAAGCTGGGAAGCCCTCATAAAGCCATAAAAACTATCTGCTTACTTGGTAGAAGGGGTCATAAATCTTTTGTGCTGTCTTGAGGTTTATCTGTCCTGTTCGGAATCTGCTTATATTCGCTGTAAAAATGCTTAAATCTTGCTGGACTTTCTGTTTTCCACAGCTTTATGGCCTTAGGCCCTTCAGTTGGTCCTTGCTATCGGAACCGGTGCTGAGACTTCTCGGAGTTTGCCAGACCGCTTGAGCTCTTCACCTTGTTCCAGCCTGCCTCCCCTCTCCGGGGGGGGGGACTTGGGGGCCTGAATTCTCAAGTCCCAAGGAACCAAGAAGGTCGCAGCAGGGAGCTCATAGAATTCAGCTGCTGTGGCTTCGCTGTTTCATTCCCGGAAGTCGGGTGCTGATATTATCTTGCAGCATGGAAACTATTCAGATAGCATCAGCAGCCCAGGAAAAGTCCAAAATATAGCCACCAGGAAGAGTCCAAAATATAGCCAATGTCACCTCTCCTAAAAACTAGGGCAACACTGGCATAGAAAGAGATGGATTCCCCCCACACGGTTCATGGCTTTTAAAGTTACCTGCATGGCGAAGAAGGAGGCATGCTGCGGCAGCTCTCACAAGGCTTGTGTAACAGTAAAAAGGGTCCTCAGATGACTGTTCAGAAGATAATGTTGCATGGAAATTTCTAGCAGAAGCGATTCACATGCTAATAGGCAATATGGCCCATAGCAAAAGAGATGTATATCCATTTAATACATAAATCAAGAAATGGTTATAAGAACTGTCACTGAACTTTTTGGTTGGATCCAACAAAAAAGCTTGCAGAAATAATTGGTGGAGCTGCTTTTTCCTCGACCTTCCTTTTGCTGATGAAGCCTGGTGTTTGTCCAGAATGTCCTCTTTGAGATTCAAGAGAGCCTTGTGGACAAACTGCACCACAGTGCAGGGTGTTGCAGCAAAGAGGAAGAATGCAGAACAATCTCCTCCTCCCCTGTTGATGTCAGCTGCCAGCGAAGGAGGGGGAGGAGACTATTTTCCCTTTTATTGCTGCAGCAGCTAGTACTGTGGTGTATTTTGTGATCCTCAGAAAAAGATCTTCAGAGCAAATAATGGGCTGCTGGAGGAGGCAAGGAAAGATCTGCTCTGACATAGCTTTTCCACCAGATCTATCCATTTGTCGATTTATAAAACGACTAACCATACCTTTAATTTTGTCCAAATTTTAACCTGGGGGGCGGGGGTAGCATTAATCTACAAGTCCTGGAGAAAGTCAATATTCCACAAGATTAAATTTTTCATTATAGCTGAAATGTAAACTTACTCATTGCAAGCAGGCTCTAAGGAGAACCTACCCAAACCTTCAAACTAATTATACCAGAACAGACATGGTCTCCAGTGAGAGAATCCAGATGATCATTACACTGGTCTTCAAAAAGCAACTGGGTGGGAAAACCTCAGCAGAGATTTCAAAAGACATTTCTCAGTATCACAATAAAAACAGCCAGTCTGATTCCCACCTTAATCTGTGAGTAGGACATACAGATTATCTTACAAGTAGTAAATACTTTACAAGTAGTACTTTACAAGTAGTAAAGTAGCCACGAAGATGGTTTTTCTGAGCCCATAACAGCTGCAAAGAACTGAGCAAGGATGAGAGATCAGGAAGTCTGATTAGGAAGATGGTGCCTCAAAACGGAGAAAAATTAGAACCAAGACACTTATTTATGCCCCACCTTAAATTGTTAGTGATTTTAAAGTCTTTACATATACACAATCCAATTAAACATCAGTTCCTTGGGATAGATGTGCGTATTTCCACTTAATTCTTAATAGTTACAGATAGAACTGTTGCCCTCAACCCAGTTACAATATTCCCACAAGGAGATATGGGTATGGTTCCATGTAGCATTTTATTAGCATTCCACTAAGGGCATAATTAAATACAAAACTGTTCCATTAAAAATGTTTAACAAGTCAGGAACAAGTAATATTTTATGCATAATCATCTCAGTAAATAAGCTCTAAAACCAGCTAGGAGGATCCTCCAATTAGCAGTAGAAGTGACACATTTATTTTCATTGAAACACAGTAACATGTATGTGCACATGTTAAATGATTTCCCATGGTAGTTAAACCTTGAAGGTTTCCTCTATCGCCAACATTTTGATTTCAAGTTTGCTGGGCATGCAGGAAACTCCTAAACCCGCATGGCTGGATGCTGCATATTAATGGCTTGCCATGTGGGATATGGCCAAGATGGGCAGTCATTTATAGTGGTTTCCATGTGGCAGCTGTTTCCTGAACTCCAGAGCTAAATTTGCCCCATTGCCCTTACGTACACCACAGTTATTCTGGATCATATCCAAGAATGGGTCCCAGCCATTTTTCAACCTCTGCCACCACAATGTTTTTCCTTAAGGCATAATCTTCCACCTGCAGAAGGAACAAGAAGGTAACTAATTTAGAATGCCGAAGCTTCCATTTTTCAGTATACTGAAAACATCAAGGAAAGTAAGTTTCACCAAGTGTTTCCAGTGAGAACAGCCATCTTCGGTTTATGTTCTCTTTACCTGATCTTTCAATATTTTCCCAACAGCAAAGTATTTGGATTCAGGATTAGAAAAGAAGAGACCAGATACTGCTGAAGCAGGCATCATTGCTAGGGATTCGGTCAGCTGAATACCTGAGGGTGTCAAAAGAAAACAAAACATCTGTGATTACTTAGGATCTGGCATAGTGTAACAGTTAAGAGAATGAACTATGATGTCCTTAGTTCAAGTCTTACCTCAGCAATGAACTGACTTGGTGGGACCCTCAGTACAGAACTACCATTCATACCCTATATACTCAACATTCCATGAGTTAGTTACATTCATGACTAATGACGTCACATTGCCTTTACATTTGCCTAGTCAAGACTTGCTCTTGCATTTATTATTTATTGATTAAAACATTTATATTGTAGTGCTTGGTAGTACCAGTGGATAGGATGAGATCTCAGGATTAAAAAAAAATCTCACATTTAAAAAATGGTAACATGGCTGTACGTAAAATAGCATTAGCCATGCATAAACACTGCAGATATTTTTAATCAAATAGTGTAAGTCTCAATAAATAAAAAAAATCAATATATAAACTTTTTGAAAAGGACAAAAGAATGTTTCTTTTTTAAAAAGTCTTGGCTAGGCAATGTAAAGACAATGTGATGTCATTAGTCATGAACATAACTAACTCATGAAATGTTGTGTGTTTGTAAAGGGCAAAATAATGGTACATAAATTATGGAGTACATTTTTCCATTTTATTACAAAGCTCCTGTGTATATTGGGTATGAATGGTAGTTCTGTACTGACGGTTCACAGAGCCAAACTAAATGTGATGATGAACTCATCATGGACCATGAGTTCCTGAGACCAAGGAAGTAAAAATGCTAAAAGAAAATAAGTTTCTTTTGCTTTTTTCCTCCCATTTTAAAATACTGAACTTGCCAAACGGAAAACTTTAGAGAGTTCATTTTGATCAACATAATGTTTTAAAATACAGTTTCCTAACCGCATGTTCTACTAGGATACCTGTTGCCTCCTCAATATTTGCCAGTTTCCACATAGTGAGTTTTTCTGTGTGGTCAGGTTGACAAGGATACCCAGGAGCTGGACGGATTCCCTCATATCTGATTCTACGCAAGTCTGAAAATTCCAGCTGTTCATTTTCACTGTAAGCCCAGAATTCTTTACGAACCCTTTCATGAAGTTCCTCTGCAAATGCCTGGGTAGAAAGCAGAAACAAGCAGTAGTTTTGAGTTTGCCTAAGACATAACATAAGTGTCCCCATTACTTCAATGCATTATGGATAAAAGCCTTGAAGAAACAAAGGTTCTCTATCATTTCTATTTGTTTATTTTTGCTGAAAAACAAGTGTGGTGGGCAGGACTGGCTCCAGCTCTCCCTCTCCTGAGGCAGCCAATGAGACCAGGTGAAATGCTGGGCCAATGAGAGTGAGTGTCCATTGGAAGGGGAAAGAGGCTCTTGGGAGCTGATGGGGGAAAGAAGGTGTGGTGGTGGACTCCTAGCCTTTACCTGCCTTGGGTGGCAAGGAGAGAGAAAGGCTTGTGTGTGAGAGGGGGTCGCACCATTGTTGTTATAACAAGTATTTTAAAAAATAAGCAGAGCAATTTTTCCTGTACTTTTCACAAACACCCCAGGCTGACAAAGTGGAAGTGCACAAACCCTGCAACAATCATTTCTTGGTATTTGTAAATGTGGAATATTTAATGGTTATATTTTTATTCCATTTTTTCCAGCCAAAATTGATAACAATAATCATGGTTACCTCTGCCAAGCGGTCTCCCAGTGCTTTCACCATTATGATATTGTAGTCATCACACTGTTTCTCATACTCCTTGCACAACTCATCAACTCCAAAGCATGCCACAGCAAACAGACCCAAATAATCACAAACTCCAGACTCCAGAGGAGCTATAAAGTCAGATAGGCAGTAATAGGGATCTGTACTGGCAGGGTCTTTATCAGCCTACAACAGCAAATGAAGCATTGCATTAAATAAAATGAACTTGCAGCTAGGTGAAGCTGAGCTTGGCAGGCCTAGATACAATCATATGGCAATCTCTTTTCCTCCACCGTACTTGACTACACTTTCAAAATTCAAAAAGCAGGGTTGCACTTACCTTTAACTCTTGTTCATTGAGATCTTCTGTGCAGGCACATAAGGGACTGCGCTTGCGCAGGCCCACCACCCGGAAGATTTGTAGCTAATTTTTACTACTAGAGGGCACTCGACGCCTCCCAGGCGCAGCTGTTTTCCTGCCAAAACAGTCTCTACCCGGGAGAAGTGGTGCCCTCTGTCCTCAGCTCCTCTTGCCGCCGCACTCCTCAGCATGAAGAGGGCCAGCGGGGAAGGAGGGAGGGCATGTGTGCCTGCACAGAAGACTTCAATGAACAACAGTTACAGGTAAGTGCAACCCTGTTTTCATTGTCGGTCTTCTGTGCATTCCCACATGGGAGATTACCAAGCTTCTCACCTGGGCGGTGGAGTCCGCTCTTCAGCGAAAGATGGATTGCAGTATGGCTGTGCCCACTGTTGTCTCTCATCTGTCAAGGATGTCCAGGGCGTAGTGTCTCATGAAAGTGTTTGCCGATGACCAAGTCATTGCCCTGCAGATGTCCAGCAGAGGGACTCCTCTCAGGAATGCTGTCGACATTGCCTGCGACCTCGTGGAATGTACATGGACCCCCAGAGGACAAGCTAAGTTGGCATACCTGTAACACAACCTAATAGCCTGCACAACCCACCGTGCAATAGTTTGAGTGCACGCTCTCTTCCCTTTCTTCGGGCCCGCATAACAAACAAACAGTTGCCTATCCACTTGGAAGGCCTTAGTATGGTCTAGGTAAAAAAGTATGGTCCTCCTAACATCCAGGCTGTGAAGCGTTCTCTTTGCCTCATCTCCGAGGTTAGGAAAAAACACTGGGAGTGACATCTCTTGCGTCACATGAAAACGTGACACCACTTTCAGCAAAAAATCCAGCCTAGGCCTCAGGACCACCTTCTCATTATGTATCTTAAGAAAAAGCTGGTCTAACTAACTCTCCTAGCCGACGTTACTGCGACCAACATTTCCACCTTCATGGAGAATTCCCTGAGGTGGCAAGTTGCCAATGGCTCAAATGGGCATGAAAGCAGTTTAGATAACATTAGCTGTAAAGACCATTGTAGAACTATCTTCCCTGTAGGAGGAAAAAGGTTCAATAAGCCTTTAATGAATAGCTTTAAAGTGTGATGTGAAAACAGTCTTCCTATCGACTGGAGTGTGAAAGGCTGAGATCGCAACCAAATAGACCTTAATAGATTACACAGAAAGCCCTGCATTCTTCAATTCTAACAGGAATTCTAAAATTAGAGCCAGGGACAGGTGAAAGGGGACAGCCCCTCTCTGCATCACCCAGGCCATAAACCTCTCCCATTTGTAATCATAAGACTTCCTCATGGAAAGTCTCTTGGCATTTAAGATAACCTCTGTCACTCTGGATGATAACTGCCCTACTGTCTCAGCAACCAGACTGTCAGTTTGAGTTTGTTTAGAGCATGGTGGTGCACTCCCTGACACAGGATCAAGTTTGGCTCTTTGGGTAGGTGCTGGAAAGTTTGGTTCATCATCTGATACAAGTGATGGAACCAGGGGTGCCTGGGCCAAAAGGGTGTCACAATTATGGCTGTCGTCCCGTCTGCTTGCATTTTGCTCACCATCCTGGAAACCAGTGGGATCGGTGGAAACACGTAAAACAGGTTCCCGGACCATGTAATCTGGAAAACGTCTCCCAGGGAATCTGGATCTGAACCCCCTCTGGAACAGAACAGAGGGGCTTTCCTGTTCACCCTGGTAGTGAACAAGTCTATGTCCAGTGAGCCCCATTCTGCGAATATAGGCCTGATATAGCGGTTTCTTAGGAGTCATAGGAGTTTGACCCGACCCTGCTCAGTCTGTCTGCAAGCACATTTTCCGTACCCAGTATGTGCACTGCTTGAACATGTATACCATGTTTTATGGCCCACTGCCATAGGGCAACTGCCTCCAGGCACAGGCAGCGGGATGTTGTTCCCCCTTGCTTGTTCACGTAGAACATAGCTGTGCTGTTGTTCATCAGAACCTGTACCCTTTTGCCCTTGACCATATCTGCAAATGACATTAAGGTAAAACGTATTGCTCGCAACTCTAGCATGTTAATGTGTAGGGAGAGTTCATCCCCAGGCCACGTACCATGGGCTGTTAGTGTTCCACAGTGTGCGCCCCACCCCGCAGTAGATGTGTCTGCGGCAACAGTGACATCTATATGTGGTGAACCATAACATAACCCTTGTATCAGATTTTCATCAACTGGCCACCAGCTCAGGCTCCTAAGAACCAGTCTAGGAATACTAAACTTCCTTTCCTGGTTATAAACTGATATGTGGAAAACAGACATAAACCAAAGTCGGAGCTCCCTCATACGCAGCCTAGCCAGGGGTGTGACTGCTGTGGTAGAGGCCACTAGTCCTAACAGCATTTAAATTTGTCTAGCAGACTGGAACCTCTGCCTCATGAACATTTTAACTATACCCTTAATTTTCAAAGCCTGATCAACAGGCAAGAAAGCCTTATTCAGGGAGGCATCGACTGCACCTATAAATTGGCCTTGTCTAGCTGGTACCAATCTAGATTTCTTATGGTTAACATCAACCCCAAGTCTGAACATGTAGTCAGCGTTAGTGACACCTGTCTCTTTAGCTCCTCCTTCGACGTGGCAGAGATCAACCAGTCATCCAGGTATAGATAGATGGAACAGGCCAGTGTTCTAAGGTAGGCAACCACCACCACTACACACTTGGTGAAAACCCTAAGGGCCGTAGAAAGCCTGAAGGGGAGCATACGGTATTGAAATATGTTACCTGCGCACATAAACCTCAGATACCGCCTGTGGGAGGGGTGGAAATAAGCATCCTTCAGGTCAATTACTGTGAACCACACATTGGGGGGGCAGTAAGGTCATTACCATACTTAACGTGGTCATCCTAAACTTCTGTAACTCTATGAACTTATTTAACTGTCTTAGATCTAGAATGGGTCTGAAACCCCCATCTTTTTCCTCCACCAGGAAGAAGTTCGAATAGAAGTCTAAGCGATCCTGTTCATTGGAGACCGGCTGCACAACCCCCTTTTTAATGAGTGCCTCTAACTCAGCCAAGAGTTCCGGTAAGTAAGAGAACTCAATTTTATAACCATTCTGAATAATGATAAGAACCCAGACATCAGTGATTATAAAGGACCAGGCTGCATAATAAACACTCAAGCTGTTCCCGAAGACTGGCTCAGAGTCCTGGTATACTCAGAACTGTTTTGGTACATTCTGCTGTTGATCTTTGGTGAGTTGGGGCTGAGAGCACAACCAAGCCCTGTATCCATGCTTCCTCTTGGACGGACCCCTTGGCTTGCTTGATAAGAGCAGTTCTGCAGATAAGTGTAAGCCTAATAGGGTTGATACCGATATGGCCTGCCCTTGTAGTAAGTCTGTGGTATCCCCAAGCTCTGTTGCATCAGTGGGAGGACACCGTATGACCTGGTTGTCAGTCTATCCTTTCCTTTCTGTGAAAGGTAGTCGTTGGTCTTCTTGGAAAAAAGGAATTTGCCCTCGAAGGGAAGGTCCTCTATCTTATTCCTGGTGTTGATCAGTAGAGCCATAGACCGAAGCCAGGCGTGCCTTCGAAGGACAATCGTCGAGGTCAATGCCCTGGTTGCCAAATCAGCCATGTTCTGGCTGGCATTCATCTGGTGCCTTGCTAACCATTAGGACTCCAACCATATAACCTTGGCCAGTGGTTTTTGGTCTTTGGGGAGTTTGTCATGGAAGGCCGCTGCTTTCCCCCATAGGAAGATCTGGTAGGCCGCCATCATTGCGGCGTAGTTAGAGATTTTGATGGCTACAGCAGCAGATCTGTAGATCTTCCTCCTAATAGCGTCCAGCTTCCTTCCCTCCTTGTCCGAAGGCACAGAGTTCGATCCTTGCCTTTGGCGAGACTGCATCTATTCAATCACCAATGACAATGGAGGGGGGTGTACTGAGAGGAAAGGACACAAATCATCCTTAGTTTTGTAGAGTGCCTCAACCTTCTTAGCCGAAGGTGGGTTTGAGGCAGGCTTCTCGCACAAGGAGTTCATGAGGTCCACGAATCCCTCAATTACAGGGAAGGTCATGTTGGCTGCAGATCCCGAGTACCGGTAACACAGGATCTTGTCCTTAGGTTTGGGATCTAGAGATGTTACGTCAATCTCCAGTGCCTTGGCCATTCTCTGAAGCAATTCAGTATAGGACCTGAATTCTTCAGTAGGAGAGTGTTCACCAGAATCCCCCAAATTCTCATCGGGGGATGAATCCGACGGACCTCCTGGGCTTGTTTCATTCCCAGAATGTTCAGGTTCTAAATCCCAAAGCTGGTAAGCCATAGCAGACTCCGGAATAGAGTGGCTCATAGAAAGATCTGTAGGAGAACATGACTCTGCGTGAAATGGTTCCCCAATGTCTATGTCTGGGTATAATCTCAAGGAGCGTCCACTTGAGTAGCCCCGTTCTGAGCAAGAGTGGTGACTTTGTCATCTGCATGACTTGTCCCTTAGGATCTCCCTTTCCTCCATTAAGGATGTCATAGAGGACGACCTGGACCTTGGTGAGGGAGTTCTCGGAGGCTGCACTACCTCCGGATCCGACAACTGTCAGTTCCGTATCAGGTCTACTCTGCTTGACTCTTTGCTAGAGCAGTGCTAGATCTTAGCCTTCTTTTTTTCAGTGGTTCTGAGGTGGTCGGATCTGATGCCGAGTTTTGAGGCTTGAGCCTGTGCTGGAGTGCGCGTCGAAGGTGCTAAATGGGTTGAGTCTGTCGACTTCAAGCAATGACTCCAAGATGTCTGCGGGTCCAAGCGCATGGGCAATCTTGGTTCCGACCAGAGTCGGACTGACCTGACAGTTCTCGCAAAGGTCTTTGAATCTGAGCAGGTGATGGTTCTGACTGGGGCAGCAGGGTTGGGGTCAGATCTGACTGTCCCATGGAGCTTTCGTCCAGGGCAGCTCCTGCAGCTTTAGGCTTCGGACTTTCTATGGCCATGGCTTTCTTCCAAAGTGCTGCGTTTAAATCGGAGGATCTCGCTTTCAGGTTGAAAGCCCTACAGTTCTTGCAAGCCTGATTGTTGTGCCCCTCGCCCAAGCAAAGAAGACAAAGTGAACACCTGTCCGTCTTCACCATCTTTGTGTTGCATTTAGAGCAACATTTGAATACAGCTTTATCAGCCATATTTTACAGTAGAAATTCTATTTTTTTCCTTTTCCTAGGTAAAGGCCGAAGGAAAACTCACGAAACAGCTCCAGCTACCAAAACTCTCACAGCGGTGGCAAAAGAGGAACTTGGGGCAGAGGGCACCGTGCCTCCCAGGTAGAGGCTGTTTTGGTGGGAAAACAGCCGCGCCTGCGCCCTGGGAGGCGTCGAGCGCCCTCTAATGGTAAAAATTAGCTACAAATCCTCTGGTTGGTAGGCCTGTGCAAGTGCAGTCCCATGTGGGAATGCACAGAAGACCGACAATGAACACCTGGTTTACAAAGCAGTCATTTTTCAAATGTAGGCGTTCTCAAACTGCTTAATAAATTTTACTTGCTTTCCATTAAGGAACAAATAAGAACTTCAGGGAGAAGTATCAGACTCTCAAAGACCACAGGGCCATTCCAAGGACAAAATTATCTTTTTAAAAAGAAGAGGAATATATTGGAACTAACAGAATTGTTCCATCTCTGGAGTACAGAAATCTAAATTAGTGAAGCTGATGTATGGCTTTTCTTACTCACTTATGAAGATGTGCAATGTTACATTTCAAAATGATGATTTCTGGCTAAAAGAATAGATAAAACACTAATGAGAAAATGAGGTACTGTATGTGAGCAAAGGCCAGCAATGGTAAGGAAGCCATAAAGTAGAGGTGGGGGGATGGGTAGGAGGAATTATGAGTGTACACACCATAGTATGTAAGCTCTGAAACTTCCAAGGTCACAGGTCATCATAAAACATATTTAAGAAAAATCAGTTAATACTCTACCTGCTGCCTTAAGCCACAGAATTTAGCGATTGGTTCTGAAGACTGCAATTCCTCATCTGTATATAAATAAATGTCATCTTGTACACTCCGAGCTGGCCAAAATCCAACCAGACCCTTAGCTTTAAATTTCTTTTGTGTAATCAATGTTTTCAGCAAGATCTGAGCATCATTATATACTTTTTTTGCCTCTTCCCCTGGTAAATGAAGAGAAACAGAAAAATATTCAAAGCAACTTTCCCAAACGTTCTTTTTAAAAAAATAATTAACATTGTTTTGCTGCTATACCCTTAAGTTCACACATCCTTTTCACTAAGACAAAAAGCAATGCTAAGCAAGTTTACTCACAATCCTACTCAGATCAATTCACCAGTGCTTATTCACAGGAAGTGTTCTTAGGATTCCACTGACCGTCTATTAATGATGACACAGGCAAGCATCAATACATTCTTGACTGAGACTGTGATAACTTTGCAAGCTTTTGCAGTAAGCAAGACTTAGTTCAGGCATCTGGGTTACAACAGAAGATTGAGGGAGAACAGTGTGTGAAAGCATCTACATTTTCCAAAACTGACACTCACAAATGTATCCAAATGCCTCAGAAGAATGAATTCAGCCCAAGATAAACAGAGTGTGTACGCACATGACACAGAGAAGATTAACCATTATCAATTCCTTGTTTTGATTTGCTGATATGTTATCCATTTACAGCTGATATTTCAATAGTGCTCTTTTTTCTGACTGCATCAATGATTTAACTGAGCTTTAATCCAGTTGATAAAACTCTTTAATTAACATTGTTCCCATGTGTATTGTTGGTATCAATTTGTGCATATATGCACACAATTTAAAGGCATTTTAAGGAGCATTTAATATACTGTTTAGATTCTCTTCCAGAGTACATTATTTTATTACTCACCCACTGCTTTATCATTGAAGATTTTAGGAAATCCCCGGTTTGGGTATTTGCCTCTAAGTTGCCAGACATCAAAAAATGGCTTCCAGTCAATGTATTCTACCAGTTTTTGCAAGTTATAATCTTCAAAAATTTTAGTGCCAATGAATTGTGGTTTAACTGTAAAGATATAATTTGTAGATTTTGCAATTCAGAACACACTACGTAGGCTACATCTATCTCCACAACTCTGCACATACTGTCATCGTTCAGACACAAGAAGTTTGGGTTCCAAACCATGGTTACTAACTAGCCTTCTCTCCCACCCAAATCCTCAGATGCTATCCCAAATTGCTCAACCTTGCAATTCCAATTTTTGCATTAGCAGTGTCCTCCCATATAAATATCTCAAATTTGTTTAACATGATGGATGGAACATTCGCACTACAGTAGATTGTATATTCAAATGGGTGTCGGCCTTAACTAAAAAACAGCAGTGGAGGCAGAGACAAGACTATGGATGGGATATAGATGGGAGGAAGGCGTACTTTGGAAAATTGCAAGAGTTGCTAGACTATCTTCATAGTCCATGTGCTTTAGGCTCCCTTCTCTGTGGTCAGACAGCCTTCAAGGATTGTGAAATGTCTCAAACTGGGAAGTCAAGCCACAGCTTAAGATGGGTAGCCATGTTAGTCTGTCTATAACAGTAGAAAAGAGCAAGATTCCAGTAGTACCTATAAGACTAACAAAATTAGTGATATGGTATGAGCCTTCATGAGTCACAACTAAATTCTTCAGATACAGAGAAAACCACAGCTTGACACTCCAGTTTGGTTTCTACTCTCCCCTATCCTGTGTGGATCAAAAATACAGAGAATGGGGTCAAGATTGCAGAAAAATCTCCAAACAACGCAAAATTAAAAATGTGTGGAAAACTAAGATCTTGCTACCCTACATTTTAATATCTCAGCCAGCATCTTTAGGATAAGTGAGAGCTGCCGCCACCATCCACTGCTGGAGAACAGGTGCTATAGGAGAGAGGGCAGGGGGGAGGAGAGAGAACTACTGCCATTACTGCTGGTCTGCTGGACAACATGCACCGCAAGTGAGTGGGCGGGGAAGGAGGATAAAGAGCTGCCGCAGGTGAGTAGGCAAGGAGGAGGAGCAGAGGCTGACAGGCACTGTAAGCTGCTAGGTGAGTGAGCATGGGAGTGGAGAAGGATGGGGAACCCACCCCCCCATGAGTCTCACATGGTTTAGTAATTAGAGATGGGCACGAACTAGAAAAAAACCGAACCGTGCAGTTCATGGTTCATCATGTTTCACGAACCACGAAGTTTCACAAACCTGCCCCAGTTCACAAATTGGTTCATTTTGATTCATGGGCCAGCAAATCACCACTTCCGGGTCAGCAGAAGGTCTGCAGAAAGTCCATCCCCTGTTGCCTAGGAAACTGATTGATTGGCGCCAGGCTGTCTGCAGTGAGGAACTGAAAAACGAACCAAACGAACCAGCCTAAAGTTCATGACAGTTCATCAGAAATGGACTCTGATGAACCGCTGGTTTACGAACCACGAACCGGCCCGGTTCATCACAAATTTTGGTTCATATTTCAGTTCGTGCCCATCTCTAGTAATGACTAAACATGGTTTGCCAAACCATGGCTTGCAAACTTGGTTGTTACATCTGAACTATACCACTTTTCTATTGTGTCCTCAGTGTCTTCTCGAGTTGAACTACAGGTATATCAAGGCATTGTTCTTAACATCCCATCACAACTGAAGTTAACACTCAAATGACACATTTTTAGAATTTAGCCAGAGCTGGGTGGCTAAAGAAACAAAATATAACAGATATTTTGTTTCTTTTGTAATGTGGGAAGTGATTATTTGATAACAGGGTGGCATTAGTACATGGTGTGATGGGACAGCTGCCAGGGCCTATGGCTTCTGGTGGGGCCCTCTGCTGCTGACTCCCTACTCATGTATCTCCTCTGATGCCTGCAGTCACACCCTTCTGCTACCTAGCTGTGAGTGCTTTGTCACCTGTGCTCTCAGCTGCATATGCTTACTAGTGCTACTGGAGAAGGACATGTGGGTGGTGCCCAAAGCATCAGCATTCTTGGTGGCCATGGCAGTGACACTCCTAGATGCACCCACCACCCAATACCATTGGGGAAAAAGTGTGCAGACAGTGTAGGCAACTGACCACAGGTGGTAGAAAATCTTGTGAGATCTTGCAAAACACACACAAGCCCCAAAACCTGGAACCAACTATGTTTGACAATTCTATCATTACTTTTAAAACAGTACATTAAAGGTAAAATTAAAATGTACATAACATTTTCAAATTGATGTTTCTTCCAACAACAGCAAATCTGTAATTTTATGAAGCACAAAAGTCATTTTTTTAAAAAAGACAAACTAACCTAATTTAGACTGTGCTTTCCAATCATAACAGAAGCGCTTGCTTCTTGCTTGCTGTAGTGACACGTATCTCCTTTCCTGTGTGGAAATAAGGCTATAGTTGGTATTTGCATGACGTCTGAACAAGTCATGATCAGCTGATTTATCAAGGACTTTTCAAAAAGCATAAACAAGAAAATGCCGATAAATGATCAGTACACTCAACATTAAAAATCTCTATCTACCTTGAGAGAGTCATAGTGGTCCTGTCTAATATCTTCATATTCCTCTAGTATTTCTTCAAAGAAGTCATCCTTTAGATTCTCATCTAAAAGCTGAGAGCACTGAAATGAACACAGAATGCTTGCTTATTAAACTTGAGGCTAATGTATGCAAACCAATTTCTTGCCATTTCTCTTTGTCAAGCACTTAAAATCCTGCTACATGTATAATAACCCTTACAAAATTAAAAAATAAAGTTATTCTAACAAAAAAGGGATGCTTTTCTGATTTTTTTTTCATTTTTTCATATGAGGACTATTTCATTCAGAACTGTGAAGCTGTTTAAAATATTATAGAATCATAAGGTTGAAAGGGATTTCCAGGGTCATCTAGTCCAATCTCATACACAATGCAGGAAGTTCACAACTACCTTCCCCCCCACATACCCCCCAGTGACCCTTGCTTCATGCCCAGAAAATGACTGCAACCAAGAGAGGCACCCCTAGTATAGCAATGCAAAAGCCAAGGAGAGAACCACACCCAAGGGAATATCAATAATCATAGTATCAGATCCAGTTCTGATGTTAACTCTATGATATAATCAGTCTAATAAAGTGACTACGTGCATTCATAAATATCATAAAGTGCTAGACATTCCAAAGAAAATTCCTAACACAGAAATACAATAGTAAATTAAATAGTAAATTCAATAAATACAATACATATAATAAGACTTATTCATAAACAATTCTGTATAGTAATGACCACAATAGTTTAAACAGACGCCCAGCATTACTATGTGATTGAAAATAACTCAGTCTTTTCCTTTTAGGCATGCTGGGAAAGAAGCTCTGGAGGAGATGTTAAAATGGAACGCAAGTATATAAAGAGCAAGGTTGTATAACTGTTTCTGTTTTTCTCTTGCAGGTGGAGTGGTAGATGTCAGAGGCGGTGTAAGTCTATGCCCGCCTGGCCCTACCAGGGGCTGGCTCTTACAACGCAAGTTTTGTCAAATGTCTTCCTCAGGGGTCAAAAGACCATTCACCTTAATGATTTCACCATGAATCAAAAATCTCTCCTACATCCTGTGAAGCAGCATGCCACACTCAACAGCTGTGCTCTAGCAGCTATAGAATGTCTAGCACTTTATGATATTTATGAATGCACATAGTCACTTTATTAGAAGTCACTTTATTAGACTGATTATATCATAAAGTTAACATCAGAACTGGATCTGATACCATGATTATTGATATTCCCCTGGGTGTGGTTCTATCACTTTGGCTTTTGTCATGCCCAGAAAATGGCAAAACACTGTCAGGATCCCTAGACAAACGGGCCTGGGGAAAATTGCTACCTGACTCCAAGGTGGTTATTGGCTTTACCCTGGACATGTGAGAAGGGGCCATGAGAACTAAGCACAGATGGAACCCTTCCTGCCCTCCCTCTCATGATCTGCCTAGGTTCACAGAATCAGCATTGCTGTCAGATGGCCATCTAGCCTCTGCTTAAAAACCTCCAAAGAAGGAGAGCCCACCGCCTCCCAAGGAAGCCTGTTCCACTGAGAGACCACTCTAACTGTCAAGAAGTTCTTCCAAAAAATCTTTTGATTTAATTTTAACCCGTTGGTTCTGGTCTGACCTTCGGGGGCAGCAGAAAACAACTCCACACCATCCTCTATATGACAGCCCTCAAAGTACTTGAAGATGGTTATCATATCACCTCTCAGTCATACCCTCTCCAGGCTAAACATACTGAGCTCCTTCAACCTTTCCTCATAGGACTTGGTCTCCAGACTCCTCATCATTTTCATTGCCCTCCTCTGGACACATTCCAGTTTGTCTATATCCTTCTGAAACTGTGGTGTCCAAAACTGAATACAATACTCTAGGTGAGGTCTAACCAGAGCAGAGTAGAGCGAGTACAGTGATACCATCACTTTGCGTGATCTGGACACTATGCTTCTGTTGATACAGCCCAAAATTGCATTTGCCTTTTTAGTCAATGCAGACTTACTTGCCACTTCAAAAATAAACATGAGAATGAGTTGTGAAGGTAAGCATGAAATAAAGAACTAAAGGGATGATGAACTGTGGAGATTTTTATTTAAGCTTTCCTCTGTGAAATAAGTTGTTTGTTTGTTTCAAAATTACAGATTTGTTTGTTTCAAAATTACAGATTCTGGAAGCTTGATTGTTAATACATTAAAAATAAATACGGCTAAATGGATTCTTACTCCCATTTTAAAGGCTAGAAAGCTCCAAATATATCAGCTGCTGGAGCTCTATTATTTAGTAAGAAGGACAGCCAGTATTTCATTCTACATAATTCGTTTAAGCATACAGAAACACAGGAACCATTTTAAACCTCAACCACACAGTTTAAGATTTGAGCCTCTCATTTGGAACCCAAAATATTCCCTCAGACGAACACAGTCAAAATGCGGGAACAGTCTGAAAATGGAAGACTTGAAGTGTGAGCTTAGCAAAGCATACTGAATATATTTACAATCATAGGCAAGCCACTTCTGAGATTTCTATTATTCATTAAGCAAGCTGTTCTAGTCAGATTTAATTAAGCCCATGACTGCCTTAGGCGTTCAAAAGCATCATTCCTAAACTGAAATGCAGGGCGATGATATACAGAAGCCTTTGCAAAAAAAAAATCATGTATTTTCCATAATATTTTACATTTTCTTAGATTAAAAACATTTTGCTATACATTTAGACATTACCAAAATCATTTGGGTGGTGTTTTATACTACTGGAAAAGGGGATAAACAGTTTAATATAGCTCACGGGTATCTGGAAAAAAAACACTTCACAGATTGAGTTGTGGGGAACTAGTTATCAGGGTGAGTGTAACTCTATGAAATAAGAATAAAAGTGTCAGACTATGGCATTCCAGACACGATAGTCTGTCTTACTCCCTTCTGCAAGAAGACAAGGTCTTTTGATTTCAAAAGGTTTTATTTTGAAAGACAGCATTCAGGCCCAGACGTCCATATTCCAGGATTTGAGATCCTAGCTGAACAAGGCATTGTTAGGAATGAGATACAGAACAGAAGTTGTTACATTTCACACTCTCAGCCCATCCTCCCCCCAGAGTTCACATAGCAGGAGAGTTCTCTGTGGGAACACTAGCCAAGGTCGATTCGGCTCAAAGAAAAGATAAGACAGAGTCTTCTCCCATGGAAGCGGCTCCTCGCAGGTGGGGCCTAGAGGGAAAAGAAGACTAAACAACTAAAGAATTAAACATGGCGTTACTCAGGTTGCTTCCTTTCAGACAACATACAAACAGACCCTGACATTCTGCCCCCCCTTAAGACCCCTCTCCCCCTGGCTTGTTGGGATACAGTTGATGGAAACGTTTAATCAGACGGGGAGCTTTGACGTGAATTGACTCCACCCATTCCTATACCCCTCCTCAAAGTCTTTCCAACGGATCAAATAGTAAAGTTTATGGCATCTTATTTTAGAGTCCAGTATTTCTTCAACTTCATAATGTACTTGGTCATCAACCATGGTGGGAATAGCGGTTGCTGGTGATGGATGACATTTGTCTGGCGCAGGAGCCTTTTTTAACATACTGATATGAAATGTACGGGGGAAATGATGTAGATTCTTTGGAAGAATAATTTCTGCAGTCACACGATTTATTATTTTCTTGACAGGAAAAGGACCTAAATATTTTAAGGCCAGCTTCTTGCTGGTTTGTTCCATTTTGAGGTTTTTGGTAGAGATATACACTTTGTCCCCTGGTTGCAATTCCCATTGTGCCGCACGGTGGCGATCGGCATATTTTTTGTAGTCTGCTTTGGTTAAAGCTGTTTGGATAGCCGCCCATTGTTCTGTGACGTTAGTCCACCATTGGTGCAGATCTCCAGCGGGTTGTTTTTTCCTTGGCATTTCAAAGGGGAATGCTTGCCCATTGTAGCCATGCACAATTTTAAAGGGGGTTTCATCTGTTGAACTGTGGACTGCGTTGTTATAAGCGTATTCGGCGAAATGAAGAAGCTCCGCCCAGTTGTCTTGCTGGAAATTAACGTAGCAACATAGGAACTGTTCTAAGACGTGATTTGTTTTTTCCGACTGTCCGTCAGATTGTAGATGGAAAGCAGAGCTGATTCCTTGCTCTATTCCTGTTAATTGGAGAAGCTCCCGCCAAAAGTTGGCAACGAATTGTCCTCCGCGATCCGATATCACCTTAGAGGAAAAAGAGTGTAGCTTCACAATATGTTTCATAAATAACTCAGCTAGTTTTTTGGCCGTGGGTATAGTCGTACACAGAATAAAGTGTGCTTGCTTAGAAAATAAATCCACAACTACCAGAATACAGGAGCAGCCTCTGGAGGGAGGTAAATCAGTAATAAAATCCATGGATATTACCTCCCAGGGTCAACTGGGAGTTTCCAATGGCTGTAAAAGTCCCGGAGGTTTTTCTCTTCTTGTTTTGCACTTATACAGGTTGGGCAGGAGGATACATATTGGGATACATCTTTTGGGATCCCAGGCCACCAAAATTGCCTTTGTATTAGGTGGAGGGTTTTTAGATAGCCAAAATGACCAGCGGTACAGGCATCATGACAGTGGTGTAGAATTTCTTTTCTGAGGCTGGCTGGTATATACAAACGATCGTCTTTAACCCAGTCTCCCTCCACCGTTTGAGACATTTTGGCTTTGGGCACTCCCTCCCCTTCCTTTTCCACCTCGCTTTTCACTTTTGCTCTCCACCCCTTTTCTTCTACTTGGGCTTGGCTGAGAGTGGTAACCACACCTCCGAGCTGCCGGGGGGTGAATACAGTGTCAATAGTCTCCTCCCTTTTGCTCTGATGTTGGGTCATGTGCGAAAGAGCGTCGGCCAGGAAGTTAGTTTTTCCTGGTAAAAAGTTAAGAGTGAAATTAAATTTAGAGAAGAATTCTGCCCACCTGAGTTGTTTAGCGTTAAGACATCTAGGGCTTTTTAGTGCTTCTAAGTTTTTGTGATCTGTCCAAACTTCAAACGGGTGCCGTGCCCCTTCAAGCCAATGACGCCATACTGTGAGAGCTACTTTGACGGCAAAGGCTTCCTTCTCCCAGACGTTCCAATGTCGTTCTGCTTCAGAAAATTTTCTAGATAGATATGCACACTGTTTGGCTTTCCCATCTCCCCCCTTCTGCAGGAGTACTCCCCCTATGGCCGTATCGCTGGCATCGACCTGTACTATGAAAGGGCGATCGGGGTGTTGCAAAACAGGTTCAGACGTAAATTTGATTTTGAGTTCATCGAAAGCCAGTTGGCAGTTTCGGTTCCACTCCAATTTGGAGGTGGGTTTCTTTGCCTGCTCCCCTCTTCCTTTCGTTTTCAGAAGCTCGGTTAGAGGTACGGCGATTTGGGCAAATCCCTCTATGAAATCTCTGTAGAAGTTGGCAAACCCCAGGAAGGATTGCAATTGTTTACAAGTGGAGGGGGTTTGCCAGTCCTGTACCGCTTTGACTTTGGCGGGATCCATTTTTAGCCCTTGTCCAGATATGCGGTAGCCTAAGTAATCCAATTCGGTTTTATGAAACTCACATTTGGAGAGTTTGATAGGGAGTTTGTGGCACATTAAAGTGGTTAGTACTTCCCGTACTACTTTTACATGTTCCTCTTTTGTTTTTGAATAAATTAGCACATCATCTAGGTAAACAACCACTCCCTTATATAAGTATTTATGCAGTACTTCATTGATCATAGACATATATACGGAAGGAGCTCCAGATAAGCCAAACGGCATAACAAGGTATTCATATTGACCTAATGGCGTATTGAACGCGGTTTTCCATTCATCTCCTTCTTTGATTCTGACATGGAAGTAGACATCTTTTACATCCAATTTGGAAAAGATCTTACCTTGAGCCACAACATTGAGTAGATCTCGGATGAATGGGATAGGGTAGGCACTGGTTGTTGATACTGCATTGATCCCTCTGAAATCTGTGCACAATCTCAAGCCGCCATCCTTTTTTTTGACGAAAAGTACAGGAGCTGCATGAGGACTATTAGCAGGGTGTATGAATCCTCTTTCCAAATTCTTATCAATGAATTTTCGGAGCTCTTCCCTTTCCAAGGGGCTCATTGAATATAATTTGCTCTTGGGTAGACTTTCCCCCGGTATTATTTCGATGGCACAGTCTGTAGCACGATGGGGGGGAAGACTGTCCGCTTCCTCTTCACTGAAAGCTTGTTTCAGGCTTCTATATTCTTTAGGAATGTGATTAATTTCTTCTTGAGTTAGAAGGGCTACATCCAACTGGGGTGGTTTGTCTCTCCCCCAGTCCGCCAGCCAGCAATGATGCTCACAGTAGTCTTTGTTGAACATTAACTATTCCCTTAGCCCAGTCTATATAAGGGTTATGATCCCATAACCAACGGCTACCTAGGATAAGGGGGTATTTTGCTGCTTGGCTGACTACGAAACATCTGCTTTCCCAGTGCTTCCCCATACCTGTGGGTATTGGTTCGGTTTCTAAAGTCACTGGGTACATGTTGGATCCATCCATTTGCTCAAAGATGATAGGATTTTCTAATTCTTTGGTTTCCAACCCCAAGCTGTTTACTAAGGCTGGGGCTATAATGTCTCTGGAGCATCCAGAATCAATCAAAGCTTCTACACAAATATGAGTTCCTCTTTTCGGATTTAGTAGTCTTACAGAAAGAAACAATACAGACCCCTTTTCTCTCAACTCTTTCTGGGTGATTTCTTTTTCGATCTGCTGTTCGGGCCTCGTTACGACAGATCCATCTCGTTTCCCAATTGGAGGCTGGGAGCTTCTTCTTCACTCTCTGTGGGTTGTACATCCAACTCCATTAGAACTTCTTCCGCTTCTAAGCCTTTTTCCGGCTGACTGCGTTTTGGAATTCCACGTCCCCGGCTGGCCCTTGGGGCCGGGATGGGGCGAGCAGGAGTAGGGGCGGTGGTCGCCGATATGCGTGATGAGAATTGAGCTGCAAAGTGTCCGCTCCTACCGCATTGGAGGCATAGTCCTTGTCGCCAACGAGTATCCCTTGCTCCATGACTTGGGGGACCTGTTCGCCCCCCTTTGGGTATTACCGGTGTTCTCCTCACCCCTAAGGCTTGTTGTTGCTCCACTAATCTTACTTGTTGTATGCGATTTTCGACTTTGCAGGCCAGTTGTATCCATCCTAACAGCGTTGGTGGGTCATCTTGCATTAGGGCTCGGTCTAGCAGCCTGGGATTCATGCCTCCTTTAAACATGACAATTTTGGTCCCTTCTTCGCAATGGGGACATTTGTCAGCTAGTTGCCGAAATTTGGCCGCATAATCTCTGATTGGTTGCATACCTTGCCGTAAAGTTTGTAATTCTGTGCGGGACCGATCTTCCTCAAGGGGATCCTCATATTGGGCTCGTAGCGCTGACACAAAACATTGTAGAGTGTCTAATTCAGGGGTGCCAGAGTCATATAATGTTACATACCATTCGGCTGCTTTGCCTTCCAGTCTCAACGCCAGGTGATCAATCCTACTTTCCTCGTCTGGAAATAGGTGTCCCCAACGGTTGAAAAACTGGAGTGCTTGTACTACGAAGAATCCCAACTTTTGCGTATCACCATCAAAAGTGGCTTTCAGTTTAATCCATCCCCACGGTAGCTCAGGCTCCCTTCGTCTGTCCGGCTGTATCAGCCATGGGGCCGGCAGAGGACCGGGCAGCACCAGCCCCTGCATCAGTCCTCTGGGCTAGTCTTGCGGGCCTCTGGGAATTCCTGGTGGCCGGGGTCTGGGTGCGCTTCCAGGCGGTGGGGCTCGCAGAACTTGCCCCGGGGGCCCCGGTGGGAGACTTCCTGGACATGGTTGGGGTGCCGGAGGGACTTGTATAGGAGGCAGTGGCCTCGGCAGCGCTGGTTGTTGGGGTACCACCTGTCTAGGAGGTACCTGAGACAGAGGTGGCGGAGGCACCTGTCTGGGAGGAGGCGCCAGCGGCCACGTTTGTGGAAGAGGTAATGGCTGCGGTATGGTCTGAAGAGGAGGTGGTGGTGGTGGGACCTGCTGCGGGGCCGTTTGAACTGGTGTTGGTTGAGCTGGGGGCTGTAGCGTTTGCGGAGGGGTTGGTATTATTTGCGGTACCAATGGTGGTGGAGCAGGTGCCGCCGGCATAGTTTGAGTCAGTTGTGGCGGCGGTTGAATCAGTGACGGTAACATGCCCAACCCCAGAGTTGATTGGGTACCCACCGATATTGGGCCCCTACTCGGTACTTGACCCTGCGCTGCGGGTGGCACTAGCGGGGCTATTGTTTGTCCGGCCGCCGCTCTCACCTCCCTCTGCTCTCTCACCAACACGCCAATAAAGTAGATGGCTTGGGCTTGGTCCTCTCCCATCGCTCTCACTCTGTCTTCCATCCGGCGGTAATGTTCTTGAATTTCGCGGTTCATTCCATCTTCCCCTCGTTCATTGGGTTCCGAGGTTTCCCGTGACCTCGGAGGAACATAGTCTGTGGGCCAAGCCCTTATCGGTCCTTCTGCACCTCCGATCGGCCTCCACTCATGGTCTGTAGCCCCCTGGTCATAGGGCCGTATCAGACCTTCAACTCCGCCGCCTTGCAACAGTTGCTCATCCTCCATAGTCATGCTGGCCAGAATCCCTTTTGTTAAACCAGTAACGGCCGAAATTCCAGTATCCACTACCTGGGCTCGATATTCCAATTGATGTGTGTGCCCCCACTCCCACGCTCTGGTTGAGTTCACGTCCGTATAATCCCAGCTCATGAGCTCATGTCAGGTAGTCTCTCAATCTTGGATATCCTCGGCCCCACCTTGGGGATCCCACTCCTCCAGGTGGCCCGCATCTACGTCCCACTTATACCAGGGTTGGGTGCTGGCCCACGTTTCCTCTGGAGTGCAGGCTGCTCTCCTTAGATCCCATATGACGCTGGGGCCCTCCTGCTCTGTCGACCCAACGGTGTGTCTCACATCGATCATCGACCGGGAAAACATGGTGCCTGCTCACTTCTCCCTCACCTCTCGAGGCCGGGAGCCCCACTGCCGTGGTGTCGGCAGCAAAATTAAATGGTTCTCCCCGGTAGCTTCGCGCACCTTTGGTTGTGCGCCGGCTATGGCCGGGTTAGCCTGTTCCACCCCTCTGCCAGGCACGGGTTCTGTCCACCCGTCGGGAACAGGCGCTGCTCCTCCGATAGGAACAGTAAAGGTTATGTCAGTAGGTACAACTCCTGGATCAGGAACCACCTCCAATCCATTGTCCGGTACCAACGGTGTCGAATCAGGAAGTCCCCCATCCTCCATGCCAGGAGCGGTTAGATCAATCAAGGCGTCCTTGGTATCCATCCTCTCTGGGTGAGGTGTTGAAGACTTCAAAGGGGATTCCTAACAAAATGTCAGACTATGGCATTCCAGACACGATAGTCTGTCTTACTCCCTTCTGCAAGAAGACAAGGTCTTTTGATTTCAAAAGGTTTTATTTTGAAAGACAGCATTCAGGCCCAGACGTCCATATTTCAGGATTTGAGATCCTAGCTGAACAAGGCATTGTTAGGAATGAGATACAGAACAGAAGTTGTTACATTTCACACTCTCAGCCCATCCTCCCCCCAGAGTTCACATAGCAGGAGAGTTCTCTGGGGGAACACTAGCCAAGGTCGATTCAGCTCAAAGAAAAGATAAGACAGAGTCTTCTCCCATGGAAGCGGCTCCTCGCAGGTGGGGCCTAGAGGGAAAAGAAGACTAAACAACTAAAGAATTAAACATGGCGTTACTCAGGTTGCTTCCTTTCAGACAACATACAAACAGACCCTGACAAAAAGAAGGGTGGGGATAGTCTTTTCTGCTTCTTTCATGTACCTTTTAGTCCTAAGCTCTTTAGTAAGAATTAGGGTTTTGTACTAGTTTAAAAATTGCTATTGTACAATGTCACTATTTATTTAATGTATTTAATTAATTCATATGCCACTTCATCTCTGCTTCCAAAACACCTACAGTTCAATGTCATAAAATACATACTGTAAACCAAAATTATAACACAACAAATCAGAGGAGAAAACAACAGACTAGATTACTGCAATTCACTCTACGCTGGACTGCCCTGGGGCCTGCTCTAGAAACTGGTCCAGAATGCAGTGGCACATGTCATGACTGGAACTCCAATCCGGTCACATATAACACCAATACTGTGCCAGCTGTGCTGGCTCTCAGTGGAGTTCCGGACCAGGTTCAAGGTTTTGGTTTTGACCTTTAAAGCTCTCAGCGGACTGGGACTGGCATACCTATGGGACCATATGTTCCCCTGAGGGCCCTTTGTTCAGCAAATCAACATCTCCTGGTGGATCCTGGCCCCAGGGAGGTCTGTCTTGCCTCAACCAGGGTCAGGGCCTGACCTGGTGGAACTTCCTGTCTGTGGAAACACTGGCCCAGCAAGATTTAACATCTTTTCACCAGGCCTGTAAGATGGATATGTTCCACCAGGTGTATGGTGGTTGAGGTGGGAGGAAACCCTTCTTCGACCATCCTCCTGATGGGGAGGGATACTGCCCCCCCGTCTGTATAACATCTGTTAATTCGCCACCCACCCCACGAGATTAAGTGAGGTTTTAGTGAGGGAAGGACAATGTGAGTACCACAGGATTTTATAAATTGAATTTGGTTTTATTATGCTATCTATTTTATATTGTAATCCACTCTGAGCCTGCTCTGCAGGGAAAGTGGAATATAAATATAACAATAAAATAAAAAAATAAAATAAAAAAGCTGTCACATCCATTGGCTGATTCAAAGCCATTCCTGTATAAAATCCCTCCCCCCCCTGCCACGCAAGGCACCAATATCACCTCTTGGAGAAGGAAATTCCACAATTTCAGAGCAGCGGGATTTGAGTCCAGTGGAACCACAGAGATCAACAAGATTTTCAGGGTATACATTTTAAGAATCAAAGCTCCCTTCTTCAGATAAAATTTGGGACTGGCAGCTAAAAAGTCTCGCAGCAAGTTCCCACCAACTTATATTTGAATAAAGTTGTTTTTTATTTTATTTATTCTCAGAACCATCACAGGGGAAATATTTCTTTCAAAGTTTATATAAAAAGGGCCACCAAGAGATTTTATAATCTACCAAACATTACTAGTGCATAAGACTTTTAAAGTATTGAAAGTGCTTTTCAATTTTTTTTTCATTTACTCTCACTTGATCAGATTATTATTTCTCATCTTGTTATCTAGCAAATGGAGGCATCTGCTGAAGAACAACTAGCTGGTCTACATCTGGCTGCACCACACCTGCCCTTAAACCTCAGGTTCAAATATTATGGTTCCCGTGTGGAAATTGCAAGGGGGTAAAGACAACATTTATAGAAATTAAACTGAGAATCCTTCTTTATGAAGCACATTACAGAGAGGGGAAGAGTTAAGGCAGAGGGTTAATTCCTCATGAGTCTTTCAAGTACAGATTCACCATGTGTGTGTGGGGGGGGGGAAAGGTAATGAGAGAATAAATGAACACAAATCAGACATAAGAAACCACAACATCCAGAAACCAGTGTGACATCTCTATATGTCTGAATTGGCAACTACAAATAATGGGAGATTAGAAAGATCAGAGGTATGAACAGCTATGCAAGGTGAAAAGTAAAAACAGGTTATAGTCTAGTAAAACATGCTAAGAACAGCCAATCAAAATTTCTATAAAGTAAGTAAGGAAACCTAAATCTCAGGATGAGATATAGTATTTTAATTTCTTGAGTACTAACTCAACACTTGCACATTGAAGGCTTTTGTATAGAACATTTGACTTTCAGGACTGTAACAGTTTGTTTAGCAAGATTAAAATGTTTGTCCACTGGTTTATGAATGTCGTGGTTTCTTACACCTGATTTGTGCTCATTGATTCTCTCATGCAGAGACTGACACATTTGTCCAATGCAGAAAGTACAAGGACATTGTTAGCACATGATAGCATATATTAAATTGGATGATGTGCAACTGAAAGGCCCAGGATGGTGTAGCTGGTGTTATTAGGTCCTGTAATAGTATCAGCTGAGGGTATAAGGGGAAAAAGTTGGCATCTAGGTTCATTGCAGGGTTTGGTTCCTGGGTTTGTGTCACTGTTGGACTGGCCATGGTTGTTGGTGAGAAGCTGTTTTAAGTTGGTGGGCTGCCTGTAAGAAAGGACAGGCTTGTAACTTGTCCCATAAAGGATTTTCAGTTTGATTTTCATACACATCTGAAGTTGTGACTGCTGACTCACAAAAGGTCATATCAAAATAAATATTGCTAGTCTTTAAGGTGCCATATGCAGGTTGCCACAAATTATTTCCAATTGGCAGTATTTCACAAGCTAAGCATGTGAAGCGCCTTCAAGCCCAGCACTCAGTGGAGGAGCAGATCCACCTGACTGGAAATTTGCTGCAAGGAGCAGTGATGTTTAATTGCTGTCTTTTAGGACTGATGTAACAATAACATGATACTATATTGGGAAAAAGGAGTACAGACTCAGGATACACTGTAAGTCTATACGCGCACAGGAATGGACTAGAAGACACAGGGAGCTTACTGCATATTCCAGTGTTCTCTTTTGGAGGCATCACCTAGCTAGGATGGTTAAGGCCAAAGAGAAAGATGTATGTCAACCCTTAATTCAGAAAAGACTTCTGAACAAAACCAGAAATTTTGCAGAGCATGCAGCTCGCAGCAGGCAACTGACAGAACATTGTGATTTTATTTCATGCAAACATTACTTTTTACAAAACGTATATACAAAGCTGCCCTTTGTGTTCAGTGTAAACATGGTTAGTTAATGAATTGAATGAAACAAAACAATGACAATTCTCAATCCCCTGGCAAAGCGAAGTTTAAGAAAGCATAACTGCATCTGTGCATATTCTTTCTGTTACCTTTGACTCTGCCTTTCTTCCCTTTCTCACACTATTGTTACCACGTTATCCAGCTAACACTAGTTTTAAGTTCCCTCAGGCAGGAACCCCATCTTTTTTGCTAATGCTTGTAAAGAAATTGGCTTGCTTGGCCAAACAAGTTTAAGGCCTGCTGGCAAGAGTCTAAATGCATTATGGGTAAGAGTTGCTAGCATGAAAATGACTCCATAGTTTTTCAACACAATTACTGTTACTAAGCCTTCAAGGTTAGGGGGTGGCAAAGCAGAAACACCCTAGCCAGTTAAACTTATCTTGCCTGGTTGTGGTTCTCATGTTAATATGGCAAGTGCTTCCAGCAGTGTAACAGGGACTGGACATAACAACAGAATGCCAACTTCACATGATACTACTGAGCCCTGACTGGCTAAAGCAATCCCCCCAGGTTGCTAGGCATTTTGCAATAAAAACGGAAAAGTCAGTATGGATTTTGCTCTTACCACCTGATTTTAGCTCTTTGTTCTTTGGGTCTTCTTCAAGGCCCTTATAGATTACGCTTTGGACTTTGAACCTGATTGCTGACTAAGAATGCTGTGTGATACCTGCAAGTTACTATCATGGATTAGTTTGGCAAAAGTATATATAGGACAATGTTTTAGTTAGCTTTATTGCTTTACCTATCCTTTGGCATACTTTCTTAAATATAACATTCTATGCATAATTTTAATAAATTAAAATATTCTTTATATTTGTGTAGTGTTTATCTGATTCCTGGCTTCAATCTAAACCAGTCCTCAGGCTGGATTGACCTTTGTATCTCTTTTGTGGGAGATCCAGCCCAACTGACTCCCAGGTAACATCAAGTAAGGCCGGTCTCTGTGCTAAGACTAGTTGAGGGAAATGGTGGCAGCTCTACCCCAGTGTTCAGGGATGCTCTGCTAGGATTGGGATTTTAACATCCAGTTCAGCTGAACTCCCCTGGCCAGTAGATCCCCTTTTGGAACTCCTGACACTGCTTCCCTGAGAAGACCCACACACACACACATCACTAACAACAGTAAAAACCAACAACAACTCTTCTTCAGTATTTCTGGCACTGAAACGGACACTCCAGCATCCACAGTATACACAACAACCAAAAACAAAGGAAGTATCCACCTAGTGGAATTCTGATGGCTCCTAAAATATGTATGACCAATGGCCAGTAACAGGGTTCAATTTCATGAGCAGCCAAAGTACCAAATAAGACAGCTCAGGATTTTCAAACTGTTGTGTCATTAGTACTCTAACAAAGATTGCATTTCTCTATCCTATGATGCTAAAATTTGCAAAGTATGTGAATTTGGTCAGTCATGGAGCAGGATACTGATCCACAGTCTGACCCTACAGTCTGACCCACTTGAATTTTTTTATCTGCACGATTCACCCAAAAATATATTCCACAACTTACAACTACCACACTCTTAGACGCATCCAGGACGTGAATGACGGGAGCGCTGTATCGTGGAGCAATTTTTACTGCTGTATGGGTTCTGAAAAGATAAAATATATAAAAAAATATGGAACAATTTGCCTCAGCATCTAACTAATGTATAAACATTTGTATGCCCCAATGGGGAAAGCCATAAAATAAACGGCAAAGAAGTCATTCTCCTTTCCATGGAAATTACAATTTACAATCTATTATCTGAATGGATGAAGGATAAAAGAGACCATTCAACATTTTGGATGTCATTGCAACTGTCCTGTGAGTTTCAAAGAGCTGGAGGACTTCACCAATTCCTGATATAGGCTAGCTGCCATTATTATGTGTCAGCCTTCAAAAAAGAGATCTTCTCAAGATCTCCTATCCCACTTGCTAACAATGCTATCTGGCTTTGGTTACTGAAGACAGAATCAGAATTTCACTATTGAATAGGAAACTAAAGTCATCAGATCTCTTGAAACTATTCTCTGGAGAGAAAACGTTGGCTGCAGAAGACAGCAATCACATACCATTTCATTTCTATTGGTGGAAGGTGGGGGAAAGAGCATCTTTTGTTGAGTTCATAGACACCTCCCTATTCAGATGTTGCATAATGGATGGAAATTGAAAATGCCTTCCCTTAGGTTTTAGTATTTATTGGGGTTGGCAGCAGTGGGAGTCTCCCAATTTGTTTCAGCTCCTATGCATCAAGCAGGTCACTCGCTGGATTTGATCTCTGGGGCAGGGATTCATGTGGACCTGGACACTATTAAAGCAGTACAATGGTCGGACCACCATGTCCTGAGAGCTCGTCTGGGTGTGCCAGCCCCCTCCTGCATGGGCGGTGAGTGGATTTATGCTCGCCCGTGGAGATTTATGGATCCAAAGCTTCCAGAATGCTCTGCAGGATCCCATGCCCTCTGGTGGTTCGTTGAATGAGCTGGTGGGGAACTGGCATTATTGTCTCTCGAAAGCCATAGATGAAATCGCTCCCCATCACCCTCTCCGTCCCTGTGTCAGACTGGCTCCCTGGTATACAGAGGAGCTACATCTGATGAAGCGGGAACTGAGATGGCTAGAGCAAATGCGGCGGCACAATCAGGGCGAAGAGGCGAGAACATCTTATAGAGTGTTTATGAAAGCTATGAGGTGGCGGTGAAGGTGACAAAGAAGGAATACTTTGCCACCTCCATACCATCTGCAAGCTCACGCCTGGCAAAATTGTTTCAGTAGTTTGGTCCTTGGTCTCCCTATCGCAGGGAGACCGTCAAATTGGAAATTCGGCTATTAGCTGTGAGGTTTTGGGGAGCTTTTTTGCAGACAAAATATTGTCCCTCCATTGCGATCTGCCAGCCACGATTGATACAGTAAGGGAACTGGAGGCCCCTTGGCCGTCTTCCGGCCCATTTTTGGATCACTTCAGTCTGGTCTCCTGGAAGGAGGTGGACATGATCCTGTGGCTGGTGAGGCCCACTACGTGCTCCCTGGACCCCTGCCAGTCATGGCTGGTGACAGCCAGTGCCAATGGGTTGGGGGCTCAATTGGAGGTCATTATTGATACATCATTGAGTTCCGGGTTTTTTCCCGGGGTGCTAAAGGAAGCCATAGTGAGGCCTCTTTTGAAAAAACCATCACCCTGAGCCTGCCTGCGGGGAGGGCAGGTCAAAAATATAAATAAATAAATAAATAAATAAAATTGGCCTGTGTATTGCTCTGTAAAGGTCCTTTCTGGTAATCTGGAGTGCACAAAATGTTTTGCTCTCATTATATCCTTTCTCTAATGCTGAATCTTGCCTCCATGGGGATCAACAGACCCAGAAAATGAAGCAAGATTCAGATAAGGAGTATTCTTTTCAAGACCTGTGGACCCCCACCCCCCAGGTTTGCTGAAAAGTGTGACCCCCCCCCGGAAAGGGAGGGGGTGTTAAATCCTCCCAAAACAGAGGGATGTTGTGCAGACAACACAAACCTACTCTGATTAGGGAGGAGAGGAGCCAGCAAAATGTAACCTATGGAGAGCCCACTCACAACAACTCATTTACAAACAGACGTCCATTGAAACTCAGGTCTGAGCTCCTATACCAGATTTTTGTAATTTTCCATTCATTGTCATTCTTGATAATAAATTATTCTTTTAAGTACAACATTACATTCAAAATCATATTGCATATCTAACATTCCGGAAAACAAAAGGTTGACATTTACTACTCCCCTGGATGTACCAAATACCTCACTCACTTAGAAGTGGTGGCTCCTCCAATCAGCAAAGGAATCTTTATTTCTAATCTCTCCATTTCCTTAGCGACAAATATCATTTCATCCAAAGAAGGTGTGATGAGACCAGACAGGCCTATAAAATCTATTAAATAAAAGTAGTTTTAAAATTCCATTTTATACACAATTTCAATAACTAATTCAGACAGCTAAAATTCGCCAGTTCGCCAATTGTGGAATGAACAAAAGGCTTTCTTCCTAGATTTTCCACTGATACCAGAAAGACTTGAATGTTGATCTGTACTTCATTCCATTCATCCGTGAAATGGGTGCCAATGGAATACTTAATTATACAAAGTGGTAAAGAATGTAAACAATTCAGTATTGCTGCATAAAGTTGCATTACGAATGAGAAAGAACAAACAGGCCAACATATACAAGATGAGTTCCCATAATGCAGATCAGTTTATGAAGCATCTGTTATTCAATTTTCTTGCATCTCTCCCCCCACCCCCAAATCCTTGGGCACTCTAATCATTCTTTGTAAAGAGACTGCAACTGGAAATTATAAAAATAAAAGAGGATGTACTGCTTTATCTGCATAAAATTATACATTTTCTTGAGTGAGAACAAGTCTTTTACAAAGGGAGAATTCAGGATCAAAATTTTAAAATATCCTCATACCTGCTTTATTTTCAAGAGCTGCTCTGAGTATCTTATCACATGGAGTCATGACTCCTAGATCAATAACTCTGGTGGGGAAAGATAGTAACTTAAATCAATAACTGCTGGGTGGAAGATAGTAACGTGTTACATTTAATAAAAGGCTCCATAGCCAGCTCTTTGCAATTTCAAAGGAACATCCAGGAAAAAAATTACATGACAAAAATAATAAAATAAAAATAAACCTCATGTTTCCTTTCTCTCGTTGGGAAAGCAACCATGCTTTCTTTAATTTTGGACACATTCCTCCATAGTTTTCCTACATTCTGGACATGCCCCATCTTACCACCAGATCTCCCCTGTGTCTTATCATGTTTTACAAAATAGAAAGAGACATAAAAAGTGATGATGGTGTTTTAAGATGCTTCATATTAGCCTTCTCAACCTGTTGCAGTTATTTAGCAACATCCCAACTCAGGGGTCTGACTATCTCGGTGCTTGCTAGATGAATTAAAAGCGCCTAAATAAAGAATAGAGGAGTTAGCCGTGTTAGTCTGTAGTAGCGAAATCAAAAAGAGTCCAGTAGCACCTTTAAGACTAACCAACTTTATTGTAGCATAAGCTTTCAAGAATCACAGTTCTCTTCATCAGATGCATGGAGGGCAAGAAGAAACTGGTCAGATATAGAGGAGGAGAGGGTAGGGAGGAGTAGATGCAAACAGTAGCTTCTGATATGGAGATCAGTTTGCTTCTATCTCATTATCAGAAGTAACCGACTTCCTTAACAGAAGCAAACTGATCTCCATATCAGAAGCTACTGTTTGCATCTCCTCCTCCCTCCCCTCTCCACCTATATATCTGACCAGTTTCTTCTTGCCCTCCATGCATCTGATGAAGAGAACTGTGATTCTCGAAAGCTTATGCTACAATAAAGTTGGTTAGCCTTAAAGGTGCTACTGGACTTTTTGATTTAAATAAAGAATGAAGATGTTAAAACAGATCAACCAAAAAGGACACTAGAATGGAATCAAAGAGTAACCAATGTCAAAATGGCTAAATTAATCAAAATGCAATTTTAAAAAAACTGTACAGCTGTTTTAAATTAACAGCTGTTTTAAATTCCACTTTCAGTTAAAAATAAAATTTTCTATACTTTATGACTACAACAAAAGTTCCAGTGAAAATATTATTAGAGGCTGGATCCAGAGGAAGGTCTGTGCATGGCTCTGTTAGGATCCCTGATCTTCACGGCGTTCACCTTTTTCCCGTGGCCAAGGCTGAGAGGCTGAAGTGGGAAGGGGAAAAAGGGGAAGATCACACCTTTCTTCCTTTTCCATCAGTGGAGCTCTGATCATGGAATAGCAGGAGGGAGCAATTTTGCCCTTTTTTCTTACCTCACTGCAGCCACATGACCTGCATGGCTATAACTCCAAAATGATCCTGTGGCCCTGGAATAAACTTTCCCAGGATCAGAAATGGCTGCTGGAGGAAGGGGAAAGCTGAGAAGATCAGAGACCATCAGTGCCTTTCATTGACCGATCAGAGGATCCAACCCACTGTTTCCAAACTAGAAAAAGAATGTGCTTAAGTCAAATGTACAAAGTTCTGGCTTACCGACATTCTCTTCCGCTTCATTCAGTACTTTTTTATTCAAGTATTTCAATATTTATTTTAATATGAAATGAAATAATTCTAATTCTGTTTGTTTTGTCATACCCCCAATAACTGTTATTGGCCTTCCTCTCTGTTCTTTGTGTTGTGTCTTGTGTGTGCTTATTGAATTGTTCTTACATTTAAAATGTTCTTTTATATTTAAATTGTTTTAAAATGTTGTTTTAATTTTTTAAAGATCTTTTAATGTTTGCTGCCTTGGGGACTCTATTTGGGTAGAAAGGCAGCATACCTATGTTTTAAATAAAATAAATAAGACAACAAGCAAGGGTACGAGTTCTGGCTCATTACCTGAAATTATTGCAGCCCAGAACGACTCCCACAATGTTCTTGCCGATGTCATGCACATCACCTTTCACTGTAGCCAACACAATAGTGCCATTATAAGGATTCTGTGAGAATTAAACATTTTCAGGATTGATGATTTCACATCTGAATAGTTTAGATTGTATTAATGGCTAGTATACTTCAACAACGGTTATTTTCAGCTGTTTAAAGCAGAAATAAATCCTCAAGAATCATATAGCAGAATTCTTTGAACGTGTGCATCTATTATTACCAAATTCAGGAAAGGGTGGAAGGTGTCCCCAGGGCCACCCACTGATACAGCTTATGATGAAACCAAATTACAGTATGCCACAAGATAGCAGAATGTACGAGGAAGGGAGACCACTTTAAACACATTCAGACTTCACCAAGTAAGCCATGTCGTGTTCTATATATTCTGCCAAAGGGATGCCAGCTGATCCAATATTAAGGGTTGGTTCCAGTGACTTCCTTCCACTAAGATGGATTCAGTGACTTCCTCAAACAAAGCCACTGGATTTAACTTAAAGTCTCATTGGATCAAACTCAATGCTTTACTTTTTCTAGATGCAGAATTCTGACTTCTTAAAGAATGGCACAGCAAGACAGATACTAAACTTGTGACATTAGTAGACAATCCATTATTCACAGAGCTATTTTATTCAGCAGCAATCTGGTTCCTTCAGTTACATGGAACCATTCCAATGACCTACTTAACAGAACAGAAGTAGATGCCAACTTGTTGAGGTCACTAGTACAGGGTTCCATCTTGCTCCACTGTCTTGTTCAACAGGTACAGCAGTCTGGGAGAGACTAACTTGTATGTGACTTAGTTAATTACTTCCAGCAAATGCCCTCAGTAAGGGTTAAACTACCTGCAAAGGCGCAGATCTGTTTATTTCAATTTAGGGCTGTCCCAATTACATACAAAATGGTAGATGGGGCCTAGTTTTGAGGAAGAAAGGGACATACAGATGAAGAAAGCTGTATGTTGTAAACTGCTTCATGCACTAAATATGATGAGGAGGCAGTATATAAGTTAACTAAAGAAATAAACCCCTTCCCCCAGATTCTCTCTCCTAAGACATTTTTGTCCAAGCCTTGGTTCATGTCTGATATTGAAGCCTGAATGGGAGGTATCAGACTGTAGGGAAGTAAACCATGGGAAGGGCAGAAAGAGTTCGTCACTCTTCACCACCTGTGCTCCCCTTTAGCTCTTAAAATCAGTACTTCAAGCTTTCCCAGGTTAAGCGCACGGATGTACTGTTATCGTGTGAAGTTAAATCCTAAGAGACCCTTTAGGTTTCTGATAATCTTTCTTTGTCTTTTTAAAATAATTCCTAGTGCCAATGTGTTTACCATAATGATTAATCTCTTCTCTCTTCCTAAAATGTTGATGTTTAGGGAAAATAAATATTGAAAACCATGTCAAGTGACTGCATTATCTCACATTATACTGTATTATATTCATAAACATACAGAAGCTTATATGGCTGGAGCAGAGAGGCAAATTCACATAAACAGGCTGAAAAGAATGAACAAGTATAATGGAATGGTGTAGACATGACTCTAGATATAACTGCTGATGGAAGTCCTAAAACTAGGAAATAGGAAGGACTAAAGCAATAGAAAAAGTGCCGAACTCCAAACAGAGCTGCACTGTGGACCAGGGCATGCATTTGATTTTAAGATGACTTCTACATCAGAACAAGAAGATTCCAGGCATTTAATGAATTGGAGTACTCTTAATACTGGGAACAGAACCAAATAGCTTTTTGTTTCGATTCTGGCACAAGCCTGCAAACACAGCCACTCATTCTAAAACATAATAACCAGTCTTCTATATCTGCTGTTGTTCTGGCATTGTGTTTACTGCTCTGGGGGTAACTGTACATGAGAGAATGCCAGCAGATAGGCATCTTATTTTAGGACTGGGTGGCAGAATGTTCTCTCATTATTAATAAGCATTTAATGACTAACAGAACCACCCTCTGTGTGTGTGTGTGTGTGTGTGTGTGTGTGTGTGTGTGTTTTAACTAGCAATAGCAGCATCTAGAATTGCCATACGAGTTTGTAGCATGCACCAAGTAGCAGCAAGCAGTAATACAGGATTGGCCTAATTCCACACTCACTTTCTCTCCCTCCCCTTCTCTGGATAAACATGTTCCTGAAGTAGCTGTAGATTATTTTTAAATGTTTTCAACAGCTTCCTCTGCCCCATCCTTACTGTACTCTGGTCTCTCGCCAGACTCCAAAAGCAACAAAAACTCTCAGTGTGTTACTAAATCCAATGCAACCTCCACAACCACTTCCACTACAAAAACGGCTGTTATTTCATTTTCCATACTTGTTAGGGATGAAACCTTTTGTAGCAGGACCGATCCTCAGGTTCTTTCAAATACACAGCAGCTATATATCAAGTTGACATGTACTACTCAAGGAATGCTCATGGACACCTATAAAAGCAGGAGCAATTCTACTCTTCAAAGAACACTCAACATATTGTTGCCACACATACCATCTTCTCTTGTGGAACAAACTTAGGAGGGAACAAATCTTGCCAGTATGAAGCAGAAAGAGCACAGATTGGCATGGTGTCTGTATGACTGTTAGATACCCTTCCCTCCACCACAGGGCAGTTTTTCAGCTTAAAAGAAGCAGCTAAGTTTTTAAAAAGTGGAAGGAAGCCATCACAGGCACACACATCCCCAACTGAAGTTCTGTTTTTATCCACCCATCTAAGCATATCTCAAGTTGTTTGGTGAGAAGTCCACAGAATAACCAGTAGACAGTCCGAACAATTCTGCACCATACTGTACAATTAGTCATAACCTAGCACCGTAGTACGCAACTTACATCATCTTCTGTGCTACCTGTCAACGCACGCATTTCCTCTCTTTCCTTCTCCATGTAGGGAATGAGATGACCAACCGCCTTCTTCATAACTCGAGCTGACTTAATCACCTGAACAGACAGATCAAAATTACTACAGCTTTTGAACTGCTTAATTAAAGGTAATAAACGCAACTCAGCAATAGAGTCACTCAAAACTCAGTGCTGAACTACCAGTAAGCTCTAAACTACCTTCCTTATTAACGTGGCCTCCCTGCTGTTCCATCCCATCCTTTTTCATCTTTCTGGGTTATTTCAATCATTATGGAGGGCTTTTGCTAAAGAACATGGCCAATGTTTTTGATCAAACTGTTCCCGAGATAGTTGCCAGCCTACATAAGCTGAGCAGTGCAGCGGTCAGGAAGCAGTAACGTTTGCTAAATTGTTGCAGAGCCTACAAAATACTACTGGTTTGACCTAGAATTAAACACACAAAAGGAAGCAGCCGAACTATGAACACATTTCCAAAGTATGAACGAATAGAATTTCTTTTTAAAAAATACACACTAATGCAGCAGGTAGCAGCTCAGCCTGTTGGTATCTGCCTGAGTATCAGAGGACATTTTGTGCAATGGATTCATCAAGTTACTTGCCCAGTCAGAATTCACTGAATGAATAACATTTTTACTTTGTATCAACTGATAGGTGACAATGACGAGTTTTTGTCATTTTCTCAGCTGAGGCCTAGATCTGACTTGCCAAGTTCTGTGGAATGGCCATATTCACAACTACAACGTGGCAGGCGGAGGTGGGGGGTGGGGGCTTAACCCAAACAAAATTGATATATATCAAACAAAATTTTGTATAAATCAATATACAAAAATACATATATTTATTACAGGAAAATGTAAAATCTATTACACCTTTTTTGTCTTGTTTATGTACTTTTAAACTACTTGGCTGGAACCTAACTGATGGATACACGCCCCTACTGTAGCTAAAAGACTTACATTACAACATTGGAGAGACAACTGTCCACCTCTCATAATTCAATGGATGCAACTTTATATCCAAAAATGGATATTTTTAGATATTTAGAAACCTTTTATAGATGCTTATGTGTAGATTTCTCACAATTGTTGTCATATTTTTACTTCTATTGTGTATGAGGCTTATTTTATTTATTATTATTTTCAAATAAAAATTAGTTCAAAAATTTAAACAAAAAGAATTGTTATTCACTTAGGGAAGGTAGATAAATCACTACATGTAAGGCTAAACAACCAATCATTATGAAGAATGATGAAAGCAACATCCATTCCATAATTTAGGATATCCCTAATTTCTTGAACTGTTGAGAATAGAAATTGATCTGGCCTCTGGACTGAAGACATTATTGGTGTAGCCTAGTTTGGATGTATTTTATATCTATTTGTCCCTTTTCCAAGATACCCTGTGGCAGGACAATAGAAGCCTTTCCCTGCTCTCCTTACTTGAGGCAGAAACATCTTGCCAGCCCCAAAAAGATCACCAACTATTTTCATGCCATTCATCAAAGGCCCCTCAATTATATTCAGAGGTCTGGGATATTTGTCTTTGTTCACTCTGGCTTCTTCTGTGTCCTCAATCACATATTTCTCAATGCCCTAGAAAACACAAATATAATATTAATGCACTATAGCGTGTAATTCAGATACAATTTTATTTATGTCCCTGCCTTATCTCCACAAACTCAAGGTGGCTAACAAAACAGAAATAGCTGCAGGATATAGATATTGTAAACATCCAACACGTCAAAACCAATACACAATTAAACACATTTATATTACAGTAACAAAAGTCAAGATGCAAAAAAGTTACAAAGAGTGGAGTAAGCAGGACAAAGTAATAGAGGCCCAGGTCACAGCTGTTGCCAGATTTCCATTTTTTCATCTTCAGCAGGTTAGGCAATTAATGCCCTCTCTCTCATCCCAGGACCTGGCTTCGTAATCCATGCAATGGTCACCTCCAGGTTAGACTACTGTAACTTGCTCTTCACTAAGGTTGCCAGGTCCCCTTACCCTCCCAGTGGGAGGGGAGACCCAGCGCTTGCCTTCCTGGTGCTCTGGGACACCCCGCACCAGTGTGATGGTGTGTCACTTCTTGGAAGTGACGTCATCACGCAAGGCTGGGGAGCATGCGCACACTTTGCTGTGGCCCAATTTGGACCCCAAATGGGCCTGATTGGGGCCAAAATCAGCCCACTGCGAAGCACAGGAGCACTCGCGGGGCGGTACAATGATGTCAGTGATGTTATCTTGCCAGCCCCCGGGAGTGCACCCGGGAGGCCTGTTTCCTGCCTTTCCCCCACCATCCAGGCAAGTGGTGGCAGGGGGCAAAAGGGCTGAGTTGCCCTTGAGTTTGTCCCAGAAGTTACAGCTGGTCCAGAATGCAGCAGTGCATTTCCTTATTGGGACTCTGTTTAAAGTACATATCAATCCTGTGCTGTGCTAGCTGCACTGGCTCCCAGTCAAGTTCCAGATTCAGTTCAAAGTGTTGGTTCTGGTGTTTAAAGCCATTTACGGACTTTTATTGATGTGAGCTACCCTGAGCCTGTTCGCGGGGAAGGCGGGATATAAATCTAAATATATCTTCTTCCCCCCTTTTCTTTTTTCCTTCAACACTCCCTCAAGTCTCCTCCAGATCCTACATCCTTGCAGATCACCTGCACAAGGACCCTACAGTTTATTTCATATATTTACATCATTTATACCCCACCTTTCCCACCAATGGGGACCAGTGTTCCCGCTAATGTGAGCACGTGAGCAATCGCTCACAGATTCTGACTCCTCCGCTCACAGCTTCTCAGATGTAGCTCACAGATACTAACCCTCAGACAGCCCCGCCCTCCCAGTCAGCCATCATCTGCAGGTGGGTCCTATAGGGATGGAGCAGGGATGGAGCCTCATCCCACTTCTCTCCTCCCTTCCTGGATGTGGCTGGTTTGGCCCCCAGGGTGGTGCCAGAGAACACCTCCAGCCACTACTGGCTCTCTAGCTGGGGAACAGAGCAGAGCTGAGTGATCGGGTCTGGCCTGACCCATGAAGCCTGAAATCGCTAAGATCCCCTCAGCCCCAGGGAGCGGAGGAGAGGAGGTAGCGTCTCAGCCACCACCACGGTGAAGGCATCATTTAACTTGGCCTTGGTGCAGAAGGAGGCTGAAGAAGTAAGCATTGACTCACAAAAGCTCATCTTGAAATAAATGTGCTAGTCTTTAAGGTGCCATTGTGTGTCTGCTTTATTTTGTAGCAACAGATGAATACAACTACCCCTTTGTAATCAGCATGGACATATCCATTTTTGTGGCCTTTTCACCTAATGGCTTTTATCGTTAAATTGTTTTGATTGTAATCAAAACAATTTGATTGTAATTTTTTTTAAAGGAGGTGCACTCTAATAAAAGTTGTTGTTTCGGCTCACAAAGTAGATTTTTAGCTCACAACACTGCAAAGCTTAGAGGGAACATTGATGGGGACCCAAAATGGCTTATATCATTCTCCTCTTCTCCATTTTATCCTCACAACAATCCTGTGAAGTAGGTTAGGCTGAGAGCATGTGTGTGACTGGCCCAAGGTCACACAGTTTCCGTGACAGAGTGGGGATTTGAACCTGGGTATCTCAGATTCTAATGTGACATTCTAGTGAATACACCACACTGGCTCCCCTGTTACTGCTGCCAAATCCCAACTACCCTGGAAATTTGTCCAGGACATCCACCAGCAACTACTTGTGCAAGGTGCCTTTATCAAGATGCATCCCACCCAGTGCCGCCTCCTTCTGCCATTCCAATCAGACACAAGAACACATGAAGCTGCCTTATACTGAATTGGACCATTAGTCCACCAAGGTCACTATTATCTACTCAGGCAGTGGCTCTCCTTGGTCTCAGGCAGAGGTCTTTTACATCAATTACCTGATCCTTTTAACTGGAGATGCCAGGGATTGAACTTGGAACCTTCTGCATGCAAAGCAGAGGCTCTTCCACTGAGCAAATACCCTCACATGCATCACAATCAGCAAAGCTGACTGGTTGATTCATTTGTGCTAGAGGAGAAGTGAGCAAAACTCTCTTGCAGTCCCTTATTCCCATGCTAAGATGTTAGCACTCTGCAAAAGTTATTGGCCTGTTAAGGAGCTCTCATGAGGGAGACCAATGGAACAGGCCACCCATTTATACCTCTCTTCACACGCTGGTAATTTAAGATACGCTCAGTACTGTTAATGAAAAGTGAAACCAGTTAATAACCACACCAAACTGGCCTATTAGTTTCAATCTGTTAAGCCTATGGTGACCAATGTCATATCTTATATACTAATAGCCCAAACTCCCAATCTGCAGATACTTAAACCTGTGGATCAGGGCCACTTGGGAACAAAACAGATGTTTCAGCAACCTTATGTGATTCTCTAGGGTTGCAGAAAATCTGAAAGCCAAGAAAAATTTAATTGGATAGATTAAATTGCCCCATAAACAGTTGCTGTAGGTCTGCGCATGAACCCAAGGTGCAGCATCAGCAAAACATCTGAGTCCCAGGCAACGAGGAGGCTGTGAGCTAACCTATACCTCAGGTGAGGATGAGGCAAGCCGCTAGATGTAGCAAACCACTCCGAGGCTGAGCGTGGTGGTGGTGAGATGCCTCAGGCCCCTGCCATGGAGGTAGCAAGCCACTCCAATGTCAACTGTGATGCCTGGGTGAAGAGGTGGCAAGCAGATCCCAAGCCAGCAGTTGTTTGTGACCATTTCCACATGGGTGATTTGTCCCAGGTTCAATGCTGTTGTGAAGCAGGGTTTTCCCCTCCTACTTCCCTAAAACATTGCGGTGCATTTGCGCATTTCCTGGAGTTTCTACAGCTGTACTCTAATCTTTCACAAATCTGCTTTGCTCCAAAGTTTTAGGAAAGATAGCAGTAAAGTCTGGATGGCTGCTTGTGGGGGTAGGAAAACTCATATTTTTTCACCTACATAGCAGCCCTTTTCCCTGACCCTGTCCCTCCAGCAGCCATCTCCTCCTATTCACATGGGTCTTTTTATTTTTTAAAAAACTGCCACGAGAATACAGCAATATATCATTGTAACAATATATTTATCAGGTTCTTGGAATTCCCAGCTTTCATTTTTTTTTACAGTCTCTAATCCCTAGTCCCTTCCCTGGCAGAGATAAGGGGAAAGGCAATTCCCAGCAGTGGCCACCCACCATACTCAGAGGTAAGGATATCTGCTATGTGATACTCCTGTTGCCACTAGGCTTTATCTGCAACTGCACCAGCAGTAAAGAAAAGCCTGACCTCGTGTGGATGCCACATTTAGCATTGATATACAGTTTGACAGGAATCTAGGAATCTGCAAGCAGTTATTGCAAGTCTGCCTTGGGTGAACTGATACTCCACATTTTATTATCTATGGTTCAAAAGGTTGCTGAGACTTTGAAAGCTGATCTGTGTAATATCGTGGGATATACCAGTTTGTGATCTTTAATATTCATCTATATTTGTTCTTTGAGATGAGACACGTCACAAATTAGGTTCCATATGTATCATCTGAATACCTGTAGGAAGTGTCTGTGTGTATTGCAACAAGAAATCCAAGGAGGTAACAAACTAATAGCTTGAGAACCCCAAACTGTGAGAATGTACTGCAATCTAACAACCTTCTCTTTAAGCAATTCTTCATCCAAGGAATAGAGGTAATTTTAAAAACAAGCTACTTCCAAAGTTTGCTGTATTTTTAGTGATTTCAAGAGTTTGCTAATAATATGGGTAAGAAAGCATACAGAATTAAACTTAATGGGTATCATATTTTGATTCCAGCTGGCTTTGATATGGAAACATGCATAGAAATTCACCTTGATCAGTGCATATTCTAGTCTTTCCTCTACTGAGCCATTTCGCCATTCATCAGTCTGAACCACTTTCTTTCCTCCTTGAGCATGAGTCTGGAATTGAGATACAGCAAATTAAAAAGGGTTTTGTTGTTGTTGCCCAAACTATGTATTTTTAACCAGGAAAAAAAGTGTGTATTAGTTGGCTGCTTTCAAACTTTGCCACGGTGAACCTTTGAATGCTATTAAGAGCCAATTCAAATATTCAAGAATAGCAAGAGAGAGTTCTGTGGCTTAAGCAGGATAAGATACAGAGCAGAATGCTTTTCTGTACTAAGTGTTCAGAGAACTTACATGAAGGGTAAGGGGATAGAAGGTTGCTTGGTATTCTTTAACAGTATGACCACAGATGGAATTAATTTTTTTATAGCCACCTTCTTTCACAATCCAAAGCGGCTTACAATTTCATTCTCCATTTTATACACACAACAACCCTATGAGGTGGGTAAGACTCAGGGCGAAGCTACAAGTGACGAATGACACTTGAAAGGCAAGTGTATTTCTCCCTGTTCACTTGCACTCCACTCAATCCACTTGCTGTTCAAGTGTCATTTGTCACTTGTAGCTTGGCCCTCAGACATGGTGACTGGCCAAAAATCACTCAGCAAGCTTCCAATAGCAGAGTGGAGATTTGAACGTGAGTCTCCCAGTTTCTCATCTGACACTCGAACCACTACATTCTACTGGATTTGTAGGTCACATTAGAGTGGCTAACTTTCTTTAACTTGATACTTCTAAGAGATCACCCTATTCTCTTATGTTTGAGCGTAGATTGACCCTTTATGTGCTCTGAAGCTAAGGGCATGCTATAAAACTGATGCCTTACTCACTTTCTGTCAATAGCCACTCACAGCTGACATCCCTGTTGTGACAAGCAGCCAATTATGTGGGTCCCTTGCCACAACAGCATGTACATCCCCACCACATCTGAGTTTTGACTAGAGATATACCAATATGGCATATTTTTGTTCTATTTTCCCCCAATTCATATGTTGTCAGTTATGAATTTAAATTGACCCCAACCTTGGTGCTATCATTGGTGATTCATGTGTTTCTCTTACATGCCATTTTGACATTATATGTAACTGGTGTAAAATAATGTTGAAATTGGTACAAGGAGAGAAACTAATACAAAAATCAAGACTTTTAGCTTCATTTCACACAAGGAAGAAGCAAAATCAAAACAGGGATGTTGGGACTCAAACAGATAGCTTTCAAAATCTGGTCTCATCCCTAAATGGGACGCAGCAGAAATTTTCAAACTAGTGAAGCAAAACTAGCCACTGGTACTATCAACTACTGCAAGTGAAAGTACCAACAGTTTATTTTCCACTGCACTAGATATGATACAGGATATTATACTCAGACTCCTGAGCCAATTAAGAAATAATTTTAAAAAAAATCTTCCTGGTTGTGACATCCAGTGAGAGACACCCAGTTCTAACTCTGGAAATCTTGGCTACAGGTGGCCACGACTTTTTAATATGCATATGTGCAGGCATAGTAAAGTGGCACACTGGTACTGAGGTATATTTTAGAGTGGTCTAGATCAAAACCAACCATTCCATTACCATGTTGATCAGTGACTACCAATTCAGATATAGTCTCCATTGATCCATTCCCAAACCACCTTCACAACATATGGAGGCACTCATCCCGATCTGATCAGAACAGACTGCTTACTGTTCTGCAACAAGAAGTTAAAGATGTACTGTCGAAGGCTTTCACGGCCGGAGAACGATGGTTGTTGTGGGTTTTCCGGGCTGTATTGCCGTGGTCTTGGCATTGTAGTTCCTGACGTTTCGTCAGCAGCTGTGGCTGGCATCTTCAGAGGTGTAGCACCAAAAGACAGAGATCTCTCAGTGACACGAGATCTCTGTCTTTTGGTGCTACACCTCTGAAGATGCCAGCCACAGCTGCTGGCGAAACGTCAGGAACTACAATGCCAAGACCACGGCAATACAGCCCGGAAAACCCACAACAACCAAGAAGTTAAAGATTTTTGCTTCCAAATGAGGGGAGGCATCAAAACACAAATGCTCCAACACCAGAAAAAGAAATGCTGAAAGAACTGAAGTGTTATGATTTTTTTCCCTCTGGGAATTTAATTTAAATTTATCCCTGACCAGCGTAGTGGCAATTCATTTCACAAATATAACAAATTAATTTGGCTTCATTACAGCTCCTGATGGCTATAGTTTTATGTTATGTCACATAATGAATTGCAAATTAATCAAAAGCCTTACAGATCTAGAACTTTTAATCTGCTTAACAGAGCAGCTCATCCTGTTTTGCTCAGTTTGGGAAAGGGCTTTGACTGTTGTCCCTGCTTGCCTTCTTTCACATTTATCTGATGTCATAAAACTATGTGAAAGTCAATCTAGTCATTGGGGCAAACATGCAACTACGACTCCTGTAATCAAATCAATGCTTACTTCAACTAGACTATGGGTCTCAAGCGCATCCATCTCTGGCTCAATTACCTGTTTGTACATGGAGAACAGTGACCTGCCTCTAAGGACAGCCAGCCTGAAAGTCTTCCACACAATGAAGAATAAAGATAAAGGTAGGCCCCTGTGCAAGCACCGAGTCATTACTGACCCATGGGGGGATGTCACATCACAACATTTTCTTGGCAGACTTTTTGTTACGGGGTGGTTTGCCATTGCCTTCCCCAGTCATCTCCACTTTACCCTCAGGAAACTGGGTACTCATTTAACCGACCTCAGAAGGATGGAAGGCTGAATCAACCTTGAGCTGGCTACCTGAACCCGCTTCTGCCGGACAATGAAGATAGGAAAAGCAAAGCGTAAATGTAGAACAAAGAAATGAATTTTTTCCTGTGGACTGTGGAATTTATTTATATACATAATGAAGAATAGGTGTATATAAATAAATTCCACAGTCCACAGGAAAAAAAATTTCCCTTTGTTCTACATTTATGCTTTGCTTTTCCTTATCCCCTCATGCTTTTATACCTCACATCATGTTTTGCCTTTTTTCTTTAACTTCAAGACAAATTTTTTTAACAAAGCTCTTAATGAGGACTTTGGATACTCTGTGCTTTTCACTACAGTCAACTCCTACCCTCCACTTAAATTATATAGATATCCTTTCCCATTGATCTGTATGTTGCCTTACCTAGATATAAAAGCAAGTTTTAAAAAGCCTCAATGTATTCACAGAGCACTTGCAATCGTATTGTTATAGTTCTTTTCCAAACATCTAGAACACTGGAAGTATGTACAAGCAAGAGGTAGCTACTGCCCAGTAAAAAAGAGGACAATTTGAGGGCCTGGGCCCATGCACAACTCCTGGGTAAAGGGGGGGCATTCATTATTTAAACGTATACTCCACCTTTCCCTATATAGATCCAAGGCACCTTAGAAAAAGAGAAACCACGCACACAAACTTCTAGCAACCCACGAACGCTGAACCTGCTGTCCTTCCAACAGATTTGGGGCACAGGCTCTAGTGAGGAGGACACCTGCCCCTTCAGCTGTCAGTGTTCCAAGCACAGCCTCGACAAGGAGAGAAGCAGCTTGGAAGAAGCCTAGAAGTTCTTCTCCCTACAGGCTGAGTTTTGTCAAAGGGGTGGTGACTTTATCTGCTATGCCCATATATGGACTCCTAATATTTGTTTAAATAGCCTGCTCCTGGACTATTTTAATGACTTTTAAAAAAATTATTATTGATTTTATGGATTTGTAACTTTTAATGTATTTTTTGAATGTTGTTAGCCGCCCTGAGCCCATCTGTGGGGAGGTCGGGGTATAAATAAAATAAAATAAATAAATAAATCTCTTATTCAAGAGTCCTTAATCTATAGCAAAAATTATCTAAGTTAACAAAAGATTCTTCCTGCCTTTGGGACAAATGCTCATTCAACAAGGACATTACAATCACTATCTGGTATGTACCAGAGACTGGTATTTAAGAATGCTGACAGGAAACTGCAGCACTGAATGCTTCCCTATGTCAAAAGTCTCTTTCTGTGAAGAGCTGGACAATCAGGGAGATAGCCCAGTGTTCTCTTTCTCTCCAGTTTTGAAAGTGCAGGGAGTTTTTATCACCTTTTGGAATTCTGTTTCTATCTGTGTCACAGGAAGAGGTGGGGTTATACAGACCTTCTGCTGTGGACAGAGGTCCTATCCAAGGAGCCCTCCAACCCCATACACACATCCTCCTTCCATCCTGATCCCTTCAATCCTGGGGCAGGCAAGGGCCTTAACTGCCTGCCACCACTCAAGTTCAAGGGCTTGATTGGGAACAGTCCAGAGCACGCTCCCTCCCTCCAGGGAACTCCCTCGTCTGTTAGGCTGATTATGCTAAAGGGATATCCAAGAGATATCAAGTTGGCCTTTTAATTCACTTTCAGACCCAGGTCCAGGGAAAGCTAATCTATTCTCAGGACACAGAGGCCATAAAAGAGGCCTAAGCATCACCATTTATTGTCATTGTCATCCTGTGACAGAAAAATGAATGTTTTTCTAGAAAGGCAGGGCATACTGAAGTGAAGGCTTCAGTTCTGATGTCCAACTATGCTATGTTCCAGCTTTGCTGAGACACAGCCATATTTCCCAGGGGATGTACCTCTCTAAGCTGTCCCTAACCAGGGAGAAATAGCTTACCTTGGACAATACATGAGCATAATATGTACATGACAATACATGAACATGTACACATTTAATGTGTATGTGAGTGTTCTGAATCTAGCAAAACAGATTATACAACTTACTGTGGAAAACCAATTCATGAAAACATGTTTTAATTTTTCCAGCATCTGCGCTTGAATGTTATGGCTCATGTCCAATTTGAAAATAATGAACACAAGACACAGAAGTTACCTGAGCATAACGCAAAAGCTTCTCTGTCGCATCTGGATCTCTATTCCAAATCAAATCTTCACATAACTGCAAAAGCTCCTTATGGATATCATCATATACTGGCAGGTTTCCTGCGTTCACTATTCCCATGTCCATTCCAGACTGAGTAAACAAGGTGAAAGAAGATACAGGGTTATATCTTACAACTCTGCTCACCTAAGGATGGCACGTTCCAAGGATGCAAGGCAAGTCCCACCAGTGGAGAAGCTTCTTGACTCAGCAGAAGGCACCTTACACTGACAGAACACACTGCCCTTAGTTGAGCAGAATGGTAGATGTTTATATATTCTGAACATATATATTCTGATCACATGATATTTTGGTTGCAATGCATACATTTACCTTAATTGCATGGTAAAGAAAAACACCATGCATTGCTTCTCGAATAGCATCCATTCCTCGGAAGGAAAAGGACAGATTGGAAAGACCTCCACTTATTCTGGCTCCAGGTAGTGTTTCCTAACAACAACATGTGAAGTATTAGCAAACTCATAAGTGTCATAAAGCCTTCTTCCCTATAAAAAGTGTAAGAGCCATTAATGGACTTACGCAAGCTGCTATATCATAATGGTTAAGTGGTTGGGTTGTGAATCTGCTAGTTTGATTCCCATTACTACCATAAACTCTGTAGGTGGCCTTGGCTAAAACACTCCTCTCAGCCCAAGATGTATTGTGGGGATAATAATATTGACTTTGTTCACTGCTCTGAGCATGGCACTAATCTGACCAGAAGGGTGGTATATAAGCATGCTGTTGTTGTTATTATTATAATTTAATATTATTTAGTATTATTAAGCATGTCTTGAATGGCAAACAGGAACCAAGCTCTGGCAATGTCTGGACACCCTAGAAACATATAACTATAGTATATGTCATTGCCAATTTGAAGAGGATACTGATAGAAGGATGAACTATATTGTGGCAAATGCCTTGGAACGCAGGCCATCATTCAGGGTTTTTTTGCATTTTGTCACACAGAGAATTTAATCTCTGTTGGAATTTTTAAATCTCAGATTGTGTAATGTTCTCTTTCATACACACACACACGTGTATCTGAAAATCCTTCAAAATGGGAACTGGTTAAGTCTATCTATTAATTGGAACATTTACTCCATTTCTTTCTTACATGATGTAAGTACATTCCATTCACTAAACAAAGAACATGTAATTTATATTGCACTAGCATCAGATGTATCTACACAAGCATAAAGACAAGTACGTAAGAACATAAGAGAAGCCATGTTGGATCAGGCCAATGGCCCATCCAGTCCAACACTCTGTGTCACACAGTGGCCAAAAAAAGAGGTGTCATCAGGTCTGCCAGTGGGGAAGGGACACTAGAAGCCCTCCCACTGACTGCCCCCCCAAACACCAAGAATACAGAGCATCACTGCCCTAGACGGAGAGTTCCATCTATACCTTGTGGCTAATAGCCACTGATGGACCTCTGCTCCATATGTTTATCCAATCCCCTCTTGAAACTGTCTATGCTTAAAGCTGTCACCACCTCCTGTGGCAGTGAATTCCATGTCACTTCAGAAAAAAATTATCCTGGAACAATGGAAATCCAGCTCAAGCCTTCAAAATGCAACTCAAGATTACTTCATATATTACAACATTCCTGCAAAGAAGATTAATCAGCAGGTTGCATGTGTATGCACAAATAAATATATTATACCCACATGAATCACAATGTGAATGTTTATGATCTGTCCAATCCTAATACTAATTTGTCTGATAGGGATGATGTGCAGTTAAATGAAATAAGGAAATACTGTTAACCTGTCTTTTCCTCCTACTTGGCTTTAGAAAGATGCAAGATCATACACCCAAACAAAAAGACAGAAAGAACTGCATTCCCCCCTCAAATTATGGGTATCCCAACACAGATTCAATAGAGACTCAAGAAAATCCTGTTTATAGTAGTCAGAGACAGGATACACTGACAATAATGGAATATGCTAATTAAATGAGGCAGTTTTCACATGGCTTTTCAAAGGCCTTTGGCTAAAGTACCAGTAACTTGTGACTACTGCTCCATTTAATTACTATAAGTATACTTATCATACTGTTAATGGTCTGTGTTATTTTTAGAATACGATTTACATTTATCTTACTTTTGTTATTGGAAGGAATGATAATGACCTACTAAAGTACAGAGAGCAATATTGTTCCATTCAATCGCTGCTGATATTCTGATGCATTACATTCTGCTTCTTTCTTTTCCAAATGCAGAAGAACAAAAATGCCCCATGCTAAAAAACAACCTGGACTCACTTTTATGGCTTTAGTTGCATTGATAAAGTTAACAGCATACAGATTATGTTCTTCCATTCCTGTACCGATGGTCAGAATGTTGGGATCAAAAATGATATCGTTTGGATTAAAGCCCACTTTGCTCACCAGAAGGTGGTAGGCTCTGTGGCAGATCAAAATTTTTTCTTCTGTCCGTGTGGCCTAAAACATAAAATGAGCAAGGGAAGGAAAACATAGTTTTAACATGTGACAGGCCAAGTCAGGCATTCTTTAACAGCATTGGAAATCTAGATTAAATAAAATAAACTCTTTCCAATCTGATTTCAGCCCTCGTTATGGGACTGAAATGCCCTTGGTCACCCGTGGATGGCAGAGGAAGAATGACCCTCATTATTCTTCCAGACCTCATAGAGATTTTTGATATCATCAGTCATGGGATCCTTCTGGACTGCATTTTGAGGTTGGTACAGGGAGGTATTGTTTCATAGTGGTTTTGGCCCACCTGAAAGGCAGGATATAGAAGGTGCTGCTTGGCCTTAGAGGTCCCACAAGGCTCCATCATAACCCCCAAGCTTTTTAACATATACTTGAAATCAGTGGGATAAGGTCCCCAAAGGTTTGGCCCGAGTTGTCAGCAATATGTGGGTGATACTCAGCACTCTCTTGCATTTCCAGCAGTTCCCAGGGAGGCTATGGAAATCTTGAATTGGTTCCTGGAGGCAGTTTTGAGATGGATGAGAGTTAAAAAACTGATGTTTGTTCCCAACAAGACAGAGGCACTACAAGTGGGCAGAGGGACTGACATGTGATACTAAGCTGATTATTTTAGATAGGGTTGTAATTCCCCCTAAATGAGGAATGGCTTTCACCAGCTTGGCCAGTGAGCTAGCTGCAGCCTTTCCTGCATTAAAAAGATCATAATATTGTGGTGCACTCCGAAATAATATCTATATTAGATTAGCACAATACATTTAGGTAGGGCTGCCTTTGAAGTGTCTGGAAACTACAACGGGATCAGAATCTTGCTGCAAGAATGTTGACTGTAATGGGTTGTAGGGACCGAATCACTCTTATCTTAACTTCATCTACACTGGCTTCCAATTGTCTTGCAAGCCTAATTCAACATGCTGGTATGCTTGGATCAGCAAACCTTTAGAACCACCTACTCCAGTATGAACCTACCCAGTCTTGGAGACCTTGCTTAGAGTGTTCCCATTATTTGAAGTGAGACAGGCGGCAAGCTGAGAAAGGACTTTCTTGGTTTCATCATCAAAACTGTGAATTCCTTACCCTGGGTGATTTGTCTTACCCTTCTTTCACCAGCTGGTGAATGCTTTTTTGATTCATTTGGTGTTTCCTTACTGACCCTGCTTCCTGTTGATATTTTTTATTGTTATATAAGTGTATGTATTACTTTTAACAAAATTGGTTTTATGTTTTCTCACTCTTTGCTGCATTGGGGATCCTAAATGGGCAGAAAGGCAGAATAGATATTTCAAATAAATAACATCATAGCATGGGAAGTCCAGCTGGTTCCCAGGCTCTGACCAAAGACAAAGTAGATCACTTCCATTAAAGGTTGCTTCTCCCTCTCCTCCAGAAAAAAGCCTGTTAAAACTGCAAGTTGCTGTGAGACTGGAGAAGAGAGGGGACAGGATACTCTGGCCTCTGTCACTGGCCAGAGGAATAATGGCCACAGAATAGCTCAACACTTTCATGAAATCAAAGTCAGACTGGGAATAATCAATCTAAATGCTAGTTAGCATAAAGTCTAAATTCAAGGTGCTGGGCTGGCTTCAACTTAAAAAGGCCTAAACCTTCTAGGTCCAGGGTATCACTCACACATATGAACCTACACAAACATCCCCAGAGGCCATACTTCAAATGCTACCTATAGGGAGGACAGACTGGCCTTCTCATGTGGTAAGGCCTTCTCAGTAGTTATCCCAGGACTCTCGAGAATGCCCTTTCTGACTGGCTCTAACTTTGCAGAAGTTTCAAGAGAGGGCAAAAGCCTCTCTCTTGGCTTTGAAGACCCTTCTACTTGAGATCAGGACTTGGTTACTGATATTAGCTTCCACAGGTACAGTGAAGTTCAAATGTAGCAAATAAAAAAATGTATTAATGACCTAGCACATTAAGAGACTGGTACTGACCTGACCCACTTCATCAAAGGCCATAACTACCACAGCTGCTCCATATTTTTTTATCTGTCTTGCTTTTGCCAGAAAGTCATGTTCACCTTCTTTCAGACTGATGCTATTCACTATGCATTTGCCTTGACAACACTTCAGCCCAGCCTCTATTACGGAGAAATTTGATGAGTCGATACAGAGCGGCACCTGATATCAGTGGGGGGGGGGGAAAGCCTAGACGTTATTAAAGCAAATCAACATTTTTATTTCCTCAGCATTCACTGTAGCATAAACAGAGGGATGTCAAAACAGTGTTGTCATTTGCAAAGCTATCTGAGAAAAAGCTGGCACATAAAATGGTACATAAAAATAATGATCACATCTTGTATTTTAAGGAAATAATTGTGAAACCTACAGAGACTTCATGCAATTCCAGTTATATTTGCAAGCTAAATGCTTCAAAGAGCGTATTTGACATATGATAGGTGAATCAACTGATGTTCACTAGGGTATATCTTCTCCTGCAACAATAAGCACCTGTCAAACTTACTGCTACTTTCTGGTCAGCTATAAGCATCTGGACTCTCTTTAGGTGAGAAGCTGGCAATCCAGAGCAGGGTGTGTTTACCCCAACTGGCTAAATACAGCATGACAAGTTTCCCCTGCATCTGTACACTTAAGCTATTCTGTGCTCTAGCTACCAAGACTCTAACCCAACAACCACAACTGGCAGGAGAGACCAGCTCCCCAGGGTGACCAAGATGTAAATTTGAAGGATTCTGCATTCTGAATAGCTGTGTGCATTTGTCCTAATGCAATGCTCAAGTGAAAGGGGAGCTACATGTAGTAGCATAACTACATCCAAGCCAAGTTTAATGGAGTGCACCCTTGATGATAGGTCATTGCCACTCTTGTATCAGCAGCTCAATACCATTTCCAGCTTGCCTGTACAGGTGAGCGGTCTTAGAAAAAGTTCTGTCCTCTTCTAAGAAAACAGTACCCTCTTCCAGCCTGCCGACACTTACATTTGGGCAAGATGTCTGTGCCACAATGCTGCCTCCTCCTATATCCCCTTCCAGCTCATCTCTGTTTGCATTCAGGTAAACAGGCTGTGCTGCAGCAACATTGGGGCTCTTCCCAGGCAGCAGTGCTTGCAACCCTTCTGGGCTGAATTTGGGGCAGCTCTCACACTCTCCTTCCCCTAGTTAAACCACTGGCTGCATGAATCTTTGAGAGCAGAGGGGACAACCCTAGACATGCCATTAGACAAGCACATAGTCCTACGCATTTTAAACTGACAGGTCACCATCGAATCAGCAGCACGCAATAATACATGGTCAATAGAAGTAAAGATCTATTTCTTTTTCAATAGCTTATTTTAGAATGCTCTTTGCAGACTATGACATCATCCAAAAAGACTTCCTATATCCCATAACAATATTCATCATGAACAGACACTTCTGAAGGACACAGAAAGTACAGCTGCAGAAACAACGTTCAGCAAAGCAGATTCCTGCCAAATTACAGTGGCCCATGCCAGCTCGGTATAGGAAAAAAGATGCTTCAGACTGAGTGTAATAAGAAAACATTTTTCTCCCTGGAAGACAATTTCATTTCTCTCTTCTCACATATTCTGCATGTGTTGCCAGTGCACAGACAGTACAAGAGGGCTTAAAGGCTGCTGGAAAGCTACCACACAGTGCCCTGAAGAAACTATTTCTAATATTAGTATGTTTAAGTGAATTCTGAATGTTTGGTATGTGTTTGTGTAGAGAGAAACAAAGAGACAGAAGTGTTGTGTTCTGTCCTGGGTCTGAGGCACAGCCCCCGGATTCGCTGAGAGGAAGCAATGGAAGGCAGCCGGGAGACAGCTGTTCAGTCGCCCTGGGCAGCAAACAAGGCCAGAACCTGCCTGTACCAGGGGGAAGGGACAAAGTTCCAAAGCCTCAGAGGGCTAGAAGGGGCAAGGGGAGGCCAGCTAGCCCCACCCTCCAGGGGGAGGACAGGGGGCTAGGCAGAGCAGAGGGAGGGGGCAAAGGCAGTAGGAATAGGGACCCAGCAGCTGCCCAAACAGAGCTCTTACCTGACGAGGAGGAGAAGCAGCCCCAACAGCTCAGAGCCACGCCCAAGAATATGCACCAGCTAGAAGGCAATAACCTGGCTCAGGGAATGCCAGGAGCAAAGCAACCCCAGGTGGAGCTGCCACAGGCATTCTGTAGGAGGAGCTGGGCAGCCAGCCAAGGGGCCACAGCTGGGCCTGCCTTCAGCAATCAGCTTAGCCAGAGAGGTTTGGCAGCCAGACAACAAGGCACAGCTGTTGTTGGCCAATGCAGCCAGATCAGCTACCCCAGCTGCAATGGCTTGAGGCAGCCCAGGACCCTGCTGGAAGGAGGGTGGGGCGGGGAGAAAAAGCCCAATAAAGGATGGCTTGGAAGAGCACTGGGGTGGTGGGTTGAGTAGGAGCGATGGAGTGGAGTTGGAGCGGAGCAGAGGCAAGGAGGAGGAGATGGCGGAGATCAAAGGGGATGAGTGGCACAGGTTGAGCAGGCCAGCGAGTGGACTGAGAGGGAGTCTGGGTGAGGTATACCACCCCTCCTTCCACAGAGCAGGGCCCTGCAGCATCCCTGGCACCCCTTTGACGTCAGGACCGGTCCATCCGGCGCCCCGCCCAGTGGCAGCGGCCGCGAGCCCTGACGTTCATTAAGGCTGTATCCATTTTGTAGAGACACCTCCCTCCTGAGGCCTGTAACTCTTTAGTTGCAGATGACACAAATGTCTCCCCACACAAATCACTGCACTTGTGTTTATTTATTATTTATTATATTAGATTTTTTTTTACAAAGCATTCAAACAGCATTTCACTGTTCCTGACTGAATGTGATCCTCCCTTCAGAAAGCATTTCCAAAGATTTAAACTTGCAGTTGATAAGGTGACTGTATGACAGTCTTAAGATTTCTAATCACCTATCCAACAGATGCCCATAAGCGTCACAACAGAACATGCGTGTGTTTATTAAGACACGGTCAGTAACACTCTTGAGACTACAAGGTACAGCATGAAGCACTAAAAAAACCCACATGAACCTGGTTTTACCAGACTCTATAGTAGGATACAAAAGTGAACAAGTCCAGCATGATGGGATGATAGTGCTACAAAACTACTTCTAACTATCTAAAAATCTATCTCCTCAGTACTGGCCACAGCATCATTATTTTTGAACAAATAATTTTTTGCTTTCTTTTACTTTTTTCAGGAGTATTTGCCGTTTGACTGCATAAGTGCTTGTATATCCTTTGGACCTTAAAACATCTTTCAATCTTGAGCAAGGCTACCCCTTTCTTACAGCAGTTCAAAATGTTTTCATATAATTTTAGTCTCCTTTGTAAAATGTAATGGCCTTTATATATTACAGCATGGGATCCCCTTTTTGTAGGTTCATCTGACGTAAAGTCTAAATATCCACCATAACAACAGCATGGCCAACTTCACAAGAACTTACCACGCAACAGTCATCTGGCTAGGACGGCAACAGACAATTAAGGACCCACGTGAGTGGCACACACACATACCTCTGGCCTGGGAAATGAACCCACAGAAAAGTAGTTTCCATGCTGCAGCTGTAACACAAAGAAATCCTGAAACCGATCACGCTCTGGCATTGCCCTTATGTTGAAAAGAGGCTATTGAGAGGCACCTATTAAGACCTATCCTTGATTCTACTGTTGAAACATGAAAATATTGTGTCTGTTATTTTTCATTCTCCAAAGCACTAACAAAGTAAGAAAGGCAGGGTTTTTTTATTTTATTAAAATATGTGAGAATGTGCAGCCTGAGTATCATGTGCAGATTTAAAAGCTTCTTCTTAATCTTATGTTCTCCCCCTGTATCCAGTCTCAACTGTTTTTAAACTGATTTGCAAATGGTTTTATATGTACTGGTCGCAGATTGTAACAATAAACTTGAACTTGAATCTTATGTAAAAGCAAACTACAGAAGCTATTCCCTAAACTTTAACAGCAATCACACTCATTTTGTTGTGACCGCAACAATTGTGTATACAGATCAGATTCGTTTTATTGTATATGGCCATTGGCCTTCACAATATCAAAACACTCTCGAATGTCAGTATAATACATAATCAAAAATTGTGTATACAACCTTGGCAATGTCAGGCTCCGAAGCAATGAAATTGCAGAATCTAGCCATAGCACTTGGTCCATCCAGCATTCCATCGTCCATATTTATATCCAAAATTTGAGCCCCCATCTCAACTTGGGCCTTAGCAATGCTCAGTGCTTCCTAAAAAGAAATCAAATGATGTTTTAAAAGTTAGCCCTTGTTGAGACTTCTTTACTCCTCTCTTATGCTGTTATTTACCTTGCATAGTACAAATTATCAGAAACATAGTACAAATTATCAGAGAGAAAGGAAAAAGAAATCCCAAGCATTTAAGCATCTAGTTCATTCTCTTACTTGATCTTAGGGCATGTTTCTCTTCTTTTTTGATACTAAGATTGATACACATCAAAAGTAGTTTATTTGCCTATACAATGAGCTATCCTGAAATAGCCCATTTTCTCTAAGCAGCAAGCAACTTCCTCTTCCTCCTCTAGGCTCCAATTCATACATTACCACAGCAGTATCTAAGCCACTTTTCTCTCTCACTTTTTACTATGTCCAGTGACATGCACATGAAAGAACCACATAGGTGGGAGTAAATGATATGTATCTTTCCCACACCAGCACTGCCCTCTCCCCTCCCACCCTGACTGGCTGGATGCAATTTGTTTAGGAAAGAACCATAATATTGCCTTCATCCGTGTGGTTCCTTTATCAATATGGTAGCCAAGCCACACCCATGTCACACATTCCCCCTTGACTTCTACACACCTATCTCACTTCAAGACAGCTGAACCCACACCTGACTTCATTCCTCTCTCAGTACTTCCAGCATACTGAAGCCCACACCATGGAAAACTCTAAATTATGTCTAATTTTAGGTTTGTTGTTAGTAACACATGAAAAATTGTTTGTATACTATGGCTTTCATATCTGCAAGAGAAGAAATATATTAAACAAGTTATTTCATTTGCTGTGCCAAAATGCTAAGCATAAAACTTTGGAAAATTGCAAGCAATGCTTCCTGTCTGCAACTTGTTTCCTAGGAACCACACACGCTAACTACATTATTCTTAAATAGACGGATTATGAAACGTAAAATAGAGTAACAAAGCCCAGCTAAAAGCTTTTGGTAAGTTAAAGGCTTACTTCGTAATGGCCTGCCATGATGAGTTTGGCAAATTTTCTTGATCCTGCAACGTTGCAGCGTTCACCAATGTTAACGAAGTTGGTGTATTGTCCAATTCTGAATGGTTCCAGACCTTGAAAGTACAATTGATTATCATCAACAGACAAAGAAAAATAATGAAATTTGCTTTAAAACTTAACATGCACACACACAGCTTGCTCCAGCATCAAACAATGAGCCCTAGGAGACTTTGCGTATATGATACAAGCCTATAGATTTATGAACAAATAAAATGTATTTAAATCCATGTAATTAATAGCATAAGCATATACTAGAGTAACAGCACATGGACAAAACTGGATTGCTCTTAGGGGACTAGGCTCAGAACTTCTTCAGTAGTGGCATTGCATCTAAAAAACTCAGCCTCTCACTCTCTCACTTGGTGCCTTCATTGGTAGTTTTTAATCTTTTAAAACATTGCTTGGTTTTGGTTTGTTTGGATTCTTAGCCTCTGCTCAAATTTGATTTCTTTTTTAAACTGTATGATTTGACTGTTGAGCCACTTTAAACTGTAATTTCTCAATATTTAATACATACATAAAAAAAACAATGGAAACTTCAGTTACAACACGGTAGTGTACCAGAAGACATTTTGTGAAAACACAGTAAGTAGGAAACAACTTATGTAATCTAGAATGTTGTAGCACTATTGCACAACTGTAGTACAAGAATGACTGGAAAACTCATGACAGGTGTACACTAAGCAGTCACATGGACACACACTCCCAAACTAGTGAAGTGCCTATCATGTAGTAGGGAAGGAAATTGTTGAGTATATATGGGATTGTACTGCAACGGGCAAAATGGAAAAGTAGATATGCAGGCGGAGACAGTCATACACTGACTTCCTCACCCACACCAGCAAACATCCAGTTCCAGGTGACAGCCATGCCAACTACAAAACACTTTATTATAAAGAGGTCCCCCCTCCACAGTAAGTCAAGCAACACTCACAAAAAGGCAAAGATCGTTCCCCACCAAAGCACAGGGCAATGGATGTCTGCAACAATAGCAATGCTGAGTGGAGCAGCAGTCGTTATTCTGCAGTATTGCCCAAATGTGCCTCAATTGTTTCTCGTGAATTAAGAGGCTCTGACAGAGCCATCATAACAATAAGACAACTTCAAGCATGTAAAGTTAAGGCTCTGGTAAACCTTCTTAACAAATAGGTTTTAGCTGTAAAAAAAATTCATACAAACTCCTAACAGATTACAGGTTTCTCAAGGAGGAACTGAAAAGAAGTGTTTCAAAATACTTTTATTTATTCACGTTAATTATAGTCTGCCTTTCTCACTGAGACTCAAGGTGGATTACAAAGTGTAAGTCAATGCGATCAACAGGTGGACTATTCATAAACAATGCAATGCAATTAGCCGAAATTTTAAAACAGTGTAATTCCCAAATATCACAGTGCTAGGCTGAATTTATTTATAATATATCATATAATTATGTATGTTTTCAACCTAAGAACCTTGGGCCAGTGCAGAAGGAAACAGACAGTTGCCTTTATTCTTTGAAAAATTATTCCTATGGAGAGCAAATTGCTGTCAAGAAACAGTATTCAAAGGATTTGGCTCCATGAGATATCTGCGTAAGATAAGCAACTTCAAGAAGCATATGAAAACAAGCACATACCGGTGGCCTGTTTGTCACTGGAGAGGTAGAAGCTCTCATCAAGGAATTAGAAGAAAAACAGACACCAATTAGAGACTCCAACTACCTCTGTATTTGTCTGCGGAAAGTTGTATTATTTTACTGAGAAATTGTGTACTGATGCAATTGTAAACATAATTGTAATTATATGATAGAGATATTATAAATATTTTGAAATTCAACCTAGCAGAGTGGTATTTGGGAACTGCACTAGCTTTAAAACACTGTGGGTCCTGTTGTTGATTTATACGAGATTTTAAAACAAGCAAAAATACAATACAGAGCTGAAACAATGTTGAAACAAATTCTAAGCAATTAAACATACACCCCGGAAAATCTACAACAACTAATAATTAAACATAACATAATTAAATAACACAGAAGCTACCCAATAGGAACATACTTACGACAACAGATAGTATACAGTAGGATAATCTACACTCCCTATGCCTTTACCAATGCATCTCTTTGAACCCTTTCTTTACAGTGCAGCCCTCTTACCTACGTAATAAACCCCTCCTGAATACTTCAGTTTTTCAGTTTTCAGAAAGCCAGGAGAGTGAGAGCCCTCCAAACCTCATCACGCAGGACATTCCATAAGGTGGGGGGAGGCACAACATATGTTTAAAGATGCTTTTAAAGTATGTTTAAAGGAATGCAGATTAGAAAGTTGGAAACATCACTCTCTCTCTCACCTGACAGCAACATAGAGCCTTCAGCCACAGAGGCGGCAGGAATGCGAGGTTTGCATGCTTTTACTGCTTCCGCTATCTTCCTGCATTACAAAAATCAAAACAGTTGCAAAGCTTTACAATTCAGCTCAACTGCAACATACTGGAGCCTGGTTCATTTCCATCTGTTTATTGCCTTCTTCTAGCTTTCCTCCAAGGAACTCGGGTGCTGTAGCCGCAGGCATCACTCAAACCTTTGTGAAAACAATCCTTAATAGACTCACTTTTGAGCGCAATTCAGAGCAAGAGCAAAAAGAGGTTTTTTTCCTGTTTGCTTAATAATCTTTGCATTCACAGAGGTGTAATGAATTCATAAAACAAGAATGCACTTTCTGCAATAGGTGATCTGTTGTAGTTATGTGAGGCACACAGTTCCATTTATACGTAAGAATGATTTTATGAATTGGCCTTTAATCAGGCAGAAAGAAAGCTAGAAACAGTGCAAAGCTATATATTCTATTAAAACCACTCATTTGATTCAACCACATTTCTATTTTAATTTGACATTTTGTGATTTTGCAGACACACTACACAAAAATGCAGTTACTCCGCATCTGATCATAACATTTAGTGCACATTAGACAGTGTAACCTGGAAATATATATATTCCTTCATGGTAACAAAAAACCTGCCTGTGCTCTATTTCTTACTGTCTGGGAGAAATGTGACATGTTCTTTGGCTCTTGAGGGGGGCGGGCAGAATAAAATCCTTTATAAAATAAAAATTAAAAATACATACAACTTTCAGCGTATATAATAATAATTAACGAAAGAATAGCTGCTATTCTTTTCTTAACTGCATAACTCCTGGGACATTTTCTCTTTTCTCCTTACTCCCAGGGGGTTGCAGTGCTCATGCACATGGTCCTGTCCCTCAAGAATGGCTTAAAATGATCTGTATCCTTTCTTGCAAGAGGAAAATGGTGATGTTCTTGCTATTAAAGAACAAATAAAGAGAGGTTTTCAATTAACTTTACATGGAGCATGGTGAAAAACATTTCACGCTGCAAGAGACAGCTGAATAAGGTATTAATTTAATTAACTTATTTAGTAGACTTCTTTTGTACATTCATTAATATCTTCTACATCAACATCTTCTACAGCTGGAGCTCAAGTCCACTGAATCCTGAAAAGAATACTTAAGGTGCACCAAAATAAATCTTTTTAGAAGTCTTTCGCCTGAAGTGCCCTCCTCTTCTTCCTAGAGAGAAATACTAGCTACAGAGGATTCCTGGTGGCCATCTCCCATCCTAGATCCTGCATTCTCCTGATGTTGGTCCCTTCCTAAACTAGTCAGCAGCACAAAGTGATCTCCATACCCTGAACCTCCATCCCAGCTATTCCACAAGATACAGATCTTATAACAATTCCTTTTTGATAGAACTCATAGCAGTATGTTGAATGAAGACAAAGACACAAGTCAGTTCCAGTTCCTTGTTACTATCCTTTCTTGGCCCTGCCCTTTATTCTTCACAGACCACCACCACAGCAAATCACTCTGTAAGCAACCTAAGGAAACGGGAGCTCAGTGGTATCTAGTATCTGCTGCTGGCCAAATTAAGGGAACTGAACTCAGGGAAACCAACAGTAGATCCCACACAGCCCCTCCAAAACTTGCCCCTCAGTCCAGCAATAGAACCCCAAGTGCCCAATGACTAACTAGAAAAGAGTAGTATTTAATAAATGCTTAGTTGCAAATGGCCAGTAAAGCGAAATGTAATTATTGAGATAGTTAGGTACCTACTTTGAATGTACCTGTGGATACGAGGAGAGCAACAACTGTTTTTTAGGTGATTTGCATTTTCCCCTGTGGACTCATACACTTTCTTTTAACAAAACGGCAATACGTTTATTGTCTCTTCCACACAGGGTTGCCAGATGGTCTTCACAAACACTTGCTCATGCACTCACCTGGACACAGCACAATGATGTCACTTCTGGAAGTAACATCCTCATGTTGCCCTGTGTCACTATGGCAGCAGAGCGCTCTCTTGCCTCCTCTTCCCAGTCTCGCTCTTGCAGTCATAGGCAAGAGAAAGTGCCAGCCAACAGAGGAGCCACCCCAGGAAAGGGACAGCTGGTGTGAAGGTGTACCGGGCTCCCTCCATTGTGCAGCCCGGGTAGTGAGGCCTGCATCTTTCCTGCACCAGTTTCTGTCCCCCTCCCCAGCCTGGCGGGGTCAGGCCCAGCCTCAATTCACTGCAGCCTGCCAGGCAGAGCAAAACAAGCAGCCTCTAGCCCCATGAAAAACTTGGTGAGGTGCACGGTGCTTCCTTGGGACTCTGGCTGCAAAGAGGCAGTGTACACAACCCAAAGGACAGTGCCCCACCTGGGGCCTCGGGTCAAGCGCCACTACTCTGAACCACTCAACCACTGAGCATACACAGGAGCGGGGCCTGGCAGCAGGGAGTTGGCCTGGACTGCCTCTAACAAGCAGCTCACCAGAGCGAACTAGGGCACAGCAAGAGCCCCATAGCACCCCACTGCAAAGGGACTGTCACAGCCCCGCCAAGATGGCCAGCTCATGAGAAATAGGGGGCCAGGAACTGCTGGAATGGAAGAACTGGGAAAGACAAGCCACACAGCAGAAGGGGCTCCATTTCCCCACTCCTTCACCCATCTTCCTTGTTTTGAACAGTTCTTAAATTGCCAGGTGTCCGATAACTTCTGTTTCCCCTGGACAGTCCAAGAAAATACCAGACAGTCTGAGTGAAAACTGGACATCTGGTCACCCTACTTCCACAAGGATTAAAAGGCTTATTTTGGTTTGCAAGTAAGATAGTATACTGCTGTCTCTCTTTGCACATAAGAGTTCGTTCATTCGCAGTTCCTTTAAAAAAAGGTACTGTGTCACCCACATTCACTAGACTACAGTACTGACAGGCTGTTTATCTCAGAAAGGCTCACTAGACCTTGGCATATCTAGTCCATTCACTACTACTTTTACCACATTGAGAGAACTACTGTAAGTGTAGATTTCACCTATTAAGTACCCACTCTTACCACTCCAGTTACCCTTGGACTCAGATGATAAGATGAGCTGATCTCCAGATCCTGCCTTGATCTTCTCACAAATTCCCAAGCAATCAACTCCCTGCCTAGGACGGAATACCCGTTCCTATCCCTACCTCTAGCCCTAGCTAAGCCCTGAGGAGCTGACCACTTTTCTCCCCCCATTAATTCCTTCCCTCTCTCACAGAGGATCCACAGTCTTTCACTGACTGGAGTCTCTAGGAAGTTGCATACATACCCTGGGATCAGGGATTGGTGGGGATGCCTGGAGGGCAGAACTGGAAGTCCCCCTCCAAAGCATCTTGAATTCACAGAGGGACACAGTGGCCACCGCTGCTAGAATGTCTGTCCAAAGATATCCCAGGGTTGAATTTCACATAGCTATCACAACAGCAATGTGCTAATTATGTGTGAGGATAGAACATGAAGCTTTCCCTCTACTTCTCTATCTATCCATCAAGTATGTATTTATCCCTCCCCTCCTTCAGCAAGCTGAAAAGGGATGTTCATAGTTCATAGTTCTCTATTCCCTACTTCCTTCTCACAACTACCCCATGAAATAGGTTAGGCTAAGTGTGACTTGTCAAAGTCCACTCAGTGTGCAGAGTGGGAATTTGAATCTAGGACCCAGTCCTAGTCTGGCACTATAACAACCATACTGCACTAGTCCTCTTTTCAATGAATCTCAAATGTCAGTACTGTGGAAAGGACTTTATAGATTGCCCTGTTGCTAACGCAGAGATGAAGTTACCGGATGTGTGCTGGAGTCGTTCCACAGCAGCCACCAACTATGTTCACCAAACCATCTAAGGCAAATTCCTGTAGAAGAGGATGAAACACTTTTAAGATATAATCAAGGGAGGGGAATGAATTTGTCGGCAATAAAATGCAAACAAAAGTACTTTAATGAAATTTTGGCACGTATTAACAGAAGCACACTGTCCAGATCACAGCAAGTAACTCTGTTCTGCACTAGTTGGGCCTCATGTTCAGTACCATGTCCAGTTCTGGGCTCTATATTTTAAGAAGGATGTTGACAAATTAAGAGTATACCCAGAGAAGGGAGACCACAATGGTAAGGGGATCTTGAAACTAAGTCCCATGAAGAAAGTCTGAAACAGCTAGGCACGTTTAGTTGGAAGAAGAGAGGACTACAGAGATATTACGGCCATTTTCAAATACCTGAACTGTACTCACTTGTTCCAGAAGACTAACAGGTGGAAATTAGAAGGAAGTAGATTTTGGCTAAATATTAGAAGAAATTTCCTAATGGTAAGACCTATTCAACAGTGGAACAGAGACTGCCTTGAGGATTTTCCCTTCACTGGAGATTTTTAAGCAGAGACTAGATGGCCATCTGTCATGGATGCTGTAGTTGTGTGTTCCTACACTGAGCAGGAGGTTGGAATGGATGACCTCCAAGGTTCCTCTATGACTGTAGTATGCCATGCTGTTTTATGTTACTATGGAATACTTGGGTGTTAAAAAGTATAAAAATAAATTCAGATACATTTTTGCAACTTATTATCTAATACAAAATTCATTTGCAACCAGAATTAAGTCTTGGGATTCTGTAGCAACCAGATTATGAAATACGAAGCTAAATTCCTAAACCAGATGAGAAAAAACTCTCACTGATTTACATACAAAAATTGTTTCTTCTCTTACAGTAGGAAAACAAATTAATATTGAGGAAATCTCTCATACCTTCAGGTGTTTGGCAGTCACTTCAGGAGTTTCATCATAACCACCAAAGGTGTTAGGAAGACCTAACAAAATGTTATAGTGTGTTTAAACTAGAATTGTCATCTTAGTAAAGAAATTCTTGTCAATCATCATGAAAATTTTGTTTTGTGAAATCTGCATAGACTTGCATAGGAGCAAAATAATTGTTCTAAGAAGCAGGATTTTTTTTGTTAGTTGATGCATGCATGAGTTGCAGATAACTTCATTTTGTCACCTGTAATTTTTACAAGGTCTTACATTTAGGGACAAAAACCATTTTTGTCAACTAAAAAGGTGTTTTAATTAATCTAACTAAGTAGCAGATAAAGCCCTAATTTAGATTCCATATGAAAAAAATGATGAAAGCACTTTGTTCAGATTTATGATTTCAACTGATCAACACAATAATTTACTCAAAACCCCTTCTTGAAGCATCCTTACACTCATATGTAAGCTTAAGGGAGTTTTTTTCTTTTTAGAAACAAAGAGCACCCAAAGGTCTAGAGCAAGTTTCTAAAACAGTGATTTGCTTGAAAACTAAGCAGCACTGAAGGTTATTTCATCTGAATTAATGAGTATGTGCTACTTTTGTTAATAAATAACAAACTCATTAGTCTTTTTTAATTAGATTTTCTGAAGCAATAGCCTCACTTACAGTGCAATCCTATACAAAGTAGCTCCAGTCTCAGCCCACTAAAATCAATTACCTTAGACTAAGATAACTCTGCATAGGACTGCAATGTTAGTATTAAAATATTTGCTTTCAATATTACTTATGATTCCAGAGGGGTTTTTCCTTCCCTATGAAAATAAATGTTCTCTCACTAAAATATGAACAAAAGCATTTGTGAGAGGAGACAGTTGGTACAATATATAAATGTCAGACACCAATTTAAGAGTTGTCAACTGATTCATTCCCATACCCATCATTATCTTGACAGAAAATATGTTCTGAGCATAGATTTGAAGCAATTAATTTTAAAACATTCAAACATCTGAATTAGCAATTCAACCCCAACTGACCATACTAACTCCACTGAAAAGCCATGCAAGAATAGGTCAAAAATACTCTATCGTGTCAACACAGCCTTTACAGCTGATCTCAGAAAAGATTACTAACATTTGTTTGATCAAACAGTACTTGCTTACAGGTGAGACATCATCAATGTATCTAATTTTGAACATGGCCCTATCTAGGCATACTTAAGTCCAGAGACTGGGGCCATGGACAGACAAGACAGATCTTTCTAGAAACCTGAGGGGGGAAAACAGGTTTGCAGAAAAATCTGAAATCTTAAAAAAAATGTTGGGGGTTAAAAACTCTCAAAATAATATGTTATGCCTGTAGCTTTAAGAAACAAATGCCCAAGTGGCCATTGCTAGGCAACCACAGTAGTATTGCCATTCCAGCCTTGTTTCTATCAATAAAGATGAGGAGGGAACCAGTCTCTTTCCAGGGCTGTATTGACCTTTGAGGGAGGACTCACTGGGGCCAGCAACTACCAGAACACTTGTTACCACCTGACTTGCATGACTCATCTAGGCCTGATTGCTCAACACTTTTCAACAGTAGCTACCTTACAAAAACCAGCATGATTAGATGTTTTGAGTTTCAGAATAGGATCTGATAAACCCAGGTTTGATTCCCCATGCTGCCATGGAAGCTCACTAGGTGACTATGTTCCAGTTGTACATTTTCAGCCCAACCTACTTCACAGGGTTATTGTGAGGATAGTGGAGGAGAGGAGAATACTGTAAGGTCCTCTGGGTTCCCATTGTGGAGAAAGATGTTAAATGACGTAAATAAATAAGATGGGTGGGTTGGAAGGAAGGAAAGAGAAAAGGAAGGATGAAAATGTGAGGAAATGGGGGTTTCTGGGAGCAGGAAAAGGAACAGTGAGGGGAAGGAGAATCTTTGGTTTTGACACCACAGAAGTGGGCTGGGGGCTGGCCCAGCACCTGGAACCATTAAGCTTTCTCAGGGAGAGACTGCCAGGGGAATAAATAAGGAATGCTGAAGATGGAAAGATGAAGGCAGATTGGCTAGCAGGTGGGAAGGAGAGAAGGAAGCAGGAAAAAGAAGAAACTATGGGGGTTCCAGGAAAGGAAAAGAAGAAATAGCGGGAAGGGGGAAATGAGATTTCCCTCCCCCCACAAGTCATTGCAGGTCCCCCACTTGTTTATTATGGTTCTGGCCACTTCCTTAAGAAAATGGCAGGACTGGGCTAAGAGAAAATGGGGGTTGGGGAATACTCAATAACCACCTATTCTATTTTGAGAATATTCATTAATTATGTCATTTTGGAAACAAATTTCAGGATTAATTAAGGAAATTGCTAGTTCTGAGGAACATCTGAACCTACAGTTTTTCTATAGGAGTTTTTGAAAAGTTGTACTGACAATGATGATGTGGAATTAGTTACAATCTTGCAACTGCTGGTGGTCTATGGCCCCAAAGATGCTCGCCTGGCCTCAACCAGGGCCAGGGCCTTTTCGGTCCCAGCACCAACCTGGTGGAACACTCTGTCTGTGGAAACTAGGGCCCAGCGGGATTTGTTATCCTTCCACCGAGCCTGTAAGACAGAGATGTTCCACCAGGAATATGGTTGAGGTTGAGGCACGGGCAAGCTCCTCTGCTGGTCTCCTGTTGAGGGGGTGATCGTAACTCCCTTCCCCTGGTTCTCCGCCAACTTGCCTAATGCTGTTTATCATCTCCCACAATATGGGATGTACTGGGTTGGGTTCAGAAATATGGGCTGCCATGTAGAGTTGCTGTTTTCTTGTTCTGAATTTTATTTTTAATATGTTTTTATTACATGATGTTATCCATTCTGAGCCCGCCTGCAGGGAGAGGGATTATAAATTTAATAAACGAACAAACAAACTAGAATGGGCACAGAAAATATGTGGGAAACAAAAGCATAAATAATAGGGTTGCCAGGTCTCCTCCCCCAGACAACAGGCAGGGGGAACTTATCAAGCTGAGAGGGGGCTTGCTAGCAACATCATTGCATTGAATTAGGAATGCAATGATGTCACTATCTGTGTACCTTGAAGTGACATCAGCGCATCTTGGTGGAATGGCAAGGACGTTCTGGCATTTGGACAAAACTCTATAGTTTAATCACAGCTTTGCCCAAATACCACAGCTTCCCTGGCAATGTGCTGATGTCACTTCCAGGCAATAGGTAGTGATGTCAGTGCACTGGGATGCTGCTGATGCTTCCCCCCATTCCCCCCCACCAGCTAAGTGGCAGCAGGAAGTGGGGGCTTCATAAGCCTGATCATAAATGATTATGGATTAGTATAAGATATGCATGGCGGCACTCTTTAGTAAATGGACTTCTTATACAAGGAGAATGGATCAGTCTAACAGGTTTATGAGAAACTGTATCATGTTCATTGACTCAAAATACTAGATTTTTATATTTTGTACATATTTTTCTCTTATAATATATTTTTTTTAAAAAAACTATTCTACTTTACAATTTAAATGGTTAAATTTTAAGTGGCCTCTGGTAGCATATACATATAAGCAGGGGTCATTTCGTAGAAAAAGAGCTGGAGGAACTTATTAGCATAACTCATTAGCATATTCCACGCCCCTTGCCATCGCCAGAAGTGTGTCATTAGCATAACTGATTTGTATATGCCACATTACCTATCCTGGCTGTTTTGGACCCAATCCTGGCCTTTCAGAGCCGAAATTGGGCCCAAATGGCAAAAAGTGGCTGAAAATGGCTGAGAAGGGGCCAAAAATGGTCAGGATTGGGCCACTGCTGAGTGGGAGAGTGATCCACCACCCGTCCCCCCTCAAAATGAGCCCTGCATATAAGAGATTTCAGGAAATGCACAGAGAGCTTTTCACACCACTTGCAAATTAGAGACCAAGAGGTATAATAGGCAGAGTGCCTAGTTAAAGCATGAAAACCTAGGTTCATGTCTACACTCAGCCATGAATCTCACTGGACAACCTAAAGCCAGACACTCAGCCTCAATTATCTCACAAGTTTGTTGTAGTGGTGAAGTGGAATCCAGCGGTAAAGATCTGAGGACTAAAGAAAATTGCAAAGTAAATCCTGGATTCCATTTTAGCAGAAAAGTCCCAGGATAATAAGGTAACATGATGTAAAATTGAGTGTAGCTCTGAACAATTCATCGTTATTCTTGATAAAAAGTTCAAAGTAACCAGCTTGCAATTTATTCATTCATATATTAAATGTATATGCTGTCTCTGTGGAGACCTGTTCAAAGCATCTAACAACTAAAATGATAAAACAAAAACAAAACAAGCCCTTAAATATTTAGATCTAATACTTGGAAGCAGATAGGTTTGCAATAGGGCAAACCACAGTTAACATTCTGGGTTCTGCAAACCCAAAGAAACATCAGATTTGCAAAAACAGAAACAAACAAACTTTTAGTTTTAAAAAATGTATCCCACCTACCCCCCCCCAAAAAAAAGTTTAGGCAGCATTTTGGCTTGCTACAGCAACCAAAAAAAGAAAAACTCAGGACAAGAAGATGCAAGCAGCAAGAACAGGTGGAGCTGGTTGGAGGAAAGGTTGGAGGAGGAGATAGCAGGCACTGGAACCCATGCCAATGATAGCAGAGAAGCAAATCAGAGGGGGATAGGATGTCCCCTTCCCTGCAAGAGTTCCTGTTGCCCATAATGCTTTACCCTCAAATCACATGCAGCAAAAATCTGTCATATGAAGAACGTGACCAGACTGCCATAATGGACAGTGGAATGGTACTTAGTTTTCCTATGGTCCTATGGTCCATTTGATCACATGGTGAGATAACCATCAAGTACCCAATAAAAGATAGTATTCTGTAAAAATTGGTATTTTTCTGATTCAGTTACCAGAAAGGCCATCGATATTAGTATTCCTGATATTTGGGTCCTCCCATACGAGTTCTGTATTTAGATCTGGACTTTTTTCAGACTTCCAAAATTAACTGGGCCCTTTATTCCATATGGGGGGGGTCTATCCAGGGAGCTGGGGAAGCTGTTTTTCATGCAAATTACACCAAAGCAGCAGCGAAGCAAGAGCTGTCCTCTAAAGACACTCCCCCCAAGTTTCAAATAGATTGGGTCAAGGGGTCCAATTCTATGGGGCCCCAAACAAGGTGTCCCCAGTTACTCTCCACTGCTTCCTGTGTGCAGGGAGGGGAGTGAATCCAAAACTTTCCTCCAGGGAACAGAAGCCTTAGCCAAACACCCAAGAGCAACCACTAACCAAAAGCCTCCCGATGTAAAAAGAATCAACAAAGCCCAAGTGAATCAACGTCAAACCAGAGAATCCCAGCAGATTGAACATGGCAGCATGCAGCAGAACAGAAGGTACAGACAGGCTACAGCAGAACAGCCAAAACTGCACAGTCCAAAACATATCACCCCGAAACTGCAGCCAGGAGGCCAGCTTGTGGGCTATGAAAGAACTGTTGTGACTGGACAGACAGTTGAGCTCCCGCTAATGTGTGATACCACACACCTGTGAGAGCCTCCTCCCCTCCCCCTCCCTCATTTTGCTCAGGAAACCTGCAAAAGGAGAAAAATAAGCTGCTGCAACCTTTAAAACAGCAGCCTCAGTTATTCCAAAATATTTCTGGCATTAATTGGGATAGGAATATCAGTATATCTAAGAATCCTGGATATGATCGGGATTCACGAATATACCTGAAAAAATAATCATAAGGCATTTTTCAGGTATATTTTCAGAGCAGACATACTGACTTCACACACCCCTAGCAACAGCAGCCAATACAGCAGTCCCGTACCTTTCCAAGAAACCCCTGACACATGGCTCAAATTTGGCAGGGCTTTTTGCTATAATGAAGAAAAATTAAGCTGAACACAGATAATGGCTGCCTCAAGAACTATAATGGCTGAGAATGCAAAGCATTAATAATTAAAATAAATGCATACATTATAAAATGCAAGCAGGACCAGCAAGGAACTTGTAGGGAGAGGCACCCCATGCACCTTCCTCCTTCCTTTGCTTTCTCTCCCTTCTACCCCTCCTTGCTCACCCGCCCCCCAAAAGTCAGTGGTGGAGACAGATGGGTCAGTGAAGTGTATGGGATATAGGAGGGGTTGGCAGAGGCTCATGGCTTTCACCTTCAATAATAATAATAACATTCAATTTATATACCACCCTCCGGGATGACTTAACACCCACTCAGAGCGGTTTACAAAGTATGTTATTATTATCTTCACAACAAAACACCCTATGAGGTGGGTAGGGCTGAGAGAGCTCCAGAGAACTGTGACTAGCCCAAGGTCAACCAGCTGGCTTCAAGTGGAGGAGTGAGGAATCAAACCCAGTTCTCCAGATTAGAGTCCTGTGCTGTTAACCACTACACCAAACCAACCCGCAGCATTGGCTTGGAGGCAGTTGTTTGCACAGACATCTGCTTTATTTTTTTTAAAAACCCTCTTATTAAGGTTTGTGATTTTTCCACAAAACTGGAAGGGTTCCCCCCCCCCTCCCAAGTCTGAAGAAAAATCTCCCTTCTCAGCATGGCCCTGATCTATGGATTTGAGTATCTGCAGAGGGGCCTTGTTGTCTATTATATATATTGACATTCTTTTTAAAATGCTCCACAGTATGTTTTGCAACATGTATTATTTCTACCAATATTCAAAGACTCACTTATATCTGCACATACCTGCATTGGGATAGCAAATGATGTAGGCCATTGTGCACTTCCCAATAGTTTCAATGAAAGGCCTCATTTCCACTGCTCCCAAAGCACAATTTAATCCAATGCTAGAAAGACAAGAAAACATAATCCTTCCTGTAATGACAATATACGCAAAAAAAAAAAACCTTATTGAGCCACACCACATACACAATTTTGTTTCAAGGTGTACAATCATCAGTCCATTGAATTGCGGGAGGTAGGCATTCGTCTCTCCAATGTTGTAATGTAAGTCTTTTAATTACAGTAAAGGTATGGAGAGTCTGTTTTTGCTGACCATCACTTACGTTCCAGGATATGGGCGGATAGTTTAAAAGTACGTAAATATCCTCAAAAGATCAATGATATTCTAATACACAGTTGATATGAGTAATAACTTCCTCCCCAAACAATCAAATAACTGGAGATGCTCAAAGCATATGCTTAGGAGACACATCCTGTAAACTACAGCACCAACAATTAGACACTATACTTCATAGAATCATAGGGCATATAGACAATAACTGTGGATTGACATATTTGGAAACCTTTTATGGAAGCTTACATATAGATTTCTCACTACTGTTGCCATATTTTTATTTGTATGAGGCTTGTTTTGATTTTCCATTTTTTCCCAAATATTAAAAAAAAAATCACCAGGGCCTCAGAAAAGCCTTATTTTGAGACAGAAAGGATCAGTTTATAAGATGGGCAACTGTAATACAATGTAACTTAATTTACTGTTATGACTAAAGAGACATCCAGAACATCTGGATAATGGGAGGTTTGACTAATGCTAGATTGTGCTGTGAAGGGGACACACAAATTCTGGTTATGAAAAAGTTCTGAAAAAATGTGGATCTAATAAAGATTTTGCTGTGCTACCAATCCAATCTTCATATCGTTACCCAAACACTCCCAAGTACTGTATATTTTAAGGCTTCAGTATTCAAACCGGCTTCCCTACATTCACAGCTGGATGAAGTAAGAAGTGTGCTCCTCATTTGTTTTGAACTGATGAGCTATTTAGTCAATTTACAAAACATTCATTACACGCCAGTCACCAGACCAGGTAAATTATTTCAAGTTAACAATTTATGTAGCGCCTAGAAGTAACATTATGTGAACAAATATAAAATAATGCCCATAAGTAAAAATGATGAAAACAAGATACCTTAGGGGATATTATACTGGTAGCAAACTCCATCTGTTCTAATAAAATCATACCATGTTTTACCAGTCCTATAGTAGAAGATGCTATGCTTGGAGTAAAAGACAACTTTTTGTCATACTATTTTAGTTCTGCACTGCATAGGAGGTCAACATCACTTAGTATATTTCATTAAAACATTGTATAAAACTGGGAAAGTTAAGAAAAACTTTCTCAGGGATGAAATAGCTGACTGGCTGGTCTACCTTTCAGTGGCAGTGCAGCCTCCTGTCTGTAATATACATCCACCAGCAGAATGTGTCTGCCATTGGAAAGGCAATCTTATATACTAATAGTCAAGTCGCCCTGATCTAAGGATACTTAAATCCAGAAATTGGAGCCATAAACAGGCAGGACAAATCTTCCTACACACGTGAGAAGTACCCCAGGTTTGCAGAAGAATCTGAAATCTTAAAAAGAAAAAATTACAGTTATTTTTAAAACCCAAATGATAAAAGGAGTGCGTAAAGCTTTAACCAGATGCCCTCAATGGTTGTTGCTAGACAACCATAACAGATTAGCCAGTATTCCAGGCTTGGTTTCTATCAGTAAACGAAGGGGGAGGGGGCAGAGCCTCAGGGCTGTTTTGGCCTTTGAGGGAGGACTCATCTGGGCCAAGCCTAGAAGCAACCTCTGGGCAACGTGATATCACTTGCATGACTCATCCAGGCCAGGCTGCTTGCTGCTGTTCAACAGACTCAGTTAAGAGCCTGGAGATTTTACTAGATCCAGCGCCATTACTAGAAAAACAAGTTAAGGCAACTGCAAAAAATGCTTTCCACAACCTCTCCCTAGCCTGGAAAATGGCTTCTTTCCTTGACATGGGTGACTTGGCCACCTGGATCCATGTGATGGTAACATCAAGACTTGATTATTGTAATGCACTATACATAGGTCTCCCATGTAAACTAACTAGGAGACTTGAGTTGGTGCAAAACGCTGCGGCTCGACTATTATCAGGAGTGAGCAGTAGCATGAACATCACTCCCACCCTGCAGTCACTCCATTGGCTTCCCATTAGCTACCATGCTCAGTTCAAGCTACTGGTTATTACTTAAAAAGCTCTTCAAGGCTTTGGTCCAGCATACTTATGGGACTGCCTCCTTCCCTATGCTCCTTCAAGGCAGCTTTGCAATTTTAAACAAGGTCTCCTGCAGGTACCACCCTGCACATCAGCAAAATTGACAGCAGCCCATGCATGCGCTTCCTCTGTAGTGGCCTCCACCCTTTTCGATTTCCGCAAATGATGCAAAATCAAATTATTCAAAAAGGCTTTTTACACAGATAGGAGGGCTGAATTGTAGGGAAGGGATCCTAGATGATCCGCTAATGAGTTAGGAACCACAGACCTCACCACTATGTTGTACTGGATTTCTACTAATGCTATGTCTTTGTGAACTTGCATCTATTTATTCTATGGCTGCCCGGTGACGCTGCCCTCCTGTCCAACCCCCCCCCCCCCAATCCTGCAGCAGCAGACACCATTTTCAGGCCCTGCAGTGCAGCCTCTGGCAGTACGTCAGCTGCAGGAGCCTCTACAGGCCCCCATGCCTCCCTCACCCTTAGGCCAGCAACAGTTAACGCTCAGGCTACAGCCACTCAGCAGACTCACCCTTCTCCTGCAGTTGCCCAGACAGCTCTACATCATCCAGGCCCACAGAAGATTGCCAGCAGCACAAGCCAGGCAGGCACAGGCCCCAAGCTGCCAAGGGAGCCACTGGAGAGGCCCCAGAAGCAGCAGGGGTGAGCCAGGCAGAGAGCAGACCAAATGCCCTGCCCTAGGCTGGGATGGAGTGGGTGGGACCAGGAGACTGCTGACTCTACCCCCCCCCCATCAGATAGGCTGGAAGCAGGGCCAGTCAAGAAAACTGGGTGGAGATTGGGAGCAGAGCCAGGTAGGTGGGGCAAGGGGAGACCTTTAAATTCAGGTTCCTGTGAAGGCCAAGGAGAAATGGCAGGAAGAGGCAGCTGGAGCATCCTGTCACTCCCAGGGCAGGAGAAGGAACAAGGTGATGCTACGCCCTTCTCTGCTTATCTGAGGCTGGAAGACACCTGCCTGGAGACCTGGCAGGATGGCAGACAGTCAAGCAGGCATGCTGGTGAGGGAGGAGCCTCACAATGGTAATGTTTATGGAACTGTTCCTGATATTGGCTGTAATAATTTCACACTGTATAATCCGCCTTGAGTCTCAGTGAGAAAGGCGGCCTATAAATGACATAAATAAATAAAATTAATAAAATTAAAAAACAGCAGGTCTCTGCTTTTCAATAAGGACAGAAGCATTGATTACCTTTACAGAGTCAGTGTGACATAGTGGTTAGAATTTCAGAGTAGGATCTGGGAGACCCAGGTTCGAATTATCACTCTGCTGTGGAAGCTCACTTTGATCCAGTCACATATTTTCAGCCTAACCTACCTTTCAGGGTTGTTCTGAGGATAATATAGAAGCAAGGAGAATGCTGTAAATTGCTTTCGATCCCCATTGTGAAGAAAGGCAGTATATAAATGAAGTAAATAATAAATATAGCTGAAGATGGGTGGTAGATAAAAGATAATAGTTTTGAGAGTTTGGATGAGGGGAAAGCAGAGCATATGAAAGCTGCCAAGAGGAGGGAAAGAGGAAACAGCATGGGGAAAGGGATACAGGAAAAAGTGAAGTGTCCACTGCAAATCCTTGCAGATTCCTCATCACGCTACTGGGTCAGCCCAGCTGGCACCACACAACTGGGTCACAGGGGAGAGGCTGCTGGGGGAGGGGGAAAGGTAAAGGCAGGGGGTAAACAAAAGTGAGTGGAAAGGAGAGAAGGAAGCAGGGAAACGGGGCGGGGGAGAGATTATAAGGCGCAGGGAAGGGAACGAGGACATGGTGAAGGAGGGGAAAATAAGATGTTCCTAACAACAAGTCCTTGAGGGTATTCACTAGTAAGTATCCCTAATCGCCAGGGCAGGAAAGCAGCACTGCTATGCTAATTAAGCAGAGTTTTTATTATTTACTGAAGTTACCCCACCTTTCTACTCTAGTCAGGGTTACCACTCTTCTAAGCCCAACCAAGGATATAAATCTGCTTAGGACGGCACTATAACTATGGCAGTCCAGGCCCGGGCCTGATTTGTACTTGGATAAAATACTGTTGAGATAACAGTATTCCAGTTCATGGAAGAACGGTGAGTAGTAAACTCAATATTTGGCTTGATAATAATCAAAGCACTGCAACAATTTGAAACTTAGATAAGTTTCACACAAATAAGCTGTAAAACAGGACCACACATACATCCTGTAATAAACAGGAAACCTGTAATTTCAAAAAGGAGAACAACAATCTAAATATAGTTCAGAGGCCCATTAGTCAAACGATGCCAGAGCAAAGATTTTATTTTATTTACTACATTTATATCCCACCTTTTTCCCCAATGGAGACTTGTTTCTCCTCTCATCCATTTTATCTTTACAACAACTCTGTGAGGTAGGTTAGGCTGGGCTGAGAGTGTGTGATTGGCTGAAGGTCACTAAGTGAACTTCCGTGGCAGAGCAGGGACTTGAACCTGCATCTTACAGACCGTAGTCTGACACTCTAACCACTATATCACACTGACTCTGTAAAGGTACTTAATGTTTCTGTCCTGATTAAAAAGCTAATAAATACAATTTCACTCTACACCACTAAGCTTAAGACCAAGGGCAGACAGGCTATGACTGAGGTCTGTCACAGCACCTGGCCATGGCCACCTGAGTATGGGTCAGAGCCTGAAGACATCCTGCTTTAACACACTTTGAGGGCTGCTGGGAGGTGGGCATCACCTCTGAGCACCCTGTGGACTGGCTATTCTCAGGGACCCTGACATCCTGGCAAGGCTGGCTCGCATTTGCCACTTGGTTGGAAAGGCAGCACAAAGTGTGGTTCCCAGGGCAGAGACTGGCTAGGACATGCCTTAAAGGCTATTCTGAGACACATCTGGGGTGGCTGGGTACAGAAGAGGGAGGAAAGGATTGAGTAGTGGAAGAATGGCAATGACTTTGTAACTAGCCTTCCCTAAGTCATAATAAAGTTATTGGAAGCAGCCACTGCTTTGTGCCTATTTGTAAGGTCGGACTTAGGAATAGATGGGCATCCCTTGCCCAGCCTTGGAAAGAAAAGCAACATTACCCTGCCAGTAAGCTCCACAGCAGCATTCAATCCAGTGACCATGATGTCCCAACTCACAGGGCCCACATCTACCATTTAACGTACAGGGAAATTTCCCAGTAAGCTACTGCCCTACAGGGCCCCTGGTGGTCAGAAGCAAAGAGAGTCAAGCCTCAGGGCTTCTAAAGGGCTTCAGTGCCACTTGGCTCCCTTTCTCAGCAATGGGGGTGTCAGTTCACCAACTGTATTTTCCCACAGTGCTGCCGGATCCCAAGAGGGAGCAATGGGTGAGCCAGTATCCACTGTTCGCAATGCAGGACTCCGGCACCACAGGGGCCACTCAGCTTGGCCGGCTGCAGGGCCACTTTCACCTCCCAGCCTGCTCCTAGCCAAGGCTGAATGATAAACTCCCACCTTTGGTGGGTCCAAGTTTCCTTTCCACTTTCAGTTGCTGTTTTTCTCTCTGCTTCATTTCAGTACCATCTGTCTCTCGGCACAAGCCTCATCTGTTGATCTCCCTGGAGCTCCCAGGTGGAAGGACAGCAAGGAAGCAGGCAGTTCAATAAATGACTACGGAGGGCTATATTCTCTCTGTGAATCGTGGGCCTTTTTGTATAACTCTCACTGGGGATTCAACCTCTCATGAAGAGCAAGAGGTAACAGCATCATTTGCTTTCTGGTTTCTGCATGACAGCTACAAGAGGCATACTCTGTTTTTACTCTCTACGGATCCTCTATTCAGTAGTAAGGTTACTACCAGCTAGGATTAACTCTCCTATCTCTCAACTGCTGTCACCAGGTCAGCTTGCAGCAGAAATATATAGGAGATTCCTCAGCAGCACTAACAACAGACAAAAAAGCAGGGCACTGACTGGGAAGGGTTGTAAATGACTGGATACACTACATTCTGTAAGTCAAAATGCACACACGGAAGGGTCAGGAAGTACATTCCTGGTGACTGCCTGCACCACCCTAAGAAAGTAATCTTTGCCCTCTAGAAACTATTGGGCTGTGCATGTCAGTCTGCAAGCAGCATGCATGCTGAAAACACTTCCACAAGCTTCATGCCCCTGGATCTATGTTATAAGGAAAAGCCTATCGCCACTGGACAGCTTTATAATAAAAGGATTCCAGAATGCATATCATCTTACCAAAGTGGCTCAGTGTGAGATACACTGATGACAAATGCTTCCCCAGTCTGTCCAGAGAGGGTACGGCCACTTTTGTCGACAATGGTTCCTGATACCTAAAGACCATAGAGGTAATGAGAAAGAGGAAAACAACTGATATAAAGAAGGTAGCAATACCAAAAGCTAAAGCAGACTGATAAAAAATTAGTAAGACAATCTGAATACTGAAGTTTCTTCGCCTCAGCCAACAAAGTTTTAGCTGTCACAAAGACTGGCCAAGAAGTGAAGCAGCTCATCTACTGAAGTGTATAATTTGGCAGCACTGGAGACTTTCATTTTGACATTCTACAGCCCCTCAAGCACTCCTTCTGTTGAACATAATGCACACAACTGGAGCCTGACTGCTGCTCTTCTCAATCTGCAAAACCATATAGGATCTCCATGGAAACCATCACCTATTTTGCTACTGGAACAAACAGTAATATAACTGTGAAATAATACCCTTTCATGACTAAAATCTTTCATGATACAATCTGATATGTGACACACAGACAAGATTAAGATTATCTCCTTCTACTGAACTAGACTGGTACTTTTCATAATACCCTCATGCAGTCAATGGGATGGTAATCCAGGATGGAAAGAGGAAAACCCTCAATTTGATACATCTCACAATACAATGGATTTCTGAAACACAACATAATAGATTTCTGAAACCAGGAAGTCTTCAGATGCAGCTCTACGTGCAAGGAGAGGAAAGGGCGGGGGGGACTGGGAGCGGAAAAAAAATGAGAATAAAACAGGTTCGTTCTCATCAAATTAATTAATCCCAGTTTGTTTATGTTGCTTGAATGGAATTACTAAACCTTCATGAGGCTTTATTCATAGAGTACCCTTCGTCAATCTGTAAGATTGAAAGGAAGTATTAGGCAGGTTTAGAGCCCAAATCATTTATTATTATTACTATTATTGTACTTCAAACTACATTACACTCTGTACTTAACAGAAATCAAGATGGGTAGCTGTGTTAGTCTATCTGTAGCAGCAGAAAAGAGCAAGAGTCCAGTAGAACCTATAAGACTAACAAAATTTGTGGTAGGGTATGAGCTTCTGTGAGTCACAGCTCACTTCTGTGGCTCATGAAAGCTCATACCCTACCACAAATTTTGTTAGTCTTATAGGTACTACTGGACTCTTGTTCTTTTCTACTACTTAAGATAACTCAGAGAAGCCCTTGCCAAAACAGGTAGAATGTCAGAGCTGTTCTGCAATACAAAATACAAGTTGATTTGTCAGGCAAAATAGGCAGTTCAAGGGAATAGAAGGCAATATCTATACCTTCCATTCTATAATATAATGTCAAGTGTTCAAAAAAGCATCTTATAGACATGGTCTAGATCTGTGTCTATAACTAAGAAAAGAAGTTATAAACTGCAAGTTTAATGTATTTTGGCTGTATGTACTGACATGTCCAGTATAACTAAATGCATCTGACCAACTACAGAAAACAACACTAATATCTAAAAGGTTCAAATTCTTATACTCACAAATACTGGCCTGGGATCATACTCTTCCTCAAACAATTTCTGGAGAGCAAACAGAGCTGCCTGTAAGAATTAATATCACAAAGTCTTAGTGTTACGAAGTTTTCTAACTATTTACAAATCTGACTGAATTTTACAGAGGAAGTTATAATGGCACCACAACTTTTCACCCAGAGAAGACTCCTGTTTCTCTAGGTATGCAATAAAAAATAAATGTGCAGAAATCCTACACAGTCCTATAAAGTGTTTTCAATCGCCCCATGGCTGCAGGAAAGAAACTGCCCTTCAACACAAGTTGCAACTGAAAGAAAAAAAGGTCAGCGTGCATGAGCCTGTCGGACAGCAGAAGAGACAGCTGATTTAACAATGCTCCAAGGGCTTATAAGAACTGCACACTCTGTAGTTTGGAAATACTTTCAGACTCAGCATTGCTGCTGGATTCTCTGACCTGGAATAGGTTTCTCAACTTTGACTGATCACCAGCTGAATCCACTGTTAAGGCACTGACCAGTGACCACTCTTATTCATGCCGTGGTGACTTCCAGATTAGATTACTGAAAGCAGTTTGCAAACTTCAAGCAATACAACAGGCCATTAAGCACTTCCTGATGAAAATATTATACCTATTCTACAACATCTGTATTGGTTAGCAGTTTGTTTCTATGCCCAGTTCAAAGTGCTGGTTCTGATCTTTAAACCCCTTCATAGCTGGAACTCTGACTAACTCAGAAAGTGCCTTCTGCCATTTGAGCTTCCTAAGGTTTTTAAGATCCATTGACAAAGCTCTGCCCCAGGTCCCTTCTTTTCATGAACTGACAATGGCTTTTACCAGGAACTGAGCTTTTTAGTTGTGGTTCCAGGACTGCATAATGACCTCCTTGACCTCTTTTTGGAGACAGATAAAAAACAATCTATTGGGCCTTTAGAAATTATCAGGAAATATTCTTTGCTTCTTGCTGGGATCTGAATTGTTTTAAATTATTTTATTTTACCAAATTTTAAAGCTGTTTGATTGTTGCAAACTACGCTGTAAAATATTTTTGGTCAAAGGTGGTATATAAATATTGGAAATAGATTATTAAAACAAATAAGTGGGTCTCTACTGTTTCAATGTAAATACATAGCAAAGAACTCCTTAACAGAGAGAATGTGGCTATCCTTGAAAATTTACAGAATATTCAAAATTTACAGAGTAATAATGCATGATATTCATATATATTACTGAAAGTATACATTACATACTGTCATAATAGACCAGTATCTATCAAAACCATTAAAACAAATAAAACAGAGTTGCACTTATCATTAACTGTTGTTCACTGACATCTTCTGTGCAGGCACACATGGGACCGCACACGTGCAGGCTTGCTGATCGGCAAGGTTCTTTAAAGCTAAAGTCCACGAGGGGACACACGTCTCTATAGCACACATACGTGGCATTTCCTGCTGCACATGCCACTGAGAGGCAGCACCCCCTTACCCTCAGTTCTCCTGAGTTGTTGACCCAAGGTAATCAACAGACAGGAGGAGGGTATGCGTGCCTGCACAGAAGACATCAATGAACAACAGTTACGGTAAGTGCAACTTTGTTTTCATTGTCCATCTTCTTGCATCTGACGAAGAGAGCTGTGGCTCTCGAAAGCTTATGCTACAATAAAGTTGGTTAGTCTTAAAGGTGCTACTGGACTCTTTGCTATTCATCTTCTTGTGCAGTCCCATACGGAAGACATCCAAGCTTCTTACCCTGGAGGTGGGTGTGCTCTTTCTTGGAAGAGTGAATGGAGTACAGCTTGTCCTACTGCTGATTCTTTTCTCTCCATCACATCCAGGGTGTAGCGCTTCACGAACATATCCGAAGAGGACCAAGCCACTGCATTACAGATGTCACAGATGGGCACTCCTTTCAACCAAGCTGTAGACAACGCGTGGGATCTTGTCAAATGTGCCTTCACCTCTAAGGGATAGGATAAGTGTGCTGTTGTGCAGCATGTTTTGATGGCTAGTGTAATCCATCTCGTTATGGATTGTGCTGTGGCCATTTTTACTTTTCTAGGGCCTGCATAGCAAACAAAGAGTTGCTTGTCTTTTTGAAGAATGTTGTGTGATCTAAGTAAAAGAAAATTGCACTATGTACATTGAGTGTGTGTAAGGCTCTCTCTGAGTTTGTAGTGGGTGTGGGGAAAAACACTGGAAGTTCTGTATCTTGAGATAAATTAAACTGACTCGTGATCTTCAGTCTAAATTTAGTACAAGGTCTTAGTACTACTTTACCCTGATGGATCTTAAGAAAAGGAGAGTCTGACCTGAGGGCCGCTAACTCATTTACTCATCTCGTGGACGTAATGGCCACCAGAAAAGATACTTTTTTTTTTTTTTTTTTTTTTTCACAGAATGTAGTGCAAAATTTAATTTTTTTTAAAGCTTTCAACGCTTTGGGGACCCTATTTTGGGTAGATGGTGACATACAAATATTTTAGACAGTCAGACAGATAGAGATGAGCAACAACAAAAAAGCTAAGGGAAGGTGGGGTCTCCACATGGAAGGTGCAACAGGGAAGAGAGGGAAGTGAAAATTCAGGACTATGGAAAGGAGAAAATATTTACAACATTTTTTATTTTTCAACAATTTTTTGATTTAACAGATTTATCAACAGTAAACAAAAGTAAACAAGTTTTAACAGTACAGGTAAATTGGTAAAACAAAAACAGAGAGAGAGAGAGAGAGAGAGAGAGAGAGAGAGAGAGAGAGATTTGAAGTGCCTACATGTAGCCTACAATAAAACGTACATATTTGGAGAACCAAAAGTTTCACACTATTAAGGTTACAATAAGAAAGGGTCTATTGGATATTTTTTGCTGGGACCAATGTCTTCTGTAATCAAATGATCTAGTACTGGAAGCCAGTCTTCCCAAAAGTCTGATTGTATCATTGGCGATTCAGAACAACAGATTTGATATGTTACCTTCTCCATGTAATACTGGTCCCAAACTTTGTTAAACCACAGGGGTAGTGTAGGGGGTCTAGGGTCCTTCCACCTCAAAGCGATGGCTGTTTTAGCTGCAGCTAAAAGCATAGCCACCCTTTTCCTTATAATAGTGGGTATATCATAGCTTGACCATAAGTTAAGTAAAATTGTTTCAGGTTTAAAAGGAACTATAATACCCAACATTTGTTTGATAACAGTTGTTACATCGGACCAAAATTTGCTTATCAAAGGACATGTCCACCAACAGTGAATAAAGGACCCCACCTCACCACATCCTTTCCAACATTTGGGCGATATTATTTTATTGGCATAGTTAAGCTTCTGAGGAGTGATATACCAACGTGTCAAAAGTTTTTGAGATTGTGACTTTACAGAAATTAAATTAGTCTTGAATATCGGGGAGTTCCAAATGCTTGACCACTGTGCCTCAGAAAATTTAATACCGCAGTATGTTTCCCAAGCCAGTTGGTATGAATAAGGCTTGCTTTTTTGGGCTTTCAACATTATTTTGTAAATCTTTGATAGAAGACCCTTACTTCCACTGCCACCTGATTTCAGTATTTCTTCAAATTCAGTTATCTCACGCTTTAGGGAGCTTTGTATCTCAGGAGCAGCTACAAGGTGTTGAACCTGCAGGTATTGGAGCCAAGAAATCTTGGCTTGCAACCGTGCTTCAATCAGTTGTTTAGATAAGAGCTGCCCTCTTGAGGTTATATCGACAAACGTCGTAAGCTGTTTAGATTTCCATTCTGCAAAGGAGTCTTTACTGAGGGCAGGTATAAACCACTTTTGTCCTGTAAAACATGAAAAAGGAGAAAAGGACGGTGCTACTGAAGCCCTATTTTTGTCCCAAATCCCTAGTGCCGGAGCTAAAAGTAAGTGGCTTTTAATTGCCTTGGGACGTTCAGGTGCTGAGTTCCAAATAGTTTCCTGCATTGTTTTGGGTAGTGTGTAGTGCTGTTCAATAGCTTTCCAGTCAGCCTTAAAGTCAGACTGCAACATAACGACCAGGTAAGTAAGTTGGGTAGCCTCATAATACAGTCTAATATCAGGCATTCCTAACCCACCCTGTTTGGTGTGACTTCTCAGGGTAACAAAACTAATCCTAGGCTTTTTCCCTGCCCAAATAAATTTATTCAGCAGTTTCTGCCATCTTTCTAAGGTGTGTGGTTTAATAAAGATGGGTAGTGCTCGAAAATAAAATAGTATCTGTGGGAGTATTAAAGTTTTTATTAAGTTGATTTTTTCTAGCCAAGTTAGTTGTAGCCTTTTCCAGCTACTTAATGTTCTAGATAAAGAAATATAGAGCTCATTGAAATTCAAGTCCCATATTTCATTCAAATTTAATGGTATTTTTACACCAAGATAGGACCAATTGGATTTAATCCACTTATATTTGTAGTTTGTTTTAATGAACTGGGTAGTGTCTTGCTGTAAATTCATGGGGTATAGTTCAGACTTTAGGTGATTAATGGCCAAACCGGAGACCAATTTGAAGTCTGTTAAGCATTTTTCCACAGCTGGTAATGAGCTACTAGGGTCTGTTAAATACAACACTAGATCGTCTGCAAAGAGGCTAGTCTTATAGGTTTGTTTTCCAATCGTGATTCCTTTTATGTTGGGGTGTAATCTTATTGATGTTGCTAAGGGTTCTATGGCTAAGGCAAATAAAATAGGGGAAAGGGGGCAACCTTGTCTGGTACCTCTTCTAATTTGAAATTCTGATGAATAAGTACCATTGGCTCTTACTATGGCTTTAGGAGAGTCGTAAAGTGCTCTGATAGCTTGTAAAAAATATCTGCCAAATCCCATGTGCTCAAGTAAGCCTAATAAGTAAGGGACCTCCACCCTATCAAACGCTTTCTCCACGTCCAACGATAGTAGAAAAGCTGGTAGCTTTTTTAGGGTGCAATGGTTAATTAAATCTATGGTTTTTCTTATATTGTCAAAGAGATTTCTTGTGGGCATAAAGCCGGCCTGATCCAGATGTATATAATTAGTGATAAAGGAGGTTAGTCTTTTTGCTAGTATAGAAGTGAAAATTTTTTGGTCTTGGTTTAAAAGGGAAATTGGCCTATATGATTTGGGGTCAGTAGTGTCCTTGCCTTTTTTAGGTATCACAGTAATTTCTGCCTCCTTCCAGGATGGGGGGATCTTGCCTGACTTCAGTACAAAGTTGCAAGTATCTGTCAATGGGGTTAGAATCAGATCTATATATTTTTTGTAGAATTCTGGAGGGTAACCGTCCCTTCCAGGGGCTTTGTTATTTTTGAGCGATTTAATTGCCAATTTAACTTCTGATTCTGATATTGGTTGTTCCATGATTGATTTGTGTTCATCTGAAATGCTACTAACTAGGTTTCTATTAGATATATAATCTATTAACCTAGCAGGCTCTGGCGAGTCTGAGGTATATAAAGTCTGATAAAAATCTGCAAAAATATTTACTATTTCTTCAGATTTTGAATGCATTTGTCCTGCTTTATCTTTGATAGCCTTTATGGCGTATGTCATGGTTTTCTCTTTAACTTTTTTAATAAGGAGTTTAGTGGATTTAGGTGACCTGACCCAATATTTTTGCTTAACATAAAGTAATTTTTTCTGAATCTGAGCAGTTTCTAAGCTTTCTAGGGCTTTCCTTTCTAACGTTAACTGTTTATAAATCAGTTTGCTACAAGATTTCTTATGTTCCTGCTCCAAGCTTTTAATTTTGGCAACTATCTCGTTTCTAGTTTTCTCTCTTTGTTTTTTGTGATAGGAGGCTGCTGATATAATTTGCCCCCGAAGAACAGCTTTCATAGCGTCCCACACCAGTTCTTGGGAGACACCGCAAGCTGCATTTAGTTCAAAATATTGCTTTATATCTGAGGATATTTTTGAATAGATTTGTTTGTTGAATAAAAGTGAAGTATTTAATTTCCAATTTGTTTTCCTTTGCATTTTACACCCTAAACTGAAAACACATTCCGTCCAAGCATGATCAGACCATAGTTTCTCACCTATATCAGTTGAACAAACTAGATCACAGAGTTTAGGTGTCAAAAAAATATAATCTATTCGTGTATATACGTTATGAACAGATGAGTAGTAAGTATAATCCCTTGTGCTTGGGTGTTGGATACGCCAAATGTCTTGTAAGCCTGCCTTATTTATTATACCTGATAGTTCAGAGATACCTGTCCTCCTAACTCGATGGCAGTGGTGTTTTCGGGTTTTGTCCAAATCATAATTCATAATAAAGTTGAAGTCCCCAGCAAGAACTATTTCTCCTTCTGCAAAAGAGTTTAAAAGTGTTAGGGTGTTGTCTATAAAGCTTATTTGGTCTTGATTTGGTGCATAAATTACAGCCAATGTTAGCAGCATATGATCTAAACTGCCCTTTAAAAATAAAAATCTGCCTTGTGGATCTATTTTTGATTCCTTTAAAGAAAAATTAGTTTCTTTTGAGAATAGTATAGCCACCCCTCTGGATTTTGATGACCCAGGGGATTGAAACTGCTGGTTAAACCAGCAAGTCTTAAAAACTGGCAGGTTAGAGGTTTTCAGATGTGTTTCTTGAAGAAATAATATTGAAGGTTTCTGTCTTGTAAGGGCAGTTGATATTCTTTTAAGTTTGATTTTATTGTTTAGACCCCTACAATTCACCGAAATAATTTTATATTTCTGGTCACCCATTATCTATGTAAGAAGTCTAGCGATAGATGAATATTATTTTGGCTAGGGTGAAAATATAACAAAGTTCTTTTAGACCCTCTTAATTTTGGCCCCATCATCTTATAGTGCATAGCAAAAAATGTAGCTAAATCTGCCATCAGATCTCCCTGTGCTTTTGTTAGTCTAAACAAAGAGAACACCACTTGTATGTTCAATGGCCAGTTTTGAACTATGATTTCATAAATCAAATCCATTAACACACCAATACATCCCAACCAAGTCAAAACCTCAAATCCCCAGGACAATTTTCCAATTCCTTCCACCCCCTCCCTAATTCCATTCCCTCCCTCTGTTAATTCCCCCCCTCTCTCCCCTTTTCTATCCTTTACAGCAACAATTTTTACTAGATTGAAAATGAAAAAGATAAGACAAAAGAAAAAAGAAAAGTCAGCAACGGCTGACTGAAATAACATATGCCACCCTGATTTCCACCTTACAACAAGGTGAAAACAAAAGAGCTTTACAGCCCTAAACCAGGAGACAAAAAAGGAAAATAGGGGGGAGATTGCCTAGAGTCTGAATCCCAGCCTCCACTCCAACCTCTTTGTGATCATAAAGTTTGTCTTGTAACAAAGGCACCCTGGGTCTGCTGACTGCATGCGATTAGTTTTCAACGTTTGTCTTGCAAAGCAGAGCTGACTCTCTTCCAACTCTCAGTCTTTCTTGGTATCTTGGATTCTTCCTGTAGATCTTTCAAAGGTGGGTTATGCTCAGCAGTGAGGTTCAAAGTATTTAATAGAGCATGTCCTTCTTCCAAATCCTTAGCAACAATCAGATTTCCATCATGAAGCACTGAGAGCTTGGAAGTCGATCCAATCCACCTGTATTTCAAGTTAGCTTTTGCAAGTGCATTGGTAATTGGCTTTAGATCTCTGCGCATTTTTAATATTTCTGATGGCAGATCAGGGAACACTTGAATTTCTTTGGTCTTGTAGAGCAAATGTCCACGTCTGCGCGCCTCTCTTAGAATCTTTTCTTTTGATCGTAGGTCTCTAAAGATTACCAAAATATCTCTTGGCAGGCGTGATTTATTTGCTGCCCTAGATCCCAATCTAAAAGCAGCTTCAATGTTGGGAGCAACCCCTTCTTCCAGTTGGAGTACTTCTGCAAGCCAGGACATTATAAAAATAGGAAGCTCTGTATGTTCTTCCTCATTTTCAGGGAGACCCCTCATCTTCAGATTTCTAGCTTTAATTTTCATCTCCAAGTCGATTATTTTCACTGATAGTGCTTCTTCTATTTGCTGGGTTTGATTTAAATCTTTTTGCAGATTAATCCCTAGTTCAAGGGCTTTTTCAGCTGTTTGAGTAACAGCAGCTATAGTTTCACTAATGTCCTTGAGTTGCTTTGTAATGGGCTCTAGGCTGCTGTTTATCTTTTCATCTATTTTTTCAGAAATGGTGGCAATAATATTGCTTTCCAATATTTGGATAGCTTTTGAGAACTCTTGTTTTGTTAACCCCACCACACTGCTTTCCCCGTCAGCCATTTTAGCTCCGTTTTCTGCTGAAGATTTATTGCAGTTTTTGGCTTCTTCAGGGGCAAAAAAAGCTTTAACTGTGGCTGACTGCGCGTGGGGAGGCTTTGGCTTACCTGCCCCTGTCTTTCCCATCGTATCAGGATGCTTTTATGGCTTTGTTTTGAGGCTGGAAGCAGGCCGGGCCCAGAGCTCTAGAAAGGAGCAGCCACCATTTCCAAGCGTTGCTCCGCCCCCCCGAAAAGATACTTTTAATGACAAGTATTTCAAGGTACAATTAGCCATAGGTTCGAATGGAAGTAACTTAAGTCTGGCTAGTACCAGTTGTAGAGACCATTGTGGTATAATTTCCTTGACAGGTGTGGGAACAGATTTTGCAAACCTCTGAAGAAATACTTAGAGATGTGATTGGAAAAGACTGTTTTCCAATCAATTCTAGGGTGAAAGGCTGATATGGCAGCTAAGTAGACATTAATGGAAGAGTTTGAAAGCCGTTTGTCCTTTAGGGTTAGCAAAAATTCTAATATCTGTGATAATGCACAATCAATGGGGTCTAATGCATTTTGTTTAGCCCATGTGCTAAATCTGTCCCACTTAAAACCATAGGATTTCCTAGTATTCTCCCTTCTAGAATTGAGGATGATCTTGGTAACTCTATATGTGAGTCTCCCTGTCCTGTTATCTACCAAGCTGGCAGCTTCAGTCTGGGTAGGTCGTGATAGAATACCTTCTCTATGAGAAGGTCTAGTTCTGATCCAGTGAAACAGTGAGCTCTGAGAGAAGTGCATCACATGTTAGAATGAATGTTATCTGGGCCAGTAGGCTGTTACTAAGATTGTTTGACTTGTCTTTCTGTATCTTGCTGATTGGCCTGGCAATCAGGGGAATAGGAGGAAACGCATGGAAGAGGTGTTCCTTCCAACATAGTTGGAATGCGTTCCCTAGGGAATTCCAATCTATGCCACCACCACCTCGAGCAAAACCTCGGTGCTTTCTGGTTCTCTTCTTTCCCAAACAGGTCTATATCTGTTCTAAGTAAGTGTCTCTTCGGGACCACTCGTGGTTCTCCATGTTGTCTGCTCAATTTGTCAAATTCGGCCCAAAAAAGGAAGAAAATTTTGCATTACTTAAAGAAACTAAAATATGGTATTATTTGTTTGCAAGACACACATATTCACAGAAAAGATATGAAATTTTTGACATATAAAATTTTGGGTGAAGAATTTATAGCAGCAGATACCAAAAAGAAGAATGGAATTGCTTTATACATTAAGCCACACTTAAAGCCTAAATTGATAATGAGTGATGAGCATGGAAGGTATGTGGCAGTAGAAATTGATGTACAGGGGACAAAAACATTGGTGGTGGGTCTTTACGCTCCAAATCAGAATAAAACGGGATTTAATTTAAAAAATTGGGGATTGTTTAACAGATCTAGCATATGAAAACTATTGTTTGATGGGGGATTGGAATGGAGTGATCGATCCAAAGACAGATGCTCTGAGAAACATATTAAGATGAACCAGGGTAAACTACCTAAAGCCTTTTTTGATCTAATGGGTAATTTGGATCTGATTGACTTGTGGAGACAGAAAAATGGTAATTCAAGAGAGTATACTTTTTTTCAGAAAGACATAGATCATTCTCAAGAATAGATATAATTTTTACATCAAGGTACATTTCCACCAAGGTGGTTAAAACAGAGGTCCTAACTAAGACATTCTCAGACTATAACCCAGTATCCATGACTTAAAGGGGGAAAAGGGGTACCTTTAGGTGGAGATTAAATGAAGCTCTATTACAAAATGAAGGGACTATCAAAGACTTTAAAAATAAACTAAAAGAATATTTTGAATTAAACAAACAAAGGTACAGATATGAGAATGGTCTGGGATGCAAGTAAAGCATATATTAGAGGTTACCTAATTCAACATAACGCCCAATTGAGAACCAAGAACCAAGAGAAAAAGCAACATATTTTGTAGGAGATAAAGAGCAAGAAAGACGAACTCAACGAGAGCTCCTGGAAATACTAACATATTGCAACATATTAAGATCTTACAACAACAACTATCGATGTTAATGTCAAGAGAGATGGAAATCAAATTGAATTATGTTAAACAAAGAACATTTGAATATGCAAATAAGCCAGGCAAATGGTTGGCTTATATATAAATTGAAAAAGGAGAGAGAAAAGAGAATGATATTGAAAATACAAGAGGCAGATAAGGCATTAACAGACACTGCAGATATACAAAAGGCATTTTATCAGTACTATACAAATCTGTATAAGAGTTGTGATGTGTCAGTGGAAAAATAGATGAATATATTAATAAACAGAAGTTACCTAAGATCACGGAACAACAAAGACAAATTATGAATGGACTTATAACAGTAAGAGAAGTGGGAGAAGCCATAAAAAAAGAGTAAGTTGGGGAAAGCCCCTGGACCAGATGGACTCCCAAGTAGCTACTATAAGTGTTTTGAGGATGAACTTCTTCAGCCTTTATAAAAGACGATGAACTCTATTTTAGAGGGAGGGGAAATGCTGGACTCATGGAAGGAGGCCAACATAACACTTATTCCAAAAGAGGGACAAGATCACACATTGACAAGAAACTACAGGCCAACATCACTATTAAACAATGACTATAAAGCTATTTGCATCTATCTTGGCAGGCTTAAAAGTATCCTACAGGACATTATTCATGAAGACCAAAGCGGATTCCTACCTAAGAGGAATCTAAAGGACCACATAAGAACAGTATTGGATATTCTGGAATATTTAGAAAAACATAATGAAAGACAAGTTGCCTTGATTTTCCTAGATGCTGAGAAGGCTTTTGACAACTTAAACTGGAAATTTTTGTTTAAGTTATTGGAAGATATGGACTTTGGGGACAATTTTATTAAATGGCCTAAGTCAATTTATACAACCCAGACTGCACTGATAGTTGTGAATGGAAAGTTAACTAAACCATGTGGAATTCAAAGAGGCACAAGACAAGGCTGCCCATTGTCACCTTTGTTATTTATACTGATGCTTGAAGTTTTGAATAGGGACATAAGACAAGATGAGAAAATTTGAGGTGTTAAGGTGAAACAGGAGAACTACAAACTGAGAGCCTTTGCAGATGATTTGGTGTTGATTTTGGAGGACCCTTTGAAAGGAATTGAAACTCTAATGACAAAATTGAAAGAATTTGGTATAGTGGCTGGTTTTAAGGTTAATAAGCAGAAAACCAAAGTCTTAACTAAAAATATGAAAATACAAGATCAACTGAAACTTGAGAGCAAAACAGAGATTAAAGTTCAGAAAAAAGTAAAATACTTGGGTATTACTTTGTCAAATATGAACTGTATGTTATTCCAAAATAATTATATTAAGACTTGGAAAGAAATTAAAAGGGATATGCTAAGATGGGATAAAATTCAATTATCGCTGTTGGGAAGAATAGCTACAATTAAAATGAATGTCTTACCTAGAATGTTATTCCTATTTCAGACAATTCCTGTATTGACAACAGAGACACCATTTAAGCAATGGCAGAAGGATATATCGAGATTTATATGGCAAGGCAAAAAGCCAAGGGTTAAATTTAAGGTTCTACAGGATGCAAAAGAAAGAGGTTTGGACCTCCCAGATTTGAAATTATATTTTGCGGCTAACTTTGGTTTGGATGAAGGAATGGATACTGTTAAAAAATAGAAGATTACTGGACCTGAAAGGGCATGATCTAAATTTTGGGTGGCATGGCTATCTATGGTATGACAGAGTTAAAGTCAATGCAGAGTTTAATCATCATTATGTAAGGCGTGCAATCCTGAGAGTATGGAATAAATACAAACTTAGGTTTTGTTCTAAAATACCTCTCTGGCTGTCATCACAAGAAGCTCATTTTAGAAGGGAAATGGTGAGTCCACCTAAATGGTTAACTTATCAGGATTTACTGGAAATTTCTCCGGACCAAGTTAAAATTAAATCAAGAGAGGGCTTAGCAGCAGAAGGGCACGCCTGTCAGTGGTTTCCAAAAATGCAAATTTTGGAGAGATTCAAACTAGACAAGACTTTGAGAAATCTAAAACGATTTGAAATAGCCCTTTGTACAAATGATGAACATGTTATTTCTAAAATGTATAAACTTTTGTTGAGGTTTGAGATGGAGGAAGAGCAAGTAAAAGAATGTATGATTAAATGGGCGAAAAACTGTGGACATGATTATTAATGGAGCAATGGGAAAATATGTGGACAAGAGGACTGAAATTTACATTAAGCTCCAGTATTAAAGAATTTTTTTACAAAATGTATCGTTGGTATATGAGTCCTGAAAAATTGGCTAGAATGTATAATGGGGCGTCAAATGTATGTTGGAAATGTGCTAACAAGAAGGGTTATTTTTTCATATGTGGTGGACATGTAAGAAAGCAAAGAGATTTTGGTTGCAGATACAATAATCGATTCAGAAGATTTTGAAGATTAAACTTTAAGCTGAAACCAGAGACCTTTCTGTTGGGAATAATGGACAGCCAGCATCCGTGGATATAGTCACCTCCACCTGTGGTGACCCAAATTTTATTCCTGCCAGTAGATGGTCGTCCTTACTCCACAATTCCAATGACTTCAGCACTGAGCAAGGGATAGTATCTCTCTTATCCCACCATTGGGATTCAAAGTCATGGACAAGAACCATAATTACAATTTGTGCATATGTAATCTAGCCATAGGCGTTACTACTGTGGTGGCAGCCATAAGTCCCAGTAGGTCTGAATGGTGAATGCCGACTGGAACCTGCAATGGTTGATCTATCTTACCAGATTTTTAATTCAGTTCGCCCTTTCTCGGGGTAGGAAGCCTTCATTAGCAATGCTGTCTAAGACGACTTCTATGAACTGTGCCCTTTGAGAAGGTATAAGTGCAGATTTTTTTAAAGTTAACAGTCAAGCCTAACACTTGCAGGTGTTAATCACTAGCTTTACGTGTTGTTCTTAGAGTGTCACTTGATGGGGATGAGATCAGACAATCATCTAAACAAGAGTAAATTGAACACCCTTGTTTTCTCAAGTCAGCTACTACTACAGCCATACATTTTGTAAAGATCCTAGGGACCATGGAAAGCCAAAAAGGTAACATCTAGTATTGGAAAATTTGATCATTATAAATGAACCTCAAACATTTTCTATGCGTTGGATGGATAGCAATATGAAAATACGTGTCCTTTATGTCCAGGACTGTGAATCAGGTACTAGAGGGAAGTAATTGTAACGCTATATTGAGTGTTACCACTTTGAACTTTTGAGTGCATATGAACCTCTTTAGACCCCTGAGGTCATGTATGGGTCTGACACCCCGTTCCTTTTTGTCCACAAGGAACATTCTGGAGAAGAAACCCCACCGGAACTCACATATGAGAACTGCCTGTGTGGCCCCTTTGCTTTGCAATTCTATCAGCTCTATTTGTAATTTGTTAGAGGAAATGTTTTGAGAAAAATCAGGAAGACTCTTAACTGGGTAACTGGAAAACTCAACTTTATATCCAACTTGGACAATTTTTAATACCATATGTCAGAAGTGATTTCCACCCAGGCTGTATAATACTTGGCTAGCCTGTTTCCAAACATGAACTACAATACTAAATGGGATGGATTCCAAAACACCAAGATACAAAGGGAAAACTCCCAGGAACCCCTCAACTATATACTATATATATCAAAAATTTAATTACACTATCATGATCCAAATACAAAGATATACACAATTTCATACAATGTTACAATATTACAAAGACTCATTCCATAAATACAGTCACATATTATACATTTACAAGGTGCTGTAATAGACAGAAGCCAATTCTGTTGCACAGTTAAATCCTTTCCTATGCCAATGGCTTGAAAGGAAACAAATCACTATAGTCAAAAGAGGTGTGAATTCCAAATAGCTGCAAATTTCATAGTAGAAAATCTAGATGGCAAATTCCGGAGTACACCATCCGGGTCCCTCCCCGGTTCTCCTGGTTGTTGGCAACGAGCCCGCCAGCTAAAACTGCTCGTTTCGGATTCCCTTCTTCTCAGCCTCCTTTATATACATAACGTCCGAAGTCACAGTCTCCAACTTAATGTGCTCACAGCAAGGCTTTCTCCTTCCAATCAGTGATAATACACCTGCTGTGTATTATCGCCCCTGTTGAGGTTGGGGTTGTCTGTATTGAGAGTAGTGAGGAAACAGTTGGTAACGGTACTGCTTGCCCTTGTAAAGTTGTTGAGAACAGTATGGGTAAAGTTGAGTAGGTTGTTGTTTTGGGGGAAGCACCCCGTATGAGTGGACTATCTATCTTTTTTCTTCTATGAGAAGTAGTCATCCATTTTGGAAGAGAATAGAGTTGCCCCTCAAATGGTAGCTCTTGCAGCTTGGTCCTTGTTTCAAGAGGTAACACAGTGGTTCATAACCAAGCGTGTCTTCTTAGTACTATGGAGGATACCAGAGACCTGTCAGACATGTCTACTGCATTCTACTCTGCATTAATTTGCTGATTGGGCAGCTTTAGGGATTCTGCTAGTATCACCTTAGCTAGCATCTTTTGGTCTTCAGGCAGCTTCTCAACAAATGTGGACATACAGTTCCATAAGAAGACGTGGTAGGCCCCCACGATCACAGCACAGTTTGTGATCTTAATGGTTAGGTCTGATGAAGAGTAGGATCTTTCGGTCAAGGGTGTCCAATTTTCTGCTGTTTTATCATATGATGCTGAATGGCTGTCGTTGTTGTTTCTGCATTTTTTCAGTCACCAAAGATGACTGGGGTGGGCGATAGAATAGAAATGAACAGACGTCCTCCCTTGTTTTGTATATACCTTCAGACTTCTTGGCTGTGGCATGGGTTGATGCTGGTTTCTCACAAACCGAATTGATGAGTTCCATGAAGCCCTCAATAACCAGGAAGGTGACATCAGCCGTGCTCCCTGAGTACAAGTATTGTAGGACCTTGTCTTTTGGTTTTGGGTCCACCGCAGAAATTTCAATGTCAAGGGACCAAACCATCCTGACCATTTGCTCTGTATATAGGCAGTAGTCATCTGTTGGGGAGACTTGAACCGTTCCCATTACCACTTCATCTGGCGAGGGGTCAGATGCAGGGCTAAGGCTCCTTTCCCTGGCAGGTTCAGAAGGTTGGTAAGACTGATGAACGCGAGATCTCATATTGTATCTCAGATCCTCTTGGTTAGTTAAAACTCCTAAGAGTGGATATTATAGAGTGGCTCCTATAGGGTTCTCCCAGTTCAAGCCCATATTTTGACTGGTGAGTGTGTTGCCAATCATGGCATGCATGTGAGCAGCATGGCTGCTTGTCGCTATAGCTTCTGGACCAGAGCAACTCTGTGGAAATTCCTTCTTCAATTTCTCCTTCCTCAGCTGAGGAGTGATAGGAGGGAGACCTGGAGTGGAAAGATGGAGTACGGGGTCTATCCATTGGGATGCTCTCTACCTGTTCTTGTTGTTTCTCTTTGTGCTCTGTCTTGTCTTTAGCCTTCTTCTTCGGGGGTTCTAAGTCTGAGGTCTCCTGGCTTACACCCTCCAGTGCGGCCTTTGAGTGGCTCATGGATCTCAGATCCATGCCCTTCAGATCTAAGACAGTCGGACCTGAGACCATAGTCGGATCCAGGCTCTTCAGGTCCAATGGTCAGGTGGAGATCATCTCAGCACATCTTTTCTTCAATTTCACTGTCGGAGCTGAAGTCAGTTCTGATCTTGACAGCAAAGTCAAAGGCAGTAGTTAGGTTTGAGGAATCTCTGTGAGGCTTTGGGTCTTGAGTAGTCGATGTCTTTGTCAGCTCTGAGACCGAACTGAAGCTGTCAGAGCCAATTTAGCTGAATTGATGGACATCAGATCCGAGTGGGGGATATGGTTCTCGAAGTTGAGGGTTGGGTCGGTTGGTCCCTGCTTCCTGCCGAGGGGAACACTAACTTGGCTATGTCCAAGGCTTTCATGGCCCTCTCCCAGAGGAACACTTTCAGCCTAGTAGCTCTCTCAGCTCGAGCTTTTGGGGTACATTTACGGCAATGTTCACAAGTCTGAACATTGTGCCCCTCCCCTAGACATTCCAAACAAACGGAGTGTCCATCTGTTTGGGTCATTTCTGTTGCATATGTAGTGCAAGATTTAAAGAGTGCTTTCTCAGCCATAATTTCATTTAACTTTCTCTTTCTGTTTCTCTCGTTCCAGATAGAAGCAGAGCATCGCAAGAACCTTCCTGGCCAGCAGCGAAGAAGGAACTGAGGGTAAGGGGGCACCACCTCCTGGTGACATGCATGGTGGGAAATGCTGCATATGTGTACTGTGGAGACACGCGCCCCCTAGCGGACTTTAGCTTTAAAGAATCTTGCCAATCAGCAGACCTGCACATGCGCAGTCCGATGTAGGGCTGCACAAGAAGCCGGACAATGAGCAAACATTAATGTCAATATATTTCTGTTGCAAATATTCAGTATTCAATATTCAGACCTCAGCTATTAACCAAACTTTTCAGTCTGTTGTGTTCTATCATTAAAGTATTTCACTTAACTTAGACAGCTTGGTTACTTGCCATACTTTATTAACAGTTTCCTAGAAAAGCAACTCAAAAAGTATACGTTATGTTGGAAAAACCATTTAAAACATTTGTAAGCAGGGGCTATCCAACAGCTAGCTATTCAATGACTATTACTTTGTGAATTTTACACATTTAAAATACTGAATTATATTAAGCCATATTCTCATAATGCAATTTTTATCTTTTTGCAGGCTTATTTTCATGACTATATAGCAGATATGCATACCATGAAAAAGAAGGCAAAGCTAGAGATGTGCAGAATTTTGTAAAGTAAACCTCTCTGGAATAAAAAAGGCTGTAGTGAGGATACCAAAAAAAACTGTTCCAAGAGAAAATAGGACCACATTATATTATCTAAGGGTTTCCTGGACAAGCAGTAATTCAGAGACAGCTTGTTCTGGAAAAAGATCTAAAGAGTTCACTTTGAGAACAATGCTCCACTTACTCTTACATTTTTTTTTAGCAAAATATACTGAGCTTTTCATGATCCTTGTTTACATAAATAAACTTCCTGCCCAAAACAAAGTGGAGGCTTGCCTGCTTCTCGTGGTCACCACCATCTGGCACTGCCTTCCACAGATATCCACACAGTGGATTGGATCCAGCGATATGTGAGTAGAAACTTCAACAGACTTAGAATAGCTCTGCTTGAGCAAGATCATCTACGATTCCACACATAAATATGAAAATGGCTCAAGATACGCTGTGTTTAATTTAGCACAAGAGCCAGTGTGAAGTTTTCAGGGTTTCTGTTAAACACTTCCCCTTGCACAAAGACTTGAGCATGTACATCTTCTGGTGAATCCAAGCCACTATCCTTATGCAGCCTTTAATGGAGGCATATCCAAGAAAAAAACCCTGACATTAAATTTTCATCAACAATAAATTAAGTATACTTAGGAAAGCTGCTGCAAGCTTTTCATTTTTACCATGAGGACAACTAATGGCATATATAAAAACTGCAGCCAAAAGGTAATGAATCCAGTTTGCATCTTTCCATCCTAAATGTTATCAGTAAAAATTAAGTCCACATAGGAGCTTCTGCAATAAATTATTACCAACTTGTTCAACACACTTTTAAGTCTTAACTTAGAAGACTTACCTTGGCATTGGCTGTATCAAATATGGTTTCAACTAGCATGATATCTACTCCACCATCTAGAAGTCCTTTAGCTTGTTCCATGTATGCTTCTACCAATTCATCAAAACCTGTTAAACAACAACAAATTCCACAAGTTTCTTTCTTTACACTATGAATGACAACAGAAATCCATCATACACATTCCAATCCCACCTGGAAAGCTGGTTCTCACAACTGATACAGTGCATAGCAGATGGGTACATAGGAAGGCAACTTTGTGGCAGAATGTCCTACTAAGTTAACTGCAACATGTGGTGCGATATTAGTGATTGTTAGACATTCATGTACATTTTGATTGATTATAAAAACAGATGTTGTAAATTCTTCTAATCTAGAAAAATAATGAATTTATTGACAGCAGCAAGAACTGAACCTGGCATCAAAAGAAAAGTTTTTGGACAGACCAACACCACACTGCTGGATTGTCAGGGAGTCTGTCTTGTTGCAGAAACAATCTTAGCACAGAGCTGACAGAATTAGAAAAAGCAAAAGAAACCATTTTTGCACTAAGGGCCAAACTACACATGATGATGGAATATAGTAATTGGAACTCCAGACTAGGGGTGTGCAAAAAAAAAAAATATTGGGGTTTCCTGCTTTGCAAAACCCGAAGAAGAAAAAAAGAGTAGGAAATAAGGGATTTCTGAAGCGGCAAGCCGCTTTGGGAATCACTTGTATGACCTGCTTTGGTGTGCTCCGTAAAGATTCAGAGCATACCGACAAACTACCCCCCCCCCCGCAACTTATTTCACCCAATGGGAGGGAGAGGACGGAACCCCCTCTTTCCCTTCCCATCAGGTGAAAAAAGTGGGGGCAGGGTTCAAACCCCACCGGAGCAGATCAGCTGCTTGGCGAGGTTTGTGGTGGGCCCTTTAAACTTCATCTGGGTCATGGGGGAACCCCCCCCCCACTGTGACCCAGATGGAGCACAGAAGGGCCCTTTAGCCACCGGTTGCAATGCAAGCGGCGGCAAAAATGGCCCTTTAAACTTCATCTGGGTCATGGGGGGGAATCCCCCTGCAACCCAGATGGAGTTTAAAGGGCCTTTTCTCTGCGGTTGTTGGCGTGGATCAGCTGCTTGGAGGGGATTTCCCCACCAAGCAGCTGATCAGCAGTTTAAATGCCCCCTTCCCTGCAGCTGTGCAGTGGCATGGAAAGGGGCATTTAAAACCCCATGTCCCAAAGCTTCCCGAAGCAATACGAATTGCTTCAGGAAGTTTAGATTCAGGGTTTCCGAATCAGGCTCAGGGTCCTGGATCAGATTTGGAAATCCCGAATCTTTGCGAATTGGGTCCGATTCAGGTGTTTTACCCAAATTGGAAATTGATTCACACATTCCTACTTCAGACATGTAATTTGGCATTAAAATGCAACAGGAAAGGAAGATGTGCACAATTATGTGTGCGGCCACAGTGCTAGGAGGTAACTCTTTCATCACCACTCTCTTCCCAGTGCTGTTTCCCTCACTGGAAATGATCGCCCAGACTACCTGAAGCTGCAACAAGGAAAAGGGCTCCTATATTGTGTCTACTGTTTTTTCTCTTAAAAGGGCAAAAAGCGACTGGAGGCGGGGGTGTTAAACTACACTTTCTAGCACCACAGCTCCACTCCAGATTGGGGGGTCCTTGTAACTGCTTTTTAGAAACAAATCACATATCTAAATAAGGTTGCCACCAGCCCTGAAGAAAATGTCCTGTGCCTTTAAAAGAGGTTTTAAAGGGTGGAAGTGTGCAGCTAAAGCTTTTCATGGCATGGAAGTAAATTACATCAAGAAGCAATTAATATCCAGTTAAGCCTCTATTAAAGGGATATTTTTCTCAAAGCAAATTGGGAAATCCTAATCTGGAATTCTAGAGCCATGTATAATTCAGTCCTTTATCCTTGGAATAGAAGTCTGAGTACTTACTAACATTCCTGTAATCTGGTTTCTCCACTGAAGGGGACACAGAAAGGGTTTTGTTTGTAGGACCCATTGCTCCAGCAACATACCTTTTATTTCCTTTAAAAGAAAAGCAGAAATATACAGATATAACATTTCTGTGACAGGCTTTAGATCATATGGGAAAAGAGGAAAACCATTTAGCATTCATTGCAATGGGAAGCCATGAAGAGAAAAAACAGGACATTGTTCAGATTCTCTTTTGATATAGAATCACTTTTCAGGTAGGACAATTTTGGAGAGGAAATACAAAATATGTGTTGTATTTCACAGATGTTAATGAACTGTCTGAAACCAATTGGCTGTGCAGGCGTTATGGCCTGAAATGTTCAACTGTTCAGAAAATAAATTTGTTTGAAATTCATTTTCTGTAAGGGAAAGGAAAGCTGTCAATTTGGCTGGGATTAAAACTTCACATTGGGGATAGCTATAGCTAAGGAAGGGTTCCAATGGGATAGGGTACTTATGGGACAGAAAGAACACATGCATACAGGATGAAGTAAAGGAATAAAGCAGGCAACAGCCTGAAAAGGAGATATTAAGGAAAGGTCAGTAGAGGACTGGTGAAAATGGCAGGTGAAACAGGAAACTGAGGAACAGGCTAATATGAGAAGGGGCTCTGAAAAAAACTTCACAGTGCTCAAGATGAAGAGTTCAGGCTATATGCTAGGGAGGCTGGTCAAGAGACAGAACAGTAAAAGGAAATGGAACAAAGTAAGCAATAGCCTGAAAAGCAGGATCTGAGGAGGCAATGGGTGGTTGAAACAAGGAGCTGAAAGGAGGCACCAAGGAGAAAGCAGCTCAAACCACATGGCCTAAAGACATGAAGGATGTGTGTACTATAGGTACAATGGAAGTGGATAGGAAAGGAATGAGTCAATTGGCCATAGAGTTGTCAAGTCTAGAGTTATGGCTTCTTCTGTCACTGCCACAATGCAACCTGACAGCCTTAACTGGAAAATAATTTTTAAGAACTGGGAGGGAGGGAGGGACTGAATTTCCCACATTTTCAACTAACCAGCCAATTTCTCTTTTCAAGTTTCTAGGAAGAACAGAAATTCTAAATTCAGTTCTAATCAGTTTAACTGCACTTTGGCAAATTCTGAATAAATAGAAGCCGCAGAGCTTTGAGAAGTGCACTGAACAGCACCAGCAAAAAAAAAAAAAATGCAAAACAGCCCCCAGTGAATAGACCTATTTTATCAGAATTTTATTGAAGGACAACTTCAACAACAACACCATTTAAGCAACAGCATAACAAGCAACAAAGATCCCGAAATACTTGAAATGTAGGTGTAGAACAATTTGATTAAAAAGGGAAAAGGTTACTCACCTGTCTGGGCAGTAACATCATTGGCTGCGTTTCGGGCTATCTGAGCTGATATTTTATTTAATCGATAAGCCTGGGGAAGGCACAGGGAGACAAATAAGTAAAATTAATTCAACACCCAATAATTTCAAAGTTTTATTAGGCATTTGAACTGTGTTCTAAAGATTAATCCTTAACACTTGGGTACAACAAAAGAGATACAAGAATACCCTTCAAATATTCCAAAGAAACGCTGTTTAAAATGCATGGTCAAAATGCAGGGACCCTTGTAAAGCGGTGTTCTAGAGTGCATTTGTAGGGAGAATCTCCATTTTACTTTTATGGATTTCTAAACTATAAGGAAGACTGAAAATGTGTCCTTCTGTAAACAAAGATTGTGCTGAATAGTTCTGCCCCTGCGCACCACCACATTGGCCATGCAATCCTCCGCCATTTTCACAAAGATAGTCACCACATCATAATAGAAAGGGTGTCACAGAATATGGCAATTGGAAACACATCATGTGCACGCTTCATACTTAAAAATAAGATGTGCAGATATATGCTTTACTAAATCAACATGCAAATATTGAATATGGAAACCAATTCTCCAATAAAGACCAATGCTATCAAACAATTGTACATTTTAATCACAGCCAGGGATCTTCTAAGTAATCCATTCCAATTTGAAGCCCAGACACCATAACAGTATTGATCATTTCAGTGTTGAGAAATGAATGACTATGCATATACTTTATTCCTGCTCTCTTATGGAAAGTTTGGAATACATTCTAAGGTAAATCTTGCTGTAAAAGACCAAGACTCTCATCAACTTACTTAACAGAAGAAATCTGGCAATTATATCAAATATCATAAAGAGATAAAATAGCCATGATTTCCACACTAATTTGTCACAAATCTTCACCTGGTTCAGTTAAAACCAGATCACAGGATAGCATAAAGGACATAGTCTTTCCAGGAGGTAGGGTTACCAGATCCCCTTACCCTTCCAGTGGAAGGTGGGAGACCTAATACGTTTCTTGTGAAGCTTGTGTGTACACTTTGCACCCACTCCCAGATTGTGCAATGATGTCACTTCCAGAAAGTGACATCATCATGTAGGACATTGTGCTGCCCCTCGGAGAGCTCCTGCACTTCACAGCGGGCTGATTTTGGCCCATTTGGGACTGAATCAGGTCCATTTGGGGCCTAAATTGGCCCTCTGTGAAGCACAGTTGCTCTCCACAGCCCTCCCAGCAATCAGCCCACTGCAGAGCATGGGAGTGCTGTCAGGGTGTTGCGTCACTATTGTACAGGGACATGGAGTGCTCCTGCACTTCACAGCGGGCCAATTTTGGCTCCAAATGGGCTCATTTGGCCTGCTACGGAGCATGGAAGCGCTGCTGGGAGGGCACTGGAGAGCTCCTGTGTTTCACAGCAAGTCCATTTAGGCCCCAAATTGGCCCATTTGGGCTCAAATCAGCCTGCTGTGAAGCGCAGGAGGGCACTGCACCACTCAACAGTATGCCCTGGGAGGCACGTTCTCTCACCTCCCCCACCCCCAGCCAGATAAACAGTGGCAAGGGGCAGAGGGTGGGAGCGGGTATCCCCCACCCCCAGCAGGGTACTGGTAACCCTACCATAAGGTGAATGTTTTCTATTGGTTTGTCCCCTTGAAGGAAGAAAAAAACTGTTTTCAATTAAAAATAAACTTTCAATTTGAAAATTGTAGGTACAAGGCCGAAAACTGAAAAGTACATGAAAATATTTTAAATGGTGAGATCTGAAGTGCTCCATGCTATATTGCACAGTAGCATTGAGGAGAGTAAACAAATCTACTGTAACAAAAAACCAAAAAGCACAAAAGCAATGTGTTCTTATTCACAGACCTAAGCGTGTTTAATTTTCAACCACAGAACATGCTGCAATGAGAATGTGTAACATGGGATAATGTGGTTTTGTAATTATACAATTGCTTGGTTGCCTATAACAAGAAAAATGACTCCCAGTGCATTCCAGTTCATCACCACTGTCCACAAACCTTTTCTCTCAGCAGGGGTAGAGGGATTACAGCTACTTTGCTTTTCTGTGTCCTTAATTAAGGACAAACAGTACAGCACCATTCTTTATTTGCAAGGCAAGGATAACTCTTGGTCAGCTGCAAACAAACCACAAAATATCTGGATATGCTGAGAATTTTAAACATATACATATACATTAATAGTACTCTAGAAAAAAACATAGGCAAAATACTAGGTATTTGATTAATCCAAATTTCAAAGATTGGGAGAAACAAACGAGAGGAGCAAGTATAAAAAAGGACTGCAAGAGAACGAACATCAATGTGATCATGAATGGACTCCCACACCACGCTAGATCTTAGCTGTTGGACAAAAAAAAACTCATTAAAAGAAATTTAAAACTCTTACCAGGTGCTCAAGGCCATAGTCAGCTTGTGCGATTCTGGTGCTGCTGAAAGTGTTTGTCTCGATAATATCAGCACCAGATAACAAGTATTCCTACAAAAGAGAGGAAGCACTTGAGGTCTCAGAGTTCAGAAAGTTGGGAACTGGGCAAAGTAGTACAGTGCTCCAAAAATAATTGGTCCTCTCATGCAAGCAGGCCTCTTCTATGGAGTTACTAATTGTGTCTAGAGGTGGTGTCATCTCTTTCACAACTCATCCTTGCCTTAACTGGGCCAAACTGAACAATATGAACTCATCCATTAGTCAGCAGTTCCATTACTTAAATTTTTTGTCAATGAAAGGGAATATGGATTAATGGAACTGGGGTTGCCATCTCCAAGTTGGGAAATTCCTGGAGATGTGGGGGATGAAACCTGGAGAAACCTGGAGAAGTGGGGTTTGGGGAGGGAAAGGGCCTTGGCATGGCATAGTTCCATAAAGTCCACCCCCTAAAGTAGCCATTTTCTCCAGGGGAACTGATCTCTGTGGCCTGGAGACCAGTTGTAATTCTAGGAGATCTCCAGCCACTACCTGGAGGCTGGTGGCCCTAATTGAAACAAATACTTTTGGGGCCTGCTTTTCAAATTTTCTGAGAACTCCTGGGATCCCAATTATATCCTTTTTCTTCTCTAAAGAAAAGTCCTACCCAAAGGACCTTAATTTGGTTTTAACTTAAGTACTCTTGGGAAGGTTAGAATGTTCCACTATCCTTATGCATTAAAAACTGATACAAAACTTCTGAGGGACCCACTCTAGACAATACAACAGTATCTGCCTGAATAAGCTGATAATTCTCAAACTTTTTACTAAAGAAATGCTGCAGTCCATGGACACAACAAATGATGACAATCAAGCACCCCCTTGAAGGTTTTTCCTGGTACTCTAAACTTACTGATAACAGGTGAAATTTTTGTCAGGTATTCTGTAAAGTACACCTGTCCTCTGTACCTATCCACTTTCACCACAGACTTCTCACTATAGTTTTAAGTCTAATCAAGACCCACATGCAAATTGCAGTATCTGATGAAGAAACTACCTCCTCAAAGTCCATACACTGCTAAGTTCCTAACATCCATTTGTGGGATGCTGGTAACCCAGGAGAGAAACCAAAAGAAATCCAGTGAAATTAAATATGTTATAAGGCTCGTCTGTAGTAAAACATAGCTACTCAATGTCTGGAGAGTGTTACTAAAGATCAGTATACATTTGGGGTAACTTTAATAGAATCCAAAAGTGGTATTGGTCCCCAACTAGTCTACGCCTTACTAGAGTTGCCAACTGCCTGGAGAAAAACTATCCTACTCCTTTAAAGAGGCTTAAAGGGACGTAAATTTTCTCCATGCCATGGAAAACTTAAGCCCTATTAAAGCGGCATTTTTCTCTAGGTCTTTAGAAGTTTTGGATTATTTGAACAAAAGGAGATGGAAATTTACCATGTAGTAAGTAATTAAATTATAACTGAAAGTGGCAAAAGTAGTCATTCCTCTTTGGTACTCATGCTGTTCCCTGGAACAAACACACTTCAGCTCCTAAGAGAATTGTGCATGATTCTTCTTAAACGTGGAATCTTAAAATAAATGACCTCGCTGACTGTTTAGGTCAGTAAAAATCTTCTTCAAAGAAAAACAAATAAAGCAATTACAGTCAGTTATATTTTAATCAAACTGCTAGCAAAGAAAAATCCCCTAGTTAGATAATTGATGATATTCCTCTGGGCATGTTTTTTTCCTAATAATTAAGTAATAGCTTGCATTATCATTTAGGACAAAGAACATTACCAAAAGTTGACTTTTTAAAATGCTCATTCTCCAGTAGTAAATTATATATATCTTGTTAATGAATCCCTATGACTATTTAAACAGGTACTCTTCCCAAACACAGATAAAACATTTAGTGTAAACTGCAGCATTTGACCATAATGTTAATAAGGCTTTGTGTTTTGTATGTTTCTAACTTTGGGTATTATAAACCACTTTGAGCCACAAGAGAAAGGCAGGGTATAAATATTTTAATCAATCAGCAAATAAAATAAGCAATTGGGCCTCAAAGGCTTGGTCTAATCAGCTCTTATGTGCGTAAGCCCTTGTTACATAGGAATCCACAAACATGGCCTTTGGTTCACACACTCAGGGCTCTGCATGCAGTGAAGGAGGGTGCATACTGTATTTATTGTGTTCATCTATGCTCTGCAATGTAATCCAGGATAATCCAATCCTCAGCAGTGGGAGAGCTGCAGAGGAGAGAAAATGTCCATGTTTGGCAGGAGCTTTTTTCTCATGCAAAGTTCAACGTGATAGAGGTGCTGTCCTCCTCTCTTCATTTTTAGAAAACCAAAACTAAGCACTGAGTTAAGCTTCATTATTAGGATTACTAACATGATTGTTGCAGTTTTGAGCAAATATGCTTTTTAAAAACTGAGACATACTTCAAAAGGATGAGGATATTTCTTCCTTCAAAATCCTTAGCATACAGTCCATACTCTACCTTGTGTATTTTATAGATGATATCAGATTGAGTTATACTCAGCAGGTCATTGTTTCCTTTTAGAGGCTTGAGATGATCCTTAAATTCTTGACCTCGAAATGCCTCTTCTGACAAGGTATATTGCTGGATCATGGTTCCCATGCCTCCATCCAAAACCATAATGCGCTCTTGCAATACTGATTCAATTTCATCTTTCAGACTTATCTTGTTATCTGTGTTAGGAAAAACTATATTCAAAACCATCAACAACGTCTCTTAAATATCAACTAAACTACTCTACTTCACAATGCTGTCTGCTGGAGATCAGAAAGCAAGGATATATGAACAGATCCAGATCCTGTAATATGAAGTTCCCCATACCATCATGAAGAACTTGCTTGCACATAGGGTTGCCAGATGGTATGTGAAACAATATCTGACTTTCTGGATTACATCTCTTCATGACTGCATGCACCTAGGCCCCAGCTACCTGTACAGCTGCCAACTCCAGGTTGGTAAATTCCTGGAGGTTTAGGGGGGTACTGTGAAGCTCACCTATCTCTCGAGTACAGCAGGCAGTTCCACAATGGAGGCAGCCTCAAAAGCAGCAGATGAGCTCCAACAGACGGTACTCCAGGCCCCCAAGCAGTGCTGCTGATTGGCCACACAGGTCGGCCAGCTGCCAGTGCAGCATCAGGGGCAGGGTGGCCAGGCAGTGGTGGGACTCCATCACGCATCTTCAGAAAGGCATTTTGTCCCTGCTGCCTGGAGACTCGGTAGCACCAGACTGCTCCTGCCAACAGGGGCTGGCTGGATTCTTGACTGCCCACTCCTCTTCCGTCGGGCAGGCTCCTTGCCTATGCTATGCTCTTGCTTGCCTCAGGCAACAGCACCACAGCTGGAAGTCTCCCCAGCCCACATTTTCCTTCAAGCCCTCTCCCTGGCTGCCTTGATGGGTGCCCAGCAGGACTAGCAAGGGCAACAAGAAGCAGAGCAGTGGCATGGCTTGGGCACCCGTCAAGGCAACCAGAATGAGATCCTGAGGGAAGATGTGGGCAGGAGCGACTTCCAGCTATGGCACCACTACCTGGAGCAGCTGCTGTGGCAGAGGGATAGCAAGGCCACTGCTGCTTTCCTCCCCCTTGCTCAGATGAGCACTCACTCAGCTCCTGAGAGACTGGTGGTATGGTTGCCAACTCCAGGTTAGGAAATTCCTGCAGATTTGGAGGAAGATTCTGGGGAGCTTGGGGAAGGCAGGGTTTGGGGAGGGGATTGGCTGCTCACCACAGAGAGGTAGAGCCTGAGCCTGAGGGCCTGTGCTTTCTCTAGCAGCAGCTGATTGGCTGGCTATGCTGCTGGAAGGGGGAAATGGGAGGAGGGAGGCCTGCTGTCCTCAGCAAGGGCTTGCTTGAGCACCAAAATACCAGACATTTATATATCCAGTATTTTGACTTAATTTCCCTCAGACAATCAAAGAAAAAAATACTGTCCAGGGGAAAACCAGTCACCTGCAACCCTAGTACAGGGGTGCTCACAGCAATCAGTTGAACATGACTTTGAATTACGTCATCTGCAGATACAAAACTAAGGATCAAAACAGCCACTCAATTGGAGCACTGAAAAAAAACCCAAGCTAGAGCAGGATTCTGCAACCTTTTTGAGCCTGCACACATCCTGACACAGGAGAGCGGGGGCAACCACAAAATGGCTGCCACAGGAGGTGGAGCCCACCACAAAATGTCATGGAGTGCAGTTATGCATAACTCTAATAGTAACTCCTACCTTTCAGGCAGAAGCTTTGCTTAACAGGACATCTTTTTGAGTGAGCATATTGTTTAAAATATTTTCTTGCTTACACACAGCTTATCTTCAATCATGCAGTGAATATCCTTGTGATGTGGTGACAGCTGCTGCCAAAGCAAAGGGTTTTTTTTAATCTGCACAGCTAGTTGGATCTCAAATGGCCACTCAGAAGCAAAAAGCCGCACCTGGCTCTTCCCATGTCCCAAAAACACTTCGCAGGCATCAGGAAGAGAGTTGGCAGGCGCCATGGCTCCCATAAGCACCTCTGTACCTCATGGGCTTGCATCTTAACTTTCTCTTCCGTTTTCACAGCACTGTTCTCAGTTGCAGACTGCATTCCTCCAACTTTAATGGAGCACAGTGCTGCAAAAATCAAAGAGGGTTAAAAATTGAATCCAAGCCCTCTCCTCCCCAACCTGAGCAGCTGGCCACATCTTTTTGTGTCCCAAAACTGCTGCCTTATTACCTGTCAGTTCTACAAATACATTATTTTTATTTGCACATTTTCTGCTTAGCTTCCATATGTCTTTTAAAAATCACTCTAACTTTGTACAGACCTACTGAATTAACTAGACGTGTTAAAGGCTGTTTATGGATTGCTTTACTAGTATGGTACAGTTATGCTGGCAACTCTCTGGGGAGGAGGTGTGGATCTAAAAGAGTAACTAAAAAAAAACTGCATCATCAATTACATGAATGTAACCCAACATGTATGAAACTGGAGAAATGAACAGAGTATGAGAGGAGGAGCAGAAGACAGAGATGACAAAAGATAAACTCAATCTAATGTGTGTAGAAGCAACATGAAACATAACTAGGGAATGGCAAATTGCACAAAACATGTGAAATAATCACAAAGAATTTCTCTCATATAAAATAAATTCTTATTGATTATGTTCATCTGTTATGTAATCCTCCCAGCACTCCTTTGTGAATCTTTGGATGAAAAAAATCAATGGTTGCAATCTGTTGTTTCCCGGATTATACGTTTAAATATCCAGAAAAACGCGATTCTTAAAAAGTGATCCCGCAAGGTATTCTCATATGACATCAAGACATCTCAAAACACAAACCACGAGGAGAAATTCCGAGAAGGTGGGAGGAACGAAAGAACGAAAAAACGCTAGTGCGGGAGACAAGAGACGAGCCAAGGGGCGTTAGAGGAGGTGGGGGCTGAAGGTAAAACAGCAGGGCGGAGGGGTCATCTTCTCCCTGTCCTTGCTGCTTCCCAATTTGTTTTATTTAATCAGTTGCCTGTATTGCATCATTTTAAATGTCCGAGTAGTTCTGTGGAGTGTGGGGATAGAAGAAACTGGTAAGTGTGAAATCAGGGAACTAATGAAACCTTCTGACTAAGTACAGTCCTTAAAGAAATCTGCGGAATCGTCGTTAGTTTTGGTTGTCTTTAGAAAGTCATACATGATTTTTTAAAAAGCGAATTACATTTAAAAAAACACGACACAACAAATTTGAATCATTGCGTCTGATTTCAACACGTTCTCCAACTCCTTGCCCATTTTCTGCAGCAAAAATCCTCCCGAAATAATGAAACCCACTGGCTCTCCCCGCGAGAAGCCGCAAAAGAGCGTTTCAAGCCTAAGGGGGATACAAACTGCAGCTAAACTCTCAAAGCGTGGCGCACACCCCGTAGAATACAGCGAGAACCTTCCCACTGCCCAACATTCCGAGCCATTGTGACCTCACAAGCGGCCTCACGTGGCAACGCACCATTCGACTGTTGGCTAGCACGCTGTTCAGCCAATTTGTGGAGCGTCGGCGACATCCCGTTCCAGTTTCTCGAACACTTCAGGGAAGAAATCCAATTCACTGGTTAGAATGGCCGTACGCACAGCTGGGAGGGCGACCGTGCGTCATCCTTATGCGCGCAGACTCATATGCAGTTGGCTTTATTTCCCTTATTCAGATTGTTCCACCTACGTTGCCGCCCCAGCGACCTCCTCCCTGCCTTGCCGAGTTTATTCGAGCCCCGCGGCTGCAACAGGGAGAGCGGAACAGGAGCGAGTCGCAAAGGTAGAAGCCGGCTGTGGCTAGACTGGGGTGCTGCGCCGCTTGTGGGGGGGCGTGGAGCCCTACAGCGGAGGCACGGGGGAGAGACGGTGCCTCTTTCCTTGCCGGCTCTGGTGGCAGCGGCGTGGGTTTGATCTTCTACACCCCCACTATGCTGGAGTCCCGCTGTCAGGCGCCCCAAGTAGCCGCTTGGATGATGAACAACGTTGGCGACGGAGCTAGTCCGATAAGGATATCCGCTCTACCCTAACCACTATCCCCTTCTCTGGTTGCACGCGCTAAATACTGCGAAGCTGTTCAAGAGCTGAATTGCAGACCAGGCTAACGAGACAAATTAGTTCTTATTTGTTGACTTCCTAATGCTGGACCAACAGGGTTGAATCACTGCCAGTTCTTACATTGCTTCCATGAAAACTGGATTCGTACGTTGTGTGAGAGCCAGCGTAGTACCTCTCATTACTATACTTAGGTAATAATACAGCTCTGTAGAGGGGACTCAGCCTGCTGCTCATAAACACCTACTACCCTGGCATGCCATACCAGCACAGGAAGACACTATAGTAGTGAGGGCTCTCATTGTGCAGTCCTGGGTGTCTCCTGCTATCTAGCAGTGCAGAAAGAAATGATGCAATTGCACTCCTTGGTTTGCCAAGAAACCCCATGCTCCTGGGACAGGGAGAGAGCTTCAGCTCCTGTGTACCTTTGTCCTTAGACATTCAGCACTGTGAGCAATGATGCAGTACAAAAATGCAGTACTGTTACTACCAGATATTTGAGGTTAAAACAGGAATCAATACATTCCCTTTGCAGGAAGCCTCTTGAAAGTTAATTCTATTAGAAGACTGACTGTTCAGTTAAATGAGCTATGATTATCTCGAGATGTGGCATGGAAATTAGCTAAATAAGTAAGTATTGGTGAGGCCCAAGCCTGATGACTGATACGTTACTCTTGTTACAATTTACCAGAAATATATTTAATTAATCCTGTTTTTTGTCTTTGTAGGAATATCTGTCATAAAGTGCCTGGTATATCCCAAACTTGCCATTTTAAATTAGGCCACTACAGGATGTCTCTACAATAAATGAAATAGCTTTTCTAGAGTGCTGTAACCAAATAAGTAGCAAACCAATAAATGAGTTGTAGTTCTATCAAAATCAAAAAGAGTCCAGTAGCACCTTTAAGATTAACCAATTTTATTGTAACATAAGCTTTCGAGAATCACAGTTCTCTTCATCAGATGCATGGAGGGCCAACAGAAACTGGTCAAATATAGAGGAGGGGAGGGGGGGAGGAGAGGGGAGATGCAAACAACTCCTTTGATATGGAGATGCAAACAGCTCCTTTTGATGTGGGGATCAGTTTGCTTCTGTAAAGGTTCAAAGGAGTTTGCCGTGTTAGTCTGTAGTAGCAAAGACTTAAAGGTCACTGTAGTTCAACAGAAACCTTTCAAAAACAAAATCCAACGGGAAGCTGCTGAATTGGAATTCATATGTAAATTTTACTCTGTCCAGCTGGGACTGAATAGGGACTATGAATGGTTATCTCATTATCACAGGTAACTGATTTCCTTTACAGAGGCGGGGTCGGGGGGAGTCCAGTGGCACCCGGCATGGGCTTTCAGGGACCACAGTTCTCTTTGTCAGATGCATCTGGCGGGGAGGGCTGTGGTTCTCGAGGGCTTGTGCTCCAGTGGTATTGGTTGGTCTTGGAGGTGCTGCTGGACTCTTTTTGATTTTGCTACTACAGACTAACACGGCAAACTCCTTTGAACCTTTACAGAAGCAAACTGATCCTCACATCAAAAGGAGCTGTTTGCATCTCCATATCAAAGGAGTTGTTTGCATCTCCGCTCTCCTCCCCCCCTCCCCTCTCCTCCTCTATATTTGACCAGTTTCTGTTGGCCCTCCATGCATCTGATGAAGAGAGCTGTGATTCTGGAAAGCTTATGCTACAATAAAATTGGTTAGTCTTAAAGGTGCTACTGGACTCTTTTTGATTTCGCTACTACAGACTAACACGGCTAACTCCTCTGGATCTATGACCATGGTAGTTTTATCAAGTAAACTTCCTGGCTTCTGTTCTTTCTGTGAACTTGCAAGATGGTGCTGGTTAGCTTATTTGTTATACTTCTGATTTCTTTCTTTGCTGAGTCCTTTGGAGGCTTGTCTGGCAATTATCCTATTATCATTTAGATCCTAGGTAAAAACATTTCCATTTACACTGAGAGCAATGCTACGTAGGTCTTCTTGGAAGTAAGTCCTATGTTGTTCAAGGAGGCTTACTCCTAGGAAAGTGTCCTTATGATTGCAGTCCCAGACTTTTAATTGAAGTCATATCCCATCCTTTTTTAGGTAGTAGTTTTATACTGTACATACTAGTCAGATGTGGTTTGAATCCACACTCCGCCATGGGAGCTCAGAGGATGACTTTAGCCAGCTACACACATACAGTCTAACCTACCTCACAGGGTTGTTGTGAGGATTGTGGAGAAAAGTAAGTTATAAATGAAGTAAATAACTACTAATATTATTTCTAGTGTATATGACTACTTTTCAAACTACTAGGATGATATGTTGCTGTTTTTTCCATGTTTTATGCTTTTGTTTTTCACATTGTGAGCTGTCTCAAACAGGTCTCTGGAAAGGAAGCCTGTACATCTCCTAAATAAATATTTCCTGGTGAAAAGCTGAAAGTTGGCAAATATTTAGAAATATATCAGAAATTAATCTTAGCTTCATGTAACCCAGAGAACCGTTAAAATATGCACTGAGGCATTTCAGAATGTCTACTTGTATTGCTGGTGACAATTGCCTTTACAAAACTGATCTAGGAAAAATGGTAGTCATAAATAATGGGCTTGAGATCAATGAGATCATGAGATCATTTGTTCATGGTAAATTGCAGACATTTCTTTGAAAATTATTAGCACATGAATACTGATACCATGAAGCATTCCCACCCCCATTCAATCTTGGTCAGAAGATTGTAGATTTCATCCAGCAGGTGTAATGTAAATTAAACGTAATGATGTTTATTATAATAATGCCATGTTATCATGTTTCTACCAGGCATTTGCAAGTGAGCAGCTTTGTTGTCACAGAAGTATTTTGGGATTGTCATGGGGGCAGCGGGGGCTGTCCAATAAAAGAGCCCTGTAGCCCCACAAATACAGCCCGTTTCCTCCTGTCCCCTTCAGCCCTGAAGCAGACAAGTGCCTTACTGGCAAATTCACACAAATCTGGTTTCCGCTGCTGACTTACCTCAGTAAACATGGTGTTCTACCACCCTCCTATGTCCCCCCCAGGCGCTCACCTCCTGAAATATGTTGGAATTTTACATATGAATGGTAAGCTAAACTCTTTTGATGTTATTGTAATACATTCTATATTCAGTTTTAATCTCTTCTTGCATACTGTTATATTTGATTCCTATATTGTTATTGTAAATTGTAATCTGTAATAAGGACTTTTAAAGAGCAACAATAAAGGTTTTTTTTTTAAAAAGTGCCTTACTGGCTGCCACTATTCTGGTCTGGGAATTCAACTATGGAGGGCTCAGAGTACCCCTCCTCTTCCTTCACTCCTCCAAGCAGTGCCCCTCTATTGAGGAAGGTGTTGCCAGATGACCAGTTGAAGTGAAGATGTGAGAACCCAGGCAGAGTAATACAAACTTTTATTTAACAAGATGGGCCCTCACCAAACAAGTGGGAGTCGGGGAGAAGAACACTTGTGAGCAAGAGATTTAACAGAATACATTTCAAGAAGCAGGGCAAGATTAACAAAGGGCAAGAAAACAAAAAGTCCTAACATGGATACCCGACTCGTCCCTACTAATCTGCCCCTTCCTGGGTTCAACCCACCTTCCCTGGGTGATGGAACTTCTCCTGCTAGTAGCTGTTTGTCTCACTCCTGAGAGATGAAAGCTTTTCCCCTCCAGGGAGCCTTACATTCTTTTTTTTGCTTGGCCCATCCTCTTTGGTGCCAATTGGCCTTCATGTTCCCTCCAATTTCCCTTATCTATTCTAAAATTGGGAATGATCTTAGGAAATGTAAGGGAATTGGCACCAGGCCTACTGAAATAAGGCCTCAGGTTTCCTGGAGACCTACAGGCCTAGGATTATGACAGGGATATTTACCTAAATTGGAAGAAATAGAATTAAATGCAAAGGAATTCTTTAAACTGCATTGAGATCTCAAACTATATACATCTAAATGGAAAGAGGATATCTGAGAAGATACTTGGAGATTCTTGTTCAATAAAAGGTTAAGTTTTGTTTGTTTCGATTTCAGAAGAAACTATCAGAATGTCCATTCAGTGGTATGTAACCTTATTGAAAGTTTACTAGATATATTAAACTGCCAGTGGTATCTGCTGGCCCAGCTATGTTGAAAAGTAAAGTTTTTCCGTGTGTGATGGAAGTCTCCCAAAGCTGGTGAGTTTTGGAAAATAGTTGGAAGAATGATAAGTATGATCTGCTGATGTGTCTGCTGAACAATATATCTCACACCCAAGTTTATTTATAACTCCCACTGTAGTCAGCAGCACTTAGTCAAACATAAGTTTGCACAGGACTGCAGCCCTACTTAATTACCAAGAGATTGTTCTGAATGTACTGGTCACAGCCATAATTGCATAGACCGGACACTAGAAAGCTATTACACCTTGTAGAGAATAGCAATCTAAAGCTTATCAAGTAATCCATATGGTAGCTAACTGCACATAATAAATAGCAGAGATGAAGAAAAATAATATTTCCTTACCAGTAGACATTAGTTATTAGAAATATAACGAGGTGATGTAAGCCTGGCATAAAATATGCAAAATCTCTGGTTCATTTAACTACCTGTTAATGTAGATGTTACTAGTCAGTATTTTATAAATATGGAGAGTTTGTGGCATAATTGGGTCTTTTTAGAGATAAATTTCCTTAAAAAAATACAATTGTTTTTCTCCCCAAAACGTGAATAATTGTTTTATCTTTGAAATTACTGGGTGGGGGGGGGGTTTGATTGATTACTACAAAGTTAGTAGTTTCGAAGAAGGGCAGGCCCTTTCCTACTCACGTTCTCCCCTCCCCACTGGCCTTTCCCACCAGCCAGTTTCAGAAACTGCAAGTATGCCCAGCTATGAGAAAAAGCCCTGGGGAGGAGAGGTTGCAGGGGAGAATCAGCAGTTGGTAGAAGGGCCAAATAGATCCCTCCTTTTTGCAGATTCTCCCCTTCAAATGTCCTCCCTTTCCTCCCACATTAACATTAATTGGCAAAAGAATTTGGAAGAACCTGGAGAAAAAAATGTGCTGCCCCCTTAACAGAGGCTTAGCCGAATGTTATATACCAGGTGATGTCATTCACGTTCATGCCATTAAAAACTTCACCTGCCTATTTCAATGTATTAAGCCTCTATTAAAGGGACAGGACCTTTTTCTCCAGGTTGCTAACGTTCCTATTGGAAAACACAGCTCTGCCAGCATAATTAGTTTTGTCCGAAGAAATCATGTGATACAAGGCAAGGTGGTAAGCACCATATGGTGAGAAATAACACAGCACTAAATCTATAACTAGCATCCGAAGCAGATTTACACTCTTCTGTCCAAACGCTTTTTAAGATTGCACTGCAAGTCTCCTTTGGCTTGCAGTCTTCATGACACAGAAATTATTTGTCAAAGGTCATCTTCCATTGGTACTTTCTCAGTTTTATACAGGTAACTGAGGATATTGGATGGTAAGTAAAAGTTCAAGTTGGCAATATGTTCTACAGGAGTTTTATTTTAACAATAAACACTGGATAGTGCATGTTTTTTGGAGTAAATTTCAGCTTCATTTAGCTCACTCTGGAAGTTTCAGTAATAAGTAGACAGGATTATTTTGTCAGTAGCATGCCCAAGTGTTCAGGTTTATGTGCAATCAGGCAGTTCAGGTCTATAGGGCTTAATGTAATGATTTCACACACAAAATAGGGTACATCCCAGCTGGTCTTTGTAACAGAACTAGGTTAGCATATGCAAAATACTCATCAATGTATCTAATTCTTAACATGGCCAAATCTGTGGATAATTAAATACAGATTGCAGCCACAAACATACAAGATAGCTCTTTCTACAATCCTGAGAGAAGCCCCAGGTTTGCTGAAAAATCTGAAATAAAACAAAATACAGTTTTGGTGGTGGTGTTTTTTTTAAAAAAGATTTAAGAAACAAATGCTCTCCGTGGCTGTTGTTAGGCAACTACAACATTCAAGCCTTGTTTTCTGTCTTGAAAAAGCAGAGGGTTGGGGAAGGGCTCTTTCAAGGGCTGTTTTGGCCTTTGAGGGATGATTCATCAGTGCAAGGCCTAGCGGCAACCATCAGACAACTTGCTACTACGCAATTTGCATGACTTACCCAGGCTTGGCTGCTTGCTACTGTTCAACACCAGTCACCCTACAAAAAACACTGTTGTGGTAGTTTGAGTTTCCAGTTCCGTTCGATGGGGCGCCACCTGTGCCCGTGCCGGCAGCAGCTGCACTGGCTTCCTGTGGAGTTCCAGATCAGGTTCAAGGTTTTGGTCTTAACTTATAAAACCCTAAACGGACTGGGACCGGCATACCTGAGGGACCACCTCTCCCCATATGTACCCCGGAGAGCGCTTAGATCGTCAGGAAAACATCTACTTGTGGTCCCTGGCCCTAGGGAGGCTCAACTGGCCTCAACCAGGGCCAGGGCATTTTCAGTCCTGGCCCGAACCTGGTGGAACTCTCTGTCGGAGGATACTCGGGCCCAACAAGACCTTGTGTCCTTCCGGCAGGTCTGTAAGACAGAGATGTTCCACCAGGCATTTGGCTGAGGCCAGTACTCAGATCCACTGATTGGCCTCCTGCCTGTCTCCTATTAGTGGGGGGGCTATATTGAGTCATCTGCCCCATGTAGGAACGGTGGCTAATCTCGCACCAACTCACGTCCCCACCCCTCTCTTCCCTTGTGGTTGGCAGGGAAGGGTGAAGTGAACCTGGGATATACTGCAGAGTCAGAACATAGTGCACAGTTTGTTTTTATGCTGTTAAATCTGGCTTTTACCATTATTTAATGTACCGTTTTATCAATGTGTGTTTCTCTGTAGGTTGTAATCTACCCTGAGCCCATCCACGGGGAGGGCAGGCTATCAATTCAATCAATTAATCAATCAATTAATTAATTAATTAATCATCATCATCAATAATAATAATAATAATAATAATAAATAATATTGTGCTTCTGGCATTCTGACAATGTTTATAGCCCAAAGTAACACTGTTCACATGTTACAGTGAACACTCATAAAACCTACATGTTCATGCATAGAACTGTTTGAATGAGTCAAACTCACATTCACTTTACATTAACACACACATAAAGAACAATAGTGTATCCTGTGGATTGTACACGCATTCACTGTAACTCATGAACTGGGCTAGTGAGTATGACAGACACTAGACTATCAAATGACAAATTCCAGATTTTTAAAAAAAGAGGGCCAGGACATTTTGCTATATGATGCAGGATATCCAAGTGATGCTGCATTGTGCCAAAACAATGAATACCAAGTAATCTGTCATAGTTCAATGGGACTTAAAAGCGGTCTACTGAGGTGGCTACCTCACTTTGCTTCATGGTGTGGCCATCAACAAGTCAATATCCATAATAGGAAGAAATGTACTAGTACTCCTCATGATCAAACTACCAATACTAAATTTATCTTAACAGCCTGTGGAAAGGAAGTCCATGAAAAGAAATAGAAGTTGCCTCACAAAACAGAACTCACGAAACCAAGACAACAAAAAAGAAAGCAGAACAACAAAGAAAAGATACCAAGCATTTATCATGCTTTGAAGGTACATTGAATTAATCTCAGCTGCTGAGCCCATATTAAAGTTTGAAAAGCAAATTTTATTTAGTAGGCACATTTTTATTATACTGAATTGTACAGCTTTTTGCCATTTGTGAATATTTCCATTTGTTTGCATTGCGTTTTTCTTCCCTGTGACTGCTCGGCTTCAAGTAAAAAAGTTTATTGCTTTACTTCTCTACAATCTGTTGAGATGAAGAGTTAACAATAAACTACCAGACAGACCACCTTACTTAAAGAAACCACCATGACATGCAGCATGAATCAAGACCAAATGCAGCAGGTACATGGTAGAGAACAAACATACAAAGCTTCCTAATATCCTGTTTGTTAATGTGTCCTTTCAGCTGCCAAGTTAAAAGTCAGGTATTGCTTCCGAGGATAAGGCTTTCACTTTTCAGCAGGTTGCTGGCATCAAATGTCTTTATGTCAACACATAGGTGAAAAATACAAAGTAAGTGTTTCATGTATAAAGATGACAGAATTTTGTATGGTTTTAGCTACATTTTTGGTTTGATGCATTTCCTAGTCTGTACAACTCCTCCTGCAGAAGCATTACCAAATCTGATATCCTCAGATGAAAGCACGACTGCCATGAAAGCAAAAAGCAGACACCTGGAGGGAGACTGCAAAAGACTCATATACTGCAAGAGGAATTTATGAGCAAAACGCTTCATCAATATTAAAATTGCAAAGGGCTTGATTTCAAATATCATTTTTCCTGAGACTTCCAGCACAGACTATTTTTTTCCTGTGGGTGTTGCTTTTCCTTTAAAATACAATCAGGTAATTCATTTGGGCAACTGTATAATGTTGACAAAATAAATACAAACAATACCAATGCTGCACTCTTTATATGTATAGTTAATTTACTGAATGTACCTGCTAAATCTGAGAAACTTACTTTGAATTCAGCTTGCCCAAGAAGCAACAAGCTGGAAAGTAAGATGTTTATTATAATCACCTATGGTAGTCATAGCCATTTACAGGTCACTCTCCCCATACAATGCTGATGAAAATGAGGTATAATCCAGAGCTCCAGGAACAGCACCTGGGCCCTTGTATGCTGGCATTCGCTTGATGCAGTACTGAGCCTGCTCGGGCGGCAGCTCTCGAAGCAGCTCCTCAGCAAGAATATAAGCCTGCAAAAGTTTTAAAACAAGTTCAGTTTTCCATGCAAATCTGAAATCTTTTTGATGCATACCATCTGGAGGCAATATTATGGGATTGAGCAAAAAGTCTAGCGGAATCTCTTATGCCATACATCACCTAATACATCCTACTAGATTTGCATAATCTGTTATGCCATACATCCTACTAGATTTGCTAAGGCCTGTGTGCATGTGCAGGGCTCTGATAATCTGTGTAACTAATTCGCACATGCCACACATGATGCCCTCTTATTCCTCAGTAATCCATATTGTATGCCAGAAGACTTGTTGTGTATTGTACAAAATTCTACATAGTATGGTATCATCTTTGCTTCCCATAGTCCCCATTTGGGGCTTAAAGTGTTAAAATTAGAATATGAATGTCTGCTGTGGAAATATGGCTCAAGCTATAATTAAAAATATAATGCAAGTATTGAGAGTCAAACTAGACTAGACACTGGGAGATCTATGAAAAGATCTACTACAGATTTTTAAATGGTAAACTACTGCTACAATGGGGGGAGGGGTTGGATAGGGTGGGTTGGGCTGGGGCCACTTATCCCCTACCATTATCCAGACTTCAGTCAACCTTGTGAAGCTAATATTTGCCAGTTGGGGGAAATACACAGAAATATATAGATATAGAAATATATTGCATTATTTACAACCTATTCCCAATAGGGCTCCTAAGAAAACAATGCAAGGGAGAATGCATAAGTCCATCTCCCCTGTTGCATCAATTTCTGAGGCTGCTATTTACTTTTAAAAATCCTGGGCAGGTCTCCCAACATCTTGTCTAGTTAAGCCCTAAATGTACAAAGTTGCAAGAGAATAGCCTGAACATGTATGGGTAGCATCTGATTAGAAACCAAAGAAGGTTGGAATTATTAAATAGAAATCTGTACAAAAGTGTCAATTTTGGCATCCTTGCTGTAATCATTTATGGTTACCCAAAGGTTTGAATCTCAATTTCTATCACACAGTTCCCAGTTCCTAATAGAAAACAAGGCTCTCAATTAACTAATTTCCATCCTTCACCCCATCGCCGCTGTAATTATTTCAACCATAACAAAGCAATTCATGGCTTTCTGGTTTTTAAAAAAGTGCTCAGAGATTTTTAAATTCATTTTATATTCTTATATTCTGCCCCATGGCGCAGAATGGTAAGCTGCAGTACTGCAGCCCAAGCTCTGCTCATGATCTGAGTTTGATCCTGGCGGAAGCCGGATTCAAATTGCCGGCTCAAGGTTGACTCAACCTTCCATCCTTCCAAGGTTAGTAAAATGAGTACCCAGTTTCCTGGGGGTTAAGTGTAGATGACTGGGGGAGGCAATGGCAAACCACCCTGTAAAAAGTCTGCCAAGAAAACATCGCAACGACGTTCCCCATGGGTCAGTAATGACTCGGTGTGCTTGCACAGGGGACTACCTTTACCTTATATTCTCACTACTTTCACAATAATCTTGTGTTAGATTTCTTTAGATATGCCAAATATAGAATTGTTCATCTAGTTTATAAGTACCATTCTGCTGCTATATAAATATTCTTTGATATACTGCTTTAATCTTCTGACTTATAGCACTCTGGTCACATTTTTGCATTTGATTATGCTACTGTTCAGTAACAGCAAAAGAAGCTGAAAACAGCCAGACTTCCAGCATATGGAAAATTCCATTACCTAGACAAAAAACACCAACCTTATCTGAAGCAAGGATCCTGAAAGAAGCAATCACTTGTTCAGCAGTATCAGTGTCTGCAGTCTCTCTGGTCATAAAGTCAATAAAAGACTGGAAGGAGATGGTTCCTTGACCATTGGGATCAACCAGGGACATGGTTCGGGCAAACTCTGCTTCACCCTTGAATACAATTCAGAATCAGTGATGAAAGTAACGATATAGGACAAATTAGCAATTCAAATTAGCACATATACTAACACATTTAAAAAAAATTGAAATACAAGATTAACTGACTGCCATACATCTCATTATTTTTTATATACGTTTAAATAGGAAGAAGATATTTCATAGCTTTGGATCACAATCCAGCTAAATAACAATGCTTAAATCCACTGAAATCAAGCACTGTTTTGTATTAGATCTAGAAGAGTTAGCTGTGTTAGTCTGTATTTGCAAAAATAGTAAAGAGTCCAGTATCACCTTTAAGACTAACCAACTTATTTGTAGCATAAGCTTTCGAGAACCACAGCTCTCTTTGTTAGATACATCGTAGTCTTAAAGGTGCTACTGGACTCTTTACTGTTTTGTACTGTAGGCCTGAATTGTGGCATAGAAACTATAGCTAAATGCAATAAATCATTATCTTGTAAAAATAAAGATCTTGCCTGTTTAATCATTTCTAAAATATAGAGATGTTGACCAATTATAATATTTTTAGCATATATTTGTATGCCCTTCTAGTCATATAAAATATTTAGAAAATTACATATTAGCATAAATTACTCTTACAGCAATAAATAATTGTATTTATTAATCTAGGGTAGTTGGTAGCATGTAAGTAAAACTATATAATTGTATGTTAAATTTCATACCAAATCATAGCCCATGGAAATTAAGCAAGCTCTGAAATCATCGTGGTCCATAAGCCCATTTTTCTTCTGTTGGGGGGGTATGTGGAACGCAATAACAAGATTTGAGGTCCAGAAACAAGAAGGAGGCCATCACCATTTCCATTAAGAAACCCATCATCGCACAGTTAGCGTTTTCATTTAAGGTCAAGTCCAAGGAGATTCATCAGTTTTAAAGGACAAAGATCAGATACACATATCACCAGAAATAATGGGACAATGGGAACAATAAAATAGACAGACAAAGACAGAGAGCAGACCCAGAAAAGATAAAAAAGAAAGAAAAAGCTTAGTGTCCTTGAATTAGCCAACATCACTAACTGCAAGCTTCTTTTGTTGGTAAGATACAATTGCTGTCTCAGCTAGTGGGGTATGGAACATTATTGAAAAAGTTACACCTACCAGACTTTGCGGATTACATTACATTACCAATGACAAATATTTTCCAAAATTAATGAATCTTTAAAAAAAATCTGGATGTAACATATTCAATTATGTTCTCACTGGAAATGTGTTCCTTGCTACACTATTATTTTTTTAATGAAAATCTTGTCATACAAGGCTTTTATTTTAGAAAGGAAAGGAAACTCATGCTATCAAACCATCCATTAAACAGGGGTGAATTACAATACTGGCACTCAGGGGGCTAATGCCAGCTACTCCCAGAGGTCAACATCATGCCATATAAACTTTAACAAAATAAAAGACCTTCTCCTCTGCACTATGTATGCAGGGAGAATCTGGATTGAGCAATCAAACCAGTAACAACAGAGGGTTAGTTTTGCTGTAGAAATTGTGTGACAGCAGGGTTAACCATTTTTATGCTGAATATTGTATATATTTAAAGTTTGGGGGAAATGCTCATACATTCCTGTTTGTAAAAATTCCTAATGCACATCAAATAACAAAATTCAGAATGCTCTAAATTTAATTATGTTACTGCATTAGAATTACCCTTGTAATAACAATAACAACAACATTCAATTTATATACTGCCCCCAGGACAACTTAACACCAACTCAGAGCAGTTTACAAAGTTTGTTGTTATTATCCCCACAACAAACACCCTGTGTGGTGGGTGGGGCTAAGAGAACTTGGAAGAGCTGTAATTTACCCAGCTGGTTTCAAGTAGAGGAATGGGGAATCAAATCCGGTTCTCCAGATTAGAGTCCCACACTCTTAACCGCTATACCAAACTGGCTCTTTGAATGCAGCAATTTTAATTTAATGCAACAATAATTTAATAATTATTTTTCACTTAATAATAGAAATAAAAATTCTGTCCAAATGCTCACAAGGCAACTCTTTTAGGGAAGTAAAAGGAATCGGAGCACAGTCAAATAAAAGAGCTCTACAGTGAAAGACCATTTGTCTGGGAAAGCTTAAGAAAATCCCTCACTCTTCTGAAGTTGTTTGAATACAGATCAAGAGGTAGCATGATTACTATCAACAGAGAGAACTGATTAGAGAGAAAGGCTTAGTAAGTGAAAGGCCAGAAAGGGTGTGATTTATCATGGAGACAAGTAAGAAGAATGGAGAGGAGGGAACATATTGTTGAAAAAAAGATTAAAGATAAGGAGGGCAAATGAATTAAGTGACTGAACGGTAAGAGAGAATTTTAAATGGACTATGAATGTGCCAATGAAATCTTCAAAATGGAGGAGTGAAATGATGGAAACTGTAATTGCTATTATTATTGTTGATACAGCATGGGTGTTTTTTTAGGTTGTCAGTTGCTATCTCCATGGCCTGGCATCAGTTTGTCACCCTAGTTCAGGCCTTCATAGTCTGTAATCTGCCAAGCCACAAGCAATCTATCACTTATGCACTGTCTTGCTCGGTGGCTAGACAGTCCCTCTACTTCTGCAGTCCCAAGTAGGCAGACAAACAGGGTGTTTACTGAACCACTCCTACCTCCCCATGGGTGATCCTATATGGTGTGGAGAGTGACAAATGGAATGGGGCTGCATTTGGTGGAGCAGTGGGGTTACTGGGAGCTCACATATGCTCATTCCACGTTACCATCCATTTGTCTGTTGGACAGAGTACATCAGGTATATGGGCCACCTGGATTCAGCAATAAAGTTCACAGGACTGTCCCAAGGTGGGAAATGGGTGTACCACAACATCTGATTATTTTAATGCACACCCTGTACTCTGGACAAGAGGTGACTGATGGACAGAACATGGAGAAACAGAATGGTTTCCAATTGGCAAAGGTGTCAGACAAGGATGTATATTATTTTCCTATCTGTTCAAACTATATGCAGAGCATAAGCTGACTTAGATTCAGATGGTAGAGTGAAAAATGGTGGAAGAAACATTAACAATTTGAGATATGCAGATGACACCACATTACTGGCAGAAAATACTGAAGATTTGAAAAAACTATTAATAAATGTTAAAGGAGAAAGTGCCAAAGTAGGATTATAGCTGAATACCAAGTAATGACTACCAAGGAATTGTGCCATGTTAAGGTTGACATTGAAGAAATTGAAATTGCTCATGTTTTTCTGTTCCTTGGCACAATCATCAACCAAAAAGGAGACTGCTACCAAGAAATCAGAAGGAGGCTGAGATTTGGAAGGTCAGCCATGAAGGAACTAAACAAGATTATTAAGGATAAGGAAATGTCTCCGAGGATTAAGGCTGCCAGGTCCCCCCCCCACACACACACACACTGGAGGCAGGGATCCTCTGCTTCCAGCCGCCTCCCCTGCCTCCACTCACCTGGCCAGAGGGGTGGGGAGGCCCAGGGAACAGGCCCACAAGGCAAAAAAACTCCCAGGCCTGTATGCAGTGGGCATGCTCCCACTGGCCACAGTGATGTAACTTCCTTCAGTGATGTCGTTCCACCCAGCAGGCATGCTCCTGTGCTTCACAGTGGCCCAAATTGGCCTCTGTGAATGGTGGGAGCATGCCTGCTGCCAGGACATGGTGACATCACTTCTAGAAGTGACATCATCACACCTACTGGGAGTGTGCGCATGCAAGGAGATTGCCCCAGGTAAGTGCCAGATCCCCACCACCACTCCTACTGGGATGGTAAGGGGACCTAGCAACTCTACTGGGGACCAAGTTCAAGATAATTCATAGTATAATATTCCTCATTACTATGTATGGATGTGAAAGTTGGATAATGAAAACAGCTTACAGGAAGAAAATTGATTCTTTGAAATGTGGTGTTTGAGAAGACTTTTATCGATATGATGGAAGGCCAAAAAGACAAATTAGTGGGTTCTAGATCAAATCAAGCCTGAATTCTTCCCAGAATGTAAAGTGACAAAACTGAGGCTATTGTACTTTGATCACATCATAAGAAGGCAAGACTCACTGGAAAAGATAATGATAGCAAAAGTTGAAGGCAGTAAGAAAACAGGAAAATTCAAAATGAGATTGCTTGACTCAATAAAGGAAGCCGCAGCCTTCAGTCTGTAAGATCTGAGCACGGCTGTAATTACAAGATGTTTTGGAGGTCATTAATTCATAGTGTCTCTATAAGTTGGAAGTGACTTGATGGCACATAACATGCATACATGCATTCATTCTTGTTCTTTAAATACTCAGTTTGGTTTTACAGGGAAATTGTATTTTTCTATATGGCGTGACTGCAAATCCAGGCCAATAGACTGATTTTTCTTCATGGTATTATCCTCTTAGTAAATATAAGACAAAATCAAATATATCTGTCCTTTGACTTTCTGGTGTAATTTGGAGAGATCAACCTATTGTCCTTTTTGCCATTTTGTTTTTATGCAGAGAGGTTAACTGGTTTTATTTTCTTCCTGAATCTTCAGGAAGCCAGTGATGTTTTAAGTAACTTGTATATACCAAATAAAAATCTTGGATATATGACCACAGCAAAACAGGATTTTGTTCTTCAATAAGTTGCCTGTGGGCCAAAGAAGTGTTACCAAGCTGTTCTGATGGGCCTGCCAAGAGCCTGCCTCATCATTGTTCTCTGAATCTCTCAGCTTCTACAGTAAGGGCTGCCTCCCAAGGTCATCCACTATTTTTCATAGGGTGATTTTATTTTTATTTGTTGCAACCTTGCACATAATATCAAATTATATTACAAAGCAGCTGGTCTAGTTTGGATTATAGACTGGATAAGAAATCCCAAAGATAGACTAATACAACTAGAAGCAGCGGACCTGACAGATGGACTGCACAACCTCCTCTGGGTGGCAAAAAGATCAAGAAAGAAACAAGAAAGTCATGTTATAAGAGATGGTCTCATTCAAATTTGGGATTCAGTTAGAAGAAGAATAAGCCCGTTGATATCACCACTATTTTCACCAACTGATGCCTTTTGTGATAAGAATCAGAGGAAAGATAATGATTTTATAACGTACCAAGATATGACAAACCCTCGAGGAAAGATAAAATCATGGCAAAGAAATTCAAGATGAAGGGGAAAAAATACAATGGCTGATATATTAGGCTGATATATTATCAGGCAGTTTCTAGAATGCAAGAAGCCCTGAAGGAACTCAGAGGACAGTTAAGGAATCTTACCGATTTTGAGAAAATAATCATGCAGAAAAAAGAACACATCCTGGGTCTAATATATAAACTTTTACTCCAATATGATACTGAAACAGAACAAGTTAAAGTGTGCATGATAAAGTGGCTGCAAAATTTCAGTGAAGAAATAACATTTCAACAGTAGGAGACTATTTGGACAAAGGGCATAAAATTTACTGCAAGTCAAACATTAAGGGAGAACTAATGAAGAATATGAATTTGAAGAAAGAGATTTTATATACCAAATTCTGTGTCTTTAACAAGTGGGGGCTCGTCCTCGCTGCCCTCTGTACAAGATGTTCTTCAGATGGTACATTACACCAAAAGACATCAAGAAAATGGACAAGAAATATGTGGGGTCATGTTGGAAATGTAAAGAAGCTGACGGTTCTTTTTATCGTATGTGGTGGACTTGCCACAAAAGCAAAAGCTTCTAGAATGAAATACATGCTGAGATGCAAAAGATTTTAAAATTTGAGTTTGCCATGAACCCACAAACTATGCTGTTGGGAATACTACTAGAAAATGTAGATAGAAAACTACACAAACTATTTAGATATTTACTGACGGTGGGCAAGGGTGGTATTTGCAACCAGATAGAAGGAAGAAGAATGCCCAACTAGGGAAATCTGGAAAGACAAGATGGCAGAATACGCAGTGATGGCAAAACTGACAAGCTATTTAACCAGAAGATCAAAGAGTAAATTCGAAGAGAAATGGGGGAATTATTTTACCTACAAAGGAGAAAATGCATAAAATGTTTTAGTGTCAGAAATCTAAATAAAATAGTATATTGATATATTGTTCTAGACTGAATATAAGGTTAGGATCCGATAAGATGGAAAATGCTTAAATATCATTGATGAGGTAGAACACAAGATATGGAAACTTTGGTATAATAGTTAAAAGAAATAAAAATGATCTGTATAGAAGTGTTAGACTCTGAGCAGAACCACAAGTGACAAAATGCACATATTGGACACTTGTCTGCTTCCCTCAAGTTTTGATGGGAAATGTAGGCATCCTGATATCGCAGCTTCGCTCTCTGACTGCTGTCCAATGGACTTTTCAACTGTCACTTGTCCAACATTCCGCCAAGCTGCCTACATTTCCCATCAAAACTTGAGGGAAGCTGACAAGTGTCCAATCTATGCCTTTTGTCACTTGTGGTTCTGCTCTATGTTAAGATATAGCAGTAAGAATGTGCATGGAGACCACTCGTTATGATCTTTAGTTGATCTAAAAGTCAACACTCGGTAGAAAAAGAATATTTAGTTAGTAAGGTACACAGAAGCTGGAATATTAGATGCAATCTTCATTTTAACCTTGATGAACTCTGATGAAGGTGTGTTGTGTGTACGCTGTGTTTTAACAACCCTTGTAGTGCAAAATTTTACCGTTCCTTGGACCCTGTTATCCCCCTCCCTTCTTTTTTCTGTACCCCTCTTTGTTTTGGAAAAAAAAAATAAGTTGCCTGTGGGCCAAAAAAGTGTTACCAAGCTGTTCTGATGGGCCTGCCAAAAGCCCGCCTCATCATTGTTCTCTGAATCTTTCTCAGCTTCTACAGTAAGGGCTGCCTCCCAAGGTCATCCACTATTTTTCATAGGGTGATTGTATTTTTATTTGTTGCAACCTTGCACACAGATACATAGCAAAATGACTGAATGATAGCGTTACTTTGTTACAGATGTTTTCGGCTCTTTACTGAATGTAAATTACTTTCTGAAATAGCACTTATCCTTGGTGCTGTTATTCCACCTCAGCTGATTCAGTTTATATACATCTTATTAGTTTATATTAAAAACTCCCATCAGTAGTTTATTTTCTTCCTAGTGAGGATACATATAATCCTTGATAGCAAAATATTTTTGCATTCATTCATATCCGAATATGTATCATTATCACTATACTGAATAATAAAATGCCTGGCCCTGTGTGAATGATGAAAGCAACATAAAGTGGCCAGGCAGAGACTACATAGGGGCAGCAGCATAAGAACATAAGAAGATCCCTGCTGGATCAGATTAGTGGTCCATCTAGTACAGCATCCTGTTTCACACAGTGGCCAAGCAATTGCCTTGATGGGCCAACAAACAGGATATAGGTCTTTTCCACATGGGGCTTTTTCATCCATTCCAACCCCACACTGCCTTGATTTATCTCCAGAGCTCTGCACACATGGTCAAAATACCCCACAATTCAGTCTCCAAACTGCTTCCTAGACATGGGGGGAGGGAGATTCCACCCGCAAGTCACCCAACTTTTTAATATATGAATTCCCACTCATTAAATCCTATTCCAATAAATATGTTTAGTGGAAAGTTATTCTATTTCATTCTATAAACAATTTTAATATGTGACAGCCTTACAAGGAAGATTTTAAAGTAATGACCTAGTTTAAAATCTTCCTTGTAAGGCTTGAAAGGCTCTTAAGTGAAAACCACATTTCACAGTCCATATAAAAATGCAGTTATTTCTGTCAGTTTAATAGCTTATAATATATAATTTATGTAGATTTTAACAATATGACAAAACTCTAACACTGAAATGGGTCTTTAATCGATTGGTATAATAAATTTGGTGATTTTTAACAGAACAACTACAAGGTGAGGAGCCACCTGAGCTGGCTTATTGCAGGAGCAGGGCTCCTAAATGAATAGCATAGGTAGATCAGCATAAAAGACACACTCTTTGCCACAGGCATAAAGATGAGGGGAGGAGCAAAAATGTGATGAAAGTGTAAGGGATATGAACTGTATCAAAAATATTATTAGGTATCTCTAAAATTTTAGAATATTTAGCTCTCATACTGATACAGAAGTAGAGAACAGATAGGATATTGGTTGTCCAGAGAAGACATTTTAGATTGTCCTGGGGCATTGCTGGGCTAGGGTGACAATGCCAGGAAGAGTCTTGTAGATGTACAAGTTGTTTTTTTCCTGGTTCTGCATATTTCCAAACTTTGTGTATGTGTTTAAAAGATGTATTTTTTTTAAAAAAAATCACAGTAGCAGTTAAACACAGATGCTTTTTGGAACACTGTCTCCAGGTTAATAGAAAAAGAAAACTGTACCCTGTCAAAGTGATTAAATGATGCTCGGAATTCATTCATTTGCTGCTGTGTGATCCCTTTGGCATCCCTTGTGAGGATCTGATTCCCAACTTCATTGATGGTCCGTGCAATAGTGGTCAGTAACAGTTCCCATCCAACACGGATATGCTGTAGCAGAAGAAAAAAAAGATATGCTTTAAGGATAGCCGGTGAGAAACTGGACTGAAAGATTTAACGAAACTGATTGGAAAAAGTAGAGCTTGAGACTTACTCTTTTAAAAACTCAGAGGTGTTACTAGATCATGGCAACAGATAGTTATAACAGTATTGCTCTATAGTGATCTAGCAACTGACGATATTTTTTAAAATCCCCCAAACCCATCTGGTAGCACTGGGGCAGGTAGGAAATGATGGTGGGAGGTGGAGGGGCTGAGACAAGATGAATATAGTGAAAACCGCTCTACAAATATTACATCGTAAATAATTACTGTGTCAACACTGGTCTTTCCCATCTTTCCCAAACCTGTTTTTCTGTCATGTTTTGGGAAAGATCAGAGCAAAGCTGGAATGGTACCCATGTGAACTGGAAAATTTTCTTGATCCTATTCACATCAATGCCTGTTTTCTGGCCACTGGACGATTTTTTTAAAAAAAATTGGCAGCTGACATATCACTACAGCAGTATTTTTAATTATTTTCATTTATACCCTGCTTTTCCCCCAACAGGGAGCCAAAAGTAACTTACATCTCAGCCTAAAGTGTCTCACATGGTTGTTATGAGGATAAAATGAAAGAGAGCAGACCATTAGGTTGAGAGTGTGTCATTGGCCCAAGGACACCCAGCAAGCTTCCAGGGGAGAATGGGGATTAGAACCTGGATTAGAACCTCTGAATTCCAGATTTGGGTTTTTTAAAAGTCTGTAGCACCTTCTGTTGCAGAGAAGTAAGGGGGAAAGCACCTCTCTACAATAAAAGGAACTAGAGACTGCTTTAAAAATGAAACATGGGAATTCAGAGAATCCAACAGATTGTTACGACATTATAATTCTATTACCAATATGTCAATTGCTGGTTAAGAAACAACTGCTAAAGCTCCCTAGTGGGAGTGGGGGATGGTCACTACTGAGAAATTGTGGGAGGTGGGGGGGGGAGAAAAATGTGTAGAAACCTGCCCCCTTTGCTGCTGTGCTGTATTGGCAGCTGCAGCAGCAATGGGGGAAACTACAAAAGCCTCCTGTGTGGAAAACTGTGTTTAAACATATGGGTATGCTTCTGCTATGTATAATTTTATGTCTGTAAGATCGCGATAATAATTCCTGCATATTTGAAAGACTGTTGTCAAGATTATTGAATCTGAAATACTTCCTTAAAACACCATAAAATGCTTATTTATTATCACCATCATCCAGTCTACATGTAGTTGTTTGAGAGTCCAAAACAGGGTTTCCAACCTCCAGGTAGTGTCTAGAGATCTCCTAGAATTATACCTGATATCCAGGCAGCAAAGATCAGTTTCCCTGGAGAAAATTCCTTCATTGGAAGGCGGACTCCATGGCATTATAGCCAGCTGAGGTCCCTCCCCAGGATTCACCCCTCAAATCTCCAGGAATTTCCCAACCTGGAGCTGGAAACTCTAGTCCTAAAACAGCCGGAAGCACCCATGATTTAAAAAAAATATCCAGACAACAAGAAAGCCCTATGAACTCAATTCAATTCAATTCAATTCAATTCAATTCAATTCAATTCAATTCAATTCAATTCAATTCAAATATCTTTAATGGCATACAGCCCTATGAACTCAGCACGGTTGCAACTACCACCGTGAAAATCATTAAGATTGCTTATGTGAAATGGAACATTTATATACTCAAAAGGCACATAAAGGATTCCACACCTACCTCCATTGTGTAATTAGTATGCTTATTATCAAACACCAAGGCCTCTTGTATCAGTTGATGATCTCCTTCCAGTTTGTCAATGTTGTGTTTATAGTTGATGAAATTTTGCTCATACTGCTTTAGTTGAGTCATCTGGTCCTCTAAGGGCCCTCCAATCTCAACTGAGCTTCGGGCAATTTCCTGCCACAAGGTTGAGAGTGGGAGAGAGAATTTAATTACATTACATCAGTTTGTAGTTAAATAATCCAAAGTATTTTGCAAGTGATAAACCTTTGTGTCTATGTACAGAGGAGGAGCCAGCATCTCTGAACATGCCTGCTGAAAGAACCCCTTGCCTTAGTGTGCATGCGAAGGGAAGTAGGGAGTGTGGCACTCTTGCTCTTTACATGTAACTTAGCATCAGGTTCTTCCAGATTTATATATTGCAGGTGGGACTCTAAAACAGTGAAGAATAAATATCAGCATTTCTATTTCTCTTCTCCCTCCTTCTTGTCATATGTAATGTATGCTGTATGTACTCGAAAGGAACACAACCCTGAATGTAAGATGACTCCCTTAAAAAAATTATACTCCCACACTCCCTTTTTGTTTTTTTGATGGCATACTGGGAAAAAAAACTTAGTCTTGCATTGGAGTAAATAATGTTTGACCATACTTTCATTCTGCACAAGCTCACCTATTGCCAGTCCATTTTCCTGTCCAGTCTCCGAGCCTTCTCTATGCTTGAAACAGCCTGCCCAATCTATCTTCCCTTCTCCTTCTTAAGTACCTTGGCAAAACCACCATAGCCAATACTCTGCCCCATTCTATTCCGAATATTCCACTGTCAATCTCTGATATTGATGTCAATTTTGCCCCATTCCTGTCTTCACTTAAATTGCAACCCCACCCCACTCCCCACCCTTGAGGAAGGGACTGTGTCACTTTTATGTTCTCTATAATACTCTGCTAGTGCGCTAAGTAAGGAAACTGATAGTATAAAATAAAAGTGCTAATTAGCTTTGGAATGCCAGTTGTACAATGATAAAGGCCTTTGATATTTTATATACCCTTCCAAGAAAACTAAATGTTTACCTCCATCTGGGTTTGGATCCAGGGACCAATGACATTGGCCTGAGCAGCAAACTGGCGACGCAGACGTTCATTGGTATGCTGGCGAGCCAGTTCTTCTTGCAGTGATTGATCCCTCACAGGCACAAGTTGTTTTACCTGTAAAATGAGCAGGAATTACAAGTAGACAAGTTGTTTGATAGTAGAAGAGTGAAAGCAATAATAGGGCAATGGGACGGTGGAAGGTTACATGGGGGTTTCCCCCTCTCTCCCCATCCTCAATCCCTTCTGCAGTGATCCCACCTCCCCATGCACTGCTGGTGTGTGTTTTTGGTTTTGGAAAAAATCCATCATTGAAATTAATATAATGTTATATTGGTATGTCAGTTGTGTGGTGAAAAGTGCTGTCAAGTTGCAGCCAACTTGTGGCAACCCTATAGGCTTTCAAGGCAAGAGATGTTCAGAGTTGGTTCCCCATTGCCTGCTTCTGCATAGAGACCCTGGACTTCTTTGGTCATTTCCCATCCCCAGGGCTGACTCTGCTTAGCTTCCGAGATCTGGCAAGATCAGGGTGGTCTGGCCCATTCAGGACAAGGTGCTATGTCAGTTACTGGTGTTTTTAAAACTTAGAAAGCCTCCTAGTGGTGCAGGGAGGAATGGCCACTGTGAGGATTAGGGCAGGGAAAAAGCAGGGAAATCTGCCATCTGGAATCCCTAATGCTGTTGGGTTGCTTTAGTGGTGGCGGCAGCAACACTGGGCTGCCACAGCAGCCCAATATTGCAAGTCATTTTATGCAATCAATTTTAGTGCAATAAATGCCTACAACTAATGTATTTGTTACATTGAGTCCAAAAGTCTTCCTCAGGTCTTGTTTCAGTAGTAGGGATATCATATTTTCCCAGCACTGATTGCACTATATTTTGTTTGTTACTGGGAAATGCAATTACAGACATATATTGGCTGCCATCTGTTAAATCGTGAGTTACAGAAGTACAATTACTCTCCCTACCACTTCCATTTTTTGAACTTTTTCTTTTTAATTTATTTTTTCTTTTCAAGTGATGACTCTCAGCACCTGAGCATGCTGCTCATTCAGTACCGGGATTTTAAAAGACTTTTAAAAAGAAGCAACATTGTACCAGTACCCCCATCCCCAAATAATTTAATTTAATTTAATTTATTACATTTATATTCCACCCTTCCCGCTTTCGCAGGCTCAGGGCGGATAACAAACACAAACATCAAATAACCATTAAAACTAAGTAAGTATACAAGACACATGTGTGCCAATTAACTAGTTTATTATTGACTGATCCACATAAAGTAAATATTCCTGAATGAGTGTATGTCACTGTTAACAAGCATAGCCACCAGTATTTTAGGCAAATCCACCCTGGCTCCATATTAGAGCTTAATTTATACTCATCAGCACATAAAACAGTGTTGAGAGGCATCAAGCCTCATCTCCCTCCTCTCATGTGCCAGTCCAGCAACTAAAGGCTTGGCCGATGTTGTACACCCACCAAGACTATTCCCTCCTCAGCCCACCAAGCCACTCAAGTCAGTGATGGGCTATCTTGGGAATAGCCCCCATACTAAGATGGCGCACGGTACTTGCCAATTATCCCTACATGTACTATAGCAGCTTGAACTATTCCTGTCAAAATGATTTATAGCCTTACTAGTCAAAAGACTCATTAGAGACTCAATCACTCCTTACGGCACTGTTGAACATATGTAAAAAGCCCCCTTCCAGGCCAATTTGAAGGATGCCCCCCCCAAATCTTGGTCACCCTCAAAAAGCAACCCGCTATCCTCACATACTCCAAAGGGAGGGTGGGTGGAACAACTTGCAGCAAAAACCTTCTGCAGAAAAGAGAATAGCTTCTCCAGCCACTTCCATGTTGACTGCACCACACAAGGCAGCAATTGGCTTATCAGGAGTCCACAGTGCTCTTGTGACACATTTAAAATTGGGGCTGGCATAAAGCATACCCCAACCCTATGGGCTGGGAACAAAACAACTCTTATGCTATCTGCCCTTTAAGAAACGTTTACTTGAAAGGTATAAAATGCATATTGTTAAGCTGGCTATTTATCCCTACTCGTTGTGTAAAGTCACCATTGGAACTTTAATTCAGCTCTGCTTTGTAAAATGCAGCATGGTTATTCTCTCCACCCCCATGCATTTTAATAACCTCCGTATAACACCAGTGGCACAATGTTTCTTATTCAGGATATGCGGGACTGGGGCTGTCAAAATACAGCACCAAGGACAAAAATCCATTGTTCCATCCCTGGAAAGGCCCTGTTTTTACACACTTGCATTACCATTAACCAATAAATATTTCTGCTATTTTTGTTTACAGTACCTTTTCCCATTTGGTACGTATCTCATCCAGTGTGACTGTGCTATAAGGATTGTTAGCACTTATTCTGAGGTTGTAGCTCTGAATCACTTTCTCCACTTCATTATGGATAGAGAGTATAGCTTGCCTTTCACCATCTGCCTCAGGTAAAGTGGCTTTAAATTGTTCGTGAGCAGTTATCAGGCTCTGGAATCAGAAATGGGGGCGGGGGTTGATTAAGGTATATATAGTGGCATCATCAACCATATTTTGCTGAGTATTCATTTCCTCTCCCAACAGGATTATGAAGACTGCATAGTTGGTATGCTCTGTATAATCATTAAGGGACATCATATGTCTGTTACTGCTGCAGTTCTTAAAAACTGGATCAAAGAAGGAACACATCTAAACACAGAAGGAACAGAGGCTAACTACATATTACATAAACATATGTATGACAGTAATCCTTTGTTAGCTTTTTGAAAAACAATAAGAGCATGCAACAAATAAAGTGCTTGACAATGGCGAAAACGGGGCATTAATATGGAAACAAAATAATTAAAATCTTGAACAGAATGCAATTTGAACTTCAAAAGCCACATTGGCTTTTGCTAGCTCTAACGTTAGCAACTCTGGGTTGGGAAATTACTGGAGGAATTCCCAGAGAGGGTAGATTGGGGGGAGGGGGAGGGAGATCAGCAGGGATGAGATGCCGTCCTCCAAAGCAGCCATCTTTGCCAAGGGAACAGATTTCTGTAGTCTGGAGATCAGTTGTAGTTCTGGGAGCTTCCCGGGCTCTACATAGAGGTTGAATACAGAAGATGTTTTTCCCCTGATGTGTCTTTAAGACATGATAAGAACAAGCAACCCTTGAAACATCTCAGTTTAGCACTACTTCGGTGGTACAGGACTTTTCCTTCACAATTGGGCAATTGCAGGGCGGGAGAGCCATTTGGCACAGGCCTCAAGCTCCAAGGGGGCTTCAGATTTAGACATTTGTTAATTTTTTGACATTTGATAGCTTTTACAATTTGTTTTTGCATGAATTATGTGCTGTCATTTAAAAATATTTATTATGGTTAGGAGCTCAAAAGGTGGAAGTGGTCCTAGCCTCTGTGTTGGAATAGATGACTCAGAGCCAAGCTACAAGTGACGAATTACACTTGCCTGGCAAGTGAACAGACTCACGTGTATTCCTCCCTGTTCACTTGCCATTCACTTGCTCTCCAAGTAAATGGCAAGTGAACAGGGAGGAATACATGTGAGTCTGTTCACTTGCCAGGCAAGTGTAATTCATCACTTGTAGCTTGGCTTTCAGCATGCCTTGGACATTGGAGGGCACTGCATGTCTCTCTGTATGTATGTGTTATTTTCCTGATTAGCAAGATCTCTCTCTTTGTCTAAGGTAGGAATGCCTCCTTAACTCCTTTCTTTTTGTCTCCACTGAGAACAATTCTTTCTCTTGCCTTGTGGTGTCCAAGAGAAGAGGTTGCATCCACATCTCTCTTCTCTGCAATGACAAATTTCCCTCCTACACCCAGCAGCTACCATGCTAAACTAGTTAGCAGTGGTACAGGGAAAGTAATTCTTTCTTTCTTTTACAAGAAAATTCTGTGAATGGAATCTACCTCAATAAACTGTAAGTTCTAGCTTTTTTTACAATTTCATTGCCTATGGATTAATTACTGCATGTTGTGTGCTTCTGACTGGGTAACAAAATATAACTGTTTCTAATACTATGAACCTCTGAGAGGGCCTGTTCTCAGTCCAAAGGAAACTTTTGCACTTCCATAGGTTCACAAAGCAGAAGCCATGAGCTGGTCTTACCTGGATCTCTTCTATGCTATGAACAATAAACATGTCTTGTAAGTCTTCCATGGCACCTTCCATCCAGTTGTTGAAAGGAGCAGCCCTCTTGCTAAACTCCAGGTGCAGCTGATCAATAGTTTCCAACAATTTCTCTGTTCTCTGTAAAGTTAAAGCGCAGCAATGAAATAAATCAATGTGTTTTTATTTTTTACAAGCCTATGCTCACTTTTACTTACATTTTGGAGGGCGGACAACTAAATTCAACAGAACCAACCAATGCCAACAAGCCAAGGATGTTTTCTTTCTTTCTTTTTTTTTCTACAGAACTAGTGGAAACATGATTACCACAGTAGCTGCACTGGAAGAAAAAAATTGCTTTGCGTGATTTTAACCCCCAGTTCAGAATTTGTCTTGGTGCGTTGACCTGAATTCATGACTTTTTATCATAAAAGGTTGAGCCAGGGTACTGTATCTCAATACATTTCCTGTGGCTTCAGGATATTCAAATCATTAATACAAAATCTGTAAGGGACTGATTATATTATCCGATTGATTTACAGTGCAATCCTGGGAATAAGCCCCATTGACTACAGCTGCATAGGATTCTGAATAGATGTTTTAGGATTGCACTGTTCATGTAGGTGCTAGCTGCTGACCTGTGGTTAATGTTTTAATGTATGTAGTGGACTTTTTAAAATTTGTACTTCTTTTCTGTATTGTCTTTTTAAAATATATTGTCCTGGGGAAAGATGGGAAACTGATATACACTAAAATGATTTAAACCAACAAAGTCAAGTGATGACTGCAACAATGAATATACCTGTGATGCATCAGGTATCCAAAAGGTGGTGCTAGAAGCATCCCTTGATTCCAACTTCAGTTAAGATATGCTTCCTAGCCACACTGGGCAGCAAACAGTTACAAGCTTTTTACAAAATCAAAAAGAGTCCAGTAGCACCTTTAAGACTAACCAACTTTATCGTAGCCTTTTACAAGTATTCCTCCCCCCCAAAAAACCCCATAAATGGTACTTTTTGCACTCGGTTTTTAGAGCATATTTGTATCTGTTCCACATCCCATGTTTGCAAAGTTTTCACACTTTCAAAGCAATCATGGGACGCAGTCTCGTTTTTTGTCCACTGTATCCCCGATTTTTCCTCCTGTGGACTTACCGTAATGTTTTTTAAAGTCTGCTGCCAACTGGCAGCTGGACCGCATTTTGCTAATGTGAACACTCCCCCAACCCTTTTTGCTTCTCTCCTTTTCCCTGGGAGCTTATTGGTTTGTGCAGAATTAACCACTCCCACCCTCCTCAGCTCTCTGAACTCCTTGTCCACCATTTTTTTTAGTAAAACGAGGTGAGGGTCATAAGGCTGCTTCTCCGTTGGTTTCCTTCCTCCCGGTATGCATGTACTCTTTTATTTTTTTCCCCAAAGCCAGGAACAATTCCTAAGCTTGCTGCTAATTCCCTGCTAGCTCGGCTTTCTCCTTCCTCCCTTAGGGTATGCACACACACACTTTTTTTTTAAAGACAAGAATGGGTTGCAACATTGTATCATTGTAATGTTACTGCACTTTCTTAAATGGCTGCTTTTCCCTCCCTCCTAGGCATGTTTCAGACTTTGCCAAAGAAAAAGAACCCCAAGCATTTTGCACAGCCCTTTGGAAACAAAGCCTCAGCTTGCTGGGAGGGGATGAATCGGCAGCATTTTAACCCTTTCCTGGCTTGATTTAAAAAAATTAGAGTGGTACATGTTTTCCCCCAGAATTCCGCCACCAATTGCCTCTTCAGTGGGCAGGGGACAGCCCAATCAGCAATCAGGGTTCCAACACTGCAACGTTACTACGCATACTCAATTTTTTTTTAAAAAGTGTGACATGAATTGCAAGGCCCTGAAAGCCCAAAACTGCACTGAGGCTTCAAAGTGGGTTTGAAATGAAGCACAGATGCCAAATCGAAACTGCAGTGGACAGTGTGAAATGAACGGGTGCAATGCCGAAGCCACTGCGATTGGGGTGAATGCTCATAAATGGCGGTTTAAACCATAAGTGCGAAAAGGGCCAATGTGCTGGGTGGGAGTTTAATAGTGCACAAATAGCTGTCATGTCTAGTTGTCAGGAGTCCACAACAAATAGTATACATTCCACTAATTATAACTTTGTTTTAAGGAGATGGTTTTTTACATTGGTCTCACCTCCAATGCTTCTCTCCTTTTCTGAGTGAGTGTTCCCAGTCTGTCCCACTGATCACAAATCTTCTGACATCGATCATTGACACTTGCAGCATCATGGTAGTCTAGTTCACTGAAGGAGAAAGGAACATATTAGAGATGGCCAAGTAAAACAAAACACTAGAGTACAAACCGACATTTATCATTTATCTAGAATAACTAACCACTTACATTCCTGTTTGCAGTTTCTGATATGGAATAGAATTAATGCTCCTTGCATAGATAGATACTTTATGGAAATATTTGAGAAATCTGGAGGAAAAGCACTTACTCTTTTAAGTTGCTAAGAAAGTGGTAGTCAGTTTTGTGACCTTGCATCCTGACAGCCTTTTCTCACATTTTAGAAATATATGGGTATAGATTTCAATAATGCTTGTGCATAAAAATAATGTTGGAAAGGTAATATTTTTTGGACATATGACCTCCAGAGTCCCTTCCCACCATTTCTTTTAGGGGGGGCTGCCAAAAAAGACTTCTGTGACTTTATCAGCTACCAGTCAAGTAGAAATTTAGCAGTCCATTCATTTCATCTCCATGCCACAAAAAGTTTCTCTTGCTATATTACAGGAACCCATCAGAAAAAGAAGGTAGAAAATATTCATATTTTATATGTCCCTTTACCCCTTAACAGAGCCCCATGGTGCAGAGTGGTAAGCTGCAGTACTGCAGCCCAAGCTCTGCTCACGACCTGAGTTTGATCCTGGCAGAAGCTGGGTTCAAAGACCTCTTCCAAGGTCGGTAAAATGAGTACCCAGTTTCCTGGGGGTAAAGTGTAGATGACTGGGGAAGGCAATGGCAAACCACCCTGTAAAAAGTCTGCCAAGAAAACTTCGCAATGCAACGTCCCCCATAGGTCAGTAACGACTTAGTGCTTGCCAGGGGTCATTTTGTAGAAAAAGAGTTGCAGGAACTCATTAGCATAACTCATTTGCACAACTCATTTGCATATGCCATGCCCCTCGACATCACCAGAAGTGTGTCATTAGCAAAACTGATCTGCATATGCCCCACCCCCTGACATAACCTATCCTGGCTGTTTTGGACCCAATCCTGGCCATTCAGTGCCAAAATTGGGCCCAAAATGGCAAAAAGGGGCTGAAAATGGCTGAAAAGGGGCCCAAAATGGTCAGGATTGGGCTGCTGCTGAGTGGGAGAGTGATCCACCACCTGTCAGAGGCCCGATCCTGGCTGTTTCGGGACCAATCCTGGCTGTTTTGGGTCTGATCCTGGCCATTTTGAGCCCAAATTGGGCTGTTTCGGCCCCGATTCAGGCCGAAATGGGCCCCAAATGGCCAAAAATTAGGTGGGCGGGGGTCACCTGACATGTGACCTTTTTGGAGAACTACCAGAACTGCGTTCCTGCGCGTTCCCCTTCAAATGAGCCCTGGTGCTTGCACAGGGGATTACCTTTACCTTTTACCTACCCTTAACAGATCTTTCTAAAGTTCATGCGCTGTGTGACACAGATATGAAACGCATATTCATGGGCTGGATCTGCACAGTCTTTGTGCAAGCAAAAGCACTAAAACTATTCCTTACTGTCAGCCTGTGCTAAGTGCAAATGATTGTATTCCAACTGTCTTTCCATGTGCACAAGACATAGCACAAAATAATTCTTCTGATACAATTTCCAAAGCAAACTAAATAAAATCATGTGTACTGTTTGTTGTACATTCCATTGTTCCACATACACATTGAATTACTATTTCGTCAAAAATTATACTGAAATCCTATGTGCTGCTACAGTCCTTTCACTATTGCTTACACAAGCAGAACTGCACCAAGTATATTTTCCTTTCTGCTCACACATAAATGGATCATCCAACCCTTCTCCTGTTTTTAAAAAAACTTGGGACGCGTCTTTAGACATTATGTGTTTTATCCAGTTTAACGTTTCCATGAGTACAAAGACTTCTGCCTGTGAGGCTTCTACCTCACTCCTCTCATGGCACCTTCAAATACGCCTTAGGTACAGGATTTGGCGGGGGGAGGGTTTCAGGTTGCTGTGGAAGGAGAGAGGTGGAAACATCACTCTCTGGATCTGAAATTATTTACTGAATTGTAATAATTTCTCTTGTGCACATTTTGATTACAATCAATTCTAAAGATCTCCTAGGCTCACATGGGGATTTATTACTTGTTTTGAGAGCTTATCCTTGCCATATCAGAAGCTGCTTTTGAAATCCTCTTCAGTTTACCATATGATTATGGGGACTTGTTCAAGAAAAACAAATCTAAAACCCTTTGAGCTTGAGGGAATAACTCCACAGTTCTTTGTGTCCTGGCTTATAGTTTTGAAATGGGAAGCAGAACAGTGTTCTCACAGACAGACTTGGTGATTCTAGTGAAATCTCTGTTCACTTTTATAAGCATCTCATCATCTGCTACATTTAGCTTTTGGCTGCTACCAGGGTCCAGGACACTCTTTGTTGGCACTGTTCATCACAGACATTGTAATGATGTGAGTACATGCCAATTTGAGTCTGGGATTTAGTTTAACATGAGTACACTACGTTAAATCCAGACCTTGAGTGAGGTGGGAAGATTTTCTTTATTTGGAGGAGTCATTCCCAAGTTTAATCAAAGTGAGTCTTAAGTCCACAGAATTTGAGCTTTTACATGAGAAAATGTGCTATTTTATTATTGTTGTTAAATGCCAGCTTAAAGGGAGAAATATGGAAGTAAGAAATATGAAAGGAGTCCATTGGCATCCTGTGCCATCAATCAGTAAATGAATGAAGGCACAATTTCATGTTTGTGTCACTCTGCTTTATTTTTTCCTAGTTTCTATTGGGCCAGTGCCATTTTATTTCTGCATAGTTGAAAGGCGGAGCCTAGGCATAGAATTCTGTGTAAAATAAATAATAAAGGAATCATATACAGACAGTTTGGCTCTAATTTTCCAAAATAAATAGCATTTAAGAGGATCATGAGTCTACTGGACTGTGAAGTTCATGCAGTCACTTTTTTATACATTACTTTATTTCTGCTCTTTGAATCACTTTGCATCCAAAATCTATAATCGCTCACTGGCTACTATTTCTGAGATCTACAGGCTCACACACAGTAGCAGTTTCTGAACTAGTATGGGTTTTCTGTCATTCTGCATGCATACAGTCTTCATCCAGATACCATATATCAACAAGCCTTTAACAACTTTAACCTTTATGCTCTTAGCAGACTCAGCTGCTGTAAAAAAAAATGGCAAAGCTGACCGTGAACTATAACCAGTATAGCTCAAGGTCACACACCAATTGTTCTCCAAAAATAGCAGCTTCACACTGCCAAGAGATGAGAACCAGAAAATAGAACCATAGAAAGGAACAATGTCTCTCAGAGGGCCAAAGCTAATAACCAGTAAGACTATCACCAAAGTTTTCAGCCCCCACGTCATTAAGAATTATCTCCAGGGAGGAAGATTCGTTTTTTCTAATCCCTGGTATTCTGAAAAAACTACTTCAGGAAATTATAAACAGCTTCACTAAAACTATTTTCTTGTAGGTAAGGACGACAAACATTTCATTAATATACTTAATATAGTTCAATCTACAAGCTCCAGGGTTTCAAGGATTAGCTAATTTACAGTGTAATCATATGCAGAGTTATGCCAGTCTAATTGGCTGGTTAATGATTTATAGAAAGAATGGCACAACTCAGCCAAAAGTATGCACTTTTAATTCCCATTGATTTCAATTATTACATTCACACAAGAGTCCCCCCCCGCCCCAGCTTGGCATACAAACTACAGCTGAGGTGGTGGTGGTGGTGGTGGAACAGCTACACAATGGTATCCTCTAATTTCCAAATTGGTTCGGTACAATCTTTCTAGAAAGACTTTTTCATGCTAAATGAACATTATGGACAAATCTAGATTTAAAAACTGGGAAGAAATCTTATCTATGGAAGGCTTGTATAGATAGGGGGATTTTCATTTTGGATCAGTTGATACACTATGATGACGATAAGTTCTTGTCATTTTCTCAGCTGAGGACTAGATATGATTTGTCAACTTTTTCTGAATGGCAATTTTACAACTCCAACATCTGTTCATATCCAAGTATGCTCCTACAGCACTGAATGTTTCAAAGTTTCCCCCACTCTTGGAAATGCTTATTGAATCTATACAAAAAACGAAACCTATAATATTTGTTTATAAATATTTGATGTCAGTTAATAAATATAATATGCAGAATCTTAGAATGAATGGAATAACGAGTTATATTGCCCTATTTTGCCAAAGCAATGGGAATAAGGCCTTAAATGCTATACCTGTAACTTCTATGGATCTTAAACTGTGACTTATTCAGCAAAAAATTGTTTAGAATATATTCAACACCATAGAACCTTTATACCAAAGGACTTAATATAGGAACTAATTGTTGGCACTGTATTTTACAAGATGTGTTTCTTAAGCATATGCTCTGGCTATGTCCAGTTATTCAATCTTTTGGGGGAGGAAGTTATTACTTATATTAATTTTGTATTAGAATGCCCATTGATTTTTGAGGATGTTTATGTACTTTTAAACTACCTACTGGTATCCTGGAATCTAACTGGTGGTTAATGAAAATGGATCCCTTGTGCCCTTATTGAAGCTAAAAGTCTTATATAACAACACTGGAGACACAAAAGCCCACTTCCCATAATTCAATGGATAGAGGACCTTGCAACTTTATCTATGTTCAGACCTATGGAATATAGATGACAGCTGTGGATGGACGTATTTTTAGCTATTTGGAAATCTTTTATGGATGCTTGTGTAGATTTCTCACTGTTGTTGTCACTGTTGTTTTTATTGTGTATGAGGCTTATTTTTTTTCAAATAAAAAATAAAATGGAAGGTGTGCCTTTTAGAAGGTTCCAATCACATTGCTGCTATTTTCCCAGCAGTCCCCATACTCCCTCTGTGCAATTAGAGGACTTTTTAAAAATTGGTAATTACTATTGCACTGTATCGCAATAACATTCTAGTGCTCTGTTCCCATGATTGACTAGTTCTTTTGATTTCCCAGTTTTCATTTTAAAACATAAGCCTCTGGCCCATTTCATTGGCTGCAGTAAAAAAAGACTAGAGCTTTACCTTAAAAAATTAAAGCTGAGAATTCAAAGGAATTAGCATATTGTGACAATAGATCACTAGAACGTTATTGTACATAGTACAATAGGAATTATCAATTTTTAAAGCTCTTGCAAAGCCCTCTAGTTGTGCAGAGGGGATGCAGAGAAAATGATAGCTGATAGAAGGAAGTGTGCGCAAAACTCCAGAGTGCACAAACTGTTGGTAGTGTGCATTCGTGGTGGTAATGACAGGGAAACAGGGAGAATCCTCACTATGTGAATGCAACTGATGTGAGAGTTAAGCATGCGATGAAATACTTCCTGTTGAAACCAATTCATTAACAGTGTGTATTTGTAGAAACAAGAGGAGGGCTAGGAAGCGAAGAAAGGATATGGTAGTGTAATAAGGCCCGGATCTAATGCTGTATTTCTTTAGGCACAAGAACTCCTGCCCATGGTGCTGAATTCTGTAGCTTCCTTCTCCTGTAAGAACTTGAAATGGTTTCCCACATCCTGCTCCTGGGGCAGAGAGAACTCACAGGAGTAGAATCTGGGAGGCCATTTCAGGATGACACAATAGACAGGAACTGTGAAAGTCACACTGTGCAAGCTGAAGTCCTTGTGTCTACAGAAATGTGGAGTTGAACGTGAGGCTTAGTTTATCAAATATCAAATACTTACTAAATTAGCAATAAAGCCAAAGATCTTGGTCTTAATTCAAAGAGCTCTATCAGTGTAGAAGAACTGTTTTTTTTCTGGTTTGGGCTATTTCAACACTGGCATTTTGCCCCCGCTGAAATTCAGCATACCCCTGCTTTATTTAGGTGTTTCTACATGATGATATGCTATTCCCAAGCACAGCTCATGTGACTTTCCTCATTAAGGCAGAGCAACGAAACACCTCTGTTGCTGCAACTTAACCAAGAAACAGCACTACAGCTGAAGGCACATCTTCTGGGTCAAAACTCTGCCTACAGCGGATCTGAGGTGGGGAGAGGAGTGTAAGAAGAGGAAGCAAGCGCTGTCCCTTACTCAGGTTTCAAAGGAGGACAAACTAAAGAGTTAGAAAGATAGAGAGCTCAAGGATGTGTTTACTCTTTTGTTCTCAACTGCCCTGGCGCTATCCTTTGATGTGTACAATGCAATTCTCAGAGACTTCCTCTTTTTGACACCTCCTCTTCCTCCTCATTACACACTCCATCTTTTCTCTCCCTCTTGCACTATGGAGGCAGGACCTCTCATCCTGCCATCCACTGGCATCATTAGACAAGATAGCTTGATAGAGAACTGTCTCTCATCTTTCCTATAGTGTATGGAGTTCCCTCAATAAAGAACTTTTATTTTTCTAAAGCCTAATCAATGTTCTGAGTGGGTTTCTCTCTCCCTGTGTCCCACGTACACTCACAATGAAAGTTCCTACACGCCACATTTCTCTGCTTACTAGTCACTCTGCTAGCAGAGTGGAGCTTAGCACTATCTTCAAAACGGCAATGCTCTGCTCCAGGATTCCTTCCTCTTTAGCCTTTTAACAGGCTGTGTGTGTCTGCTAACCTGTTGGTGGCATGGAGGTTGCCAGGTTGTGGGGTACTGGTACTGCTCCCACCAGCTTAAGCACAAGCCTGAGAGTGGGGAGGGGCAGTATGAGTGGCATGGGGACTAGGGTCAGAAGCATGAGGCAGGCAACCAGTGGGAAGCAGACCTGGGGGGAGCCCAGCAGTAATGTCATTAGCAAAGCCATGTCACCAGCAACATAATGACATCGCTTCTAGTCATGTTGAAAGTTATGTCATCACATTAGGATACTGCCTATCACCACTATTCATCCTCCATTTTTCTCCTCCTGCTCAGGTGAGCAGTGGCGGGAAGGGCCCATTGAAGGGAGTTTCCTGGTCAAAACAGGCAGCCCTAGTGTGGATGGGGTGTACGAATGCTGTCCCTGCACATTACACTCGCGCCTGCTGTTTCTTCCACAGATCCTGTGTGAAAGCATCCCTCACTGAGAGACAAGTTACCTCCTTCCATAGTTCATCACGAGTAACTTTCCAAATTTAACCAGTTGTTGAAAGCTACATACAATGAGAATGTCAGGTAAAAGTCCTGTTGTATGCCTCAGGATCTTTATCTGTATTTCTGGATCAGGGCCCAGAAATAAATACGCTGGTGGGGTGTTTGTGAACATCTCTTTGAAATGAAACAATCTCTGCAATCAGTTATTTTTAAAACAGTCTTTTAAATAATGCACTACACATAGAAAATAGATGAAAGACATCACTCCAGAAAGGTTCGTTTTCCTTCTAGCTTCTCTCAAGTAAAGTGTGTGAAGTCAGAGCTGACTTATCTCAAATGCCAGAATCACTGACTACGAAAGGGAAAAAAGCAAAAGTTTATTATTAAGTTATGTTTGAAATCTTTGCCCTTCTAAGGCATCTCTATTTTTAGTTTAAGAGGAAATAAGAAAGGTTTTCAATGAGCAGGCCAAGATAATAACACTTACAAAACTATCTGTGGAATTCCTACATTGTACCTATGACACTATCGAGTTTATTGGAAAGAGTTTATCATGTAAATGTCAGCAGCTGTGTGCCTCTAAATGGAACATACTTCAGCTCCTGGGCAATGGCAGCGATCTGTTCCACTCTGTCCTGGTGAGCGGCCAAGTCGCTCTCAAAAGCCTCATGTTTCCTCAACAAAGCCCGGATCTCTGTCAGAGAAGCAGATTCATAATCCTTCTGCTGCAGAATCTGCTCTTTGCCTGGCAGAAGGAAAGAAAACCAAAAGGATGGTCATTAATAAGGCTAATTACTTTAAGCATGCTTCAAAGGTTCTTTGGAACACCGTCCAATGTTTGATAGGACCAGGATCAAGTTGAGGCCTGTCATTGCAAAGTGCCAAGGTATCTCAAATAAACCCTTCTGTTTCGATTATGGTATCACAAACAACAGAGGCCTGGATAAGCTGAACACAGTCCACCATCTCGCAAGGGTCACAAACCACATTATGCTTGTTCATCTGCCTAATAATGTAAAGGCAGAAGAGATATCAGGTACCTGGCATTCCACAATGTCTCATATATTTCCAAAGTATTAAGGAGCATTGATGTGGCAGCATCTTTGTTTGGGGGCTACCAAGTATCTTGTTTGCAGGCTCTTAGAACAACACTTGTAGCTGTATCCCACCTTGAGTGTTTTGATGGAACACACAAGCAGGAGATATGTAACAATAAATGAAGTTACACATGAGTATATACTGTAGAAGCACTGTTGTCCCCCCCCCCCCCCTTTAAAACCACCATTGGAACTTGTCTTCATATTTCTATGAAGAGTCAAATAATAAAGGGAGCCAGTATTGTGTAGTGGTTAGAATTTCAGACTAGGATCTGGGAGGTCCAGGTTCAAATACCCACTCTGCCATGATAGCTTGTTGAGTGACCTTAGGCCAGTCATATACACTCAACCTAACCTATCTCAGATGGTGGCTGTGAGAATAAAATGAAAGAGGCAAATGATGTAAGCCACTTTAGGTCCCAGTTGGAGAGACAGGCGGGGTATATATGAAGTAAATAATAAATATATAGTCTTCTAAAATGTGACAAACATTACGTTTTAATGTTTCCCATATTGGGACACTTTTAAAGTACATATATAGTAGCAATTGCATTGGGACACCTGAGTGGACATTAAGGGCTTTTCCAAAACTCAAACCCAGGTTTTTAATTACATGCAAAAATCCATCCCAGTAGGATGGATATTGTGCCCAATATTGTGCCCCCCACATGCAATGATAAGAGGAAAGGGGGCTGCTGCTGCAAGAAATGCATCAATTCTCCAAAAAACATGATCAATGTTGCTTCATTTTTATTTATATTATTCATTGTTCAGAGAGATTTAAGACCTACTTTTCCCCCAAAGGGGACTCAAAGCTGCTTACATTTGCCATTCTCCCTCCTCTATTTATCCCTACAACACCACCCTTTGAGGTTGGTTAGACTGACAGAGGTTGGCCCAAGGCCAACCAGGAAGCTTCCATGGCAGAGTGAAGACTCTTCCAGATTCTGCTCTGACACTCTTAACCCTTAACCCCTATACTGCTATGTGTGCGCTTCAGCACTGGGGAGGTAGAAGCCACAGCCTGAAAGAAAGTAAGAGGGAACTGCTGCAAGAGAAGGGGAATAGCTGCTGGTATATTTGTTCCCCACATTTTAAATAGCTACATGAACACTCTCATTAAGGCATTGTAAGAGTATTCAACTTCTAAAATCAATTCACAATTTTTGAATTTTTTTAAAAAGGTCTCAAAGAGGAACAAGCATCCTAAGGCAAACCGTGTTGTCAATGACTCACTTCTTATGTCCGGGCATGCATAGAACGCAGGGATAAGAAGTCAGTGGGGGCAAAATGGTTTGCTTCTCCACCGCGCAGCTGCAGGAAGGCCCAGCGCCATGGTGCTGAGCCTTCTCGCTACCTTGGGGGTTCTCAGTTGGGCAGTGAGAAGGCAGGCTAACCGCCACTTTCTCCCTGCCCAGCGAGGGGGCGGCAGAGTGCCTGCCGCTATTCAGTTAGGCAGGGAGAAGGCTTTCTTCCTGCCCAGCTGATACGTGGGTGAGGGGGGCCAGTGGCAGAGTGCCCGCCTGCCCATGGATCAGCTGGGCAGACAGAAGGCTTTTCCCCTGCCCAGCGGATCTGCGGCCCAGCCCAGCAGCCCGCTGCTGCCCAGCCAGCAGCCCACTGCGTTGTGGGGCTGCCTGGCCTGCTGCAATGCGGGCCAGCCCAGCCTGCTGTGTCCTGTGCCGACCCAGCCCAGCCTGGCCTAGGCTGCTAGAGCCCATTGTACTTTTTCACAACGGGCTCTGCCGCTAGTGGGAAATATGCACTGCTCATCACAAGTGATGTCAAATTGGTCACTAACCAAGAAAAACTCATGATATGCAACAAAAGTGAATGTGTAGAATTATAACATACTAGGAAAATCTTGTCATGATATCATCTTGTCAGCATTGGTAATGAGACAGGAAACATACATCTCAATTCAGTCTAGGTGGATGCATTGTCTTGAGCTTTGTTATTAATTGCAATATCAATGCTGATTTCTTCACATCCACTACCCCTCTGCATACCCCACCCTATTCAATCATGCTTGCCATTGTCATTAACTGGCTGTTATCATTCAGCTTCCGTAATCACTCCACGCTCCAAGATATAAGGACAGATGGATCCACATTCTAGCTGTATCTGAAGAAGTGAGCTGTGATGCACGAAAACTCATACCCTACCATAAATGTTGTTAGTCTTATAGTGCTACTCAACTCTTGCTCTTTTCTTCTGCTACAGACAGAGTAACATGGCTACCCATCTTGATCTATCTTATTTTATATCACTGTGTGGGTGCAGTTCTGACTGTAGCCTCAGATTGGGGAATTATGCTGACAGCAGCAGTGCATATGCAATTTTTCAGCTGACTACAACCCTGCTTTCAGGGTAGTACTCCCCCTTTTTTCCTACCCAAAAGAAAACTTGCATCTCATTCAAGAGTTACAAATCTTCTCTAAGATTTGAGTCTAATGACAGCTTAGAGACCAACAAGATTTTCAGTGTGTAAGCTTTTGAGATTCAGAACTCCCCTTCTTCAGACACAGTAGAAATCGAGATCCCTGAGCCTTTATATCCCAGCCAGTGAATGGCTGTCCTCAAACAGAGAAACTGCAAGGGAAAATTACAATGTGAGATTGCTGAAAATTAGTTCATTTACAAATTCAGAACAATATCCCCCTTAGTCTGAATAGAGACTTAGGATTCTTATATCATTACTACGGATGTAATTTCTGACCTCATGAAGCTGCATTGTACCTTTGTACTTTACATCCTAATGTCTTCCTTTGCTATGCCCCTCCCATCTAATCAAGCTGCATTGTTCCTTTACATCCTCCTGATGCCCTCCCTTGTAATACCCCTCCCACCTTTGGCTGGGATATAAAAGCTCCTCAGCTCAGATCATCATTCCTACTTGTCTGAAAAAAGGGGCTCTAACTCTCCAAAACTTACACAGTGAAAAACTTGTTGGTCTCTAAGGTGCTACTGGACTCTAATCCTGCTATTCTATTGCAGACCAACACGGCTATACTCCCCCCCAAAAACTTCTCTAATTAGTTGGGAAAGAAGTATTGTGCTGTTCCCACTAAAAAAAACCCTCCCATGCTGTTCCCACTAAAATTCCCTTCAAGAATTAGTGCTTTCATTATTTTTAAAAACATTTTATGCTGAATCTATGCCATGGTCCTTATGTACCCCTTTACCATCTGTGCATTCAACAAATTCCTCATAACAGAAGTAAAACCTAACTTCTTCATGATATTATTTCACATTTCCCCCCCCCTTTCCTTTGTGATTTTTTTACAAATAAAAATGCCAAACTTCTCAACAGTTGCCCCCTCTATTAAATTGTTTTTAGTGAATTACATTTTATTTCAAAATCATCTTGGAGGTGGTCTGCATCTCCTTTTTTGGGTTGCAGGGCAAGATTGGGGCCAAGCTACCCAAGCAGCTGCTTAGGGTGGCACAAGGAAGCGGCTGCCAATGCACCACAGGGGCTTAGCTTACTCCTGGCAATTGGAGGTGTGGGAAATGATGGGTATCACCCCCACAATGGTGCTTGGAATAACAAAATTCCCTGGACCAGCCTGATGAGTGGGGATGCTCATACTGTTGTCCTTTTCGTTTACCCCAAAGAGCAAGAGCAGCACAGCTGTTTCCCCAGAGCAAAACTGCATCCTTCCCTTACACAGGGATGAAATACTGTATGAAAATGAACAGATAGGAGTATTATGCAGATACTATAAACTTGGGAGATACTTATTTAGGAAATGTACATGCTGCTTCTCCAAAGTCTTGTTCAAGGTCACTAACAGGTAAAAACAAGCCATTAAAAACAAGCTAGGTTCCTAAAACCAGCATAAAACAGCCACTAAGTTCCCTTTAAAAATCCATAAAACAGACTGTTGATTGTCTCAGCTTACCATATGACCATGTTTCGTGAGCAGATGCCTTTTGTCTAAATTTTGCAGCCAAATGTTCAAGTCGCTCAAGTCTTCGTATTTCATTCAGCAACCATTCTTCATAGCCCTTTTCTGCTTGTTCAAGCCTTTGCCAAGCACTGGCAATATCCTATGTAAAGTGTGGAGATGAACAGCTTTAAGCACCTTTTGTGATGTATCTCAAAAAAGTTTTCTGGCATTACACATCTTTTGTTCATAGGATCTCACTTTCACTTCCTTTTATTGTCTCCCCACTGATGAAATTTAGATGGTAAACTTCTTCAGCCCACAAATAAAGCACCATATATTGTATGAGAGTGTATTAGAAATAAATAACAAGAGATGTGCCAAATGGAGCAGTTAAGCATTGGGATGTAAGGAAAGGGGGAAACAGTAACTGAAAGTATTTGTAAGTCTTGTTATTTCTTTGCAGCTGTGAAGAAAATTAAGCAAGCAAAATCAAAGCAAAATCAATTTGCACAATGCAAAAGCATTGAGGTAAAATAGACCACAGTGTTAATTAGCGCATGTGAAATATTTAGTATGGAATTTGGTTTAGATTTGGTGTACTGTATACCCTCATAGATCACTCGCAAAGGAAATCACTCACATCTTGCAAAATAAGAAATTTTCTATATAAATTGGTTAGAATAAATTAGGAACTAAATTGCCATCATTACTGTTAAAAAGGGAATTTAGAGGCAAACGTTCTTGTCTTGATCCTTGTATCAATACTGTGAATTTTTCAAGGTAAAAAAAGTTTTTAAAGTTGTTATGTTTTAAATGTGAAAGATGAATATGGATGTATTGTTCTTTTAACACTTTTTTAAAGGCAGAAAATCTTCCTGAAGCAGAAGGCAGATGCAACACTGAATGATGATTGTAAGGAAAAATTGCAAGACTGGATTTATAATGTGGGTGAGAAATTGTTACCACCTTTAAGATTACCGATTTCCTACTTAAACATCAGAATAATTAGAACCAAGTAGTTATGCGCTTTCCCAAGATTAACAAAATGTTTTAGAACTGAAAGTGAAGAATTAAAAAAAAATACATACTGAAACCATCTTGCCCTCTGATGGCATAAAAGCTGGCCTGTTACTGATTCGTAACTTTGTCTGCAATGTATTGAAATTGATCTCCAGCTGGCATTTTTCTTGGACCTTGGGTGGCTTGTGCTTGCGACGATAATCTCGAAAGTCTTCTAACTTCTTCTGCATAGCTGCCATAGTCTTCTCTGGAGTCCTGTTTTCCAACCAAGGAGTTGTGCGACGAATCCATTCTAAAAGCTGTTTTGCACACACATAATATTGTAAAGAAACAGGTAAAAGCCAAGCCAACAAAAAGAAGGTATATCCTCCTCAATATTCTGCTTAGTTTATATAGACCTAGGTGGGTTTGTTTCTTGACATTTTTATAGCCAAAGTGGACAATGTTTTATAGCCAGAGTGAACAATATCCTGTACTATAAGACTTATGAAGTAAGTAGTATGGGCCGTTTTCACACTACTAACCTGCTTCCACAACGTTGCGAAATGTTGCGCAAAAAGCACAGAAGATAGCGTCTTCTCGCGAGAGTTTTGCACGATGTTGCGTAAAACTCTTGTGAGAAGACGCTATCTTCCGCGTTTTTTGTGCGACGTTTCGCAACGTTACGGAAGCAGGTTAGTAGTGTGAAAACGGCCATGGACTCAAGAAAAAAAGATGATTCCTAGGGTGATTTTGTGAGAAAATACACATATAAGAAAAGATGTGAGCAAGTGGATACTTAGCTTCAGGTGAACCAGCTCTAGACTAAACAACATTTCCTCATTCAGATCCAGAGCAGTGGGGGAAGATGGTAGTATTATTTGGCAGCACATTGTCTCCTTGTGGCACCCTAGGTCAATCTGTAAGGTTGGCCAAGGAGGAAGACATGATGGTACAGATTGGGGTGAAAAAGCCCTGGTGATATGTGGACAGAAGACCAGGAAAGGGACATCAGTAGCTGTTGCAGCTTAATATTTGCATCAGTTTCTCAGGACCATGTTTCCCAAGAAACCTTCTTCCCTCAGAAGACTGAAAACTCTGCCTTGGCCATGCAAACTAGAAGGCAAACCCCACAGAAAGGACTGAGGGTGGATGAGGGGGTAAACCAAATATAATGCTGCTAGACAGGCACAATAGAAAGAAAAATGATTTAGTTTCACAGAAAGGGCAGTTAGGAAACAGGGTGGTAGTTAGGAGACTAGGTGGTGCTCCCTGGCATAGTCTAAGGCTGAATCCACACACCCGCGGAGCGTCCCAGCGTTGTGCTAAATGTTCGCTAAACACCTGGAAGTGTAGTGTCTTTCTAGAGTGATTTCTGAATCACGCTAGAAAGACGCTACATTTCCAGGTATTTAGCGCAACGCCGGGACACTCCGCGGGTGTGTGGATTCAGCCTAAGAAGGCCTGGCCCAGGCTCTTTCAGGGGCAGCCACAAGCATACCATGTGCTTCTCTCTTTTTTATCATATACTTTTTATTAATTTTCAATTAGGATACATACACATATGCATAAACATAACATCAAGGGATATCAAACATAATATCATAGGATATCAAAGGAGATAATATACAACAAAATATGTATTATATTCATTTTCCATCTCTACAATTCCTTCTTCTTTATATTTTCTTTTCCTTATTCTAGACCTAGTTTTCCTGTAAGGCTCCTCTACTTGATTCTAATATTCTCTCCTATTCTCATATCATATACTTAATTTCTTGTTCCATATTTTGATTTGACCCATATATAGAAGGGTGTCCATCTTTTCTGCGAGTCATATCTACTTTGTTCTTTTATCAGTTCTGTTAACACGTCCATTTCTGTTGTTTCTAAGATTTTTTCTATCAATTCTCCTTTTGTTGGTACCTCTATCTTCTTCCAATATCTCACATATGTTATTCTTGCTGCCATAATTATATGAAGCATCAAATACCCATTTTCCTTCTCTACCCCCTCCGGCATAATGTTAAGTAAGAACAGTTCAGGTTTGAAAGGTATGGTCATGCCTAATACTTCTTTAAGTAACCCATGTATCATCTTCCAATATTTCACCACCTTTTCACATGACCACCACATGTGATAGAACATACCTATCTTATCTTTACATTTCCAACATTTATTGGATGTGTCCGCATACATTTTAGCCAATTTCTCCGGTGTCACATACCACCTATAGTACATTTTATACAGATTTTCTTTGAATGAAACTGACTTTGTTATTTTAATATTCGTCTTCCATATCTGTGACCATTGTTCTAGGTCTATATTATACCCCAAATTTTGTGCCCACTTTATCCTGCAATCTTTTATTACTTCATCTTCCCTTTTCAACTGCATTAGATATAAGTAGAGTTTCTTAATTATTTTTTCATTTGTTTCCAGCAGCAATTTATCAAAGAGAGACTGTTCCATATAGAATCCTTGCGGTTTATCTTTGGCAAAGCTGGGTTTGATTTGTGCTCTTAGCCACCAATCCATATGTATATCCTGTTCTTTTAATTCCTCTATTGAGTTTAGCTTTCCATCTTTTCCTAAAAGTTGCTCATATCTATATATTTTCTCCCAGCTTAGGAAATTTGGGTGGGTAAATGCTTCCACTGGTGACACCCATTTTGGGATTCCTTTGTATATCTGTGGTTTTAATTTCTCTGACAGTAACATTAAAGACTTTCTTATTACATGATATTTGAAGTACTTATGTACCTCAACTTTTTGATACCAGAGGAATGCATGCCATCCCAATTTAAGATCATGCCCTTCTAACTTTAAAAGCCTTGTATTCTGAGTTAAGATCAATTCTTTAATCCATACCATACCATGTACTTCTCAACAGTGTTGGACTGAATAGATGTAACTTTTCTACATTGTTCCTGCCTTGGTTAAGTCTAGAAATGTGTTCAGTAACATTTTAAAAATTGTTCATTCAAATTAACTATAACTAATTATCAGAATAATGACTGCATTGTGTCAGACTCCAGTGTTGTGTGAGATTTCTTTTACCTCACTTGCCAGTCGTTCATATTCTTCCATCATTTTTTCATTTTCTTGATTCACAGCAAGTACCTTACAAATCCGATTAGCAGCTGTTTCTGCCTACAAAACAAAGTAAATTGCTATATGCCATTACAAAAAGACACAAAACAATAAAGTTTCCTGTCCTGGCTGGTATTATGCAGTGATCTCTAACACTGCAGCCACAGGGTACCATGGTGCCTAGCAATATGTTTCCTGGCACCCGCTTGCTTCAGCCCTAAAAGAAAGAGCCAGTCCTGCTTTTTCTACAGCTCAATGGAGCAGGAGATGCTTCAGAAGACCTCAGGAGGCATCACTTCTATGGCTGCAAGGAGAACCCATTTGGAAATAGCTCTACACATCATAAGAAGGTGCTTTGCTTGGAACCTTCCACAACTTGTTCTCTCTCGATGGCAGCCATTTTGTGTCTACCTCCCATGGCAGTCATTTTCTGATGGTGCCCACTCTGCCCTGCCACAAAATTCCAGAAGTGCTCATAGGCTCAATAAGGTTGGGAACAACTGGTGTAATGGCTAGAATGCTATAATAGGACGGGGGAGATCAGAGTTCATATTCCCACTCAGCCATTAAGTTTAGTTTATTCAGTGTTTAGCCTGCCCTCACCGCAAGCGGCCTCAGGACGGGGTACAGCAGTCTTAAAATACAATTCCACTACGGGATAAAATACAATACAATAAAACAGAAAAAATCACCAATTAAAATCATATACACAGAATCATAGATGGCCACTTCCACATTTCTGCCCCCAACATACAAAGATGGAGGGAAATGGACAGGTGAGATGTAATCAGCTACATACATTAAGCTTATCTGGTGACCTTGAGCAAATCACTCTTTTGGCTTTACCTACTTCACGGGGTTTTTATGAGGATAAAATGGAATACAGGAGAGCCGTCATGGTGCCTTAAGCTTTTTGGGGATAGAATGTAATTAAAACTGGACAGAAAACTAGTATGAACATCCAATGGCTACTGCAATGTAACACAATGGGCATGTCCATTGAAGGCGGTTTTTTTTTCTTTTTAGTTCAGGCACACTGATTCAGCCCACCAGTCCTGTCACAGCAACATAGCACCTATTCATGAAATCCCACTGATCTACAGGAAGTGTCTATTCATCAAGGTGGGGCATTCCATGTGAGAAAAGGCTGCACATTGCTCACTGCCCCATGGTATCTTCTTCTTTCAGGTATTGTTTCCTTCATTTCCCATTAGCACAGAACGGATTGGATCCAATCTACTGACAGTGGCACTCTCCACTAGCACAAGATTTTCCATGACACAGGAGGCTGTCTCTTACATCACAGGAAGCTCCCTCAAGCACTGCAGCTATGGGAGCAGATCCATCCGTGCCTGTGTAAGCCTGAGGCATCTACAAGATCATTACGGTGTTCTTTCAGTGGGACTTGCACAGCAGAACCTCCTAGCAGACTATGCCCTGCAGCACCCATCCCAGAGAGTAAAAGACTGGTATACCCCATATTTAGGAAGTGGGTCCAAAAATGATGCACATAATAATTTTACCACTTAAATGACTAGAATAATATTAATAACCATTCAATTTAAAGTGTTGTTCAGGAGGTAAGTCATCTTAGATATCAAAATGTTATTATTTCAGTAATGTGTAGATTTAGAGAGAACAGTGCTATAAGCCTCTGTTATAAAAAATACTTTGGGCCTGTTCACACAAACATGCTGCATTAATTTTCTTCCTTTGTTGGCATGTTCAAGGGCACGCACAAAAATCTCTGTTGTGAATAGTCACTTACATTTGGACACCAGATTGTAGCAACCTAGAAAGGGGAGCTAAAATAATAGAAATTGCTATCATTTAAGTTACTTCCCAATGACTGCTTATCCACAAAAACAAAAACAACAAATAGATTTAGGATGATGGTGTTGGTAGTGTTGAAAACATCACTGCTGGTTTTAAAGTACACTGGAGTGATCCATTTTGGCTAGCCCATATACGAACATAGTCTCCATGTGGATTGTAGGGGTCTGGTGATCTGAATCCTGCTTGCCACTTACAAAAACTACATCAGGTAGTATCCTTATTTGTGTACTTTGGCTGTAGTTCATAAATGACATACCCAGAATCCCATAAGATAGATATAATACAGACCTAAATGCTAAGCAACAAAACAAAAAGGACTTGTGAAGCCAGCTATTAATTCTCAAAAAGTCAAGGGAAAAAATCTCCCTTTGAATGAATTTGAAAGAAATTACACCTGTTATATACTATGGTGTGGACACATTTGTAATACTGTGTACAGTTCTGGTAGCCATATCTCAAAAAGATATTGCAGAGTTTAGAAAAAGAGCAGAAAAAGAGGGCAGCCAAGACAATTAGGGGATTGGAGCATCTTTCCTATGAGGAAAGGCAGAAGAATCTGGGATTGTTCAGTTTTGAAGAAAGACACTAAAGGGGGAAATCATGGAGGTTTATAAAATTATGCACAAGGTGGAAAAAGTGAATAGAGAGAGCTTTTCTTCCTGTCCCATGATACTAGAATTCAGGGGCACCCAATGAAGTTGATAAGCAGTCAATTCACTATGAACACAAGGAAAGTAATTAAATTGTGGCATTCACTGCCAATGAATGTTGCAATGGCCATGAGCATAGGTGGATGGCTCAAAGGGGGATTAGACAGATTCATGGAGGAGAGGTCCATCAGTGGCTACTAGACATGGTGACTAAAGAGAACCTCAGCATCCAGAGCCAGTAGACCGCTGAATTCCCGTCCTAGGAAGCAACATCAGAGAAGGCCCTGGATGCTATGCCCTGTTCATTTCCCTATTTGGGCAACTGTTTGGCCATTGTGTCAAGATTGTGCACTAGATGGACCACTGGCCTGATCCAGAAGTGATTTTCTTATGGTCTTATATATCCTTTTGCAATTGAAGACCAATCACACACCTGAGATTTCACTCCTGTGCTGGGAAAAATAGTATGCTATTATCTTCTGGTTTCTATAGAAGACATACTGGGAAAGCCAACATTTTTAATTTATTAAAGCAATTACAGAAAGATTTTTTTAAAACTCCTGTGCCTTGGGGAAAGGGATGCATAGCAGCCAACATAATAGAGTTATAAGACCAAAGAGATAACGTGGAGCAAGCTAATTACATACCAGTTCAATATAATGAGGAAGTAGCTAGCACCAGATGCTTCAGAGTCACTCTTCACTGGGCAGGACAATTATCTACTGACCCACCTTTCTCATTTTTCACTCCTGGCAACATTTGGAAACTGACATTCCACCTCCATCCCTGATCGCTAAGGTAATAGACATTCCTAAATCTCTTAATCATTCAGATGCACAATAATAACAGTACTAATTCTATTTAAAAATCTTTTTCAAATAGTAAAACATTTATGGGAAAGAAGATTATTAGCAACTATGACACTCCAGTATGTTTGATGCATTACTCATTTTCTGTAAGGGTTATTTTGGTTTCCATCACTGTCTATGGCAATGTAGATGACATACTGTCTCCTGATGTTGTCTAGTTTCAATAAAGATGGTGCTAACTCAAGGTAACTCTAATTATGGTACCATCTGGACACCATCTGAATTCTCATCAAATGAAAAACAAAAGATGATGGCTAAATAGAAAGAAAAATAGGGATGCAACAAATTTTGGTCATAACATTTGTCAGGATTATCAAAATAAAGGTTGGGGGCAAAAAAATCATGACTTCCTGTTTATCTTCCAGTGCATTGTTCATAATTTTGGTAGCTGCTTTTTGCGCAGTCTAAAGCCTTGCTATCTTTTAAAAAATCAGGCTCTTCTTTCAGATAGCAATCATGGCCTATCAGGGATCACATGGGTAACTTGTTAAAATTGTATCATTTGGATTTTGGATGTTCTCTTTTGATTTTGGCTACATGATGATACCATAAAGCCAAATCTTGAAGCCATTGGCAAGATTGCTCCTAGTCAATCTCTCCCACCCTTGAGTGATCTACAGAGGGCTGGAAGATATCTAGAAAGATGCAAGTGCTATAGAGCCACTGGAAGACCTTTACAGAGCAGTGAAAGGAGCAAAGAAACCTTATTTCCCTGCCACAATTCCATCAGCTGTTTTGTGACCACCTCAATTGCTTAAGGTATTTTGGTATCTTCTGACTCCTAAATGTGAACCTTTACAGGCTCACTACCAGACAATTAGATGTGACATGTTCACAACGTTTTTTTGCTGATGAAATAGCACAAATATGCTCTGGCCTGGATGCCACCTGTAATATGAGGATTTTGACAGGATCATGGCACCTGTGAAGGCCACTACTTGTGCCCTGGATCCTTGCCTAACCTGGCCACTAAATCATGTAGAGCCCACATAAATGAGCCCTTGATGACTATCTAGGGTTGCCAGTCACCCGCCCCCAGTGGAGAATCCCCCGCTTCCACCCTCCACCTCTGCTTACCCTTGCCAGCTAGGGGGGATGCGCCTTCTGGGGCCCACTCCCGGGTGGTGCAGCATGCTTCTGTACACTGTAGCAGCCCAATTTGGGCTGCTGCAGAGCATGGGAGCACTCCCGCACTTCTCAGCAGCCAAATCCAGGCCCGAATCAGGTTGAATCTGAACGGATTCGGGCCACTGCAGAGCTGCTAGAGAAGTTAAGACAGCTACTAAAAAGTCTTCTTCAAACTCAAGTTAACCTGGGAGATGACCTTGACACAGTCTGTCTAGACACTTGGATCCACACCACTGTAATATTGAGACTAGATTACTGTAATGCCCTTTACATAGGTTTTCCCTTGAAGCCAACTCAGAGACTCCAGTTGGTACAGAATGCTACACCTTGATTATTATCAGGAGCTGAGTGAAGCATGTATATTAGTCCCATTCTGCAGTCCCTCCATTGGCTTCTCATCAGTTACCAGGCTCAGTCAAGGTTTCAGCTGTCACATACAAAGCCCTTCATGGCCTTGGTCCCTCATATCTATAGGACTGCCTCTCTCCCTATGCCCTACTATAGCAGTTTTGCTCATCTGAACAGAACCTTCTGCAGTTTCTCCCCGCAGTAGAGCAAAATCAGCAACTGCCTGTACATCTGCATTCTCTGTAGTGCACCCCCTCCCCTTATGGAATGGCCTGCCTGAAGAGGTCAGGAAAGTTCCCACTCTCTTAGCTTTCTGCAAAACTATGTGAAACTGATGTATTGTCGAAGGCTTTCACGGCCGGAGAACGATGGTTGTCGTTCCTAAATGTCGTTCCTAAAAGACCACGGCAATACAGCCCGGAAAACCCACAACAACCATATGTGAAACTGAGTTTTTCAGGAAGGCTTTTTTACACAGATAATAGTACTGTGTGGTAAGGAATAGGTTCAGAGAGACGTACTGGAAACAGGAACTGTAGACTATACTACTGCATAGTATATGTTGCTGTAAGTGTGCTTCTACTGGATAGTTCCACTCTGTGTAATGTCATGTCAATTTGCTTATGTTTCGCTTCAGTATTGATTTCAGCTCTATATTGGATCTCTGCTTGTTTTCATATTTGTTCAAATTTTGCATTTGCATACCCTATTGCATAGTTTATTGAATGTCCCAGTCATTGATCAAATTGACCTATATTGTATAATCCACCTTGAGTCTCAGCAAGAAAAACAGAGTATCAATATATTGTCGAAGGCTTTCATGGCCGGAGAACGATGGTTGTTGCGGATTTTCCAGGCTGTATAGCCGTGGTCTTGGCATTGTAGTTCCTGACGTTTCGCCAGCAGCTGTGGCTGGCATCTTCAGAGGTGTAGCACCAAAAGATAGAGATCTCAGATCTGCTCTCAGAGATCTCAGAGATCTCAGAACTCTGTCTTTTGGTGCTACACCTCTGAAGATGCCAGCCACAGCTGCTGGCGAAATGTCAGGAACTACAATGCCAAGACCACGGCTATACAGCCCGGAAAATCCGCAACAACCAGAGTATAAACAAATAACGTAAGAAGTAAGAGCAGGAATTGTTCTCTTTCTAAATAAATTTCCTAACAATGCCCTCTCATTGTGGATTTTACCTTAATACAAGGTTTAGGACACAGCAGGCCCGAGAGTCTGGTTTTCAGTTTTGTGTAAACATACATTTTTTTACTGTTCTAGCTAAATTAGAGTTTTCAGCCTTGAGAATGATAGTATATGAATCAATGGCTTTCTGCCCAGAATAAATCCTAGAACAAACAAAATGAAGTTTGCAACAATTATCCCTTGGAACACTCATCATGACTCTAGAGAAAATGAAATGGTCATGTCATGTGCGACTCAAATAATTATGTCTATACCAGATTACCAAATCCTAAAACTGCCAAATATCTCAAATCTGGGTTGTAGTAAGACTATCTTATCTCTTCTGAAAAGGTTTGGTAAGAATTTTAGAAATTGCATTTCATTTTTAGAGCAGCCTAGGTAGCAAAATAATTGTTTGTATTTTTATGATTACTGTTTTTATATTGTAAGCCACCTTGAATGCTGTAAAGTAGAAATGCAGCTAATAAATATTTTAAATAAATAAATAAATATGTCTGATATGGAATCATTGCAAAGGATTCTGTGGCATGTTGTGAGGTGTAGTCAGTTCTCATGAGGTATTGATCACAAGCTACGAGGACCTGTGCAGTTCTGTGCAAAATGGGAGCACCCCAAGAACAAACCTAGCATGCTTCTGTTTCTGGAACCAGGCCACATGCTGTGTTTCAGGGAATCTTTTCTGCTTTTACTGTTTTTCTTACTGATAAGCCTTGGAGGAACCACATCATTCCCTAGAACACAGTTTGAAAACCATTACCTTAAACCATCTGTGCAACTCAAGGGGATAATGCAGTGTTATGCATTAACTCTTTTAAAAAAGATATTTAGACCCTGCTTTTCTTCTTAATGGGGACTCAGTGACTTGTTCCAACCTCATTTTCCCATCCCTCATTTTGTTCTCTAAAAACAACCTTGTGAGGTAGGCTAGGCTGACAGAGTATGACTGGCCCATGGTCACCCAGCAACCTGGCGGAGTAGATTCAAACCTGTGTCTCCTAGATCCTAGTCTGTTGCTGTAACCATTACATGTATACCTCATTTGACCTTCTTGTAATCTAATCACTGAAGAGCAGTGAGCAGAATATTTTGCATTTTACCCTTTAAAAGGAAATAGTAGTGTTTATCTGTATTATGATTAGAGATGGGCACGATTGGCATTACGATAGAAAAATACACACAATAATGGCGTTCTCGCGATCGGCACCCGGCGGATTGGTGCTGTCCACGGCGACCGATCCAGCGGTCGGGCGGGGGGGGCTTGATTGGGGCTTGATCGGGTGATCGTTATCTGATCGGGGATCCAGTCACTCTGGTGCCAGCAATCTATTCCCCTGGCAACGGAGCCAGGGGAATGCCTGAGCTGAGTTTGCCCTCCTTCCGTCTACCTGGAAACCCGAACGGAAGCCCAGCTTTCCTTGATCAGCAGGGCTTCCTTCCAACCACGGAGCAGCAACGCACTCACCAGTTGAGAGAAGACACCCAGGGGAGGGAGGGGGAAGGGGGTGTTCTGTAGCCATGGGCACTCCAAACGTTTTTTGCTTTTTAAAAAAACGGGGCTTTGTAGGAGGAATGGCTGTTTTTCTGTCTGTCACTCTCTGTTTTTAACCTGCTTTTAAAACACTGTATTTTGTGGGAAAACCTCATTCACGGCTCTGTGTGTGTTTAAAATATGCTTTTGGAAGACTGGCTGCTTGCTTTTAAAATCGGGTGGGGAGGAATGGAGGATTCTGTCCCTGCTTTTTTTTTAAAAGCTGGCTGAAACATGTTGATGGGGTGTCTCTCTCTCTCTATTTGGAGAGGCAGGGACGGGTTAAAAACTATTTTCCCCCTCTGCTCTGTGTGTGTGTGTGAACGTTTCCTCCCTGAGGGGAGGCAGCTCGTCGCCGGGTTAAAAACTCCCCCCCCCTCTGCTCTAAGTGTGTGTGAACATCCCCTCCCTGAGGGGAGATGGCTCGTCGCTGGGTTAAAAACTTCCCCCCTCTGCTCTAGGTGTGTGTGTGTGTGTGTGTGTGTGTGTGTGTGTGTGTGTGTGTGTGTGTGTGTGTCAACGTCCCCTCCCCGTGCCCGCCAGGCCCGGCGGTCACCGCCACCACCCACCTTCCCACATAGCTGGGAACAGCGGGGTGCCCCTCCACTTTGGCCTCCCTGATCCCCAATCCACGGATAGGAAACGGGAGATGATCGGTGTGGATCGGTGATTTGGGGTCAGCGCCGGTACTGATCCCCAATCAGCTTGATCGGTAATTTTTTTTGGATCATGCCCACCTCTAATTATGATTGTGATGAGAAGATGAAAATTGCTTTTGTAAAACATTAAAATTTGACAATATCACAAAAAAAATTGGCAGTTGCATTCTACGTATATTTATGTTAATTAAAAACAATATTGCTTTTAGGGCAAATAAAACCCCAATGAAATGCACAGAACAAAATACTCAGCAACCCAAAAGGGATACAAGATGAATACCTGCTCTGCTCCTGCAAAAGCATGGTAGAAGCAGGAAACATAAGTCATGATAGCTCTTTCATCAGGCTTGGGAGTATTCACAATGTCTACAAGAGAAGAAGAAATAAAACACAAGGAAGGAGGAAAGGAAAGCATAAGGTAACTGTCATCTTGTTCTCTTTTCTGCATGCAAGGCAGGTGCTTGCATGCAGCACCACACTCCAGGCTTTGCAAAGCTGAAATTAATCATCTGCTAACATTTATACATGCTGGCTGAAAAGACAAAATATTGAACTCAAACTGAGATTCTGGGAGGGAAAACTTAGAATATTTCCTCTGCTTTTATGAATAACATTTGCAGAGTAAATAATGCATACTATTATTTTCCACCATAGTATGCCCTAAGTTCAATCAGTCTAGTCCAGTTTTATCTACAAAGAAAAGATTGGTTGCATGGTTAATGTTTGCATGACTGATGTTTGTGTCCCAAGTTAATATGTCTGGTTTCAGTGAAAACATAAGCAAGATGACATGTGGACTCGTGCTTTTCACAAGTGCACATCTGAGAAAGGTACTCTTGGGGAAAAGTTGGCCCTAAATTTCTGCATGAATAATGTAATTTTTTTAAAAAATAGCATATTTTAAAGCATGTTGCTTATTAGCAGTTAAATTTTCTAAAAGATAAAATGTTAGCTTTCTAGTGTACATGTTAAGATTCATAGGTACACTGGTGGTTGAATGCATTTTGGTTTTACAGCTTATGAATTCCTCATAAGCAGCAACATGGACATAAGCAGCAATCTGAAGATCTCTCAGAATTATAACTGAACTTCATACTGTAGGTTCCCGCACCAAATCTCCCAGAATTCCCAACCTGGAATTGGCAACGCTAGCAAGAAGCCTTAACTCTAATCTTGGTCCATGAATTGAATGTCTGCATTGACGTTGCCGACTCTTGAGTTTGGAAATTCCTGGAGATTTGGGGGTAAGCCTGACAAGGGACTATGGAAATATAACACCATAAAGTCTACTCTCCAAAGCAGTCATTTTCTCCAGGGAAACTATCTCTGTAGATCAGAGATCAGTTGTAATTCAGGGAGATCTACAGGCCTCATTTGAAGACTGGCAACCCTAGTCTATATCAGCAGGAACACGAAGGTAAAACTGGGGTTTCTTCAGAAGCGATATGTGTCTTCTGTAGGAATTACAAGAAACTTTACAGTTTTACAAGAGAGTTTCCAGCAACTCCTAAAGAGGCACGACGTTACAGCTGTTTTTTGTTTCTGGAAGTGACATCACACTGTTAGCCCAACTGTCATTTAATTTTTTTTCTGCCCCCACAGATGGAAACAAGATCTGGGGGTTGGCAACTAGTACAAACACTATGAACTAGCCATTCTGAAATTCACCTGAATGCTGGTGCAACATAGTGGTTAAGTGGTTGGGTTGCAAATCAGCACTCTGCTGGTTCATCTCCCAGTACTACCATGATCTCTTCAGGTGGCCTTGGGTAAGCCACTCCTCTCAGCCCCAGCTCCCCGGCTGTGTTGTAGGGATAATAATAACACTGACTTTGCTCACCATTCTGAATGATCACTAATTTGTCCAGAAGGGTGGTATATAAGCACAATGTCGCTGTTGTTACTAATACTACTACTGTCATGAACTCAACAGGTGGCCTTGTGTAAGCCACTCCTCTCAGCCCCACCTGTATTGTGGGGATAATAACACTGACTTTGTTCGCTGCTCTGAGTGGACACTAATCTATCCAGAAGAGTGGTATACAAATGAACTATTATTATTATTACAAAGATAACTAAGCAGAGTATCTTAGAGCTATTTCAAAGATACTTACAAATAAATGAAAGACGAATGATCTTACATGTATAAGTACCCAAAACATCCCTGTAGTCACTTTTTACTTGGGGCATTTTCTAGAGGCTAATTTCTACAAGCCATGTTGTATGTATAAGTATTAGAAGCATCAAGTTTGCATATGGAAATAAAAGTTTCCATATAGAAACAACACATTTTCTTTTTAAAGTTATGTCCTGCAATAACTCTATGATATTTGGTTGCATCCTTTGCTTTCCATATCTATGAAACTCTTTTCATGTCTTTCTGCCCCCAGTAAAACAACATTTCTAAGGAGAATGTGTCATTATACTTTATTCCTACAGTTCTGATTCTGAAATCAGGCATAATGAGGATAACAAGAAGCAGGGATTTGTAAAAAGGCCCTGGGGATTTTAAAAGCAATTACAAGAACACTCAATGAATTATCATACAGCACCTTCCACAAAGGATGCTCATTCTTTGACAATACTTAGAAATTCCCATAGTGGTAATAGGAAAAGATGTGATGAAAAAGTCTTTTAACAGTCATCATGCATTATCTCTGTATGAAACATCTTACCAACTGAGGAAAGTATGTATTAATTATTTGTATAGATGTTCCTCTCAGAAGCCCATATTTAGTTTTATTACTAATTACATTTTAAATACAACTATTAACTGTTTTGTGTCTGTGCTAATTCTAGCTGAGTAGGGCAAAACTACCACTGCTGCACGCGCTCCAGAAGTTGTTCCTTGGAAAGTGGGCAACTTCATGATCTCCATGACTTCTAAGGCCATATAACTCAAAATCCAAGCTGACCTTGCTTTAAAACAATTAGAATGAAGAAGGTACCATAAGCAGCAGGATTTTACCACTGAAGCACAATGATGCCAACCTGATGCCTCGTTCAGGAATTCCTGTGGACGATGTGCTCACTAGGGCTCGCTAGGGCTCTGTGACAGAACAGCTAGTATGCTCATACAAGTATCACTCAAAGTTTCTGTATTTCTCAGTGTTCCCCTTCCAATTGGCCTTCTTAGGTAATTTCTACTCCATAGTTGCATTGTATATGATTCATTTATTCAACCACCCCAAATGTAAAGATTCAGCAGAATAATCTGCCCTCAGAGGAGTCCACATCTTCTGTCCTTAGATGAGCCATGGCATTGGATTTGCCTCCTTCCTATTAGAAGGTATATCCAGATCATAAACATAGGGGATTGTCTTCTCTGATGTTTACACTCTAAAACTAAACATTTTGGGAGTATAAAAGTGAAATGTGCCTCTGGTTTTTAACTCAGAAATAAAATTGCTCCCCTCAGGTATCAGACATTTAGAAAACATCCCCCTAGTTGCTGAGATCCCATTGTGGAGTAGAACAGTCCCATCTTTCCTTTGTTCCCCTTGTGCTACCTGACTTCCTTTGGCAGGCAGGAAGACTCGAGGAAAACAGAACCCACTGTTTACTTCCTAACTGGGAAAAGCCATGGAAAGGGCCAAAAACCTCAAAGCATTTTGGTCAGCCCTGTATGTCAGTTGCTCATGAGAAGGCTTGCACCTGCAGTTTTTGAACAGTTGCCACACATACTCAAGTTTCCCCTCCAGCTGGAGGAGGGTGGCCTATGGCAACAAATCATGGCCAGCTTCATAGACCTTAATTAGATCAAAATATACATTTGGCATTCTCTAAAACAAAAGGAATTACTGAGTGAGCACTGTTTGTTTTCAGGTGGGTAGCTGTGTTGTTCTGTGGTTGAACAGCAGGCTTTGAGTACAGTAGCGCCTTAGAGGCCGCAGGACTCAAATCCTGCTGCTTGGTTTGGAAGAGATCCCTCTGTCATGAAGTGTGCCAGGGTGGGGGTGGGTGGGGGTGGCATTGAGAAGTTGCCTTTTGTTCAGCCTTCTGCTTATTAAAAGTAATCCCCACCTTCTGCATCCAACATCTTCGGGATATCCAAATGTTTTTCAGCAACATCCATGGCAAGGTTTATATTTCCTAGTGGATCATCCTGCACAAAAAGCAGAAATCATTACTGGCATATCTTATACAAGATTGCTACAATAACTGTAGGAAACATTGTTCATTCAGAACCAGGAAACATTTCCCAGATATTTCCCACAGTCTCTTTCTAAACCATAGTGTCAAAATAAGCCAGTCTGATCCTTTTAAGAAGAAAATCTCATCTTGTTACTCTTAAGTAAGCATGCATAAGATTGCCACCTTAGTTTTACTTGGAAACTATTAGGAAACCATAGATCTTGTGGCAGGAAATGGCTACATGAGAAGGTGTGCTAGATTGTACAGAAGTATCCTTAAGAAGATATGTGGCAAGAATAAAAACCAAGCAGCAAAAATGTTCAGGAAACATTGGATGCTGCTAGCTATAGCTCAGAATTCAAGATGAAATGTTTTTTTAAAAACATTAAAAAAAATATTTAGATGTGCCTCCATAATATCATATGAAAAATATACTGGGTGTGGCTTGCCATTTAGGTGATTATTTCTTATGCTAGATACTGCTGTTTGGCAGAGGGTTGATCATAAGTCACTCATCTCAGCCCCAGCTCCCCAACTGTATTGTGGGGATAATAATAACACGACCTTGTTCACTTCTCTGGCTAAGGCACTAATCTGTCAAGAAGAGCAGTATATAAGCACAGTTATCATCATCATCATTCGAATTATCCGAAACACAATCAACAATAAGCAGAGGTCACATGTTATTATTGATTGGCCTTACTAAGCTGATACAAGTTTCCACTGGAGACCTAAGTATCAACCAGATATCGGCATAACATCTATGCTGTTTCCAGTAGCGCCATCTTTTGCAGTTCTGTAGGTGTTATGTCAGAACGCTGCAGTTTTTCCATATGAATTGCAAAGTTTTTGTTGTTGTTGTTGTTGTTATGCTTAACCTTTTAAAGGTACTTAAAATTAAAGTATCATGGATGCTCAGGAAGTCTTTTTCTAAATCACTCTAGGGGCCAACCTGGCAAATGATGGAACTGGAGAAGATAGACTGTTTAAGAGTATATTCTCATGGCTACTTCAGCATACAGGGACCCACCTGGGTAAAGCTTTGTCTATAGCAGCACCAGTCAATTCAGTACATGGCAAATGATTACCAGTACTATCACCCAAACAAATCTTGTGCATGGTGTTTAACTTTTCTAAAATTGTTGTCAATTGTCAATACGTGAACAATAACCCACAACAGAAGGGTCTACGGACCAACACCTGTTAGTCTTATAGGCGCTACTGGACCCCTGCTTTTTTCTGCTACTACAGATAAACACGGCTACCCATCTTTATCTATCAGCACAGGCCCCTGAGTGCAATGACAGTCCCTGGGAGAAGAATCAGTGGTCTGGGACTGGAATGGCAGTGGGTGTGGAATGACAGGGGATGTCATTCCAGTCCCAGAGCCCCGACTCTATTCCCAGAAACAGTCGTTCCACTCTTTGACCTGTCATTCCAGTCTCTGAGCACAGGTTCTGTTCCTAGAGGCTGTCAATACATTCTGGGGCTGTCATTCCAGTCCAAGAACACTTCTGCTACTCCCAGGGGCTGTCATTCCATTGTGGTGCCTGTAACTCCACTCCTACTACCAGGGGCTGTCATTCCACTGTGCAACCTGTCATTCCTTCCCAGAGCACAGATTCTGCTCCGAGGGGCTGACATTGCACTCTGGGAGCTGTTATTCCAGTCCCAGAATGCTTCTGACAATGTTTTAACTTTTTTGTTTCACTCGTTCCTGCCTTGCTGTTTATCATCATCATCATATTATTTTTTCTATCCTTATTCATTTCTTTGCTGCTGTGGACCCCTGATGGGGAGAATGGCAGAGTATAAATGAATTTTAAAAATAAAAGATATATATTGCTTAGGCCTTTGTCTAATTTTTCAGTGGTTGACATTTTCCTTCTCTATGCCTCTCTTCCCCCTAACCCTATCTTATGCTCATATACTGGCTCTATGTATGCTTGGGAGGGGGTCTGTACAGAACCTCCCTACAGCATGGGCAAAGAGCAGTGACTTCATCTAGTACAGTGGATTATTTTGCAGAATACACTACAGCCCCTCTCATAACATGTTTTAGTGACCCCTAGAACACAGTTTGGGAACCAGTGGTTTCCTGAAGTGATTTATTTTCTAATCAAGTTCACTAGCAAAGCCAGGAAGGAAAGTCACTTAAGTTACTTAATCAGTCCTGTTTACTGTTAAGGGGAACATGCTAAGCACACAGGAAGTGAGCTAAATCACTGCAAATCAGCATGCTGTGTCACCCAGACTTTTGACCTTAGATAGCTTGGAGTAGTCAATAAGATCAGGTCGATGTCTGTGGATAAGTGCACAGAGGCCAAGGCCGTCTTTCCAGCTTCACAGCAAGGAACCAAAAATAAAATGGAAAGATGTTAATAAAATTATAATAATCTGTATGGCAGCTCAGCTCAGCTCACATGCAGAAATAGCACATTTTGATCAGTAATGATAACTCATACCATTTTCTATAGTTCCAGAGATTGTTGGGTTTTATTCTGTATTCAGTACTTAGGCAAAATTTCCCAAGAAAACGAATGTAATTTTAAAAATTATTAGGAATATATCACACAAATCCAGTTTTCTGAACCATGGTCACTGCCATGTAAACAACTGAGTAAATCCCATGCGCAGTTCAGCACATATAATGAATGGACATGTGCCTACTTGATCACATGTTCTTTTTTATGGTTATAATTTTTATTTTATTGTGGAAAAATTGAAAGAAAGAACAGAAAGGAAAAAGAAACACATATAACTAATAAAAGCCTACAGTGGCCTACACAAACAGACCTAAAAAGAAAACTAGCTCATATCATTAATCATCACAGTTTTTCCCCTCCGACACTTCATCCTTTTCACAGCAATCAGCTGGTGGTCTAATTTCTTTCTTTTTTTCTTATTTTATATATATAAAGATTTATATAAAAGATATATATATATTGTTTCATTAACATCCTAGCTCCATATTCTTACTTAAACTAATAGTTAATTCATTTTTCTTTTCCATTTGCAGAGAGTCATCAAGGGTTTCCAATTTGCCATGTATATAAACAATATTTTTAACTCTCTTTGTAACTATAAGTTTGGCAATCTCAACTAAAACCCACATCTTTCCAATCCAATTTGCCATGTATATAAACAATATTTTTAACTCTCTTTGTAACTATAAGTTTGGCAATCTCAACTAAAACCCACATCTTTCCAATCCAATCCCTCTACTGTCAGTATATAAACCATTTCAACATTTCCCCATAAGGCATTCGGGAAAATATACTCTTTTTTCCCTATCCATATTTCCCAACACATAAAACTCCAGTCTAGACTATAAAGTAATCTTTCAAATTCCCATTAACATATATAATTATAGCCATTTCCCCCCATTTTTTTACCACTCCAGTCCACCCAAAATAATAAAATGATCCTTCGTTCTATTCCCCTTCCAGTCTTTAATTTACAAACCTTTAATCCTTTTTACTATTTTATAAAAGCATATACCATCAGTAGTTTTATAGGGAGTTCTCTTTAAAATTTTTACAAAATAAATTTGGGGCCCCTATGTTTACAATTCGTCCCTTATTTATTTATGCCCAAAGTTCTTTATTCAAGTTCTCATGACTGTTCTGTTCTTATTCCTCTTCTGATCTAAGATAATCTTCTTTCTTCCCACTCTTTCAAATCTTCACAACCTAAATTATGACTTGTCTTGTTAGTTTATTTTTTATTACAGATCTGGTATAAACTTTGTACATTCCATTTCCACATTTAGGCTGCAAATCTGATATAAACTGTGTAATCCATTTCCACATTTGGGTTAGAAATCTGATATAAACTTTGAACCATCCAGTCCATTTCCACTCTTTGGGCAGGATTTTTTTCTGGGAAAAGAGGTGGCGGAACTGTCAAGAGGGAAATGAGGAAGAAACACATGTGATTCTTTGAAATAATATTATTTTCATGCACTATTGCCGAGTTTTTTCAAGAGGTGCCAGAACTCCATTCCACTGTGTTCCTGCTGAAAAAAAAGCCCTGTCTTTAGGTATATATAAATAAGAATCCAGCAAATACCTCAACCCTTTTTTGTCTAGTACCTTCATCTTTCCTTCTTTGGTTCCATGAAATAAATTCCTTTTCTCTTCAGCTCCAGTAAAATCCAATTATTTTGATGTATAAAAGTCCAATTTCATAGTATTATTTCTCATAAATCCAGGAGGTGATGTTATTAAGCCAGAGTTTTATAGTCAGGAATATAAAATAATTTAAGGAGGGGAAAAAAAGAGAGGCAAAGACTTTCCAGCATAATTTATGTTGTTTACCTGGCTTATCTTCTTTCAAGGCTGTTCTGCTTCACATTACTTTTCAGTCTCCCAGGCCAAACTGTTACACTTGCCGAAACAAAAACATAGGCTTCCTCAAACATAGCAAAGAGTCACCCTATGTCCATTTAAAACTTCCTTTTCCCAATATAAATAAACCAACCTCCTGTGTATATTCATTTCCTTTAATTCTTCTTTTTCAATATAAAAAGCACTTCCAAGTTAGACGAGAATTAAACAAGAGACTGTTTCTCACTCAAGCTGTATAAACTTCATTCTGTGTCACAGGTTCCAGACTGTAGTTAGAAGATCAAAGAAAAGGTTTAGTAGAAAGGTGTGGGATGGGTCATACTTTACTCCAGCACAGCTTCAGTGATGCTCTGTTCCTGGTCCTCGACTCTTCGACATTCAGACACTGCCCCGACATGGTCAGGCAGTAAATCTTTCCATCGAACTCACCAAATGAGGCACAAATGGATATCTTCCAATCAGTCTCATATCAAGAATACAGCTGGAGAAAGACTCTAGCCACAAAAAAACAGCTGCGTGTCTCTCCCACAGACATGGAAGTGACCTACTTCACCACATATTCATGCAGGAGGAATCCATAACAGATAGCAAGATATTGGGCTAGGTAGACTCTTGCTCCGACCCTGACTTCAAACATAGTTACTCCAGTCTATGCCCATTGGTTAGGATTTCACTGTTAATATTCCAGAGGATTGGGCACACCAGGCATATGAGGATATGTGGTATGGTGTATAGGAGACTAAGTTCAAATCTTACCTCTGCCATAAAGTCATCAAATGGGAAACCATTTTCTCTCAATCTCAGCCCCTCACATGTCATAATAATAATACTGACCTACCTTACAATGCTATTGCTAGGATTACAACAACAGCATGCATGTGAAGCACTTTAAGCACTTGAAAGTATTATTTAAACTTGCATACATACACAGAAGAAGTCCTATCTTACATAGCTATTAATATAAGCTTTGAAGGAGATGGTACATGATGGGATCGACTTTACCTGATAATGTTAAAGAGAAACTCATATGGGACAAAACATAGTTCTCCTTGATATATTTGGAGTTAATCTAAACAGAGAACTACCTCTTTTACAATATATAGTGCTGCAATTTTTTAAAAAAAATATTTTAATTTTCCAGTATAATAGCCTTACATAACGTCTTAATGTTATTTAACACTAACAGTAACCTTATTTACAACATTAGTGAAGAGTACTAAACAATACACAATGATTAATAAAATACAAAATCAACATATTTCTTTGATAAAGAAATATCTATTGAAGCATAATTTGAAATATAATCAAAAAACGGAAACCATTTTTCCAAATAGTTTGATTGGTATGTTGGGTTATCCATTATTGCTATTTGTGATGAAATTTTATCCATTACAACCAAATCCCAAACCTTACGTAGCCATTGTTTTCTTGAGGGTATTTTTTCAAATTTTCAGTATTAGGCTAACATAAATTTGGCTGACATAAGATCTCTTCTAATGGCTGGTATGGATGAACTATTCGACAAATGAAGTAATACAGTTTAGGGCATTTGGGGATTTGATATCCTGTAATTTTTTCAACTATATCAAGCACCTTATCCCAAAAGATCTGGATTTTTTGGCAAGACCACCAACAATGTACAAATGTTGCCACCAGCCCACAGCCCTTCCAACACCTGGGGTCTTTGTTCGATTTGTAATAAAATAATTTCAAAGCAGTTAAATACTATCTTGAATTCAATTTAAAGGCTTGTAACTTAATATTTAATGCTTTAGAAGAATGGATCCAGAGGAGCTAGCCGTGTTAGTCTGTAGTCAAAAGTAAAAGCAGCACAAGCACAATGTTTAAATATATCAATAAAGTGCAATATGCTCCTCTGCCATAAATATCAATAAATATAACTAAGAAAGTTACCAGTGCATGTAGATGTAAAGTGACAGTACCTTGAGTTACAAATGATGTACAAAGGAAATTAAATGTACAAGTTTCAAATTTCAAAGGGAAATGTCCGTCAAGTTCAAAGGAGATATTCCATGGCTGAGGTGTATATGATTGAATGAATACATGAGACTGAATATCTTTTCAATATTGTTTACTGTTTCATTATAATACATTCTTATGTTTAGTTACAGTGCAATCCTATGGAGAGTTACTCCAGTCTAAGCCTATTGAAGTCAATGGGATTAGACTGGAGTAACTCTCCATAGGATTGCACTGTTAGTGTTTCACAGTGCTTGTGCTGCTTTTACTTTTGGTTTCTTCCATGATTCTCTCCTTTTTCTTCGTGTTAGTATGTAGTAGTAAAATAGTCCAGTAGCACCTTTAAGACTAACCAACTTTATTGTAGCATAAGATTTCAAGAGCCACAGCTTTCTTCATCAGATGCTACTGGACTCTTCACTATTTAGAAGAATGGAGATTTGAGGACCATATTGAATTCCATTAATTTTCATTTATTGTTATGCCCCAGTCCTTTCGCCATGCCTTCTGTTGTGTTGTCATTAGTGACCACTGTTTATTGTTTAGCAATTTATAAAGAATAGTGATTTTCCCTTTGGTGCCAGAAGGATTATTTTTAGCAGGGATTCAAATGGGGTAAGCTCTCTATCCAATAATGTGACCAATCTGTTTTTACAAACAAATGGTGTAGTTGGTGATATTGGAACCATGGTATTTAAAGATATATTTTGTTTCTAATTGGGTTTTTGTTTGTGCCATAAATTCCTATGTTTGTCCCATAAATTTTCCTATGTTTGTCCCATAAAAAATAAGGGAAAATATAGGTTTGTTCTATTTGAATTGAACCCGTCTGTGCTTCGGGCCATATAACTCAATATATTTTTTTATTTGGGCTGCAACATAATAAAAGTTTAAATTGGGAAGCCCTACCCCTCCTAACTTGGAGGGGTGATTTAGCAGTGGAAAACTTATTCTTGTTTTTTTATTGGCCCAAACAAAATTATTAATTCTAGATTGCCAAATTTTTAGTTTACTTTGATGGACCAATACAGGAAGACTTTGACATAAAAATTGTGAGAAAATAACAGATTTAATAAATTCTATTTTTTTCATCCATGACAGATTGATTTTTCCCCAATCATTTAATGTGGTATGTGGTATTTACTTTTCTGCTAAGGGTTTTATAATTATAATCAAATAGGTCCTTTAGATCAATGGGGATATTTACTCCCAAGTAGACATGGGCACGAACAAAAAAAATTTAACGAACCAGCGGATCGTGGTTCGGTGCCGACAACAATCCTGAATTAGCGAACCACAACGAGCATCTCCCGTTGCCAACTTGGTTCATGGTTTGTGGTTCGTGTATGTATTTTAAAATAATTTTATTGAGACATGTGGCCAAGATAGATGAGAATTTTTTTAAATCATAGGCCGTTTTTACACTGTCTATAAATCACGCGAGACTCACAGAAGGCGCGATTTTTGATGCCATCTGTTTACAAAATGCCACAAACAGTGATTTAAGGCATTTTGTAATCAGATGGTGTTAAAAATCATGCAAGGAAGCCAACAGCCTTCCGTGAGTCTCATGCGATTTATAGACAGTGTGAAAACAGCCATAGTTTAAAATAAAAATAGGTCTGTATGATTCTTTTCTTATGGGATCTTTCTTCCACTAGTGGTGAGATTAACTGAGTTTTTTAATAAAATTCTATCAGTAGGCCGTCCCGACCTGGTGTTTTGTTATGCTTTCGTTTTTGTATTGTTTCTGCAACTTCCACAGTGGTGATGGGATTATCCATAAATTTTAAGTGGTCTAAGGAGATTTTTGTATTGAATTTTATGGAATTCAAATATTTTTCTATAGAGGCTTCTTGAGGGTTTTCAGAGTTATATAATTTCTGATAATAGTCATAAAAAAGATTGACTAGTCATAAAAAAGATTTCTGATAATAGTCATAAAAAGATTGAATTATCTCTTTTGAAGTTGTTAACATTTTCCCTTTCCCTTGGGGGTTCTTGATCTTATGTATCAGATTTGATGAGTTTTTGTGAATCACTCTTCTATGAAGCCATCCCAGAGACTTTGGAGATTTCCAAAATCTTTGTTTAAAAATAACAAATTCTTTTGTATCTTTGATGTTTCAATCATTTCTAATTTTTTACATTCAAGGTTTAATTTATGGAGCGTCATACTACCACCATATTTTGTATGCCTCTTTTCTGAAATCAATTTCTGTCTTGTCTTTTTTAGTGTTGAAGCAACAGATATAATTTTGCCTCGAAACACCACCTTAAAGGCATCCCACACACTGTCTTGACTTACCCCACACTTTGAGTTTAAATCAAAATAAGTTTCAATTTCTTTAGAAAGCTCAGTACAGAAGTTTTCATTGAGTAAAAGTTACTTGTTTAGACACCAATTTGGACCTTTTCCATCAGTAATTCTCTTAGTTATTAAACAGGACACCCAACCATAATCTGATGTAACTCCGTTACCGATACCTGGAGACTGAATTTGTGGTAACATCGACTTGGAAGCTTATAAAAAATCAATATGTGTATATACAGTATGAACTGAATAAAAATAGGTATAATCTCTGGCTCCTGGGTTATAAAATCCCCAGACATCCTCTAGACCAAATGAATCCAGGATCTCCTGTCATTTTGATGGTTTATCTCTTTTACTTTAAAATGGAGGGGGTTCTTTTGAGTTTTGTCCAAAGCCGAGTTTATTACATAATTTAAAACACATCCTATAAGGACATCCCCTTGTTGAAATGCCATCAGTTGTTCAAAAGCATTTTTATCAAGTTGAGTTGGTCTGAATTTGGAGCATATATGGAAGCTAATGTCAGGGGGGAACCATCCAGTTTCCCCCTGACAAGGATAAAACATCCTCTTGGATCCACTTTGGTATCTAGATGGTGAAATGGTACATTTTTAGAAATCAAAACAACTACCCTTCTAGCCTTAGAGGAGCCAGGAGCTTGAAATGAAATGTTAAACCAGTTAGAACTTAAGACATGCTTAACAACTTTTTTATAATGTGTTTCTTGTAAAAAAACAAAAGGAGGGTGTTCTTTAGTTAATTTATTAGAAATTCTCTTAACTTTAACTGGATTGTAAGACCTCTGCTGTTCCATGTAACTGCCTACAAGGATTGTGTCATTATTTTTTTATCACTCCTATATTTGGCTAAATTAAATATCTTGTGTACTAAGGATATAAAGTATACCTTGAGTTTTTAAGTTAACTGTTCACAACTAGAGAGAGAGAGAGAGAGAGAAGAAAAAACAGAAACAACTCCTACAGCCCTATTTTTAAAGTTTTAAACACTGCTAAAATGCCATGAACAAAGTTACTAAAATCTGGGCTCCTTATTGAGTTATATCTTATTCTTTATACAAAACAGAATAAAACAAAATAAAGGAACACCTAACATTCTATAAAGAAAACAAACTTCAAGCACCCTATAAACTGGGTGGGTTTCTCAGGGCACTTCAAACTACTGGGCACAGGGAGTTAGAACTCCACAACTCCCTAACCTGGAGCTTCTTTCTTTGGAGGGAAAGTGTTTAATAACCAGATATTACCATCCTCCTCCTACCTCCTCCTATAGATAGTTTCAGTGTGTGTTAATTTCTTTTTATTCCTTTATAGCCAGTCTTTTAAACTGAGAATTGCTCTTTTTTCAAAGTAAATTATATATTATAATAAGCTACCAACTATTGTTAACCAAAATAGGTCTATTTGCATTTTTTGCAAGTATGTTTTCTCATTAACACAAAGTGCATTCCTGACTACTGGGATCATAATTCAGAAATACAGAACTATTAAATTCAGAGGTCTGGATCTTGTTTGTCTTCTGCTTTCCACCTTTTAATCACCAGAACTCAAACCCATTGCTTTGTCTCCTCTTTACTTGCCAATTGTTCTTCTTCGGATGTCAAAGAGAGATTTAGTGCAGATAATAAGAGTTTTCCTGAGGCCAAGTCACTGACTTGATGAATAAGTCCTCCATGAAGAACAGTTAAGGTTGATGAGGGGCTCCATCTGAAGTGAATGCCTGCAGGTGAAAGTTTAGATGCACCAGGTTTAAGTAATCTTTGTTCTCTAGTGCTTCAGGAGACAGATCCAGTAAGACTAGTACTTTTCTTTCATTGCATAATAGAGCTCTATTTTGACGTGCTTCTTGAAAAATTCTATCCCTTATTCTTGGATGCAAAAATTGTATCAAAATGTCTCTGGGGTGATTAGAAAGGGCTGCAGCAGGCTTACCCAAATAAAATGCTCTGATAATAACTGGGGCCATCCCCTCTTCTAGATTTAACACAGAATCCAGCCATTTTGAAATAAAGATAGCAAGATCTGTATTACCTTCCGCCTTTTCTTGGATTCCTCTCAGCTTTAAGTTGTTTTGGTGCCATTTATTCTCCAGTGCTGCAATTCTTTCTTGCATGGTTTCTTCATCCATTTGTAGTGACTTGATGTATTCTTGCAATGTTATTCCCAGTTTGATTGCAGTCTCTGCCAATTGAGTGGCCTCTTTTAGGTTTTCTATCAGCTTTTTAATCTTGGCTGCTGAAGCTCTAAAACCTTTTCAGTGAAAAAGTTCTGCAGGTCATTCTTCAGTTCTCCCGGGTCCTTCTTGCCTATGGGAGCTTTTTCCGGGTCAGCTGGAGTGTTAATGGTGGCCATTTTGGCTCCATTGATCTGCTGGGGCTCAGGATCTGCTGCCAGGTCTGTCTTACACTGCAGGATTGGCACAGTGGCTTCTTGCCTTGGGCTCCATAGAATGGTGTTAGTAACAAAGTCGTTACTAAGTTAGGACTCAGCTAGATGATACATGTGATGAGTTAGGTCAGTGGTCAGCCCAACTCATGTCACATGTAAAATCATGGAAGAAACATTTCCAAACACTACAAGGCCAGTCTCAACTTGTGAGCATGGTACAGGGGAAGGAGGGTCTTTGTCCTTCACAACCTCCCTTGCAAGCTGAATCCGGCCCCACAGCATTTGGGAATGTTAGTTACTTGATGTTACGTGTGACTTGATTCGTGTCACACATAACATCACATTTATCATCTAGCTGAACCTTTACTATGCCAACATTACCTCTTTCTCCAAGGCAAGGTGATAAGGATACATGAAGCAAACTCATTATTGATTCTTCCAGTGTGATATACTGTTCTAATCTTACTTGAGCAGTTTGAGAAAGAACCATGCCACCTCTGAACTGGCCGTTTTTCAATCTGCAAGGATACTTTTTAGTACACCTCTGAAACTGGAAATTTTTGGAGCATTTTCATTTTGGGAAATTATGAACTTTACCTAAGATGAAAGTTTTGAATGTTCACATTTCTATAAGGTGCAGTTTTCCTCTGACACCATAGCAGCAGTCCTTCTTTGGCAGATGTCTCTGAAAAGAGCACAAAAATGTATTCAAATCTGAAAAGAGCACAAAAATGTATTCAAATCAAGCTCAGAATATGGCTAGTTCTCAATAGCCATTTAGCAGCTGGGAAGTCAAGTACTTGTGTGGAAGAATGTTCCTTAAGTCAACAGCTAATATTTCTTAGAAAATGCATGCAACTGCACATGGTTTCAAAATAATTTCACCCAATTTTAATTAAAACATGTTACCTTATGTTGAAACTATTTTTGTTATCTTATGTTGAAACTAATATAGTTAGTTTTAAATTTATCCCAAGTTGCAATGCTTGAATATTGCATTTGGTAAGAATCTCTCTTTCACTAGTGATAGATTTATATGAACAAGTGACCCCAGAAGAATATATGAGGGAAATGATCATATATAAAATCACCATGATTTCTGCATCATGAAAATGTTATTATTTATTCTTATTTCTTCTAAAATTTATATCCTGCTTGCAGGGCCAGTGCAGAGTTTCTGGCACCTGAGGCCGGGGGCAGCTTCAGGGCTGTTGCCGCCCCCACACACGTGTGCAAAGTGCGCACACACCTGGACTGCATGATGATGTCACTGCATGTGACATCATCACACAGCATGCCACTGTGAGCCAGCCCCATTGGCGTGGCAGGCAGCTGGGATGGCTCACGGGTGGCTTCCCAGCCCTCCTGCTCAGTTGCCCCACACCACCCCAGCCACCTGCCATGCCTGGTCCACAGCTGTGTGCAGGCAGCGGCAGCATGGGGCAACTGAGTGGGAGGGCTGGGAGGATGCCCGCTCAGACTGCCCCATGCTGCTGTTGCCAGCACACACTCACGGCCGGGCGCAGCAGCTGTGGCCTGGGCACAGCAGGTGGCCATAACAGCATGCAGGAGGTTTCCCAGCCCTCCTGCTCAGCCACCAGCACTGCTGCTGCCAGCTCCGCGATGCACCCCCCCCCACCCCCTGTGCTCCTCCAGCGCCTCAGCACTCAAGGCGGCTGCTGGACCCGCCTCCATGGATGCGCCAGCCCTGCCTGCTTGATTAATTTGACACAGGCTCCCAAAACATTAGTCTCCAAATATATGAAGTAGTAATTATTATCCTATTCAATTCTATGGCAGCAAAAACCATTTTTTTTACAAAATGAAAAGGAGCTGTATGAAATTTACCAGGTCACTTTATTTTTAATGCTGCCAAATTAATCCATTACAAAACCAATCAAACCAGTATTTTAACCTGCTTTCCTTTGTTGGTGTACAGTTATATATATTCATTGTTTCCTCCCTGCAATGGTAATGCTTAACACTGTGTAAGTAAGGTAATAGGGAACAAAATTCTTAGCACTCTCGCTTAACTAACTACCACACCATGACAAACTGATATTAATGTGTAATGTAGATGTGCCCAGAGGGCACACATTCTTGGCTAGGTACTTGTGTGCTAATCTGAAAATAAATAAAACAAACAGAACAAGTACCTTTAAAAAGTTGAAAACCGTTTTACATGCTGCCTGATCAACTTTTACTAGGCAAACTATAAATAATGGACGGTGCTTGTTCCATGCTTTCCATTGCCAATAGTTTATGGATACAGGCTGGGAACTGGTATGGACTGCCCTTGACCAGAAAGGGGGGCTGCCAGGGATGAATATATGTTAGAGGTACTTCTGTTCCTCTTCAAAACCACTTTGGAGGGTATTCCTTAACAGAACTGCACCTTTAAAAGGCACGTACATTTCAGCCACCTCCTAAAATTTACTGACAAAGCTCTCTTGAAAACCTGTAAAAGCATAGTCCATATTGAAAAAGGACAATCAAGATATATTTCTTCTCCAAGAACTATATAATTGCTACAGTATATTCAGATTAAAATAAATTTGCCAAGAGTAATTGTTCTCTAAGTCAACAAATGAACTACAGGAGACAGATGATATTGTATCCAATAATGAATGACATATATATGCTCAAACAATTTATACACATTCATGATTTGTCAAGGAATCCACAGCTTCCTGTATACTTCATTTAAATGTCGTATATGTTATTTATTTTTGAAAACTGTGTTGTTAGACAACAAAATCTTTTAAAATGTTGCTGCATCTATGGCAGAGAATGAATATTTCCAAGATATAGCTTTATCTACACAGAGTAAGTTTCAGGTGGGTAGCTGTGTTAGTCTGCAGTAGAACAAAATTCAAGTCTATAGCACCATAAAAAACAACAGAATTTTCCCCCAGTTGTATAAATTTTTATGAGTTGAAGCTCATCAGTTAGAACAATAAAATTCTGTTGGTCTTTAAGGTCCTACTGGACTCAAATTTTGTTTGGCACAGTGGTACCTTTCTTTTTGAAAACACTGAACAGTTTTGAATTGTTTAACTTAGGAAACAAATATACCTGGTGCTATCATGTTTCATAAGTCCTGAACAGCCCAACTTCTAACACTTTTCTCTGATTAAAAACTTGACCAGGAGGAAAAGATTTATGAGGGCAGTCAGTGTCTTTTATCTACATGATGCCTAAAAGTCATCATTCCTTGTGCTAACATAATGCTGACATCCATTAGGGAATGGAAAGCTATCGAACATTCTGACTTCTTAAGCCATGTACCAAAATCTTCTGACATTTAAGAGATGGAGTAGAATTATACACTCCTATGATGCCCTTGGCACCTCCCCATTGGTGGGGAATTGGGGTCTGTCAGGAGCGGCTGGCTGCTGTATGGCCCAGTTCTGTGGACAGATGTCCTGGGCGGGGAACCCCTGGACAAGCCAGTCTCCCCCCTGCTGCTGTACGGCCGGGTGGGGGAGCTTTAAAGGGGTGAACCACTTTGCCTGGCCAGGCCAGGTCCCAGCCATTTGATGGATGGCTCACATCCGGGGCAGTGGGTGAATCGGCCAGACAGGTCAGAGCGGGGTCCAGGAGTGACCCCAGGGCCTGACCTGTACTGCTAGTTAGGCCCTTGCCGTAGTTGATGTTTGCATGCTGTAATTTAATAAAGTGGCCCATTTTGAACCCAAATACTGTGTCTGCCTTTCATTCCAACTGAGGGGGCAAAATGCTGACATCCATTAGGGAATGGAAAGCTATCAAACATTCTGACTTCTTGAGCCATGTACCAAAATCTTCTGACATTTAAGAGATGAAGAAGAATTATACACTCCTATGCGTGCCAATTTATACTGCTTCTGTTTCCTGTTTGCTCCTCTTGTCAGGGCTTGTTTCTGCCGCCACTGGGCGGGGCACCAGCTGGGTCAGCCCTGACATCAGAGGGGCACCAGGGATGCTGCAGGACCCTGCTCTGTGGAAGGAGGGGCGGTATACATCACCCTGACTCCCTCTCAATCCACTCGCTGGCCTGCTCAACCTGGCCTGCTCAACCTGGTCTGCTTACCCTCTGCGTCCTCGTCCTCGTCCTCGTCCTCGTCCTCGTCCTCCTCCTCGTCCTCGTCCTCCTCCTCCTCCTCCTCCCAGAACTCTCCTCCAAGCCTCCACTCTTGCACTGTTCTGCTCTCACTCCACACCATCACTCCTCACTCACACCCACCACCCCAGAGCTATTCCCAGCCAGCTTTTATAGTGTTTCCTTTCTCCACCCTGCCCTCCTTCCAGGCTTGTTCCCTCTCCTGACTTGGCCCAGCTGTGCCTTCCCTCAGGTGTTTCCCTCCTATCATTAATCCCTTCTAGGCTTCTTTGCCTTGCTGGCAGGGTGGGGTTGAGTGTGAGCCATCCCCAGCTGAGGTCTCCTTGGCCTTGCTCATGAGGAGCTGCCCCAGCCAGCTTCTGTGCTGCTGAGCTTGCCTGGCCTTGCTCGCGAGGAGCTGCCCCGGCCAGCTTCTGGGCTGCCTGTTCATTGCTGCTGGGTGGGGCTATCCATCTCCTCCCCCAGAATGCGTGTGGCAGCTCCACCTGGAGGGGTTTGGCTCCTAGCAACTCCTGAGCCGGGCTGCTGTCCTCTAGCCAGGGTGTGGCTCTGGGCTGTAGTGGCTGCTTCTCCTCCTTAGCTGGTAAGGGCTCTGTGTGGGCTGCTGCTGGGTCCCTATTCCCCCTGCTTTGGACCTTTTCCTCTGGCCTGCTTAGTCCCCTCTCTTCCCCCTGGAGGGTGGGACTGGCTGGTCTCTCCCTGCTCCCTCCAGCCCTCTGAGGCTTTGGCCTTTCGCTCCTTCCCCCTGGAGTGGGCAGGTTCTGGACCTGGTTGCTGGCTGGGGTGGTAGGGCCACTGCCTCGCGGTTGCCTCCCACTGCTCCCTCCTGGCAAGTCTGGGGGCTGGGACGCAGACCCCGGACACCTCTATCTAGATATTCCCTATGATTCCCCAGTCTATTGATAGTTTCCATTCTGAATGACATGACGTGGTTCTGAAAAGCCAACACAAAGTTTGAAGTATATTGTGACATGTTTCCAGTATGTACAGAGATCTCAGCTCACCACTTCATCCTACTGCAAAACTTCTAAACTATGAAGAGCCAGCGAGCAGTGAAAGACAAACAGCATAACAGATTCAAAGAATCAATCACAACCAAATATTCATCTTGTTTACTGCCTGTTCAGAATGCAGGAAGGAGATAGTGTGATTATACTGAAAACTCCAAACCATGGAAAGACAGCATATGAGGGACTTTGCTTAAATTTTTTTTTTGAAGTTCACTTTGTACAGGGAAATTATGACGTGTGTGTGTGTGTGTGTGTGTGTGTGTGTGTGTGTGTGTGTGTGTGTGTGGAGGAAATTGATGCACTACCTTTTTATCCCACCCTTCCACCAAGGAGTTCATGAGGACATACATTATTTTCTCTACCTTCATCTTACCTCACAATGGGTTTGATCCAGACAAGAACCTTGCAAGGTCTCTGCAAGGAATCCTGATCTTCCTGGCTCTCCCACACCTCCAGCAATCATTTCCAACCAATTGAAAGTTTATTCCCAGGCTGGAAGGGCCTGCATGGAGTAATAGCTGCACAGGTGGGGGAGTTTGCATTGGGGAGGGGGAACATGTCAAAATCATTCCCTTCTGCCTCTTGCCACTAGCTCTGCCAACTCAACAGTGTTGTGAGGTACAATAGGCTCCAGACACAAGTTTGGTTTGGGTTCCGCTGACCTAGCTCGCTTTCCCTGCACCCCTATAGCAGCTCCCAGGACATACTTATCCAAGCACTGCAGAGCCCAATTCAGATCAAGACCATAGCACAGGGGAGAAAGACTCTGAGGGAGCATTACTTGCCTTGTTGCAGAGCCATTTTGGGTGTAGAAAACAGGATGTGGAGAAAGGCTGGAATTCCTCCTCCCTAACACAATGGTCCCAATACAAATAGGGCCCTGGAGCACTTGGGTAAGTTCCCTACAGCTGTGGAGAAAGTGAGTTGACTTGTGGCCAAACATATAATGAGAGAGTAATTACCCCAAGTCATTTTAGCTTCATTGGAAAGGGAAGATGGGAAGATGGATCTCTCTATTCCTAGTCCAACACTCTGTAAATATTATACCAACTATCTCTAATCCAAGGAAGGAAGACTAAAAAGAAAGCAAGCTAGCAAATGCAGAGAGCCAGGACTCCTAAATAAACATGGGCACGAACCACAAAAAAATTGAACTGTGTGGTTCGTGGTGTTTTCACAAACCAGGAACCACAAACACCCATGAACTGAACCGGTTTGTGGGGTTTAAATGCTTAGCAGCGGCAGGGAAAGAGGCATTTAAACCCCCGGATCAGCTGCTTGTCGGGGAGATCCCTGAGAAGCAGCTGATCATATAAATAGCGGGGCTGTTTAAACGGCCGCTCCCAGCAGCGGGGAAATGGCCATTTAAACTGTAGGTGGGGCTTGGCTGGCCAGCCAGGAGTTCCTGGCTGGCCAGCCAAGCCCCGCTGTTTAAATGGCCATTTTCCCACCACTCAGAGTGGTGGGGAAATGTCCATTTAAACAGCGCGGCTTGGCTGGCTGGCTGGCTGGGAACTCCCGGAGCGCTCCGAGTGGTGGCCATTTCCCCGCCGCTCAGAGCAGTGGGGAAATGGCCATTTAAACAGCGGAGCCTGGCTGGCCAGCCGGGAACTCCTGGCTGGGCAACCAAGCCCCACTGCTTAAATGATCAGCTGCTTGTCAGGGATCTCCCTGACAAGCAGCAAATCTGCGGGTTTAAATGCTCCTTTCTCTGCTGCTTTGCAGCACCACAGAAAGGGGCATTGCTGAACCAAACGAACCAGTAGACTAGTTCATGGAAGTTCGTGGAAACGAGCTTCCACAAACCACTGGTTCACGAACCATGAACTGGGCTGGTTTGTAGGTTTTTTGGTTCGTATTCTGGTTCGTGCCCATCTCTACGCCTAAACACTTATTTATGAGCTGTCTGGCTGCTCCATCAGCAAGTAACACATCATTATTCAATGTTATCAATAAAGCCATAATTTGTTTAAACAAACTGTCAGCTCTGGTCAATGCACCTTGAAAAAACTCTAACAGTCTTGTGAAGCAATTTCTTACCTTCTACTGAAATGTCTTGAATAGCAAAGCGAAGGATGATCGTCCAAATCATACCTAGGGTCATTTTCACATTGCCGTCAACAATTTCTAAGTGAAATGAAAGAGATTTGATATTTTAGACAATTCACTGTGATCACATTGTACATGCCTGCTATACTTTCAGTTTGGTCATTTTATTCATACTTGTTTAATTTTTCAGCAAATCCATAAATCACTGCTTTTTGTATTCAGAGTCCATTCACACTTTTTGAAGGACACAGCAATTGCCTCTGTTGGGGAGCAACTCTAAGTAGGTCTACTTGGAAGTAAGTCAGGCTTGGACCCTTGGGGATCTATCCCCTAGTGTCATACTCTTGAGCTGGAAGTTGTCTCTTTATCTACCCCATATTAAATGGTTGATTTTAATTAATACTATAGTTATTTTACCACTTTCACAGCAATACTTGTCTTCTGAAAATAGTTGCATATATAGAAAAGAAACTAAACCCAGGCCATTATCACATGGCTAAAACCTCTAGGAAATTGCGGGAAACACAGGGCATGACAGCATATTCATAGCGCAATTTCCCATTTAATGGTGCAATTTCTGACGTCATTGTGCCATTAAATGGGAAATTGAGCTATGAAGACAGTGTCATGCCTCAAGTTTTGCACAATTTCCTGGAGGCATTAACAGCTGTGTGAAAACAGCCACAGTGAACAAAATGAAAATGAACACATTTAAGATGAACATAAAGTCCAATTAAATAAATAAGATTTGGCAAATGAAGCAAATATGAACAAATCCTATTAACTGGTCATTGTGGTCCCATCTAATGCTGGTTCTAAACAAGCTGAAGGGCCATCTCTTTGCCTTGATTTGAAAGGTGCTTTTTCATTCCTATTTTGTCACAGCATTCCCTCTTGAGTTATGCCTATTTGATAGCATGACAAATTGAAGTTAGTTGAAGACTTCCATTTTCAATCTTGGAATGACTTGCCTGTCAAAGAGGGAGGGAGCACACAAGCCTGACAACTGACCAAATTCATGCCCGTTACAAACAAACTCCAATTTGTTCTTGACATCTGAACCACACCATTCTGTGTTACCAGCCCACTAATTGGTACTTCAGTCCCTCTTTCCCCATATTAACTTGGATCAGTTCTTGTTTATTTTACTATATAATTGAGTAGGCGTATTTCAGACAACTCACTTTATACCCTGGTGCACCACCAGAGGGTGCTGCCATGGAGGGAAGCCTAACAAACAAACAATTCCGGGAATATGTATATAACTATCAATTTTTATATTTTTATATGGTGCAAAAGTGCAAAGTGCAAAATATGGTGCATAAATATATACAATAGTAATAAATATACAATAAATACAATAAAATTCTGATCTCTCTGTCTCAACACGCAATAAATATAATAAATATAATAAAGATACAAAATGCCAATGGTTATGAAATATATTTTCCAAGGAAGCAATGTCCATAGGCTAATTAAGTTGAAAATGTAGCAGCATGCAGATTTCCTCAAATAGAGCTCCAATGCAGATGTGCGGGAGGCATAAGGTGGGGAGTTCCAGTCCAAACTGCAAATAAGTCCACAAGTGCCGACGGGATTATGTGTGCATATTTATACAATTCCCGTTTCGTATAACATACTTCTTCATGGGCACAATAACTATGGACTGTGAACAAGAGTAAAACATAGTCAATTGCTAACTCACCAAACATAGAGAACTCTGTATACACATTCCATCTACTCACCAGCCCCCACTTCACCGGTAGCTCCAGTGCTGCTGCTTATGCCATTCTGATTCAATTTCAAAAAGCATGAATTGACAGACAGAAATCATACATAGGAGAGGACTCTCTTAATCCCAAAGCAATAATTGGATGATTGGCCAAATTACAATGAAACAAGCAACAATTACATAACAGCACAAACCTCAACACCACTTAGATCCCTTTCCGGTTTTAAAGAGACAAGTAATGTAGAATGCACCCTCAGCAAGGCAATACAGTCTATAACCCCCAATGGGTAGTGCAACGCCGGGCATCCACTAACCCAAAAAGCATGAGTAATCCACTTCACTATTGAGACCTCCTGGTGCCAAACTCCGTATTTTAAAGATCCACCTAGACTCTAGTTGCAACAGTTTCCTGGGGCCATCCTGAACCCCCTCCTGAATCATATCAACCACTGTTACCCTAAGGTCTCTAGGGTTATGCTGAAAACTCAAGAAATGTTGGACTAATGGTGCCTCTCTTACCTGATTACGGATTCTAGATATATGTTCCTGCACTCTAATTTTAAGAGGACGTGTCGTGCTGCCAACATAAATTAAAGGGCACCCGCAGCGGATCGCATATATCACATTAGATGTCCGACATGTACTAAATCCACCTGGAACGTCACGGCGTTCAGGGAACAGGTCTTCAAACTTTGTCATCAGGGCACAGACGTTACATTCCCCGCAGGGGAAGTGTCCCCTCGACGCTCGGTTAGCGGAGCTATGTGGTAAATTTTGCTGTTTGAATTCAGAGCGAGTGAGTATATCCTTAAGGTTGCGAGTTCTACGGAGACCGATCTTTGGACACATCTTGCACCCGGGAATATTATCAACAAGGTGCCAATGCTGTCGGACAATTCTGCAGATGGGGGTGGCTAGGGTGATGTAATCAATAGCCCATTTTAAATGTGTATTCCCTTCCTTAACTTTGGGAACCAGTAATTGTACACGCGATGTCCTCAATGCCCGGTTCCTGGCCGAATCAATGGCAGCCGAAGGGTATCCCCTGCTAGCCAGCGCCTTTCCTAATTTGGTGCCACTGTCCCTGAAATCCACATCCTGTGATGAATTCCGTTTCAATCTAAGGTATTGACTAATGGGAATATTATATTTTAGTCGCTGTGGATGAAACGATGAATAATGAAGGTATGAGCACCTATCCGTTTTTTTCTTAAAGGGGCGCACTCCTAGTCTCCTCTCACTACACTTGTAAATAGTCACGTCCAAATAGTTGATACATTGACCATTCCCCTGCCAAGTAAATTTAATGTCCATACTGATCGTGTTGATCCATTGACCAAACTGTTCTGCACTCTCCTGGTTTTCCATAATGGCTATGATGTCATCAATATATCGGCGGTAAAACCTAATGGTCGCCTTGAAAGGATTATTGGTATCATTCAGTATGTAATCCTTTTCTAGTTGTGACATAAATAAATTGGCGATGCTGGGGGCCGCCGCGCACCCCATCGCTACCCCCTTTGTCTGGTAATAAAATTCCCCATTGAACTTGAAGTAATTACGTTCAAGTATAATATCCAAAATGTTTAGAAGGAAAGGAGTAGAGGGGCTCTGCTGTGTCCTAGTAAGCAGTGCTGTTTGTACCACGGCTCTGGCCCCCTCATGGGGAATAGATGTATACAGGGAAGCTACATCAAGAGTCAACAAGTAGGCTGAGCTAGGTAGCTCCAATTCCTCTAATAAAGAAATAAGGTGCATGGTGTCTCGTAGGTAAGCCGCCGTTTCCACAACGAGTGGCTGTAAAAAGTTATCTAAAAACTGTGAGAGGGGTTCCAGGACCGAATTGCTCCCCGAAATGATTGGTCTCCCCGGAGGCGGAATGCCACCTTTGTGTATTTTCGGGAGCAAATAAAACACGGGATTCTTATTCTGCTCTGGCCCCCTCATGGGGAATAGATGTATACAGGGAAGCTACATCAAGAGTCAACAAGTAGGCTGAGCTAGGTAGCTCCAATTCCTCTAATAAAGAAATAAGGTGCATGGTGTCTCGTAGGTAAGCCGCCGTTTCCACAACGAGTGGCTGTAAAAAGTTATCTAAAAACTGTGAGAGGGGTTCCAGGACCGAATTGCTCCCCGAAATGATTGGTCTCCCCGGAGGCGGAATGCCACCTTTGTGTATTTTCGGGAGCAAATAAAACACGGGATTCTTATTCTGCAACCCCTTGTGTGTCTTATTATTTATTTCAAATTGGCCTAGACCCTCATCAAGGACCACTTTGATGACCCTCTTGATTTGAGGTAATGGGTTAGTGGCGATTTTCTTGTAATCAGTGGCAACCGAGAGTTGTCGAGTCGCCTCCTGAATGTAGTGAGCAGTATCTAGAATAACAATACCCCCGCCTTTATCAGCCGACTTAATGACTATTGTGTGGTCATTTTTTAAGGAATTAAGTGCTTGCCATTCCTCGCGGTCCAAATTAAACCTCCGGAATCTCCTCTCTCTCTCCAAGTCCTCAATATCTCGCAGCACCACTCTCTCAAAACAATCAATGGAGGCATCAGAGACCGATGGACAAAAGGTAGATCTGGGTCTGATAAGCCTGTCAATATCCTGTGCCCTATCGGGGAGGTTGACAAAGAACTTTCTAAGTTTAATAAGTCTAATGAGTCTGTATACGTCCAATCTAGTATTAAACCCATAGTAATTAGGGTTTAATACTACATTTTCAACTTAATTAGCCTATGGACATTGCTTCCTTGGAAAATATATTTCATAACCATTGGCATTTTGTATCTTTATTATATTTATTATATTTATTGCGTGTTGAGACAGAGAGATCAGAATTTTATTGTATTTATTGTATATTTATTACTATTGTATATATTTATGCACCATATTTTGCACTTTGCACTTTTGCACCATATAAAAATATAAAAATTGATAGTTATATACATATTCCCGGAATTGTTTGTTTGTTGTGGTTCCTTACTATCCGGGCAGATTCCCTTGTTTTGCATAGATGGAGGGAAGCCTAGGCAAGGCACCATGTCCCTGCAGAAAACATGCCATGGTGGGAAGCCCAGGCTGGGAGCAGGCTGGGAGCAGGTGGCAATGCCCACCTCCCACCTTCACCCAGCTGGTATTAGAAGTGAGGCAGGTGGCAATGCCCATCACCCAACTTAACCCAGCAGATATTAGGAGTGGAGCAGGTGGCATTGCCCACCCCCTGCCTTCACCCAGCTGGTATTAGCAGATCATATGGCAATGCCACCTCTACCTTAACACAGCTGGTATTAGGAGCTGAGCAGGTGGCAATGCCCACCACCCACATCAACCAAGTTGGTATTAGGAGCAAAGCAGGTGGCAATGCCCTCTCTCCATCTTAACCCAGCAGGTATTAGAAGCGGAGCAGGTGTCAGTGCCCTCTCCCTGCCTTAAACTAGCTGGTATCAGTAGCGGAGCAGGTGGCAATGCCTGCCCCCATCCTAACCCAGCTGGTATTAGGAGCAGACCAAGTGGCAATGCGTGCATCCTGCCTTAACCCATCTGGTATTAGGAGTGGAGCAGATGGCAATGCCTGCCCCACACCTTAACCCAGCTGGTATTAGGAGTGGAGCAGGTGGTAATGCCCTCCCCTGCCTTAACACAGCTGGTGTTAGTGGCGGAGCAGGTGGCAATGCCTACCGCCCACCTTAACCCAGCTGGTATTAGGAGCGGAACAGATGGCAATGCCCACCCCCCACACACACCTTAACCCAGATGGTATTAGGAGCGGAGCAGGTGGCAATGCCACCCCCAACCTTAACCCAGCAGGTATTAGTAGCGGAGCACTTGGCAATGCACACACCCCCTTTCATCCAGCTGTGATCAGAAGCAGAGCAGGTGGCAATGCCCACCCATTGCCTTAACCCAGCAGGTATTTGGAGTGGAGCAGGTGGCACTGCCCACCCACCCCCCACCTGAACCCAGCAGAGATCTGGAGCAGAACAGGTGACAATACCCACTCCCTTCACCCAGCTGGGATCAGGAGCAGATCAGATGGCAATGCCCGCCGTCCTTCACCCGACTGGGATCAGGAATGGAGGAGGTGCCACCTCCCGACTTAACCCAGCTGGTATTAGGAGCGGAGAAGGTGGCAATGCCCATCCCCCAACTTAACCCAGCTCATATTAGGAGTGGAGCAGGTGGCAATGCCCTTCCCTGTCTTAACCTGGCTGGTATTTGTGGTGGAGAAGGTGACAATGCTCACCCCCCACCATCACCCATTTGGGATCAGGAGTGGAGCAGGTGGCAATGCCCACCTCGCGCCTTCACCTGGCTGGGATCAGGCACAGAGCAGAAGGCAATGCCCTTCTTCCCTTCTTTCCCAGCTGGGAAAAGGAGTGGAAAAGGTGGCAATGCCCACCCTCTTCAACCTACTGGAAGAAGCTACTGAGCAGGTGGCAATGCCCCCCCTGTCTTCACCCAGCTGGAATCAAGAGCCAAGCATGCAGAAATGCCTGCCCGCCCCCAACCTGCAGGAATCAGGAACAGAGCAGGTGGCAATGCCCACACCCCCTTCAACCAGCTGGGATCAGGAGCAGAGCAGGTAGTAAAGCTCACCGCCCACCTTCACCTGTCAGAATCAGGTGTGGAGCAGGTGGCAATGCCTGTTCCTCTCTTCACCCAGCAGGGAGAAGGTGGCAATGCCCACCCCCCCCTTCACCCAGTTGGGATCATGCTCGGAACAGGCGACAATGCCTTCCTCCCTTCACCCAGCCATAGGTGCAGAACAGGAGGCAATGCCCCCCTTTACTTGGCATGTATCAGGCATGGAACAGGTAGCCCACTACCCCTTCACATGCCCGAGATCAGGCAGATCAGGTGTGGAACAGATGACAATGCCCACCCCCCACCCCGTCCTTCACCAGCCATAATCAGTGATGGAGAAGGAGTGAATGCCTGCCTGCCCTCCCCTTTCTAGAGCCCGTTGTATTTTTCCCCACAACGGGCTATGTTGCTAGTAACCAGATAAAGTAGCAACCTATCATTTAGATCTCATTCATATTGAGACAGAATTAAGGTGAAAAACAGTCACTGAAGATGCAGGTGAGAACCTGCTGTAGGTCCAAGTGAGTTCAGGCAGAGCACAGTGAAATGGCATCTAGGTCAGAGGTGTAATGCTCATCTGGAACATAGATCAGTGCCTATCTCCAATATCTAGTAGTTCAGAATTGTCTGATGATAAAGCTAGTCACAAATAAATACCAAAGCAAGATGAGAATCAGATGACCTATATTTTAATTCCAGTTTCTGTGCTTCTTGGGCTGTCATCTAGCTTTAAAAAAATTGTAGTAAGTACGGTGGAAAACCAGGGAATACACAACTGCTTGGTCCTCCCTGTCTGCCTTCAAGGTTTCAGCTAAGACCCTGGGGCTGGTAAAGACCACTTCTCTTCCCAAATCTCTCCTCCACAGCCTGGTGAAGATCTCCTCACTGACCTGTCATTTGACCCCTTATATGGACCAAACCTAATTGCACATGTGTCCAACAGCCTTCCCTGACATCCCACACCTGTATGTTTGCCTGATAGCCAGGCCAATTTGGCTCAACTGCAGCCAAAGTCACGGCTACCTGCTGCACCTGGGTAAGTCCAGGAGACGGTCCAGTCTCAGATATGGACCTTTATGTGAATGTGCGTATAAAGTGCCATCAAGTTACAGCATACTTATGGGGAGTCGGACCCCATAGGGTTTTCAAGGCAAGAAATATTTTAAATTTACAGGGAATTAACTGGCTGTTAAAAGATAAAATAGTCATTCTGATATGGAGTGGTGACAGTTTGAGAGAAAACAGAACCTGAACTGAATGTTCCTAACAGATCTCACTGGCATATTCAACCCAATCAAACCTCTAATATATCTGTAATATATCACTTAAACAGATTCTCAAAAGCCCTGTCTTCATGGCTGAAAGCCAAGCTTTACTGTTTCCACACACACACACCAAGTACCTTCTGCACCAATTGAGACAAGTTTGACGCCTTTGCTGGCTATAAAATCCAGGGCTTTGTTGACATTTGCAATTTTATGGAAGCGCATTTTTCCTCTATCTGGTTTTGGTAGTCTTTCCCCTGTAGAAAAAACAAATTGAATGGATTTATTCATTCTGACATCTGACTGCAGGCTCCCCAGGGGCTAGACTGATGGAGGGGCAATGTTTAATGCTATCTAAAACTAAATATCAATCCTTACAGGTTTCTATTCACTTCAGAACCCATGCCTGAAAAGAAATAAAAATGTACAAGTGACTTTCTTTTTGAGTATGCAGTAGCAGAACTTTAAATTAAATTGTTATATCTCTCCAAAATATGTCCATGAGTTGTATACTCATCTTCTAGCTTTATTTTTTGTTAGCATTTTAACATTTTGTGGAATATTGTAATGGTCTTCTTTGCACTTGCTCTAATTTGAATCCAGTTTTCAAGAACAAGTAACCAAAATATACGTTACATTCTTTTTGACTTATGAAAGATGGGCGGTTTAGTTTAGAATTGCCATCATTAATTTACTCAGTTCAAATGTTGTAATAGGCATTATTGTATTTTTATGGAAAATATATTGAGTGTTGAGTGGAACCCTACTTTCAGTTCAATTTGCAGCTAATTAGAGAAAAGGAATCACTAAGGAGTTCAAAAGCAACCTAGTCAAAAGCAGCCAAAATTGATTTATGAGTGAGCTGTGTATGGTTAAATGCACATAGGTTTTGAAGGATTGCTATGTATCAGTAACGATGGCAGAGATGCAGTGGTGGGTTGAAGGGGAAATTAAATCTAATATACAATGTTCGTTGCATTATTCCAGATCATAACTATACTTAATTTACAGTCTCCTTTTACCAAATTTGAATTTGTTTAACATCAAAAAATATGATTGGTTGCATTCCAATACATTTTTAAGCAGAAATTAGTCTAAGTAAATTCAATTCTGCTTGCTCCTAAGTGTGCATTAGGTTGCCCCTTAATTCGGCCCACCTGGACAGCAGCACCGCAGCTTGGACAGGGGCCGCATTTGCAGCCCCAGAAGAAGGAAAGGCAGTTGGGCATTTCCTAGGCATCTGAGGGCTTTGCTGAATGGGTGGAGCTAAAGGCATATTTGCCTGCTCTGCCCTTCCCCAGCACACAGTTGTCTTTGTTGCTCAGACCACCCACCCTCCCTATAGCAGTGCAGGATTAGCCGGTTGCTGTTTATCAGAGCCAGGTAGGAATTTTTTCTCCTCTTCCAGTTGGCATAAGGAGAGGTGTTTTTGCCTACCTTGTACTGCAGGATGGAGTCCTAGTAATTGGTACAGTGGAGCTGTAAATATTTTGGCCACTGGCAGGTTAGGATGGGAAAATGAGCGGGACAGTGACCCCCTTGGCACATACCCATTGGTGGGGAATTGGGGTCTGTCAGGTGTGACTAGTGGGCTCCACGGCAACCAGTTGCAAGGGCAGACTGCCACGTGGCTCTCCTGTACAAGTACAGGGGACTTCTGCTGTATGGCAAGGTGCTGCAGGCTTGGAGGGGGAACCATTTGCCTGGCCAGCTGGATACCAGCCATGCATTGTATGGCTCACCCCTGCAGCAGTGGGGGCTTGCCCAGACAGGTCAAGGCGGAGGTCATAGGTGACCCCAGGGCTTGACCTGTACCACTAGTTAGTTAGATCCCTTGCCGTATTGACAGTTTATGTTGAAATTAATAAAGTGGCCCAATTTTATACCCAAGCTTTGTGTCTGCAATTAATTACCAACATGTTGCTGGGCAAAAGTCACAAAGAAAAAAATCGAAACAGAAAAAACAAAATATATCAAAACCCTAATGTTGCAAGGCAATTAAGGCTTTCCTTCTTATTTTTCATTCCTTTATCTTTCTTTTTGTTGGGGGGCACCATTTCCTCCCTGCCAGAAGTATTTACAAGGAAGTACATTCAGGCAGCCATATTTTATATTCATGTCTCATGAAAGGGTTTACATTAATAAAATATTTATTTATGTATACTGGTACAACCTATTGTTGGGAACAATATGGTTTTTCTTAGCCTCATTCAGTTTTAAATAGGTTCTGCAACAATGTTTAGTATGTACTGTAAAGTTATGATGAGTGTTAGAAATACGTTGTGATGAAGAGATGACATTTACATTCACATTTCTAGAATGTGAATATTTCCTTAGCCGTTCACTTCACCGATGTGACCATAGTATACCTTGAAACATCCCCACACAATATAATTTGTTATTTGCTTCTCCTGTTAGGAAATACGCTATAGAAACTTGTTGAAATGGCTCTTATCAGATAAACTATATGATGGGAGCCAGTTTGGTGTAGTGGTTAAGAGCGCGGGACTCTAATCTGGAGAATGGGGTTTGATTCCCCACTCCTCCACTTGAAGCCAGCTGGGTGACTTTGGATCAGTCACAGCTTCTAGGAGCTCTCTCAGCCCCACCCACCTCTCAGGGTGATTATTGTTGTGGGGATAATAATGACATACTTTCTAAACTGCTCTGAGTGGGCATTAAGTTGTCCTGAAGGGCGGTATGTAAATCAAATGCTGCTGTTGTTGTTATTTAAACATACCTGAAATGACTTCCAAAAGCAGCATCAACTTAAGGCCGTTCCTGAAATCCTCTTCAATATTCTCAATCTGTGTCCCTGCTTTCCGTAGATGGGAGTTGCACCAGGCTGTAAATGTCTGTAATGACAATTATTTAAAGTGTTAGAAAGGATAGTAAATGGTTATTATAGTTTAACTGAGAAATGGGCCTGATTTTAATCAATTTTGCAGTGAACAGACATTAACATATTAAAATTTGAGAAATGCTTCAGCTATCTACTTAGCAAATACAAAACAAATCTAGTTTGTATTTACTGAATGGTCAGACTGAACATTTCTAGAATGTGAATATTTCTTAAGCCATCCACTTCACCCATGTGACCATAGTATACCTTGAAACATCCCCACACAATATAATTTGTTATTTGCTTCTCCTGTTAGGAAATACACTATAGAAACATGTTGAAATGGCTCTCGTCAGATAAATTATATGATGGGAGTTTGGAAAGAACAGGCTATCAAGTGGTAAGTACAACCACCATATTAAAAAAAGTGTCACAAGACTTAGCTATGAATATTAAAAGGAAAAAGTGACTTGTATCCAACCATCTATGCACAGAAGGGACACAGAGGTTTCCCTCATACTGCTACCTCTACTGATCCCCTGGCGTTATGGGGCCTGCACGGAGGAACAACTATGTGGATGGGGGGAAGTGGGGGGAAGAGACACAAAAGGATGAAATCTCTATCTCAGTGGAGCTGCTCTTGTGGAAGAGGGAGGAGGAGTGATATTGTCCTCTTGTTCCTCTTGCAACCCCCTGACTCTCATGGCTATTCCTTTGCTCAGGTCAGCAACCCCGGGAATGACTTTCTAGGATCAAATGGGACTGCAGAAATGAACACAGGAAAATGTCACAGTCTGTGCACTGTTTGGATACAGGCTGCTATAATTAAAATATGGAGGATGTTGGATCTATGAGGACTTTAAGGAGCTGCAGTCTTCTAAATAAAAAGAGCAATCTCTGTATGTGTGATTAGTGGTTACATGTATCTAAAGAGATAGAATGCTGGGGACAGTAGAAAATATTTTTAAAATGTTGTTCCACTTTTTAAAGCATAGGCTAGTTCCAACATGATATTTTGCACCAATAGGATAAATCCTAGGATTTCAGTGGGTTCAAGTACAAGTTTTTTCCTGAATAATTAAAATTTGTGATACAGCCTAAGAACAAACTAGATTTATTTATCATTCAAATACAACAATTACATTAGCTCAAGAGACATCCAGTGGTACAAAATATTACATTAGCATTGACACAATAACAGGGGTGGACTAGCCACAACATACAGGGAACATTCTTGGCAGGCTGCTACATTGGAGAGCCACTGGTAATGAGCAGCAACCAGAGACAAGCTCCAGTAGCTCTGTGAATGTTGCAAGAGTATAGCCTGGGGAAGGTGCGATTTGGGAGGAGGGACCACAGTGGGGTATAATGCCATACAGTTCACCTTCCAAAGCAGCCATTTTCTCTAAGGGAACCGATCTCTTTTGTCCAGAAAATGGTTATAATTCCAGGAGATCTCCAGGTCCCACTTGGAGGTTGGCAACCCTAGAATGGCCTCTGAAGCTCTGGCTTGTAGCACTATAGGAGCCACTCAACTGGGCTTGTTCCTGGGCCATCCTAAGTGCTAGCCTGTCCCCGAATAACAGTAAAATAATAGTAATGCCTGCTTATCTTGATGTATCTCTGGCATCGTACTACATAATTCCTCATATTCTCTGCTTATGGGATATTATGAATTGAATGATCACAGAATGCACTCCTCTGGCTAACCTGGCTGGGTACAGAAGATTTTGTAAATGGCCTATCCAAGATCCTTGGGCTTTGCAATGACTACCTTATCCTACATTATTCAAGACTTGAAGAAGTTATTATACCTTTACTTTCTACTATCTGTTTCTTGGAATTAAACAAGGACAAAATTATTCATAGAATACTAACCTAGACAACAGGGTTCATGAAAACCGGGCCATAAGTTTACAGTCAAAATCTGCAATCTAGTGGTGGTAAATATGTGGAAGTTAATCTCCAGTGTTCATCACACTGCTCTGCAGTTAGCAACTTTCTTATTATTCTTTATCTATTGTTCATAAATATTATTACATTGTCCAAATGAAGTTTCAAAACTGGAATTCTTTGAAGAAACTGGATCTGCTAATCTTGCCCAGTTAAGTGTCCCTCAGTAAATACAATGAGAAGATACTTTTGGATGACCCTATTAAGAGAATTGAAAGGTTGATGGTTAAACTGAAAGAATTTGGTACAGTAGGAGGCCCTAAGGTTAACAAACAGACTAAAATATTAACAAAAATATGACAATTCAAGATCAGTTGAAATTGGAAAACATAACAGGTTATAAAATTGAGAAAAAAGTAAAATATTTGGGTATTGTTTTGACAAATATGAATTGTATGTTGTATTAAAATAATTATATTAAGACCTGGAATGAAATTAAAAGAGATTTAGTAAGATGGGAGAAAATCCAATTGTCACTTTTGGGAAGAATAGCCATGATTAAAATGAATGTTTTACCTAGAATGCTATTTCTATTCCAGATAATTCCAGTTTTTACAATGGAGGCATCATTTAAACAATGGCACACAGATATATCTAGATTTATATGTCGAGGGAAAAAACTGAGGGTTAAATTTAAGGTTCTGAAGGATGCCAAGGAAAGAAGGGGACTGGGCATGCCCGATCTGAAATATTTTGCTGCAAGATGTTTTGTTTGGATGAAAGAGAGGATCTTGTTGAAAGAAGACATTTGAATCTAGAAGGGCATGACAAGATTTGGATGGCACAGTTATTTGTGGTATGATAAAACCAAGGTTAATGCAGGTTTTAATAACCATTATGTAAGGCATGCTTTGTTGAGAATTTGGAACAAATATAAACCTAGATTCTGCCCCCAAAATAACTATGTGGCTATCTCTACAAGAACTGTATCTTAGAAGGGAGATAATAAGCCTTTTGAACATGATAGTATTTTCACAGGGTGATGTCAAACTAAAATCAAGAGAGGAATTTTTAACAGAGGGATATACTGTTAATGGTTTACTTGTATGCAGATGGTGGAAAGATTTAAAGCCAATAAGAGACAATATGACTTTGATTAGTTTAAGACTGAATTTGAGACAGAATTATGTACAAATGATGAACATGTTATTGCAAACATGTATAAACTTGTGTTGAAACTGGAGACAGAAGAAGAGCAAGTCAATAATGTATGATTAAACTGAGTATGATATATTAATGGAACAAGGGGGAAATGTGTGGTTAAAATAATTGAAATTTACATTAAGGAGTCTCAAGTCTTAAGGAGAATTTTTATAAGATGATATATCGATGGTATAGGACTCCTGAGAAATTGGATAGAATGTATAAGGTACATCAAATGTATGTTGGAAATGTACTAAACATGAAAGATCATTCTTTCATATGTGGTGATCTTGTAAGTTAGCAAAAACCTTATGGAAACAAATACAATTATTGATACAGACGATTTTAAAGATTAAAATCTTTGAAATTGGAGGCATTTTTATTGGGAATGATGGACTTTCAATTGGAAAAAGTGCCAACACTTTCTTTTTATATATGCTTACAGCAGCAAAACTATTATACGCTCAAATCTAGAAGAATTCAACTTTGCCTACAATGGAGGAATGGTTGACAAAGATTTTTTTAAAAATATTTTCTAATTACTAACATCAAAACTACAAACAGAAAAAGGAAAAAGGAAACAAGGGGAGAGGGAAAAAACAACATAAGAACACAAACTACAACTACAAGTATTGAATTCCCTTCATAATACAATTATTTAAAGTTAAACTTTCTAATATGCTATTAGATTGGTAGATCTTATAAGATACAAACTACAGTCAGGATCAGGTCTTCTTCCCCCCCCTGCGTCTCGGTCTCAGTTCTCTTTGAACAGCTACAATAGCTGCGCTCACAAATGGTTGACAAAGATGCTGGAACTGGATGAGATAGCAAAGCTTACTTCACTGATCAGAAAAAAGCCAATAAATTCATTCGTTGATGAATGAAACCGTTCATAGACTATTTATATGAAATAGATAACAATGATTGGATTTCTGGATTTCTGGATTAAGGGATTTTGACATTAGGAAAAAGAGAGCTGTTAGTCGTTACTTAGAGAAAAAGTGTAGATTTGACATGATACAAATATGTGTTTTGGAGAAAATTGGAAACCTTTTAGTTTAGATTGTTTTTGTTGTTTTATTTTTGTATTATGTTTGTTTTTGTATGTTGATTAGTTGTTTTATTTTTGTTTGATAGTATATGTAGAATTGTAGTTTTTTAGGTTTGTTTTAAATTATATAAAACTGTTAATAAAAAAGAAACAATCCAGTAGCACCTCTAAGACTAACAAAATTAGTGGTAGAGTATAAGCTTTCAGGAGCCACAGCTCACTTCTTTATATACAGCTAGATTGTGAGTCCATCTGTCCTTATATCTTGAAGAGTGGAGTGATTACAGAAGCCGAATGACAATAGCCAGTGAATGACAAAGGCAGGCATGATTGAATAGGATGGGTTATGCAGAGGGGTAGAAGGTGTGGAGAAATTATGAGACAAGAAGACTTTGTCTTGATTCAGTCCAGGTGGATGCATAGTCATGAGCTTCAACTGATAACGAAGCTCAAGACTCTTGATCTTCAAGAGTTTCAGCTGATAATGAACTTCAAGAGCTTCAGTTGTTGTATAGTAACACAATTTATTAGTGTAATATATTTGCAAGGTTTCCCCATTCAGTGCTCCAGACAGTCCTTATTACAGTTCTCATACGTGAATGATGGCACAAATATAGCACAACCTTCAGGCTGTGTAGTTTCTACAGAAATGACTGTAGAAAACAGAATTATCTGTATGATTGTATGCAGGGGCTCTCCACGCTCTGTCTGCTTCTCCTTTCCAGTCAGCCCAGATTATGCTGATAAACTCAACCTCAGTTCCTCAGACTTGTGCATGAAGTCCCTTGCACCAAACTGTAGGGTAGGGAGAACCACTGTGGATGTGACAGCACATGTAAAGTAACCTTAGCCTAGTTAATTAAGAGAGAGAGAGAAAGCTCAAATAAAATCAGAGTTAGGGTAGTAGAGTAGATAGGACTAGTTGGACTAGGATCTTGGGAGACATGGGTTCAAACCCCCCTCTTCTATGGAAGCTGGCTGGGTGGCTTTCAATCATTCACACTTTCTCAGTTAACTTGTTCGGTTGGGAGGAGGGAAGAGGGAGGGAGGAGTGTTATGTTGGGAGGGAGGGTATAATCATTTATTTATTTATTATTATTATTATTTACATTATTTATAATCCTCTGTTCTTGCTGAGACTTAAGGCAGATTGCACATTGTGAGTCAGTACAATCAATTTAAAAACATTTCAATAAATAATGTAATAGAGTATATAAATGCAAATTAGCAAAGATTTAAAACCAGCAGAAATCCAACACAGAGTTGAAGAAATGCTGAAATAGAGTATTAGCAATTCTAAGACTGACATATTAAACAACGTAGGAACTACCTAGTAGGATCATACTTACAGCAACAGATAGTACATGGTAATAAAGCCTATAATCCCTATCCCTTTACTAACACGTATCTTTAAGACTGCTTCTGTATATTACAGCCCTATTATCTGAGTAAAATGTTCTCTTGAATAATTAAGCTTTGCATAGTTTGAGAAAAGCCAGGACAGTGGGAGCTTCAGGTAGGCCGTACCATAAACTGGGGGCCTCCACAGAGAATGCACATGTACGGGCAGCTGTTGATTTTGCCCATGTAGAAGGCGACACCTGTGAAAGGCTGTGCTCAGATGGGCAAAGCTGTCATGATGGAACATAGGGAGAGAGGCAGTCCTGTAGATATGATGGACCAACGCTATGTAAGAGCTTTGTATGTGATAGCCAATACCTTGAATTGAGCTTAGTAACTGATAGGTAGCCAATGGAGTTACGGCAGAATGGGAGCAATATTCATGCTCCCCCTAGCTCCTGATAATAACCAAGCTGCAGCATTCCGCACCAACTGGAGTCTCTGAGTTAACATAGAGCTCAGATTGCCAACCCCCAGGTGGGACCTGGAAATCTGTCAGAATTACAACTAGACATGGGCACAAACGGAAAAAAAAACCCCTGAACACCCTGCTCGTCGTTCGGTGACATCCACAAACAATGAACATGGACAAACATGAACTGTTCCCGGACTTGTTCGTTGTTCTTGGGGGCCAGAACCCCACCCCCACCCCAACCCCCCCTTAGCCCCCCTCAAACCCACTTACCTGGCCCTTTAAAGATCCCTTTAAACTATCAGCTGGCAGGCAGGGATTCCCCCCTGCTGCCTGCCAGCTGATAGTTTAAAGGGCCCTTTCCTGCCACGTGCAAGGAGCAGGGCCCTTTAAACACCCCACAAACTGACCTTCCCAATGTCCAATACCCACCAAATTTGCAGGGGACATAGTCCTCACTGTCCTCTGAAGCTACCCCTCATTTCTGAGAGATTGCACCCCAAGAAAGGCATGATCCATGGGTCTCCCCATTTGATGTCATTTTCTCTTCACAGTGGCAAAAACGGGACGGAAGTGCTTTGAAGGGTTAAAGCCAGAAGGAAAGCCAGAAGGAGTTCAGACAGAGTTCAGTCCCTCCTTGCCTCCAGTTGCCAAGGGGATTGATTGTAGCAGGTGCCAGACTGTCTGGCTTGTGGAACGGCTGCTGACGGCAACGGACAAGGCTTTTAACGATCACCTGTTCATTTAGGATGGGGCCTCACAAACAGCTTATTCCAGAACAGCAGATTAGGCTGTTTGTGGGTTTTTTCTGTTCGTAATGCTGTTCGTGCCCATGTCTAATTACAACTGATCTCCAGACTACAGAGATCAGTTCTCTTGAAGAAAACGGCTTGCTTTGGAGGGTGGACTCTATGGTATTATATCTCACTGGGGTCCCTTCCCTCCCCAAGGTTCCATATCCAAATCTCCAGGAATTTCTTAACCCAGACTTGGCAACCTTACATAGAGGGGGAACCTATCTACATTACAGTGCAGTGCATTATAGTAGTCAAATCCCAATGTTACCATGGCATGGATCCAGCTGGTCAGATTGGCCATGTTGAGGTAGGGAGCCATCTTCCAGGCTAGACTAAGTTTGTAGAAAGCATTTTTGCAAGCTGCCTTATCTTTCTTTTCTAGCAGTTGTGCTGGTGGTACTTTGATTCCCCCATTGGGGAGAAAAGCATGGAATAAACAAACAATTCATATTTTATCTGTATTGTCTAATGCTTTTTTGTCACTGAGCCTAAGGCTAAACGATAAAGCTAGACACCCTTGCTGAGTGTTAAACAATGGCTTTCAAGAAGAATTCTGAGGACGTGAAAGTCAGGATGACTTTTGTATTCATTTCATATGGTCATTTCTGAGGGTCATAGGAGATACACATTTACCACATTTCCAGCTGTGATTTTTCTCTCTATGTCAGTGGCATCTACTTTTCATTATGCATTTCTGATTATGAAACAAGTCAGTACTTAACACATCACTCCAAAGCTTTAAGCAGCTTTCAGTGGCATGCAGTTGTCTATATGATTGTGTTACGTGGAACACCTCTATACGCCTGTGTGTCGGGGCAGTAGTCACACTCAAACACTTCATGGAGAAAACAGCATCAGGGAGTATGGTATGTGTGCTTTTGAAGCAGCCCAGAGAAGCAAATGAACAGAGCCAACTCTAATGCCTTTCATGTTATGTAGTCCTCTTTCTTGAGCCTTCATTCTTCCCATTTGTTGAGAGTACAAACTGCGGGCTCTGACTAATCTGTACTATTAATAGTCAACAAGCAACTATTCAAAATATGCTCAGGTCTTGAAGATCAAGCTGCAGTCACATAGCACAATACTCTGCAAATCTCTAATCCCTTGAGACTGGAAATAGTACTGCATTAATTAGATACGATCCTCCTCCCCTTTTTTTCATTGTTCAACACATGAGAACACAGTGGGGTATCATATGGCAATGAAATGCCACATGGAAATTGAAAATCTATGTGTCAACAGTAGTGTAGATAGACACATGAAAAACTGGAGTTTTCAGTTTTACACTTAGCTGCCCAAGCTGCCAGTTAAAACTAAATATGACACTTGTTAATCGAATTGTTAGGGATTATTCTATGACCAATAAGACCTTGAATAAACTTTAGGTTTATGGGGTTCTAGGTCTCAAATAGAAGACCAGAGCAAGAAAGGGTCTATGGAGGAAATTGAGCATAAGAATGTAGCTAACCAACACTATTTGTATGGCAACTGTTTGACGGGATTTCAATTATTAAAAGCAAGAACAGCAATATCAACAGTTCAGTTAAAAAGAACTAAATATATCTAGGTATGTCTTTAAAAGTCCTAAAGCAATAGATACCTTTGACGGCAATCCTATCCATTAAGGGACCAATAAATGTCATAAGGGAAGTTAGGGAATTCTAGATGATTATTTTACAGAACACCAAATGCACGGTTGTTGTTACTCATTTGTTTCAGGAGACAGCTGTCTTTCCTGAAGACAAACTACAGCTTTCAGTTGCAGAGAAAATGTGATTTCTATTCACTCACCTAGCTAGAGAATCAGTGATGCTAGGGAATGCTACATGTATGAAGCCTGTGACTTTGTAGGCCTAACATCCGTAATGGTGAAGACGCATCAATAACCATTTTGTGGGAAAAAATACTATTCTTTAAAAGCTGCAGTGCTCACTTAATAGTGCATGCTGTATGATTTATGTCCCTTCTGCTCAGTTCTAGCATAGGCAAAAATAACTGGTGACCCAGTAAGGCCAATGCAGCCTTGTATTGTGGACTGCCAGGTGCTTGACAACCCACCTATTTTAGTAGGCAAGAAAATCGGAGGCTGGCTGTGTTTAGTTTGGCAAGCTATGCAGATCTGCACTGTTTCCAACACTTTGAATGGCTGTTTATCCCATATTGGCCTTTAAACAGAGCTACTACCGCATGAGAAAAGTGGCAGAAAGATACATACAAACAACCGACAAGAAAAATAAAAGGAAATATTATATTGATTTGACACATCCTGAACACTATTTTTGTTTTAAATATCTCTCCTCCCCTGTAGAATTAATGGGTGTAATGTTTTCTCAAAAGTTAGTGAAAATCATAAATCAATATATCTAATTCTCAACCTGGGCCGTCATCACACGGGCATCTGTTCCGTTAAATTTACAGCATATAGCGTCATCGCTGATATCGGCACAGTAATGTTTCTTTGGGTCACCTCGCGTTTCTTCGTGCTCCCAGCTGTCCACACCTAAGCGCTCTGTTCCGTTCTCTCTAATGGGCGCAGAAGCAGCTCCTACCCCCCTTTTCTAAAAAAGTTTTTGGCGTTTAATTCTGCTATAACGGAATAACATTAGATAAACATGCCAGTAGCCCAACCCAGAATGACACTGATAGGTTGCCCTTTTTTCCCGCCCATGGAGTGGCCAGAACATTGGTTGACCCTTTTACTTTTCCAATTTTGAAATTATATAAATAGCCCTTTCTCTAATGGCAATTCAGTCATTTTTACTTGTTTTCTTCAGCAGAAAATTTTCATTGTGTGATGTCATTATAGCGATATAAGGACATTATTACAAAAAAAAGGGGGAGTTGCGGGAGAAATGGATTCTGGGATTGAGGAGAGAAAAAAAGGGTGGGCCTATGGTGTGGCGAGGCGAAAAACATCTATGTGAGGCATTCACACTGAGGCGCAAAATATTGCGACTATCAAGCACAAAGCAGAAGAGAGAAAATCGCATCAGTGTTGGAATAAGGTGGGTGTTTGCCAGGAAATGGCGCCATTTTCGTGCTAAATAGAAGCCCGTGTGACAACGGCCCTGGTCAAATCTGTGGATACTTAAATCTGGAGACTAGAGACATGAACAGACAAAGTAGAGCTATGCAATCTGGTCCGGGGGGAGGAGCACTGGAGTGGGCTACTGGAGAGGTGAGTGTTTTCCCTTGCCTTTCCTAAACTGCGAGGGTAAAAATTGACTGTTTTCTCTCTCTCTCTCTCTCTCTCTCTCTCTCTCTCTCTCTCTCTCTCTCTGTCTCTCTGTGTGACACAGAGAGAGAGAGAGAGAGAGAGAGAGAGAGAGAGAGAGAGAACAGGGATTGAGAGGAAGCTGGTGTTTTGGCCTGAGAGTGAGTGGTGAGCTTAGCTTGCAAGGAAGAGGTTTTCTCCTTGTCTCTCCCTAGTACAGCTAATTCAGGAGGGCTTGTCTGCTTGGGAGTGATTGCTGCCCCACCTTCTGCTATTGTCAGGGGCAGGGGCTGTGGGCTTTTCACATTTAAAGGCTTCCTCCTTGCCAGAGGTGTGAGCCTTTGGAACAAGCCTAAGGGTGAGTGCCAAAGGGCTCTTGGCCTGCTGCTCTTAGCCTGTGGACCCTGTAAGTTCCACCCCCCTACTTTGTAACATATAGACTCCCCTAATTGTGCTATCACTTTTGCTTTCAGGAGACATTCGATCAGGTGTTTTGGGCTAGGGTTTCTCACAGAAAGTAGAGTCCAGGGGGGAAATCTATTTTGTACAGCAGTCATAAGCAAACTTTTTTAAAAAGAGGACGATGGCTATTGAAGGACCATTTCCAGTTACCTGCCAAGGGAATGCCATATTTATCTTCCTTTCAGAGGACAAGATAGACTTCATATGTCAAAAGTGCAAGCTGATAGTTCAAGCTAGAAGAAAAAGTGAAGAGCCTGAACATATTGGTACTCTTCAAGAGATCAAAATAGGAGAGGATTTCATCAACAAAAGTCTTCAGGCCCTGCAAAGGGATGGAGAGACTGGTGGAGGGGACAATAAAACAGAATATGTTCTGAATGAAACTCAGAGATCAAAACCACAAGCCAGAATGAGCAAGAGAGCACTCAGAGACAATGAAAGTTATTCAATGGACAAGAATGCTGGAAGAGAAAGGAGCGAGTGAAGGGTTAGCTCTCTTAAGAGCTGTTGAAGGCTCAAGCTATCAGCATCCCAGCAAGACAGAAATGTGGCAGGGGATCTAAGAAGTCAGTGTGGATAAACAGAGAGCTCTGTGATCTAAGAAGGAAAAGAGATGTTCAAGAAATGGAAGGAAATGCATCCAAAGAAGAGAATCTAGGGATAGCTAAGCATTGTAGGGTAGCTGTCACAGAGGCCAAAACTCAGAATGAGCTGGGTGCGAGAGACTCGCCACAACAAAAATATATTCTTCAGATATATGAGGAACAAATGGAAGGAGGAGGGGGCAATAACCCATTGCTGGATGAAAATGGAGAAACTCTGACAGAGGACAGACAAAAGGCAGAAAGGCTCAATGCCTACTTCGACTCAGTTTTCTCTCTGGAGAGAACAGGCCCACCTAGAGATGGTAGTGGGCAAAGCATGTCTTTGAGGCTGCTGGTTGACATGGGCAGAAGAGTTGTGGAGAAGCACCTAGCTGTACTGGATGTGTACAAATCTCCTAGGCCAGATGGTGTATGCCCAAGAGTTCTTAAAGAACTTTCAAACGAGCTTTCAGACCCTTTGAGAGCAATCCAAACAGCTCTACTCAGAATCCTACTCAAGTCAACTCAATGGAACTTATTCGCAGGTAAGTGTCCTTAGGATTATACTGTTTGTCAATCATCTTCCAGGCCTCTTGGAGGACAGGTGATGTGCCAGAAGACTGGAAGAGAGCAAATGTCATCCCAATCTTCAAGAAACTGAATAAGGATGTTCCTGGGAACTACAAGCCAGTCAGTCTGACTTCTGCCCCAGAGAAAATACTGGAAGAAATATTGAAGGCGTCAGTTTGCAAGCATCTGGTGGATAACATGGTGATACAGGGAACTCAGCATGGATTTGTCCCCAACAGGTCCGGCCAGACCAACCTCATCTTCTTTTATGATCGAGTGACAGGCTTACTGGATCATGGGAATGCTGTCAATGTAGTTCATCTGGATCTCAGAAAAAGCTTTCAACAAGGTTCTCCATGATGTTCTGATAGTTTATCAGGAATGGAAAGGTTTCTCAGAAGCAGAATCTGCCCCACCATTCATATCAGATCCAGACAGGTTAGCATGACCACAGTGGACATAGTTAAGGATATTTATCAAGGAAGTCATGTACCTCAACAATAAAGATTCCTATCTGTACCTGGACACCCAAAATTAAGCAATTTCTTACTCATTGGTTTCCCACTGCACAGCCAAGTACCATGCTCCCTAATCATAGCCAGAAGTAAAGAGCATGAGCCAATCTAAAAGTTTGCACGTACCACGTATTCATAGTAAACAGCTTAATTTGCATTTTGTGTAGGTAACTCCAGAAATGTGTTTCATTGGATTGCCATTTGTTTTCCCTATCTCTCTTTCATTCCTTTTCCTTTGTATCCCCTGCTTTTTGTTTTTTTCTTTGGGCTCCACTTAACTTTTCTGTAGTTGCATATTCCCTTTTTCTGCTGGCTCCCTCTCTACCCATTACCTCCTTTTTGGGACCCCTCTTCCTTTTTTTGGGAAAAGTCCAACCCACCTTGTTGGAGTTCCAGTTTTCTTTACCACCCTCCTCATTTAAACATACACTAGCACACATAGGGGATTCACACATCACTACAATCTCTGGTGAATAGCAGGCCTAGATCTATAACTGCTTGTGGTATGGACTGTGTGCAAGTGAATATTCCACTGACTGTGTTTTACATTCTGTTCTTCACGTTTTGTGCTCTCGTTTCAAGTCCACTGTTTATTGATCTGCTGGTAGTGAAACACCATTCCAGTTCCTAATTGTGTGGGTCCATCTTTGCTGCTCTTTATGGTATGAGAAGTGTGAAAGCTAGCACCTCAGTGTGTTATTCTGTAATGTTTATAGTGTATTTTCTGACACGTGTTTTTATTGCTCTACCATTGTTCATCTATTTAGTAATAGTAAAGCCTCTTTAAGATCCTTGAGTGTTTTGTCTCATTAATTCCCTACTGTGAAAGCTTTGGTTTGGTTAATTCCCCACTGTGTTAGTCTAGACACTGGGAGGCAGAGAGTCCAGGGCTCTCACTCCCTTCCATCCCACTTCCACTGTTAGTTCTGAGAATAACGCCCTCGATGGGACCCCAGTGTATATAGGAAGAGATTTCTGTTTTTATGTTAACCCTGTAGGTGCCGCTCTGCACTCTAATATGTGCTCAGAGTCCTGTCATTAGTGAAGGGGTGCAGACATGTGTAGCCATCCAGGTAACATCACCACATGAAAGCCAGTGTGGTGTAGTGGTTAGTTTTAAACTAGGATTCAGGGCACCCAGGTTCAAATTTTAACTCTGCTGTGGAAACTCATGTGGTGACCTCAGGCCAGTTACACACTCTGAGCCTAACCTACCTTGCAGGATTGTTGTGAGGATAAAATGGAGGAGAGGAGAATGATGTAAGCTGCTTTGAGATGGTGGACTGTAAATGAAATAAAAAAAATATAGATGAAGTTGGGGGCAGATAAAAGGTTGGTGAGTGTGTGGAAAGAAGAAAAGAAGCAGGGAAAGTGGAGGATATGAGGGTTGTAAGGGGGTTGAAAAGAGGAAATAGTGTGGGGAAAGGGATACAAGGGCAAGTGAGGTGCTCCCTGCAAATCCTTGTGGATTTCCCACTGAGCGGTTCCCATGCTCAGAATTTTCCTAGGAGAGGCTGCCGGAGAGGGAATTATGCAAAACTGAAGAAAGGGGAGAAGATAAAGGTAACTGGCTGGTGGAAGGAAAGGAAAGAAGAAAGCAAGAAAAGGGGAAAGGCTATGGGAACCTTCAGGGAAGAGGAAGAAGAAATAGCGAGGAAGTGGAAAATGAGATGCCCTCCACAAGTCCTTGTAGTTTCCCCTCCTGTAATACCTTTTATTCTTCTTAGATCTATATTATTTTATTTATTGCATTTCTAGACCGCCCTCCCCATCAGACGAGCTCATCTATATACAGATGAGCATACTTCATTATCGACCTCAAGTACTTTTGTGATAAATTTCATGTTTTAGTCCAGACTGTCACGATATGTCCCCTACTACATCATCATTCAGTATCATGTTCTTCTCTGACAGAACTATATGTAGATTATCTGTCAGAGGCATGGGTCCTGTGTAGTTAGAGGGCAGACAAGTTCTTTTTCCTGAATAATAACCAATACAGAATTAAAAATGTATATAATCCAAACACCAAAATTCATTTGGCCACTTGGTTTGGTTTTATATGTAACCACACAAGGTTGGAAGTGGTGGTCGCTGTCCCATTCCAGGTATCCTTCCCAAACCTGTTGATGCTCCATCTGATAGTATACAGATTGGTAACCTCTGGCTCCATATCTTTGTAATGTTGAGCTGAGTGAGCACTTCAAAGTAAAGCATGTGAAAGTGGCATATTTGTTGTATGTATTACAATGGAACAACCCCCCCCCCAAATTTGTGTATATTGGTTTAGTCTCATGAGGTGGAGTCCCTGCACAGTGAGTTCTGTTCCTTAAAACTGTAGCTTGTATGAGCTCCCTTATCCTGAAACCCGTTGCTCCCATCTCTGTATCTCCTTGTTTTGAACACACCCATCTCTATTGTGTGAACTTCAAAATAATACCATATTTTGTTTGGGGAAGTGGTACTGGGAGAAGTGGGTGTTTAACCCTTTCCTCTGGTGTTCTTTCCCAGATGCTGCATTTAGTTCTACATGGCAAAGAAGACAGGTAGAACATCTGTGAAGCCTCTGCAGATCTGAGTGCAGGGGGGAGGTGAGAGGAAGGTGTTAAAGGCACCACTTTCTCCAGTTTTCAAAGCAGTTTCATGTGGCTGCTGTGAGAAATCCTGAATCAACTTTTCCCACATCTGAGCCTCATGGAGAGGGAGAAAAAAACCCCACAGCAGTTGAATTGAAAAAAAAGGTCACAAAGATTTTGTCAACTACAACATGATCCATTTTTAATCTATTCTTGTTATAGTTCAAATAATGCATTCTGAGTCTTTTGTTATTGTTGGCATGTTGATATGAAGCTCTTGTCAACTGCAAAGACATTGGGAGGATCAGGTTGCCCATTTGAACTTGTTCAATTTTATATGGGCATTATGAAAGCATCCCCCCCTTTTCCTAGTATGCTTCATCATAATATCCAAAATATACACATCATAAAGATGTGCAAATGCAGGGTTTTATCCACCATACATACCTCCAGTGCTAAATGTATCCAGAGAAGGGAGCTTTGACTCTCGAAAGCTCATACCCTGGAACTTTAATTGGTCTTTAAGGTGCTACTCGATCTAAATCTTGCACTTCTACTGCAGACCAACACAGCTACCCACCTGAAATGCTATAAAGTTTGGAATATTTAGCCAGCCCTTTGAAGCATGCCTGTAAACTATTAATAGAATATGCTGTACATTCTAACTTCAGCCACAGCTCTGTAAGCACCACTGGAATTCCCTAGAAAAAGAAATGATGTTGCAGCTGTTCCTTATGGAAATTATTGATGAGAGACAGAGAGCTGGTAACCAAGAAGACCATTAAACCCTCCCTGGTGGAACAAGGGTGCCTAATTAACATAACAAAGGAAAACTGCGGTTATGGATGAATATGTGTTCTCTGTGCCTTAGCCTAGCCCTACAACAACCACCTCGATCTCTCCAGAACAAGCCCTTCAGATACAAAGTCAGCTATTTTTGACCCAGGTTGTCCCACAAGGCTGGGGATTGTATGTGAGTGATGGTGAGGTTCCCAGTCACATAGAATCACTTCACTGGAAAGCAAATCCCACACAGCTGTAACCAAAGGACACCTTTAATGGCTAGTATTTGTGGATTCCTTCCAAAAGCCACACTCCTACTTGCTGCCCCATCACAAGCAGAAACTTGAATAGTTCTTGCTAGAAAGAGAGGATGTCTGCAGGCTCAATAGCTTGGCAGGTCTGAGGGCAGAAGTATATACTGTGTACTTTCATTATTCTTGTTTAGGACTTTTCCCCATGAAATACCGTAGCTGGGACTGGACTTTGAGTAAGAAAACTGGCTGGAGTGGGAGGAATATTTTTCTATTTTAAAAAAAAGAACACTAAGAGAAAAAGTAAAGCAGTCCTCTGCTTCTTGTGACAGTCACATTTAGAAAGAAAGAAAGAAAGAAAGAAAGAAAGAAAGAAAGAAAGAAAGAAAGAAAGAAAGAAAGAAAGAAAGAAAGAAAGAAAGAAAGAAAGAAAGATCCATGTCACTCTCGGAGGTGCTACTCGACTCCTGTTTCATTTCTCAGTAAGAGTGAGGACTATAACTGAAGTAAATAAATGAATAAATAAAATAGCTCTGTCCCATTCATCTTTTATGTATGTATTATTTTTGTTAACTAATCAAACAAACAACACTACAGCTTAGAAAGGGGAAAATCTGAGGAATAAGGATACAAGATAGGATAAGTGAATTAATAGTGCCTCTCTATGAACACTTTCCTGGGAGTAAGCCCCACTGAATAGACTTGAGTATGATTGTTAGTAAGGTTGCTGAATGCTGACTGTGACTATGTAAAGTTCTGGAGATTTGTGGATGAAGCTGAGGGGCAACAGAGTTTAAGGAAGGAGCTCAGTTGGGATATAATCACATAGAAATGATAGAGTCCACCCACGGAAGCTGCCATTTTCTCCAGGTCATAGATCCAGAGGAGTTAGCCATGTTAGTCTGTAGTAGCAAAATAGTTAAGAGTCGAGTAGCTCTTTTAAGGCTAACCAACTCTATTGTAGCATAAGCTTTGGAGAGCCACATCTCTCTTCATCAATTGCATCTGATGAAGAGAGCTGTGCTTTTGAAAGCTTATGCTACAACAAAGTTGGTTAGTCTTAAAGGTGCTACTGGTGTCTTTACTATTTTCTCCAGGGGAATTGATCTTTGTGGTCTAGAGACCAGTCATAACTCCAGGAGAAGTTGTGAGTCAATCTGCCTAGGATTGCTGTCTAAGGAGAAAAGGACACCCTGGCCGTTTCCACACGGCTTACTTTATTCTGCAAAATAGCGAAATCTCGCGAGAAGATGCTGTTATCGTGTGAGAAGACGTGATAACAGAGTCTTCTTGCAAGATTTTGCGCGAGATTTCGCTATTTTGCAGAATAAGGTAAGCCGTGTGGAAACGGCCCCTTTCAGCCCACCCCTTCCCTATGTTTGAGCCCTGAAGGTAGTTACATATCTTTTAAATTTCACTGTCATGCAGATGTGGAAGCTGTGGTGGCTTGATGTGCAAGGCTGAGAGAAGCTGCATCTATTCAAGTTCACTGCTGCACACAGGTATTAAAGGTACAGGAATTATGAGCCAAGCTACAAGATTCTAATTACAGGAGGAGGATCACGTGAAGGGAGTCACAATGTTAGCCAGGAAGCTGAGTTTTAAAAGAGATCGGAAGGCTTTGTTAATTTCCCCTCTCTTCAGAGCCAGGGAGATCTGCTCAGAGGGTTTGTTAATTTCCTCTTGGCCTCCTGAAGGCTCTGCCAGTTTTACCTCCCCTTCTAAGAAATGAAGAAGAAATAAACAAACCTTCTGAGCAGCAATCTCCCTGCCTCTGTAGAGAGAGGAAATGGACAAAGCCTTCCAATCTCTTTTAAAACTCAGCTTTCTGGGTAACATTGTGACTCCCTTCACATGCTCCTCCTCGTGTAATTCATCTCTTGTAGCTTAACTCTATGTCTCCCATTGTATTTGGTAGGCCTGGAGAAAGAAAAAAGCCCTGTCCATTTAATAGAGGCTTCATTTTGTTTGTTAGTGTATTTATTTGCTTTATTTATTCCTTGCCTTTCATTCCAGTAGGGACCAAAAGTGGCTTTCATAGATCTCTTGTCCTCCATATTATACATCTGGCTCTGAAGCATTTCATGATATGGAAGTAAAAAAACATCATCTTCCCAGGGTGGTCTTAAAATTGCAGTGATGTGAGGGGAGCTGGTGATCTTTAACATATCACTGAACTATGGTCTGTGCTCTACACATCCAGCAGGAAGAAGAGTCCTGAGGCAGCAGAATAGACTGTCTGACTTCTTTTACATGCTCCTCCTCACACACTCATTCACTCATCCCCCTCCCATAAGTAGAAAACTAGGCCAGCAGACCTTTCCCTTAATGTATTACTTCTTGGAAATCATGACAATTAAAGAAGTATCAAGCCAATATAACTTTGTAGTGTAGAAATGTCCTGTGCAGGTTAGATTGCAGGGTCAGCTACTAAAATCTTGGTGTCTGCAAAGATTCCACTTATTTTGATCCTGCACCAGCTAATACATAATCACAGAGGTTTGCCCATAGTCACACCTGGATCCGCAGCTAAATGTATCCACTGATATTATTTATTTATTCATTCATTCATTTATTTATTTGTATTATTTATATTCCGCCTTTCTCACTGAGACTCAAGGCGGATTACATATAGTGTGAGATTAGTACAATTAGTGGCAAGGACAAGGGCAGGCATTTCCATACAGTGTCGAGAACATTTCCATAAACAATGTCGTAGGGAAAATGAATAGAGTTTCAAGAACATTTGCAGAGCTGATTGGTTACATTACATTCAGAAGCTCATCTTCTTTTCATCTAGGGAGTCCCAATCAAGCTAGTGAAGTGTGCATTGAGAACTGCTTCTGCACATCTCTCTCTTTCTCTGGAATGGGGCGATAGACATTTCAGCCATGCCCTGAAACCATGGCCTGAAAACAGCAATAAAGCCTATGGATGGATCATTGCTATGGATGGATCATTGCTGTATTATACTGAAGATCTGAATTAAGAGCAGTTTACTGAATTTTAATTCATCAAATGTTTGGTTGCAACTTTAATAAAAGTTTTCATATATAAGAATGTTCTGTTTCTGGTCTTAAAATCTGCCTTCTGATTCCTTCCTACTGTTCTTTGACATCCCATGATTCTCTCAGAATGTTTCCTGAACTACTTAGTGTGCAATTAGTGGGCTGTTCTTTGGGATTGCTTTAGGGGGGTTGGGGGGGGAGGGGTTCTGTTTTTATTATGTAGTTGATCTAACAAAAAACATATGAGTTAAGCATGCTTCTGATGGAATTCAGTGGACTTCAATGCTCTTAACTCTTTGCTAGGTTGTGGCATTCAAGATAATGAAAATAAAAACCTTTTTTAAAGAAAGAGATTCATGATTAACGGACCCCATTCATAAAACAGATTAATAATGAGGTTTATGTGGCTACATTGGATAAAAAGTTTGTGCTTCTCCATTATGCAACGCTTCTATTCAAAGTTAAAATGATCGATAAATACAATTCCACTGCGGAGTCTCTGAAACTCAAAATTCTGCACTAGAGAACCAGAATCACTGCAGAGCAGGATGCTCTACAAACTAGAGTTATAATTAGGCGTTGCATCCATTGTAATCCTAAGGACGTCATCATGTGTTACCAGCAACTGTTGACAGATCTCATACCATGCATATCCTGAAATGGCAAGTCGGGAGAGGGCATCTCACAATAGAAACAATGGCATTTATTTTTGTCTTGTTCCAAGATTGTCTCATAGTACATGTATGCTAGCCAACTGCCAGGCTTGCTGGGAGATCACTGTTCAATATTATGTTACTAGTTTGTACAAAGCTCTGCCACCCTGCATCTATAACCTTCTCATCATACATATGAATATCAGGAATGTACTGGGTGGAACTTATTTTAGCACTAAGAAGCTGAGTCTGACTCCCTATCTTTTCAAAGCCATCAGTCTTTCTACTGAAAAAGTGAGTTGTTCCTGGGAAAACAAATGTGACAGTCCAAGCCAAGGAAAGAGAATGCCTTCTTTTCAAGTTTACTTATAGATGCGTATGTTCATGTAACCTTTGTTTTAAATGCCCAGGGCGATGTAAAAGTAAGCGATGCAATCCACCACCCACTGCTGCTACATAACCATTGTTCACATCAGTCAGGCCCACTGAAATGAATGGCAGTATTATTAGATTAAACTACTGTCCAGTTGGAGTAGGAAAAATCGTGATTTAGTAAAATGTAAGGATTCAAAATACAGATTACATTTTCACTGTTGTGGCAACTCTTTCAGATGAGACAAGTAGAGTTTAAAAAATAAATAATGTTGTCTTCAGTGTCATAAAATCAGAATTTCAGGTAAGGCCATCTATATCGCTCAGGAATCAGGGTGAGTAAAGTAGAGAAAATATATCTGTCCACAATCCAAAGAAAAGTAATGTTAAACTGCTGAAATGAATAGTAATTATGCTTAGTCGCAGCTAACTTGCCCTTGTGATTTCAACAAGGTTTAACTGCATCTAACTTTCTCCAGGTTGGGGTATGGGAATTTATGTGAATAGCCAACGAGGTGTAGTGGTGAGTGTGTGTGGGACTGGAGGGTGGGGCTGAGTTCTAATTCCTACTCTGCCATGGAAGTTCAGTGGCTAACCTTGAACCAGTCACTCTCTCCCAGCTTAACCCTCCTCACAGGGTTGTTGTGAACATGGAAGAAAGTGAGCTCTGTCTACTGCTGCCCTAATGTGATGATTTCAAGCAACTTCTTATTTTGTCTTAGTAGAAATGGAGCAACAAGCTCATCCAGGATTGCAGAGCCGACATAATCATAGCGCAGCATGTAGGCTGCTTGGTTGCCTGCCTGTGTATCATCACTCCTTGCTTGTCCGTCATGCACTGATTCCTTATTCAAATAATCCTCTTGTGTTTCAAAATAAATGTTGCTTTGAAAATAATTTGTATCAACTTGCTTGTATATTACAAATGTAGAAGGTTTAGAAGATTTGAAGTCTCATGTTCCCAGTTAACAATCACCTCATGATAATCTACTTCAAATCATTTTAGAAAAAGGCGGGAACCTTAGAAGACAGTGGGTGAGTTCAAAAAATGTTTAAGACAGCCCATGTATGAAAATTACAAATAAAGAAGGAAAGGGAAAATTCTCCTGGGCAGCTCCTAAAAAAATTAGCTAAAGCTAATTTTGCACATTCTCATTCATTTCCTTTGGAGCTTCAGCAGGGGGACTTCCCAGGGGGTTGTAACCAAATTTGATGAAATTGTATATTTTATTGGGTGTTCTTCTGTGGTATACTAATATGTACCCTATCAAGCTTTGTAATCTGGTTGGTCAAAGCACATCAAAGTGTCATGCTTTGCAAATAAATTACTTGCATGTTCCTTTTCCATGTGAAATCCCAGCAATGTATTAATATTCTCCCCTTCCTCTAAGCAGTGCTGAACACTCACATTTTATACTCACAACAACTCTGTGTGGTAGGTCTGGTTAGAGAAGACTGACTGCTTCAAGGTCACCCAGGAAGCTTCATGGTAGAGTAGGGGATTGAACCTAGGTGTCTTTGGACCTGTTCCAGCACTGTAATCATTATGCCACATGGACTGTCTACAGGCATCTACTGAACTACTGCTGACTGACTCTTGGAAAGCTTTGTGGCAATGCTTAAAATTCTCAGCCTATGAACATTGGAAATTCCAAACTTGGGGACAGGAGGAAGCAGACAAGCAATGGCTTTACAGCATGCCCAGTCTCAGTGCTCATTTCAACTCATTTCCAGGGTTGTGTGCATTGTGGATTTTATTCCCTCTGGCCAAGATGATAACAATAGTCTATATAAAATCATTTTACAAGACACAACCAGGAGCCATAAATTGGGCATGTAATTCCCATGCAGCCAGTCTAAGACCACTGAAATCAATAGGCTTAGACTGGAGTAACTCTGTTTAGGATTGCACTCTAAACCTAAGAATCCCATTGAACAGTGCTCAGATTTTTTATAGATTCACTGCAATATGGCCAGTATTTTAACAGATGTCTTGCTACTAGGGCTGTAACTAAATACCAAAATACATATCCTGAGACTACATTCTGTACTGACTCTAATCTAAACTGCAACTGAGCATTAAACAGATTAGCAGAACTACCTCTGTAAAAATGCATTAAAAATCTGCATTTTAAAAAATAAAGGTTTTTCCCTGACCTTCCTTTGCTGTTTCTCCCACGCAGGGTCCAGGAGCAGGTCTCTGTCCCATTCTTCCTCTTGGTTCATGTACTCATCTTCTTCATACTCATAGTTGTAATGCATGACAGTTTCTATTTGGTTTGTCATCTTGCTTAAGGATCAGATTCAGTTTCACACCTCTTCTTAGTTCTTAATAACTCTCAGATTTATTTTTTTAAATCTTGCAACCAAGCAAAGAAATTGTTCTCTTTTCTTGTTTCTAGACAGAGAGGTCTGTATATTGCCTTGCTGGTGTGCCAGGGAAAAGTTGTCAGATTGAAGGTCAGAACTTGCCTTTACTTCCTCCCTCTCCTGCCCCTGGACAGTTACTGCTGCTGCTGTGATTCTCTCCAAGAAAGCCCAAAGCTCACGCCTAGGGCTGCCGCTTCTGCTTATTATCCCTGGTCTGCCTTGTCACATGATGCTGCTGCTGCTGCTGCCGGGACCATCCACCCCTCCCCTCTTGTTCAAACCCCTCATTTATTGATTACCTCAACAGGCAACACAACTCCTGCCTTTAGAAGCTAGTGAATGTAAGCTTGCTGAGCAGCGGCTTTATCGCCTTTGATGTGAAAATGTTACTATTTTCACATAGGAACATGTCTCTGGAAATGCCTCCAATCTCTCCAGTGATGGAAATGCCATTTCTCATGTCCTGGACAGTATTTTTTCCAGGATGCTGTAAATCATTATCAGATCACATTAGGACATACTCACATACTGCTGTCTATCCAAAAATTCAGGGAAAAGGTCATTCTTGTTTTAGCTCAAAACTATACTCTAAGCAGAACCACAAGTGACAAAAGGCACAGATTGGACACTTGTCTGCTTCCCTCAAGTTTTGATGGGAAATGTAGGCAGCTTGGCGGAATGTTGGACAAGTGACAGTTGAAAAGTCCATTGGACAGCAGTCAGAGAGCCAAGCTTCAAGACTAGGATGCCTACATTTCCCATCAAAACTTGAGGGAAACTGACAAGTGTCCAATCTGTGCCTTTTGTCACTTGTGGTTCTGCTCTAAGTACTTGTAGAAAGAAACTGTAAAGCACGTATCTCTCTATCCAAGCCTCTCTCTATCCAAACCCCTAGTGCTGCTGCCTTAAGCTGTGGTCAGTTGGCCGAATAAAAACAAATTGAAACTGAACCCAGAAAAGACTGAAGTGATGCTGGTTGGGAAGGTGGAGATATTGAAGGACACTGTGTTCTTCACTTTCAGAGGGGTTCATCTGACCCTTGCAGACTTCATGAAGAGTCTAGGTATTATACTGGATCCAGCACTGCTGCTAGAGAAGTAAATTAATGCAACTGCAAGAAATGCCTTCCACAAACTCAAGTCTAGTTCAGAAGATGGCCCCTACCTTGACATGGCTGAACTGGCCACCTGGATCCATACCATGGTAACATTTGGACTAGACAACTGTAATGCACTCTACATAGATCTGCCCTTGAAATCAACTCAGAGACCGCAGTTAGTGCAGAACGCTGCAGCTCATTGTCCGGAGCTAGACAGAACATGCATATTACTCCCATTTTGCAGTCACTCCACTGGCTACCCATCAATTACTGGGCTCAGTTCAAGGTTTTGGCTATCACATACAAAACTCTTAATGGTCTTTGTCCTCATAGGTACAGGACCATCTCTTTCCCTGTACTTCACCACAGCAGCTTCGCTTATCTGAACAGGGCCTTCTGCAGTTGCCACCCTGCAGTTGGGCAAAATCAACAGCTGCCTGTACAAATGCATTCTCTGTGGTGTCCCCCCCCACACTCTTATGGAACACCGTGTCTGAAGAGGTCTGGCGCTCCCACTCTCCTGTATTTCTGCAAACGATGTAAAACTGAATTATTCAGTAGGAGTCTTCTTACACCAGTAATAGTGCTGTGCTATAAGGAAATGGTTTAAAGAGATGCATTGGTAAAGACTGTGTAGTGTCTGTGTTGTTTAATATATCATATCAATCTGCTTATGCTTTGTTTCAGCATTTTTTTTTGCTCTGTATCAGATTTCTGCTTGTTTTCTGTACCCTACTGTATTCTTTATTGAACGTCCCAGTCACTGATCATGTTGACTTATACCGTTTAATCCACCTTGAGTCTCGGTGAGAAAGGACTATAAATAACACTTTTTAAAAAAAATCTGATGTTAAATAAGAAGAGATTTTAAATACTTTAATGTCATCATTTATTATAAAAATGCAGTGTAAATATGTTTGTAATAACTAAGCCTAAATCTACATTTTTCAGAATTGTAAGATCTTTTGAAAAAATGATCTCCTGAATACTTCTGTATGCACAGAAGACAACTCAAAAAAATAATTAAAAATAGGCAGGTAGGTGGAATATCAGGAATAGGCTCCACTGGAGAGTATATGAAGGTGAATGTGGACAACTTCTAAAGCACACAAAATGAAAGGAGATTGACCCATAAATTAGCTACTTTAGTTAGAAAAGTTATTTTCTATGCCGAAATACTTGGAAATATATAGAATTGTGCACAAGAATGATACGTAAGGAAATTGTTAACAGATAAATGACATACCAGTTCTGAAATACTTTACTTAGAATAATGTCCCACTGAGTTCAGCACAGCCTGCTTGCATGTAAGGATTTTTACGACTGCAGCCTCATTCTATATAATTGCATAAATTCAAAAAAGACTGCACCCAAAGTGATCTTGTTCTCTCAATCTGTTCATGCACTAAAACTGCAGGCACACCAAACAGACTTACAATGTAATACACATAGTGACAGGTGGAAAACTACAAATAGTGCTGGCATACGATTGGAAAAAATGGTGAGGCAGATCCAGGATTTTAAATATGGTTCAGCAGTGGGAATGCAAAGTGAAGGAGGGAGGAGGGGAGAGGAACAGAAAGGAAGGACAGGACTTTGGAGATATAGAATAACTTTCTACAAATGTTGAGACTGTCATGCATTATCACTATAGCTTAGCCACATTTCTTTTTTGCATTAGTTTATACTTATAGGTAATATAAATAAACAAGGAATTAACAGCAGTTTTAGGGCCACTTGTCTGTGACTAGCCTGTACTGTGTACTTTTCAGGAATCAATGGCTAAAATGTATCCCTTTTTAAAAATACTGGGCAGTCACTGAATATTTGCAAAAGTGTGTCACACCATCAATGCTTTAGGCATAATCTACCAACCTAACCAAGCAGACTGGATAAGGTGCCATTAAATTGGCATCTGTATTAGACCTCTTGTGTACAAGGTTATTTAGCTCCACTGGCTGCAGCCAGAAAAGGAAATCAGCCTTTTTCTGTTGAAAAGAACCATTAGTGATATGCTAATGCCTGCATGTATCGACCAAATGCTTCCAATAGTCCAGTTCTATGTTTGCTTACTTGGCGAGTCCACTTGAGTTCACTGAGTCTTATCCTCAAATACTAAGTATGCATTAGGATTACTGCAGGTTATCTTAAACCTTTGAAAAATCTGGTCTCTGCCTTTTGACCCACAGAGAGGCTCTAGGCTCAAACAGCTGTGTCCTATGAATGGGTCAGCTGTGCTGTATGGCATCTGCTGCAAATGGAGTCTTACTTACTTGCAGCTAGAATTGTAAATAAGAAGCTTGTAGTGGATTGTCAGAGAAGAAGCATGTTTTTTATGAACTGATACTTACAGCAGGATGGGAAATTACTTTTACAGTATTAGAGATTATGGACAATGGGAAGCGAACACCTTATACCCGACTCTATTGATGCCTTTAGTAACTAATCTGTGTCCCTCAAAAGAAAGATAAATTTTATTTGGATAAATTACTGGGACTGTTTTCATGACAAGGTGCTAGTGTTCATCATGATATTCATTAGACTTCCCTTCTCTCTCTTCTTGATCTTCACATCTAGTCAAACCACAGCTGCCAAAACCCTTCCTCACACCCACCATCTTGATCCCATCCTATTGAATCATGGAAACTGACAGATCTTTCAGTAGGCTGCAGAGAAGGGGGAAATGATATTGTAGGCTGCTTTGGAGGAGAAAAACAGGGTATAAATGTCTCAATTTAATATCCATTCAGCAATTCAATGATTCACTCAGCTGTAAATACTGCAAACATCTTCAGTATTTTCTTATGCAAAAGAAACTGCCCTGGATTTCCCACTGCCTATCTAGTACATTTGGAAGGGATGCATCATATCAAGCCCTTCCTTGAATCCATCCAGAATCCCCCCTATATTTCACACACATGAGCACAAACCAGTCCTTCCACTTAAGATTCCCATGCACAGTTGGGTCAACCTGACAGCTCTAGTAGTACTTCATTGTTTTGTAAGGGCTCAAGTGAAGCAATGTTATCTCAGAACTCCTTGCGGTGTTGTAAAGAATGCTGGGCAAGTAATTCTTAAGATAGTGTGAGGAATGGCTCGATGAGGCAGAATATCTTGGATCGGTCTTTGTTCCATTTCCTTGCAGTATCCTGCTTTTTATCACACCTCTCTTCTTGTGATTCCATGTCATTCTTAAGCCAAAAGTGTATGCTTCCTAAATTGCAACTTTTCCTTAATTTCTCATCCTCTTTAACTGGAACTTCTCCTATGAGCACATATACATCACACATACATCCTCTCTCATTTTTTTAAACATGCAAACCATATTTTGTACAGTAAATTATATTTAAAATAATGGCAGCCAAGGATAGGCAACCCCAGGATGTGTGCTAAATGGCAGTGTGCCAGAATATTTTGCTCAGCATAGCAGTTTCCACTCTCAAAGCAGAGGTGTAATTGAGTCACCTCTCATCCTTGTTTTAAAGAGTCCTGTAGCAGTAATTCCATCTATTGGAACTCCTTATGGCCTTGCCCCCAATAAATGCTTGCAGACCCCATCCAACAGTTGATGCAGTATTGGGCAGTCATGTAGTAGCTACCACCACATCCCTGAAGAACAGAAAATGGCACCATCTCTGCTCCCCTCAGTCTGAGCTGCTTCTGTAGCCGGCACAAACTTCATCCTCCGCTTTTTTTGTTTGTGGGCACACCAACATTTCCACAGGCAAATGTGTTCCATTCAGCATTCAGCCAAAAAACTTGCCTACCCTTAGCATACAATGTGAAGGTATTGTTAGAAAGAGTATTGAAATTCTGTATTGGTGGCATCGCAGCACAGAATCTGATCTACTGATTGATACCAAGGTCAAAGCAAGTGGAAGACATGGTGTGAATTACCTGCTAAATCATCACAGGAATATAACAAGGCAATGTCTATGTATGTGGGTTCAGTGATCTTTAGCCTTCCTGTGACAGAAGACACATCAGACAAATTTGTATTTGTAATAATTTCTTCTTTCAGCACTGCCCAAGCCTTCCCTGCTTGGTCTCCGCATCTGCACACAGACAAATCTCCATAAGCCATAACTGAGTCTTACTTTGCCTAATTTATTGCTTCATTTAAGCAATTTCTAGGTTGCCTTTTCAAGAACAATATGCTCAAGGTGGCATATACTATCAAAAAAAGAAAAAAGAAAACAACATGTAAAACAGTACACACAGACAAGTGGTGCATAACAATAATGCAAATAAAAGTCAGGGCAAGGACAAAGCATCAGTGCTACTCTAAGGCCTTTGGAAATAAATTCATTTTTCTTTGACCTTAGAATGAGGGGGAGGGATGCTATATGGGACTTCCAAAACACAGAGGTGGCCGCTAAGAAAACCCTTTTGTGGGTCCCTGCTAAATGCACCCATAACAACACAGATTTCCAGAGCCCCCCTTGAGTGATCTCAGAACACAGGCAGCCCCTTGGCCATCCATATCAAGGGCAGTGGGAGACTGGTGTTTTTTATATATATATAAAAATAACATATGGGATATATATGTTATATATATATAAAACATATATATATATATGTTAATCTATTTATATATATTAATTATATATGTTAATCTATTTATATATGTTATTTTAATCTATGGTATTTAAGGTGTTTTATGTTTTTAAACTGTTAAACTGTGAGATGTCATTTTAAACTTTGTTGTAATCCGCCCTGAGCCTGCTGATGTGGGGAGGATGGAATATAAATTGAATATAAATAAAATAATAAAATAAATTAAAATAAATAAATAAATAAATAAATAAATAAAATGGTGGTAAAGGAACAAGGTTGACAATTAAGGTTGCCAACTCTAGAAAGGGGAGGGCAGGCAGGCACTTCTCCGTGACTGATCCCGGCAAGGTGAAGGGGGGACGGGCATTGTCACCTTCTCTGCTACTGATCCCAGCTGGGTGAAGGGGGGGTGGGCATTGCCACCTGTTCCACTCCTGATTCCAGCTGGGTGATGGCAGGGGGCGGGCATCACCCCCTGCTCTGCTCCTGGTCCCAGCTGGGTGACGGCAGGGAGTGGGCATTGCCACCTGCTCTGCTCCTGATCCCAGCTGGGTGAAGGCAGGGGGCAGGCATTGTCAACTGCTCTGCTCCTGATCCCAGGTGGGTGAGCATTGCCACCTGCTCTGCGTCTGATCCCAGCTGAGCGAAGGCGGGGGGAGGCATTGCCACCTGCTCAGTTCCTGATCCCAGCTGGGTGAAGGCAGGGGGGGGTGGGCATTGCCACCTGCTTCACTCTTGATCCCGCAGGGTGAAGTGGGGATGGTATAGCCACCTGCTCCATGTCTGATCCCAGCTGGGCAAAGGCGGGGGGAAGGCACTGTCACCTGCTCAGCTCCTGATCCCCGCTTGGTGAAGGCGGGGGTGGGCATTGTTACCTGCTACACTCCTGATCCCAGCTGGGTGAGCATTGCCATCTGCTCCGCTCCTGATCCCAGGTAGGTGAAGGCAGGGGGCAGGCTTTGCCACCTATTCTGCTCCTGATCCCAGCTGGGTGAAGGGGGGGCAGGCATTGCTGCCTGCTCCCGGCCTAGGCTTCCTGCCACAGCATGCTCTTGGAGGGATGGGCTGTCTCTCCTGGGCTTCCCTCCATGACAACGCCCTCTAGAGGCACATGAGGGTAAGAAGTGAGTTGCCTGGAACACGGTTAGCCTTTTATATAGTAGGATACCAGTAATTTATATGTCCTGTATTTTAACCATGTTTTCTCCAAACAGTCCACTAAAAAACAGACTGTCTGGGGGAAAACCGGATTTCTTGTAATTCTAGAACTCAATGCCACACTGGGAGGTTGATAACTCTATGAAGGAAAGCCATTTCCAGGGTACTATTTTGCACCAGCATTCATCTTGAAATTAAGCTTTGGACAATTTCCAGTAGAAAAATTGTGAATTGTACTATTTATTTATTTACAAAATGTATATGCTTCCTCTTCATAGACCTGTTCAAGGCTGCTTACAAACAACTAAAACAATACCATTAAAACACAGGTACTAAACACAAAACATTCATTGAAGCAAGCCATTAAAAATCAAGCCAGGCCAAAAACACACAAAAAAACCCCAGAGAGGCCTGGTCTTTTGCTTCACTGGCTCTTCCCACCACTGCTGAAGGTGGAGGGGGAAATGGGGGGGAGGCAATCAGCATCATGACACCATTATGTCACATCTGGGTTGTACTAGAAGTGATGTCAGTGTTGCATTACTAGCAATATCAGAACCTCTCCAGTGAGTCTGTGTTCCTAAAGGCACACATCAAGCAGCCTAAAATGATATTCATTAAATAGGCGTCAGGCTAGGAGCAGACCACAAAACAGCTGTTAGAAGCCTGTGTAAAGAATGCAACAGTAAGCTGCTGAATTGGAATTCATATGTAAATTTGACTCAGTCTGGTTTGGATTGAATAGAGAATATGAATGGTTATCTCATTATCAGAAGTAACTTATTTCATTATCAGAAGCAAACTGATCCCATTATCAGAAGCCACTGATTGCATCTTCTCCCCTCTCTCCACCTATATATCTAACCAGTTTCTTCTTACCCTCCATGCATCTGACAAAGAGAACTGTGGTTCTCGAAAGCTTGTGCTACAGTAAAGTTGGTTAGTCTTAAAGGTGCTACTGGACTCTTTTGTATTTTGCTACTACAGACTAACACGGCCAACTCCTCTGGATCTGTGTAAAGAGGAGTTCTGAGCTGGCCTCTAACTTTAAAAACTCAGACCCTCAGCTCTATCCAAAAAGAACTATTAAAGTAATTGGGGATTTGTGGAAACAATTAAGCTAAGGTTTGGTGAGGAGGGTGAAATGATTATTAATGGAAACTTGAGCCAGTCGCACACTCTTAGAAGGAGAGAATGTTATAAGCCATTTTGGGTCTCCGCTAGAGAGAAAGGCGGGATATAAATGAAGTAAAATAAAAATGTACAGGACCCTAACATATTTCTTTAAGCGTCTCCTCATTTTATGAATGGCTATTTTAAATTCGTTCGCTTGTTCCACTATCTCTGCGTTCATTCTTGTAATTTTTAAAAAGGTACCTCCTAACCCCCAAGCACGAATGCTTGTTAAACAAACGACAGAAGCAATTCCTCCCTTCGCCGAACAGCCTCCCCGTCCCAACTTTTACTTCCCACGCCGCCAGAAGCCTCCCCGGGGCAGCAGAGAGCGACTCCGTGACCCTGCCTCTCATCCTCCGCAGGCCAAAGCGGAAGTACAAAGCGCTTCCGAGTTAAAGGAGAAACACCGGGTGATCCCCATCCACGTGGGAAGTAGAAATCGGTTGGGAGCCGGGCGCGTGCCGCTGTCAGGTGGGTCCTTTTTGCACGTTGTCTTTCCCTTTCCTACGGGGAGGGGTGAGGGTGAGGGTGTCAGTACCATTTGCGAGAGGGGCGCAGTTCTCGGACGAAAGCAGCTCTCGTATTCCTTCTCTGGTGGGGGGAAATTCTAGGATCGTTCGCTCCCTATTTTACTTTTGTGTACTTAAAATTCCTTATTTCAGGCTTGCTTCATAGTGCCTCCAACCCCGACCCATTTGGGGCAAGAGGAGCCTGGGGATGAAGTTGTAAGATCTTTGGTTGGTGACTATCTTTGATGTAATATTCATCGCCTGGTACACGGTTGACACTCTGTAAATAGAAGTCGTAGCCCGATCCAGTCAGCGTTTACGGTGATATGCTTTACCAAGTTAAATGCTGCTAACTTCCAAACGGATGCATGCGCTGGATCGTTCTACAATTCTTAAGAACTTCATTGAGCTTTCTTGTAATCTGTGAAAATAAGGAGACTCGTAGGGAAATGCTGACCGTATTTAGTGATGCCCCTTAATTTAAACAGTTTGTTTTTAGAAATGTTTTCTAGTACTAAAGAAGAATCAATAACCTCTCTCCAGACCTACGCCATTTTTTTCTGGTATAGCCTACATAAATGAAGAATATTCTCCCTGTCTGTCAGTGTACAGTAACTGCAAGCATTTCTGAGCCTCTAGTTCTAGAACTTATGAGCTGTTGCCATGGTAGAACATGCTCAATAGAGTTTGCTCCCTACTAATAACTAGAAGTCCCAATTCACTCATAAATTCTTGCCATATAATATTTCATCAATTGATGACTTGCATCATCAATTGTACACATTTTCCATTAAAATGATTGTATTAGAGATGTTTGTCATTTTCATCTGTAATGGCAGTTTCATGCATATCGCTTATCATTGGGTAATTGGTGAATTCAGCCCTGGTGGCAGATACATACTTATTGCATATGTAGGCAGGATCCAAAGGTTGCATTTTGGGGGGAAGGGGACTGGATCCACACTTTGTTGCACTATTGTAATCATTTACCTCCTGGATTTATTTATAATTTATTTATTTAAAACATCTATTATTATTGACTGGCAGGAACATCTAAGTGTATGATTATTGTACAATGTCCCACAAATTGTGGGTTCAAGCATGTTGCTCTAAAAATACAAAGTAACAGGCACAGAGGCTTCCTAACTTGTAATCTCTTTAATTAGGATAGTAATCCTCTGTTCCACACAAAGCCAACCTTAGTGTTTGGGTAAAGTTTAAAGAATCTGTGAGGACCCTAGCTAAATCTGCTAGTTAAAATTCCTGGACGTTATGTGTTTATTTGCATCCACTTAGTTGGAATTATGCTAAAATACTTTATAAGGTGACTCCATCCTCAGCTATTTAGTATGCAAATGTACATTCATAGTTGTGCATTGCCACAATTGATTTGGGCAAGAGGGGGATTTTAGGGACTCTGCTTATATGATGAAATGTAGTCAGAATAGTGCTTAAGTAGAACCCACAAGCTTCAGTGGGACCCAGTTGTGTTATGTTCTTCCTAGTTTTCTTGTAGCCTTGAGTAAAAGGACAGCATAATACTTTGAGTAAAAGGCCTATGAATCACTGCTAACGAAGCATGTGTAGCTGCTTTATATGAGAGGTAGTCCAGTTTAAATGAAACGAAGTCTCATGGGCAAGAAAGACCTTTTGTCTTGGTCGCATTGCACTTAAATGAGATCAAGGGTGCTTATGACATGCATGAGGTAACAGTATGCATAACTATAAAATGGAACAGTTGTGCTGTTTAGAGTTTTTCATGTGCATTCAAAGAATGTAGCATATATTCTGAGTAGTAGTTTTTCAGCAATGTTGCAAAGCAGGTCAGTATTAATATAGATGACAGAGAGAGGCAATTTCAATCCGGTTTCCTAGCACATGAGCTTTACCACTGTTCTGTTCCACTGCTAGATAATTGTAGGATTCTAGTCTTTCTAGACCTTATAGGTAAAGTAGTTTAAGATTTCACTTAGTTTTCAGTTTCATTAATTTCTAGACTTGTATGAAACCGGAAAGAAATTCTTTTGATTTTGGTTTACTTAATACTGTTTGATCTGTGACGATTTTCTCTTCCCCACAGAAGTGAAAAAAATGACATCCCTCGCTCACCAGCTGAAGCGCCTTGCACTCCCTCAGAATGATCCCAGTCTCTTGACTCGAAAAGATGTGGCTTCACTGCTGTTTGATTGCAAGGAAGCTGCCAATATTGACAGGGAAACCTTTTTTGCGATAGGTAAGTAGAGTTCTTAAGAACCTAGGCCGATGTCCTTTGTCATTGCCAGTGGCTTTTTCTCTCCTCTTTGACTTGGGAAATCAGGTTCTGTCTATGACATTGGGCTGAATTTTGGAGGCATTAAAAATTGTTTTTGGCTTCAGACTGCCTCCTGAAGTCTTGTGAATCAATCCGTTTCAATTTCTTAGTTAGGACTAGGATAAGTTCTGTGAATCCTTGTTAAAATAACAGTGTTCTTGCAAACTGGTGAGCATATTAGTAAGACTGAGATAAATGTGGCATAGTAAAGAAGGGATCAGCTGTTCTCCTGTGAGTGCATTTTCAGCTTCAAATTAAGGTCATGGGTGAACATGTTTCTGTTTAATCTGGTCTGATACCTTATAAAAGTGTGCTGATGTATGTGTAAAGAATTCTTGCAACCCCCGCCCCCGAAGCTTGCCTTCACAGCTTTTTCAGTTTAGATGTAACACCTGGCTTGGTAGCAGGGCTGTGCTCATGTGGATCATAGGATACCTAATCTTTGTTGCTGGATCAGATGTTAAGCAGCCTCTAGGGCTGCTTAACATAGGAGTTCTGCAAAAAATTGAGTATTGAAACAACTCTATTTTTGACAGGGTGTACTGGCCTTGAAGAGCTGACTGGCATTGATCCATCCTTTGAGATGTTTCAGGCAACGCTTTTCAGTCAGATGTCTAAAGGTTTGGAGCGCAGTGTCCAAACTAAAGCAGTAAACCAGCAACTGGATGAAAATATTTCATTGTTCCTAATTCATGTGTCTCCTTACTTCATGCTTAAACCAGCGCAGAAGTGCCTTGAGTGGCTGATTCACAGGTAATCCATTCATGTCTGTTTGAATCAGGGATTCTCAAGCATTGTTTCCATTGAGTTTCCTTAAATCAAGAACTTCTCATTTGGATCCTCTGAATTGTTCCTACCCCCACAGAAAAAAGGAGGTAGTCTTCTGGGGTGTTGGTGGTTTGTACAGCATCGGGTTTCCTTCCAGATGTCTATACCATTCTCTTGTTACGGAGGAGGGATCAAGCTTGTGTTCAGCCTTTTGAATAATCAAGTCATGGCCCTCATATTGACAATTCAGGTGCTGTATTATGGTGGACAGTGCTGTTACAACAGTTGTAAGTGGCTCTTTAGGCTCAGAAATTCCTATGTTTATTCATGCACATATTTTACTTTTTTGATTAGGTTTCATATCCATCTTTACAACCAGGATAGTTTGGTTGGCTGCGTATTGCCTTACCATGAGACTAAATTGTTTGTACGAGTTATTCAGCTTCTAAAAATTAGTGACCCAACCCACAAGTGGCATTGGTTGCATCCAATTCAGGTGAAGTACGGAAAAATCTGAGAATTTGTATCTTTAAGGTGTTGATCTATTATTGTTGCAAACACTTGAGTACTACGTCTTCTGTGCATGTTTGTGTGTGTGTGTGCGCATGCATGCTTAAAACTCTACAAAGAAGTTATGTTTTATCTGTTGGCTATTTCAAAGGAAAACTTTGTGTTTGGTCAAGATGGGTAGATTCAGTGATCTGTTGGTGGAAGAAGCATAGGTCCTTGTTATGCTTCTCTCCTCCTAGCAGTCCCTTCGAATCCCTGGAAAGTTGATTTCCAGACTCTTGGGATATACATGGAGAGAGTCATAGACATCAGAAGGCTGCAATGAGCAGATGGAAGGGGGCAAAATCACCCTCCCCCTTTCTGCAAGAGCAGCTGTGCTGACAAAAAAGGGAGGAACGGACAATTTCATCCCTTTCCTCTCTGATCTGCCCTCCTGTAAGGCTGTTTCTCCATGTACACCCCAAAATCCACGAATCATCATTCCAAGTGTCAGAAGGGACTACTTGGAAGGTGAGGAATGCAGCAAAATTCCACATTTTCTTGTACCTTGTGCTGATAAATCATTGGATCTAAGCCATTATACTTACTATTTGGTATGGCTTTTTTGTGAAAGATTAAACGTTTTGGGACCATGTTATGGTTGCCTCTGGCGACCATTTACCACTTTTAAATTTTGTTTTTCCAGCATGTTATAATTATGGATTGCATAATCAACTCCTTTCAGTAAAATAAATGGGTGAAGACTTTATTGTAATTATTTATGTTCAGTTTTTATTCAAAATATATTTTTGATGTTAATAAGAACACTAATCCAGTCTTGCATATACTCATTTGGAAGTTCATAGACAGGCTTCAATTCTGAACACACTTACTTGAAAATAAACCCTACTGAATTCACTAGGACATTTCTGCGTATGCTTGCATAAAGATACATACAATTATGGACTACTTTCAGCATAAAAATGTGCATAAGAGCTCAGTGTATAAGCACTTACTCCCATTAAATTCAGTTGGGCGTTCTTCTATGTGTGCATATGTATGATTGAGTCACATAGCTATTACCATGTGTTGCTGTTACATGTAAACTACTTCTGAGATTAATGGAGCATAAGTTCACATAACTGGGTTATTTTCATATAACATAGAAAAACAATTGACAATAACATCAAAGGAGATCATTATTCGTGGTAGCATGGATAACTTCAACGTCCACATACAAAATGTATATGCTTCCAAGTGTATTGAAATCTATGTGGATGAAAACTACTTTCTGCAGTCAGTTGTGCGTTTTTTGATACCTGTTGCAATAGTAAAATTTGGTTTACAGATTTTTCTGCATATTTTTATGTTAAGATATTCCAATTTATGGTAGCTTTCTTAATTCTTTTTCTTTGGCCTCTTCAATGACAGAAACCAGGAGTTCCTCTGGCAAGAGGAACTTTGATTACGCACTGCTACAAAGACCTGGGTTTCATGGATTTCTTATGCAATCTAGTCACACGGTCTGTAAAGGTTGGTATACTGTTGTGATTTAATGTCAAAGTGGAGTGTCATTTGTGCATTTAAATATTTAGAGTAAGCAAAACAAATCTGCTAAACACTGAAAGGAAACAAGAAATTGGGAACTTACAGGTACCAAATTACATTGAAATTATTGTTCCTGTGCTCACTTATAGTGGGCAGATTTGTACAACACCTTATTATTTGCATTAAAATGTGGGCATTGTGTGTGCTGCTATCCCTACTGCATGTACACAGTAACATATGAGCAATGCATATCCTTAATTTTCATAATCCTCTGCCCCCGCCCCCAGTCACAACTAAGTGCTGTATGTTGTGACGTTGTGTATGAATTGAACAAGTTATATGTATGCCAGTTTCCCTGCCACATCTACAGTATTTCTGAGTACTAAATTTGTGAACTAGTAAAAGTTTTCTTAATCCCACTGAAAAGAAAATTGCACTTAGTAAAAGGAATGTTGTGAAATGAGCAATTTATGGGATTTTGTGTGTGAGATTATTATTCTAAGCATTTTTTGTAGGCTTTTTCTCTGTATCCTGGAAGTTTATCACAGATGAGAGTCCTATTTACTTTCTATGCTTCCACAATTGTGTCTGCTGTTGGGGCTGCAGAATCAATAACCGACACTATAGTCTCCAAGTTGCTTCCTTACATCCAAAAGGTACCTGATGGCACTCTTTTCCTCAGAATGATTTATTTTGTTCTTTAGATTACAGACATCAGCTTTTGAGGAGGTGTTTTGTACTAGGTCAACTGGAGCTACTATAAACACTGTTTTCAATTTTTGGATTACACAAAAGTTGTAGGGAGAGACACTGTTGTCATTGCTACAGGTTGCATTTATACCAGCAGTTTATGAAAGTGACAGACTGGCTCTGTCAGATAATCACATTGCAGTCCTAAAGCTGGATGGCTTGTCTAGTCCAACACCCTGCATAATGCAGAAAATTCACAGCTTCACCTCCCCCAGTGACCCCTGCTCTATGCCCAGAGGAAGGCAGAAAACTTCTAGGATCCCCAGCCAATCTGGCCTGGAGGAAAATACCTTCCTGAATTCAAAGTGGAAATCAGCATTACCATGAGCATATAAGAAAGGAACACAAGAGCTCACAGATGTCAGTGACCTTTGAGAGGGGTAGCTCATTTAGAACTGTGCTATTATTCCCAGAGTCATACCTTCTCTCTAAGATATTGCTTCTTCCCCTTAACTCTGTCATTTACTGTATTTAGGGTGGTACATTAAAATCGATTTCCTAGCAATGTAAGGATGTCTTATCTTTGTTCAGAGTACAGGACTCTTCCTCATCCTTATCTCAGTAATATCCCTGTTGACTACTTGGTTTGTCCATGGCTCAAGGGGAACTTGACCATTGGTTGTATAGGTGTAAATTTAACATGGTACCCATTAGAATTGCAGGGAGGGGACCCACTATGTACATTGGCAATTGCTTACTTTCAGATACAGATGCTCCTTTATCTGCTAAGCTTCTCTGTTCATTTCAGTGGTTGCTCCAGGAAGGCCTGTTGAAGGAGAGAGACTGCTTTCCTGGGAGGCCCTTGTCCTCAGTGTAGCACGCATACACATAGTGTTTTAAATCAAGACAAGTATTTTGGTATGCTTGTGTCTTCCAAAATAAGCTGTGTAATACTGCTCTGGACTCATATATAATTTTTTTGTAACTGCAGGGTTTGAAATCCTCGTTGGCAGATTATCGAGCTGCAACTTACATGATAGTTGGGCAGTTGGCAGTGAAGATGACAATGGAAGTGACTTTAGTGCATGCATTGGCATTCCAGATCAGCAAGACTTTGACCAAATATTCCTCCCTTATTAAAGAGGGACTTGGCTGTTTGATCGTCCTCTTACAGAGTCAAAAGGAAGAAGGTCTTGGAAAAAAGTTAGTATACGTAAATAATTTTTAAAAAATCATGAGTTGTGGTGGAACAATATGCCTCTTCAGTCATGTGTCAATGAAGCAGCTTTTAAATGAATTGATTTTGCGGCACTTACTTTCAGTTTTAAAGAGCTTTCATTTAGATTGTTCTTTTCTTGAAATAGCTGCATACAAGTCTTGGTTTACCATTACGGTGTGGCTTGAGGATGATGTTGGAGAAAAGTCTGAATTTGAGATCAATTGAATAAGCAGAATTTTGAAGACCTGTGTTAAATAATAAAGAAATTTAGCTTTTGTTAAACTTTCATTTTATTATATTTTTTCCTCTCGTCAATGAACTTCTACCTTTTCAGTTTTTGTTCCAGCTGATGCTTTTGTACAAATGCACTTTCATTAGTATATTTCTGTAAGAACAAGCTTACTTTAGAATGTATTTAAAAGTTTAAGAACATATTGTAACGGCCTAGTATTTCCCCTCCAGGGAAGGTTGCCATTCAACATCCGTAAACAAACACACGGACCTGTAAATGCTGAGAGTTTTACTCTCAAGAGTGGCATCTGTTCACCAGAAGGCGTGCTAGATTGAAAAGGCCTTGGACGAGCTTTTTCCTCCAAAGTACTGGGGTCTGCAGCAGGCTTTGAGAGAGAGAATGCTACCTAAACTATAAGGCCCTTATGAGTGGGCAACCCAGGAACATCCTGACTGGCCATAAATCATATAGCCTTCATCAGCTTGATAAGGGATTTATCCTGTGAAAGGATGCGTGTCTGTATTGTGATCCATCTCTTGTCTTTAAATGTTACAATAACATACTTTTCATATTGATTTAATAAGAACTGAGCCTTAAAATCTTGCTTCTTGATAGAAGCTGAATGTCATAACTTGATGATGTCAGCTGAGACATCTTTAAGGTGTTTATGAATGCTTTCAATGTTTTCTTGTGCAGGCCGTTTACCCATCTGTGTAATATTCCTGACTTGGTTACTACCCTTCATGAAATTTCAGCCACTTACGATGTCAGTCCAGTTTTGCATTACATGTTACCATACCTAGTTCACTCGGTTATTTATGGAAAGAGAGGTATGTTAATTTGCTTCATAGTTCAACTTATTTGCCAGGTTGGAACTAGTTCCTTCTTCCCTTGGAAGCAGGATCCTCTTGGATCCTTTCCTGTTGGAAACAGGATCCTTCAGATGTCAGCAATAGAGAGACCTCATGTGATGTAGCAGTTTGAATGGCCAACTGGGATCTGAGAAAATTGGTTCATATGCCCATTCTGCCATGGAAGCTTGCTGTGTTACCTTGGGCCAACCACACTCTTTCAGGCTTACAAAATGGAGGAAGGGGGAAAGGATGCACACCACAATCAGCTCTTGGGAGGAAGAACGGGCTAAAAGTAGAGCCAAGTAGGATGTTGCCTTCAGAGTCCTGGCAGCTCTGTATCATTCCACACAGGCCAGCAAACATTATTGTAGATCCTGATTAGTCCTCTATTATTCGAAACCTTTACCATAAATGCATTTATTATTTCAGATAAATGTTACTGTTTCTTTATAAAATCTGTTTTCAGAAATGCAAGAAGAATCCAACTTGGGGAACAATCAAATCTCTATAAAGCTTCTAGAAGCTATAATTACAAATATACCACTAGAAAAAGATTTGGATCGTTTATTGGCCTGGTAAGCTATCCTTTCTATCAAACCATTTTGTTTCATGTACTTATTGGACTAGATACCATTAGGTGGACTTTAACTCACTTCCAGTGCTTGGCTTGGTGGAATATTACATTGTATCAATTTGATTTTCCGCCCTCTATTTTTGCCAAGATTTATCAGTTTGAAACTGCAAACGTTATTTCCTTTAGATGATCTGTGAATAAAGATCTGTGCTGTCAGATTTGAAGGAAAAACATTTTGTGCTTGAAGAAAAAGTTATTTTGAATCAAGAAGGGTTTTTTTAGAAAAAGCAAAAAAGAAAATCTCTTTACCAATTTATCCAGTTAAGAAAACTGCTGATCTTCTTTCTGTAAAGAGATAATTTATTCCTTTCCTTACCATTTCAGTACGTTTCTGGAGGACTATGTCTCCTGTGGTGTGTTGAGTGACTCTGATCCCACCACAATGGAAGAGATTAACAAAGAGCTGCTTCCTATCATCAGACTTTTTGAAAGAAAGTAAGTGACTTCCGATGTATATGGCCAGTATGCCTGCTGGTTGCTATCGCTTGTCCTAGGCCACCTAATGTCTATTGTATGTTTTCTGTAAAGGGCTATGTATGTTAATAAACGTAAATAGATTTTTTAAAATTAAAGTGAATTTTATCCTACCCAGTCCAAAGGGCTCGTGGTGAACATGGAATTTAGAAACAAGCACAAGAAATGAAATATGAGTCTTGTTAAGTTTAAAACCAGGTATCCAAAAAGTTAAATGATTAAAACAATTCTTGTAAGACTCTATTCCTTAGCTCTCAGATGTACAGTACTTGTGCTGTTTCCTGAAAATACTCAGGCTTTGGTAAGCTTTACACTGAAGTGAGTTCTGACACTATGTTATGTGTGATATATATTCTCTGAAGAATATTGAGAACACTGCAAGGTGGGAGAAGACTGTTTGGGCATGGGCCATGGATAGTAGTGTTAATAGAGGGCTGTCAGACTCAAGTCTGCAAGTCTTGGAGCTGTAACGTGAGGGACGTCAAATGGAGGTTCTGTCTGGATACCTGTCCTGCTCACCACACTGGAGGCAAGGTTTATTTATTTTTTTATTTATTTTATTTATTTGTCATTTATAGTCCGCCTTTCTCACTGAGACTCAAGGTGGATTACACAGTATGAGATTAGTACAATCAGTATCAAGTACATTTCAATACAGTGTCAAGGACATTTCATAAACAATACCATAGGATAAATAGATACAAGTTTAAAAGACATAGTATTAGCAAGAATCCAATACAGAGTAGAAAAAATACTGAAGCAGAATATAATTCTAGGACTAACATTAGACAACATGGAGCACTGGTGGTACATAGGAATACATATTAAAAGCAGCAGATAATATGTAAGGCAATATAGTGATGACGTCTATGGTCCCTAACTCATTAGTGAAGCATCTGAGACCCCCTCCTACAATATAGCCCTCTCATTTGAGTTAAAAAGCGTTTTTGAATAGTTCAGTTTTGCATCGTTTACAGAAAGCCAGGAGAGTGGGGGCTCTTTTGATTTCTTCAAGCAGGTCATTCCACAGGATAGGGGCCACCACAGAGAAAACGCGTGTATGGGCTTTTGCTGACCTCACCTGTGTGCAGCCTGCCACCTGAAGGAGACCCTGTTCAGATGATCAAAGCTGCTATGGAGGAACATAGGGAGGGAGGCGGTCCCGTAGGTATGCCGGACCAAAGCCGTGAAGAACTTTGTATGTAATAACTAATACCTTGAACTGAGCACAGAAACTGATGAGTAGCCAGTCGAGTGACTGTAGGATGGATGTTCATGCTCCTGCTCGCTCCTGATAACAGTCGAGCTGCAGAATTTTGCACCAGTTGGAACCTCGTAGTTAACTTAGATGGGAGACCTACGTATAGAGCATTAAAATAGTCAAGCCTTGATGTTACCATAGCATGGATCCAGGTGGCCAGGTCAGCCATGTCAAGATAAGAAGCCATCTTCCAGGCTAGAGTGAGGTTGCAGTAAGTATTTTTTGCTACTGCCTTAACTTGTTTTTCTAGTAATAACGCTGGATCCAGTATAACCCCTAGGCTCTTAACTGAGTCTGCAAGGGTCAGACGAACTCCATCGAAAGTGGGGAGTACAATGTTCTTCAAGATCTCTGCTTTCCCAACAAGCATTACTTCAGTCTTGTCTGAGTTCAATTTCAATTTGTTGTTTTTCAGCCATTTCACCACAGCTGTCAGGCAGCAATCTAAGATTTCTGCTGAATCCTATGGGGACCCAGATAGCGAGATGTAGAGTTGGGTGTCATCTGCATATTGATGACATCCAACTCCGTAGTTACAAATGAGTTCTCCTAAAGGTTTTATGTAGAGGTTGAATAACATGGGAGAGAAGATTGTGCCCTGTGGAACCCCGCAAGGTAGTTCCCATTCTGGAGATAGTTGATCTCCAACGACCACCCTTTGAGTCCACTCCAAGAGAAACTATTTAAACCAGTCCAGGGCACATCCTTTGATGCCCACTTCAGTTTCTAAATGCCTCAACAGGATAGCATGGTCTACTGTATCAAAAGCTACAGATAGATCCAGGAGGAGCAATAAGGTTCTGGACAACTACAGAGTTTCTCAGTAACAGTACCTGGCTGGCAGGTTCCAGAGGGCTCAAGCAACTCTTAGGCTTGTCAGCAAGGTCACAGACAAATTGATCCCACTCTGTCTCCAGTCTCACTTGGAGAGTTTTCTACTGGTGATGCTGGGTTCAGCAGTAGACTCTTCTAACAAGCTGGGTCAGCTCCTCTATTCACAATGAGTACCAGGACCTAGATCCTGCAGTGACTCATTAGTCTCCTGGTGGTTCCTCAGGAGAGGGGAGGCTTTGGGCTGCCAAGTGCACACTTCTGTGCCTGTACATGGCCTCAGTCACAGCTCATCTCCTTCTGGGTTCCTGAGGCCCTGGAGGAGATAGCTCCAGGTCTGCAGTGGGCTGGTCCATGCTCAGGCCTCCTGGCTTAAGGGCTCTTCTGGCTCAGGGGCAGTGCCAGTGCTGGTGAAGGTTCCCTTTGGGGAGGGACTGTGGAATCCACTTCACTGAGAGTGTCTACCTAGGCAGAGCTTGGGGGCAGATCCTCCTCCTCCAGTGAAAACTCATCCTCCCAAGCTAACCCATGGTTCATGATAATACCATTGTCAAACTAAAACAAAAAGAGGGAAACCAGCAAGGAAGTCTCAGCAAAAATGGACCACAGCAGGCTGTATGATCCCTCTTCCAAGATAGGTTTTCTCAGAACAGTGTGGGGCCTAGGTGTGTGAAAACCACTCCATCCCGTACTGTACAGCCTCTTCCCAAGCCCTGTTCTCCATGTCCCTCATTCCAAAGTTGGTGAGGGTGGCAATCAGGGACAGGACATTTTCAGTTCCAGTGCTGTTTTTATGCTCTGCTTGTAGCCTGAGGGCTCTTTCATGAGAGAATTTTAGGCTTCTTTAATGTTAATTTTATTGCTTGTTTTAATATTGATAATTTTATGGGGGTTCATTTAATTGTATTATTTTTACATTATGAATGGCTTCAAGGAGGTCTTTGGATAGGCAAGGTATAAATTTTCTAAGTAAATAACTAAGGAGGCTCTACTGTTTGTTATACCTTGACTTTCTCTTCCCACACAGATCTTGGGATCTCTATTTATTTATTTATTTATTACATTTCTAGACCACCCTCCCCATCAGACGGGCTCAGGGCGGTGTGACAACATACAATTAATAACATACAGTTTAAAAACAATAAAAATGTTATAAATAAACATTAAAACACTATTCCATATACAATAAAAATTCTCAAATGGTGGGTATAAATATTAAAATTCAGCATTTTAGGCGCAGGGCTTGGCTCTTACATCAAGCCCTGTGTCACACTTATGAGCTCCTGCATGGGTGGTGGACGGTCTTCAGTGGTATGGCCGGCGAGAGGACAGTCTAGCCCCCGGCAGAAAGATAACAAATCCCACCGGGCCCTAGTTTCCTCAGACAGAGTTCCACCAGGTCGGAGCCAGGACCGAAAAGGCCCTGGCTCTGGTAGAGGTCAGACGGACCTCCCTGGAGCCAGGGACCATCAGCAACTGCTTATTAGCTGATTGAAGCGATCTCCGGGGAACATATGGGGAGAGGCGATCCTGAAGGTATGCCCTGCCCAGTCCGCATAGGGCTTTATAGGTCAACACCAGAACCTTGAACCGGACCTGCAGCTGACGGAGGATGGGTGTTATACGTGCCATGATTGGAGCTCTGGCAACCACTCGTGCAGCTGCATTCTGAACCAGCTGCAATTTCTGGATCAAGCCCAAGGGAAGCCCTGCATAGAGCGAGTTACAGTAGTCTAATCTGGAGGTGACTGTTGCCTGGATCACTGTCGTAAGGTCATGGGTCGATAAATAAGAGACAAGTTGTCGAGACTGTCTTAGATAGAAAGATGAGGATCGAACAACCACTGCGACCTGTGCCTCCATAGACAAGGAAGCATCCAGGACCACCCCCAGGCTCCTCACTCTTGACACCGGCGTAAGTGGCGCTCCATCGAGAGCGGGGAGCCAGAGTCCTGCACCCATGGACCCTAGACCCACATGCAGGACCTCCGTCTTCAAGGGATTCAGTCTCAGCTGACTCTGCTTCAACCATCCAGTCACAGCTTCGAAGGCACGTTCCAGGACATCTGGGGCAGAGTCGGGCTGGCCATCCATCATCAGATACAAATGGGTGTCATCTGCATATCGATGGTATCCAAGTCCGAAACTCCATACCAGCTGGGCAAGGAGGCACATATATATGTTAAATAGCAGGGGGGAGAGTGTTGCCCCTTGAGGGACACCACACACCAATGGGTGGCGGGATGACAACTTCTCCCCTAGTGCCACCCTCTGTCCCCAACACTTAATAGCTATAGTGGGACATGGGTAAAATGTAGTCTTTAGGATTCAAGCAATTAAGAGCTTTATAGTAAAAACAAGCCCCACAAATTCTGCTTGTGAGTTATGTGATCCTAGTAGGCTATCCCTGTGAGGCAGCACATTGCTTGATCTGCAGTACCCTCAAGGTAGCCTTCAAACATAACTTCATGCCAGGTTCTTGGCATAAATGAAATACAATTTCCAGTCTTTGAGATATATGGAACAGACAAATACATATACCACTCTGTGGTCCTTGTAGGAAGAACTGGATAAGCATTAATTACTGTTATTCTTTTACCTGTTAAAATTCTTTATATTAAGTATTGGATACATTTTAGTGTCTATTAATGATTGTAAAATATTCTTGTCAGCCTGAAATCTCAAGAATCAGAGGGCCTTAGAATGTTCCCTATCAGCTAATATTTTCTTTTGCACATGGCAGATACTCTCAGACACTTGATATGGTATTGGAAGAACATCTGAAAATTATTAGAAATCAGAAAGAGCAAGACGTCTTCCACCAGTTTATTTCCCTTTCATTGAGTGGTGGTAAATATCAGGTAAATCAAAGTACTTTCTGGATTATTTGAGACTACTACTTGTTTGTTCTTTCACTGTTGAATTGATGAGAGGTTGATACAGTGTGAGTTGCTGTGATTTCATCATGTCAATATTTGAGACACAAACCCCTTTCTTCTAGGATTGCTACAGGTTTAGCAATTTGATCTCAAACTGTGTGCTTGGTTATTGCATTGGAATGAATTCTAGCATTCATTTCTATGCATTGTTCCAGCTGAAATTGTGGAGATTATTGGATGTCCATAGGCACTCTAGCTCACAGTCAACATGACATTCATTTACATCAGTGGTTTTCATATTGTGTTCCATGATATTTTGGTGTTCCTTGGAAACTTGAACTCGCAATAAGTTTCCAAGAAACCCCGCTTAATCAGTTAGAAGATCCGAAATGGGGGATAAACTGCTAACGATAGTGGGCCCACCAGTATACAGCCCTGCTACATGTAAATAGAATGGAGTACTGAGTGTGTTTCAAGACACATTTTCAGATTAAGTAGAACACTGAAGGTCCCTGCATAAATAATTTAGGACATGGTCAAGAAATCTGTACCGTATACAGGAGTTCTTTGACAGTAATCAATTTGTTAAAGTAGGCAGTTTGAAAATGCTGTTTATTGTGTCTTTTGTCATTGCTTTCAGGTTTATTTCCTTCATTAACTGTCTGTTTTTAGTTAGTTTGTGGACCTTTCGTTTTGAATGAGAGCTGAAAAACACAGCTAGTATGTCCCTGGTATATTGTTTTGTAATGGGTGTGTTTCCCATTGCATTAATAAAATTGACTCATAAAAATACTGGGTTAGATTTCACCTACTTTCCACTAGAGGAAGCAGATCAGTCTTCACCTTACCTAGAGTAGTGCAATCATCAAAGCGATGATGCTGGGAGTCAAAGATAAAAAGTCATGGTGGTCAAGAGACTGCAATGAGGAGGGAGAAATCAAGCTTGGATGCCTCTTCCTCTAGCAGAACACCAGTGGGATATTATCCAGTGGGATGGATCCAAACTTCCATGAATCGAGCTTTTTCCTGTCTTCACCTTCTTCCTCTAGCATTCAGCATCCCACAGCAAGGTACTCCTGAAGGTTGAGAGTTGGATCCTTGTGCACAGTGTGGGATTAATCACAGAGGGTTATAGTGGAAAGAGGATGTCAGAAGTTAGTGCAAAAGTAGTGTTTGTGAATTTTGGTTGATTCCCGCTTCCCACTGCAGCACCCTGTTCTGTTTCTAACCATGCCCTGACTTTCAAGGAAAATTCGTATCCAACCCCATGACTGCATGATGGAGATCAGCTATTCAGTGGTGTATCTTAAAAGCAGTTGTTCTGTTGTGACTATATATATACCTAATAAGCTTCTGAATAATTGTAATCTATAATCCTAGTTCCTGGAGGATTCTGATACATCTCTGCTACTTAGTCTCAATCATCCTCAGTCAGCAGTCAGAGTTCTTGCCGTTCAGCATTTAAAAGAAATAATTGAAACATCAAAGGTTGGTTCTCCTGCCCCTTTGTTTTTTAATCTTAACAAGTTAGCAGCATAACAGAAATATGCATCTTTATAATTCTCAATGTTTAAGTCTGTTATTGTTTAATCTCCATTGCAGCCCACAGTTATTTGTAGGACAAAGTCATATTTCCACTTCCTTCTTACTGATAATATAGTAACTTGAGTTCTAAATGTGAACTAGAACTGAGGTAGGCAGTATTGAATTAACTATTGGGGAGAGCCACTGTAGTTTAGTTTGTGCTTCACTGGTATGTCAGGGGTGAGAGATGGGAGTGGGTTTCCACTACCCTCTTTCCAATGCCCAAGGCTATGATAGTGTTCATTGTGTCACATCTCCAGTGAAAACTGTGGATGGGAATGCAGCAAAAGAATGGCTAACTCCAGTTTGTGATGGTGTTGTGAAATACCCACAGCTATTAGCTTGTTGCCATTTGAGGGTATGCCTGTGATTTGTTAGGTGGCCTGACCCTCTGCAGAAACACAATTAGTTCATAATTGGTGGTTGAAAGTGCCATCAAGTTGTAGACGACATAAGACAACCCTGTAGTATTTTCAAGGCAAGAGATTTTAGAGATGGTTGGCCATTGCCTGTATCTGCATAACAACCCTGGACTTTCTTAGTGGTCTCTCATCCAACTACTAATCAGGGCTAACACTGTTTAGCTTCCAAGATCTGATGAAGTGAGGCTAGCTTGGGCCATTCAGGTCAGGGCACTTTGTAATTATCTAAACTGTATTATGTTTGACGTTTCACTGAAAATAGGACAGTTGCACAGCTCACAATACTTTCCTGGAAGTAAGCTGTGTAGATCTGAATAGGATTCTGAGTATGCTTGATTAGGACTGCTCTCTTAGTAATTTTAAAAAGCCAGTTTTCCCTTTCTTTCTCTTTAGGAGGGTTTTGATTACTCTTTTATCGAAGAAGCAGTTTTGATGCGCCTTAAGGATGATAATCTAGAAGTGGTTAGGTCCACTCTCAGCACGTTAGAGGTAAGTGTTTATCTCCCGAAGAGCCAAAAAAGAAATCTTGGTATGTAGAGAAAATCAGGTGGGTGGTTTATATTAGTATACATTTCTGGGGAAAGAATCTCAAGTACTTCATCCAATCACTGTGTGCTGAAAGGATTTAGTATGTGATTCTTTGGAAGTTAGGAGTATTGCATGAGTCAGAATGTTCATATATCTCTGTATAAGAGAGGCTGTACAAACGTAAATTTGGGGGTGACTCACTAACAAATTTAATATTGATAATGGGGAATATGACTTTCTGATGATTTTGGAAATATTTGGAAATATTTATGCATGGGGCAATTACTAATATATCTTAAACCTCTTAAATTGTATTAATGATTACAATATGCTAGTGTGGCTTTTTGCATTATTGGGTTTGAGCATCAGTCTTCAATGAAATTACCCAGCTATTTAATAAATATAAATCTAAGGAGTGAATTTAATAATAATTCAGAGAGTAATCCAGAATTTCTCATCACCATGTCATTTTATTTTCAGTGACACAGGTTTTCTTTCAGTATAAATTTTACTTTTTGAGAATTACAACATTTCTGTAAGACGGCATTCGATCTGCACTAATTTAGGTATAATTATGCTTTAAGGGTTGTTGTTTTTTTGGTCCCTGTAATATCATGAATGTTCATTCTGGCTGCTTTATTCTAGACAATGCTGGCTACCCTCAAGACAATGGATGAAGACATTGGTTTCAGTCTGCTGAGTGTCTTTGAGAGAGCTGACCTCTCCAAGGATGAAAAATGGTAAGTTCTTAGTTTATACATTTCCACTAAGCTTTTCTCATGAATAGGTTTTTGTTTTTCTCTATTCTAGTAGCTGGCTTCAGTTCCTTAATATGGAATTTTAGTGCAAGGACTTTGAGGCTCTTGCTATATATAACCAGTGGGTTCAGTTATTTAAAAATATGCAAAAAGAGGTTTTGTAGCATGAAAGGGCATTAAATAGAGCAGCTTTATTTAAATACATGGTATTTTCCACATCTGTATTATACATACATACCTCATGCGGGCTCAGATTGTGTGTTTCAAACTGGTGTTTGTTTGTTCCCATTCTGCTAACAGATGTTTTACAGCAATACAGTCAACACACACACACACACACACACACACACTCTTGCATGAGAAACTAGATTTCCTTTAAAAAGGAAAAGAAGGAGGAGATAACCATAGTTTGGATACAGAGATTGTTAGCTGTGCCAGTGCAAGAAGCCATCCTCTAGTGGAACTTGCCTCTTTCACAGGGTCCCTTGTGCTGGCAAAAGACTCCCTTGTTAATGGAATGAAGCCTGTAGTTTCAGCTCCTTGAAATCAAACATGATTTGGCAGAGGTGATCTAGAAAGACTCATCCTTCCTGTTTCATTGTATGTACTAGGTACAAGATCTTGGTAGCTGCAATACATCTGTTCATCAAAGAAAAGATTCTTAAAGAGAATAAAGTTCTCTTAAACCGATTAATCCTGCAGCTGTTACCATTTATCGTCATCACCACCAATAATTCAAAATCCTCTGAATGGAAAGTGGCACTTTGTGTAGCAGAGTCTGGTCTTTGCTCACTGCATCCTTTGTTGAAAGGGTGGCCTGAAGGTAGGTCTTAAGAAACTGCAGTGGACGGGGGAGGGGGGAAGGTTAGGATTGTTCTGAAGTTTTTCGGGTAACTGAAATTACTAGACAATGAAAATAACTTAAGCTGCACCCTCTTAGTTAATAAAACATTCTAAAGCTATTGTATACAATAGAATAATTTTAGTAGACAGCATTTGTAGACAGCATTTTTCTCCAGCTAACATCTGCAGAGACAATGAAAAATTGGTTTATAATCAAAATAAGTTAATACTATAGAACAAATTACCCTTCAAAGAACTTGGGGAAAGATTTTTATGTGTTTGAATAAAATGCATAGTCTTTTCCTAGATAATCTCTTCAATTTTATGCATTGCAGCAGAGGACCCATTGCAGTAGGGCAGCAGTCAATTTCTGCAAACCGCAGCCACTGAAGGCACTTGTTCTGGTTAGATATATGCAGACTTTGGATGTACAGCTTATTGTAAAATAGTCATAAATTCACAATTCCTATGAATCGTTGTATGCTTTTGAAACTTTTCAAATTAACTCTTAATGAAATGGGTAGAACTTGCTGTGAAACAAGTGGGTTGAAGACTGTAGCCACAGCACTCCCATTTTCATCACCCAAGGCTGTTTACTGTTTTCATGTTTTGTCTGATTTCTTTTTTGTTTTCTTGCTGAATAGCTTTCAAAAAAGTGATCAAAGCAACTAAATCAGAACGCTTGGTAGGCACAGCCAATGAAAAACTGATTCAGCTTTTGTCAGGGAACCTAATTTCCGAAGCTCCTTCCTTAATGTTACAGATGGTATGTGTTCAGTTTATAATACTATTTTTATGAAAGATTGTGCTTTAAATTGCAGATGCTTGATACACTACTGCAGAGCAGTACTTTTAAAGTACGTGGGGGTGTGGGATTTTGGTATATCCAGTCCAAAAATATACCCACAAATATTGGTATTTTTAGGGTATATTTGGGAATCCTGATCAATATTGGGATTCTCAGATATATCAGTATTAGTGGCCGCAAGTAATCCTGAAAATATTTGACAATAATTGGGGCTGGCAATTTAAAAGTTGCAGCAGCTTTCCCCCTCGCTTTTGGAGGTTTCATGGACAAAAGGAGGGAGGGGGAGGGAGACAACTCTCACAGCTGAATGGAATCTCATGTTAGGGAGAGGTCTGTCCAGTCATGATGATTCTCTCATTTGCTTTATGAGAGAATTGTTGTGATTGGACAGACAGTTTTGCTCTCCTTAATATGCTATTCCATTCACTTGTGAGAGTTGCCTCTATTATTATGCCCAGGAAGGCTGCAAAGCAAGAGAAACCACACTGGTGCTACCAGCTGCCAAGCCAGAGAATTTTTTGGAGGGTGTTCCTTCTGCTACCATACTGGTTCTGCCGGGATTCTCTGGTTTGGCATTGGTTCTGGTAGGCTTTGTTGGTTCTGTTTGCATTGGTCAGCGGTTGCTTTTGTGTGTTTGGCTAAGGTTATTATGCTCCGAAGAAAGCATTGGATTCCCCACCCATAGGAAACAATAGAGAATAGCTGGGGGCATCTTGTTTGTGGACTTGTAGAACTGGACTCCTTGGTTTGATTCAGTTGGGAGGTCTTTAGAGGACAGCCAACCCACATTCTGTCATTTTAGTCCCATTTGCTCCAAAAATGGTCCTTCCAGCCCTCCAGAAGATTTTCCCCATAAGGAATAATGAACCTAGTTAATTTTGGGATCCTGGGGGGAGAACCCCAGATCCAAATACAAAAGGGCTATTGAAGGACTTGAATATCAGGAATACCAATATTTATGTCCTGCCTAATATCTGAATCTGGAAAATACTGGCGATTTGGGGTTTTTTTTAGTGCACATCCATAGTAGGTTTTAGGTGCAAGCAGGTTCATAGGGAAGTAGTGATCCTTGCAAATCTAACACTGAGAATGCTTTATTTTCACTGATATTCATTGAAGGTGGACGGTCTCATCAGTATTGCTGGACAGGATCCTCACACACCAAAGCAAAAAATAACTGCTCATATAATTAGCTCTGTCCTTGTCCGGTCCTGCTGCAGCAGCTCGCAAGTGGAAGAGTGCCACATGCCTCTGGCATTGAAGGTCTTCCATCTTTTGAATGAAAAAGTGAGAAAACTGGAAGGCCACTACTATGTAGAGGTGAGTGCTCTGCTTTTGCAACCTGGAAAGAGAAGTGACAGACCTTACTTTCTGGCTAGCGTCTAGAAATCTGTTCGAATCACATTTGTCTTAACAGCTGCTAATTAAGCCCCAGAGGCTATTTCACCTTTCCAGTACAGCATCCTTAAACTTTTGTACAGGCACAGTATTGTTGCTTGAGGCTGCATTGAAACAACCAGTTCATGCCATGCTTGGGAGGACATTCCAAGACATACAGGCCTCATGGTTTAAGAGGACCTAAATCTTCACTCAGCCTGACTAAGGGCCAGGGGTAAAGGCAGTACAGGCAGCCATCTGGGCAAGGAGAGACTCATGCAGTGAAACTGGAAGATGTAAGGAAATTGTCAGCCCCAAACCAGGACTTTAGTAAAAAATAGCTGGACTTAGGTTTAGAATTGTAAGTGTTGTCAGGTTGTAGCCTAGCTCAGATATGTGGTTGCTGGGCTGATTAATATCTGTGGAGCAGTTTCTGCGTTCCCTGGAGATTCAACCTTGGAGACTGTTCTAATAGTCTCATATCATATCATAGAGGCTCTATGTTTACTCCCTAGATTTTCACACAGCTGAAATGCTAATTAACAGCTCAGCCCTGATGGGCTCTTGAGTTGCCAGGTGATTCACTGAGTCCTGAAAAGATGGCTTCTCAGCTCACCCGGTTTCCCCCAGTAGCTTTCTTCAACCAAGCTCAGACCATGATGCAACTATGCCAGAGAGAAGCTGAAAACTGCATGCTATTCATCACTTCATCATGTCCCTATGCCAAACCAGTTACGTATGGGAGCGGGCTCGCATTCTAATAGATGGGTGAGATAAGCAACAAATGGATGCCAAGCAGATATGCTAGGTAGCTAGCTCTCAGGTTTTAAGATAGGCAGATTTTATTATGTAGCAACAGTAAGGTTTTCTTACTTTAATGTCTATTATCTGTGTAAAGGTAGTCCCCTGTGCAAGCACCAAGTCATTACTGGCCCATGAGGGGACATCGCATCACAACGTTTTCTTGGCAGACATTTGTTACAGGGTGGTTTGCCATTGCCTTCCCCAGTCTTCTGTACTTTACCCCCAGGAAACTGGGTACTCATTTTACTGACCTCTGAAGGATGGAAGGCTGAGTCAACCTTGAGACAGCTACCTGAACCTGGCTTCCGCAGGGATCAAACTCAGGTTGTGAGCAGAGCTTGGGCTGCAGTGCTGCAGCTTACCATTCTGCGCCATGGGGCTCTATTTTTCCCCGTGTAAGAATGCTTTATGATTTTTGTAAATGCTCCTTAAGCTAATATATCTAACATTTATGCTGAATCTGGAATTCATGACTTGGGTGTGGGTAAACCCAGAACAAACCCAGAGATTGGAAAGCCAAGGCCTTTGGGAAAGGAAAAGCTTTCAGACTCACAAACAAAAGGGAACGTGTTCCACCTGCCTGATTGCTAAAGTGGCTGTGATCAGCATTCAGAATTAGGAGGAAGGGAGGCAGCCTTCCCAACAAAAGGCCCAAGGAGCTAGGAAGCAAAGTAGAATAGCACTAGGGTAGGACAAGGGGCAGAGCCTGCGAGCAGCATACCACCCATACAGGGTCAAGAATAACTGTGGCCAATTACAGTAGGAATGGATGGAGCAAGGCAAAGAGCCAGTAGTGCTGTTTGAACCCTGTGGCTTTCCACAGAGCTCCAGCTCACCTTGTTCCCCAAAACAACAGTTTTTTATCCATAGGAAACTCAAAGGCCTGTTTTATTTTAAACAGCATTAATGGCAGGAAGCTTTTAACATTAAATGCAGATGTTATTTTTGGGCATGCTCCTGTGTTGCTTTTCAATTACCAAGTAGAGGCAGAGAAAAAGTTGCTATGGTTGGATTCCTGTGTTTTCATTCTCAGGCATTTCTCAGTACGTTCTCTATTGAAATGACCTCTGGGAGCGAAATGCTATTGGAGACCTTAACCACATACATAGAAAAGCTGAACTCTGGGAAGGATGTGGACGTAGAACATACTGTCCTACTTATCATTTTGTTAAGAATCTTTATTGAAGGTCTGCAGCCTCCTGATTCCTTTGAGACAGGCAAGTTTTCAAACCTTTAATTGCAATGGAGAAACTACCTTGAAAAATTGATCTTGCAATCTCTTGGTAGTGGTATATTTTTCTTTTCTGAATTTTGTAATATTCTTCAACTTGGAAGAAGTCAGCGTTCATAGACTTGTGGGCTGCAGAAGGTCTTGTTTGTTGGTTTGGTGCAGCCCCTGATGACTGTTTCTTGCACTTTTGTGCATTCCTATAGATGAGGTTTGGTGGAATCCTGAAATGCTAAGTGGCAAGAGCAAAGACTACTTACACCTGTTGTTGGGGCTCTTTGATGTTCTAGTCCTCAGAGCCAGTGAAGGAATCTATGCTGATCCATTTCGCGCAATAATGAGACTTCTGTTTGAGGTATTCTTTTTTTTTCCTTAAAGGAAAAGTTTAAAATATTTTAAATTTAAAAGTTTGCTTCTGGCACTTTAAAAAACAATCATTTGTTGTCATTTCACTGGGTATTAATGATCCTAAGCTTCAGTGAATGTACATTCAAAGCCAAGGGTATGACAAAACCAATAGTAATGTATACATTAAACACTTCTCTCTCTTTTAAATGTAAAGGTACACTTGAAAGAGCCAGAAAATCAGTTTGGATTTCTTTCAGTCTTATGGACTTACAATTACAATCTCTCCAACCAACTCAGCTTTGTGATGGATGCTGTGTTACAGACTCGGGCTTTGTATATAGGGTGTGCGATGCTCACATCACAAACTACACAAAAGAAAAGGCAGCTAGCATCAGCACCTTCTCCAGGTACAGTCCATTCATGTTTGCCATACTTTCCAAGGACAGTTCTGACCTATGGAGTCAGTGGAAGGACTGTAGGTTTTTGACAGTCTTTATAGGAAAGAAATCCCATTTGTTGTGCTTATGTTATTGTATTATATTTTCTTGTTCACCTTTCTCACTGAGACTCAAGGCAAATTACATAATGTAAGTCAGTACACTCAATAGGATGAGGAGACATCTAATAAACAATGTAATAGGGCTAAGATTGGAAAAATCTGAAACAAGGCATAAGTATTAAACCTGACATGTTAACCAGTGCAAGACATGGTAATATGTAGACAGAAATATTATTCTGTGAGAGCAAAAGAAAAACAGATAAGAAGAAGAAGAAGTGGTAGTGGTTTATATACCGCCCTTCAGGACAACTTAATGCCCATTCAGAGCGGTTTACAAAGTATGTTGTTATTATCCCCACAACAAAACACCCTGTGAGGTGGGTGGGGCTGAGAGAGCTCCATAGAACTGTGACTGACCCAAGGTCACCCAGCTGGCTTCAAGAGTAGAGATGGGCAAGAACAGCAATATGAAAAAAAAGCCACGAACAGCCCAAACTGCTGTTCGCGAGCAAGCTGTTCATGAGGCTCCATTCTAAATGAACAGGTGGTTGTTGCAAGCCTCGTTTGTTGCTGTTCCTTGCTGTTTGTCAAGCCAGACAGTCTGACACCTGCTATCAATTCCCTTGGCAACTTAGGCGAGGATTGTCTGAACTCTGTCTGAACTCCTGATGTTGCCCTGGAAACCCCAATCTAAGCCCAATTTAGCTTGATAGGCAGGTCTTCCTTTCAAGTGTGGAGCTCCAAATTTGTTACAACAAGGGAGCAAAGACCAGGGGGGAGGGGGGGATCTCAGCTCTGGCTTAGTTTGCAGGCAGTGGAGAGGGAGAGACAGTTGCTGTTGGCATTTTGGTAGAGTGCATTGGAGCTTGAATTTTCTTTGTGTGTGGTGCGATAGGGATCTTCCCTTCAAATTCCACGGCTGCTGCCAGGCTCTGGGGCCAAGCTATTATTTATTATTGGTACCTTTCCTGGTGCCTGCTCAGGTCAGGTTTCTGGGAGTGGTGCAGTAGGGATCTTGATTTGAATGATGGCTGGAGGAGAGCCTGCTGGCCACCACAAACATGTTCGTGAACAGGGCCATGTTCGTGGTTGTTCATGAGTCCCTGTTCATGGATGGCAATGAAAAACGAACATTAAGTTTGTTTGTTTTCTGTTCATGCCCATCTCCATTCAAGAGGAGGAGTAAGGAATCAAACCCCGCTCTCCAGGTTAGAGTCCCACGCTCTTAACCAGTACACCAAACTGGCTCAACATATTGGTAGTATAGTCTACAGTCCCATTCTCTATTGAAATTTCTTCCTGAATCATTCTGAATAGCAGCCCTATTCCTTTATAAGAATGCCCCCCCAACAGTTCTGTTTTACCTAGTTAGTGGAACACCAAAAGCATAGGAGCCTTTCTTACCACCTCAGGCATGCTGTTGCCTTTGAGAGAAGGACTAATTTTGACAAGTGTACTTTACTCTGTGATTGCACTCTGCATGGAATAAAGGTGGGCATTTTAATGCCAGAAAACAGTCCTGTGGAATTCTTTACCAAAAATACAACCTTTTGCCAAAAGGGAAACAAGATCTTATCATGCTGAAACCTCAAATACTGTGACCAGGATGAATTATTATACCATTTCGTGATGTTTATGAAATATGCCATGCACCTCTAAATACCAGCAGTCCTGATCAGCTTTATTATCTAATCTATTATCTAATTTATCAGCTTAATTATCTAAAATTATCTAATTTTATACCAGTCGATAAATTCAGCCAAATATTATGTAATTACAGAACTAACTAGCTTGGATTATATATACCACAAACTAAACAAGTGCTCAGAAGGAATCTGTGCTGCTTTCCACTTATTGCAGTCCCCTGGGGTGGTCAAGCTTCTCCTGAGGGTTGGGGTACCCTTAGGATTAGAGTGGGATGAGACATCATGAGATTAGCATGAGGAGGGGCTGTGGCTCAGTGAAAGAGCCCATATTTTGCATACAGAAGGTCCTAGGTTCAATCCCTGGCATCACCAGCTAAAAAAGAATTGTGTAGTAGGTGATGTGAAAGACCTTGACCTGACACCCTGGAGAGCCACTGTAAGTCTGAGTAGACGGTACTAATATTGATGGACCTATGGTCTGAATTCAGTATTAGACAGCTTTATGTGTGTTCATGTGTGATGGGGGGGGTGGAATATTTGCTGAAATTGCCCTTCCCTCACTCCTCCATGAACAGAACACCAGCCTGTGAAGGGGATGGTTGTGGCAAGATTTTTGTAGTTTCCCCATTCCTGCTACTCTACACTGAATCTCACACTATCCCTGAGGATCTCTTGACTGGTCTTTCAGTGGGCTGAACTGAGAGAACACAGGGATGCTGATGTCATCTTTGGGTGTATCTTTCCTGAGCTGTCAGGAACCAGTTCTGCTGGAGAGCTCCTGGGCAGCTGGCTGCACGGGAGACTCTGTGGTTTGGAAGCATTGTGTCAGGTGTGGGGACTGTCACTGTGGTGTTCCCAGTGGAGTGGGGGTTGGTCGCTGCAGAATCCTTTGGGTAGGGGTGGGGCAGAACAATAAGCTTGATTATCTGGCACATACCATTAACCAGCGACACCCTTTCCACTTGAATGCCAGAAAACAAAGCTTTTACTGTTTTTCTTTTATTTAAGGATCTGTATCTTTCCTTTCCTTGAGCTTAAGGTGGCTTGCAAGTTAATCAAAGTTGCACTCTTATAAAAGTACAATTCAGAATCAAGCAGAAACTATCAGTGTTTTCAAAAGCAACTCAGCAGCAGCAGCCCAGAAACACCCGCCATAACCTTTACATCACTTCCTTCACAGGTTTACTCACTTAAAAAGAAAGATCTTGATGACTTCTACAAAAGCAAAAGCATCAAGTGGCCTACCTAAAACCTATGGGGAACTGATTCCGTAAGGCAGGTTTAACCACTGAAAAGCCCCTGAAGTGGATCCATCCCCTCTGTTCAGTAGCATTTGAAGCATGCCTCCAACCTCAGTGGCTCCTTAGGATGGAGAAGGCTTCCATCTTAGCTGAGCTCAGTGCTTGGATCCATCCTCTGTTTTTCATAGCTGCATGTTTGGTTAGGCCGTAGGAGGAGTTCTCAAAAGAAAACTGTTGAGCTGATCTTGAAGTGCATGGGCCCAGCAGTGAGGCTTCAAGAAAAATCCTAACCAGCAAATCCTGAACAAAGACAGCAATCCCCAGCAGTCTTGCCTTTACAGAAAGAAAGGACTTGCAATTTTTGAAGTAAAACAGTAATTTGTTTATCTTATCTGCAAGGTGCATAGGATTCAGATTACTTTCCTTATAGGTTATACTGTGTAACAGTGATAACAAATGTTATTGTAGCATAAGCTTTTGAGAATCACAGTTCTCTTCGTCAGATGCATCTGACAAAGAGAACTGTGATTCTCGAAAGCTTATGCTACAATAAAGTTGGTTAGTCTTAAAGGTGCTATTGGACTCTTTTTTATTTTGCTACTACAGACTAACACGGCCAACTCCTCTGCATCAATGATAACAAATGTGGTTTTTAAAAATAAGTTGTTCCTCCCTTTTTGTTGTCTTCCAGTGACTATATCATTGCTGATCAATTTGGCAAGTCCAGTGAGCGAAGTCCGAAGAGCTGCTCTTAGCTGCCTACATGCCATTAGTGGAATAAAGGAATCTATATTTCATCCCATTATGCATAATTTAGTGCAGAAAGCAGAAGAGATAATATCTGACCAAACTTATGTGATCCAGGTAATACTTGGAAAACAATTTTGTCATGGCCGTGTTGAATATCTTATGCTTCTGGGTGATTCAGATGCTGGCTGCTATCTTCCATCCACTAGGAGGCAGGTTCTTTGAAGCATGGTTTGGCCAGGACAGTGTTCTCCCTATTTCTTCTGTAAAGTAGGTTGTAGGTTCAAGAATTTGGCCTGTTTCTTGGCTCTTGGCCTAGGCTTTCTTTTACAATCCAGCCTGAAGAAAGTTTTGCCTACATTCTAGTAGTCAAGAATTGCTGATGACAGCCTCTTAAGCTGTTTCCCTGTGCTCTTTCCAATGTGGCTGTGGTGTGCATGTAGATATTGCAGCCCCTTGAGTAGGGGCCAGCTGCAGGGTTTTTTTCTCACCCAGGTGAATGTGAAAGTCGCAAGTGAGCTGCTTTGCCCAAGAGGTTGTGGCGTTCACAAGTGTGCAATGATGCATATCAGAACATGATTGAGAAGCAGTTCCTTTGTGGCTCAGTGTGGATAAGGAAGGCCTGGGTAACAAAGGTTGTATTTTTAGAGCTGGGGGGAGCATATGGCCACAACAGAAAAGGATATTATTGATATAATGCCGGGTATGAATTTGCTGGTAAGGGCAGGGGCCACTTGGTCCTTGGAGAGTAGGGTGTGTTGGCCATATCTGTGGAAGTTCTCTTACATCTTTCTTTGTATAGTATGCGGAGTTCCGGTATTCAGAGTAATATCTTAGTTGGATTACACTTATTGTAATCTCAGTTAAAAATAAAGAAAATTTTATGAAACAAATGACAAAATGATGAATATCTCCTCTGTGGCTTTTCTTTTTCCTTGATCCCAGAGTCTGGGAAGTTTGTTTGGGGAACTGCATACTCAACATAAACATAAGATTCAGCAACAGAAGTTGTCAGAAGCACTGGAAGCATTACTGGAGTGCGTACAAGGCATCAGGTATCCATCATACATTGCAAGAAACATGATGAGAATTCTTCAAGCAGTCAATGGTGAGGTAAGTGATGTGCATTAGAGTGTATGGAAAACATGCTGGGCCCTCCAACATCTCCCCCCCCCCCCTTGCCATTTGTCAGATTGTTCCCCAATGGGGGCAGAGTCTGGGGCTGCAGCACTCTCCAGTGTCTCTTTTCCGAGCCCCAGCAGCACATGAACCTCAGGATACAGAAAGAAGAGGGGCATTTCTGTTGTACCCTGGTTCCCCTCTCTCAAGCTCTCCTGCTGTCCACGGACTTCTTGGGAGCAGTCTGGCCCTTCCCCACTGCGTCTCCCTGGGCCAGCCTAATAAAGGATTGCCTGGGGGTGGGCTGACCCTGGACTCCCCCAATGCCCTCTCTTCAGAGGTGGGTCCAAAGTGAGTGAAGGCAATCTGGGACAGTAGCCTCCCTGGATGGGCTTTATTTTCTCCTGCTGCCCCTCCCCAGAGGTTTTAAGAGACTGCTGTGCCTGCCTGCTCAGGCCCCAACAAGCTGCAGATGCTGCTGGCCTCCTTCTCTGGCCTGATCCCAGCTGTAGCCTATTGCCTGAGCCCTGCCTCTCTACTGAGTGATGCACAAGGCCCGCAAGGCTCTGGGACTGCTGCTGTTGGGGTACATCTGTGCATAGCACTGCCCTTGCTTCCTTCCCCACAGCTGTGGTTGAATTGCCTGTCTTTGTGGTGCTTGGATGAGGCTGGCCCCTGCTAGAGGTTTCCCTGGTGTAGGTAAGCACTAGGCAGGTGGGCTGTCATATTCGGACATCATTCTTAAACTTAGTGACACTTCTGGTTACATGGAACAAATGATCCTTTTGGATTTATAGTTTTCAAATTAATGTACTTTATATTCTGGATTTGAATGTAAACAGACTAAAAAAATTAAGATGAGCTCTGTCTGTGCAGCTGCTGTGCATTATATCAAATTGTTGTATAGAAAACTAGGGTAGTGACAGGGCTTTTTAAAGTGTTGTATGGGCAGAAAAATTCCAAAGTATACATCCAGAGGCATCAGTATTTGTTTTTCTTTTATCTTTTTTGCTTGTTTGTCAAATCTGTGACAGGCCTCCCTAATGTATTTATTTCATTCATTCTACCCTCGCCTTTTTCCCAAATGTAGACCCAGAGCAGCTTACATCATTGTCCTCTTCTCCATTTTATCCTCATAACAACTCTGTGAGGTTAGGCTAACAGTGTGTGATTGACCTAAGATCATTCAGCAGCTTCCCATGGCAGTGGAGAATTCAATGTACACAATAAGCTTACTGTTTCAGGTGTTTACTTGCTTTCTTTTAAAAATGCTCCTTGGTTTTGAAAACAAATCACTTCTGTCTTCTACCTTCAGGTGGTGCTCTCTCACCTGCTGCCTGTCCTTGATCGGCTCCTGGAGAAAGCTCTTAGCAGATCAGATGGATTGCTAAAAGACGAAGCTCTTCTTTTATATCTCATTCTTGGAAAGTATAATGAGCACGCAGCTGCACTCTTATGCACCAGTCAACAGTGTCTAGATTTGTTTATCAAATCTTTGAACACCTCACAAACAATTTACCAAGGACTTTCTGTTTTCCAGATCAGAGCACTTGAGCAGGTAAGTAAGAGAGAACTTCAAGTGGAGAAATGGGGAATCAAACCCAGTTCTCCAGATTAGAGTCCTTCTGCTCTTTACCACTACACCAAACTTGCTACAGAACTCCAGTGAGCAAAATCCTCTGCAAATCTGTCCTCAGAGTTCATGTTCAGGAAAGAAGGCCCAGAATTGTGCGTGTGAGATAGTAAAGGAGGGAGAGGGAGGGGAAACCATCCAGGACTTTTAAATAACAACAACAACAACATTCCATTTATATACCGCCCTTCAGGACAACTTAATGCCTATTCAGATTGGTTTATAAAGTATGTTGTTGTTATACCCACAACAAAACACCCTGTGAGGTGGGTGGGGCTGAAAGAGCTCCGAGTTGTGACTGACCCAAGATCACCCAGCTGGCTTCAAGTGGAGGAGCCGGGAATCAAACCTAGTTCTCCAGATTAGAGTCCTGTGCTCTTAACCACTACACCAAACTGGCTCTCATTTCAAGCTGTAATCCTCCCCCTCCTGCCCACCCCCTCCCCAATCCCCCAAATTTCCAGCTCTGTCTCTCCACAGTAAGAAATCCTGAAAGTAAGAGAGAGGCTTTCTGCGGCAACACTTGTAGTCCAGAATTTTGAAAGATTTTGAAGACAGTCGTCATATGTATTGTAGTGTGGCAGGGTACAAACATTTTAAATAAATGTACAAATGTTGTGTGAGTAAACATTTTTATTGTTGGACCTTTGACCTCACAAGGTGGTATTGGCAAGTTTTTCTCCTCATCAGTTTTGTAAAGTTGGAATAATAATTCCAACTTTATTCTGCCAGGGCCTTTTCGGTCCTGGCCCCAACCTGGTGGAACTCTCTGTCTGAGGACACTCGGGCCTGCCAGGATCTTGTATCATTTAGGCGGGCCTGTAAGACAGAGATGTTCCGCCAGGAATATGGTGGAGGCTAATTTTTAGCCCATCATTGCTGAGCCTTCCACCCTGTACAAGGGGTATGGAGAGTCCACTCCCACTGGTTGCCCCGAAAGGGGCACAGTATTTTATCTGTTTTTAATTGATTTTAAATTGTATTTTAACCAATGTTGTACCTCACCCTGAGCCTGCTTGTGGGGAGGGCGGGGTAAAAATTAAATAAATAAATAAATAAAATGTGTTTTCCTCTCAGAATGCACACTAAAAATTTCCAATGAACAATGAAATGTCCAAAGATACAATGTCATTTCTAGATCACTAAACCATTCTTTGCTGCTGTGCCGGATGGGAAAGTTCAGCAGAAGATACTGGGAGTCTTGTTTGATTTACTGCTTGATTGCAAAAATCCACTTTGCGCACAGACGATTAGCAGTGTTTTTAAAGGGGTAAGAATGTCTTAATCTTCCAAGATCATAATAATATATGCAGAACTGAATTCTGTCATTGTTATAGGATATCAGTTTTTACAAATAACTTCTATTAAGCTGTATGATGACAGTATTACCAGATAAAATATGTATGCTAAGGTAAGACAAGCTTGATACAAGCATTACACCAATATCTGAGAAAACAGATTGTGTGTTTGCCTACCTATGTCTGTGTAGTTCAATATATAGAAAGTTGCATGAAGAAGAGGGAAAGTTTTATGCATTCCTTACTGAATTTATTTTTCTTGAAATAAAGAACTGCTCCACATACAAAGCAAGTAAATGCAATTGTGTTTTCAGTAGGACAACAATGTTGCTTTACCCACAAGTGTCAGTGGGTTCCATAGGTTGAGAAGGAAATGCACAAATGAACCTTTCTACTCCTACCCAAGCAGCTAGTGGCATTTTTATGGTGTCCATAAAGATAGTTGACAATATGCTCTCAGCTCTGGATGCATGTAGATTGATAGGTTATACAATACTGCCTTCAGCCGTATCAGAAAACCTGGAGATAAACAATTCAGTCATAGCTTGTATGGCAAGGTGTAGACAGATTACTTTATTTGTGCTGTGTACCTTTAGAATAAATGTTACTTATTTATATACTGTCTAGATTTCAGTTGATGCTGAGCAGGTTGGCATGGAACTGGAACCTTTGCCAAAAGCTAAGAATGTGGCTACTGTTCACCAAACTAGAAGGCAAAAGATGCAGCAGCAGAGGTAAAGTAGATCGGAAAAGCAAATGCGCAGTGTTCACTCTGTGTGTGTGTGTGTGTGTGTGTGTGTGTGTGTAATAGTGAACTACTACAGTAGATGTTGAGCCCAGATTTGTGGAACTTTTGAGATGGTGCTAATGTAGATTTTTAGGCTGGTTACAGTGCAATCCTGTACAGAGTTAATCCAGTTTAAGCCCACTGAAATCAATGGCCTTAGACTGGAACAAGTGGGGGGACTTGCAAGGAGGGCATTTCATTTATCTCTGTATTCCCTCCATAATTTCTTCTTTCCCTTCCCTGGCAGCCCTTATAGCCTCTCCCCTTTTCCTGCTCCTTTCTCAACTCCACTTACCAGCCATCCTACCTTTTATCTGCTCCCATGTCTTCAGCTTTCCGTCCTTCCCTCCCCCCGGCAGCTTCTCCCTTGGAAAAGTCTGGGCCAGCTGAACCATGTCTGGGGCCAAACCAGGCTGAGTTGCATAGTGGCTGGAGTTGAACCCAGTTGTGCAGTAGCTGCTGATGGTCCTGTCCCTGCTGAGTGCTCCTCACCACCACTCCAGGCTTTGCTTTACAGAAATGAAGGCTTGGAAGGCTCAGTAATATTGTTGTGGCTTCTAAGCACACAAATGGCAGTGAGGAGCTCGGTAGGCATTTTTGTTTTGTTAAAACTACAGCTGTTTCTGTTACTTGGGGGAGTTTAATTCTCTAAAAAAAAAAATTAAGAATTCAGATTTTTCTGTAAATTTTTTACTTCCTTCGGGTTTATAGAAAAATCCCCTCATCAGTCCCTACCTCCATTTTGTGGATCTGTTAATCCCCACTCTACAGCCTTGTTTGGAATTAGATAGCACTATTATTTACACAATCTATATCCTGACTATAAATCGAGATCCTTTATCACTTCAATTAACACTTAAGAGAACACAGGCTTAGTAACATAACTGGAATGAATTGTACTGGTTTATTAAAGAACAATATAGATAATAACTTCATAGCTACCTGTCCAAGGATCATCCCAGCAGAACCTAAGGAAGAAGTCAGAGCCCTGCTTCAAATTGCTGATTGTTTTATACTCTATATTCTGTTGGGGTGGTGCTTGGATGCAATAGAGACAACATTCTTCAACACCGAAGTTCATCCAGTTTTACCTGATTACTTTGGTATGGTTAAGAGCAAAGGTATTGTGACACCTTTGTGTATTTAGCATGGATGTAGAAAATGTAACAGAGTTCATTAGAAAGAATGTGGGAGAAAAGGCTTTGTCCTCCTACATACACGAGGGTCATGATTGTACAGACAAGGGTTATGAAAGAAAAGAGCAGAGCAAAGATGTCACAGGTTTGCAGGATCTTATTTATACTCGCAGCTTATGTTATTAAAAGGCAGATAGGAAGGAGCAAGTATTTTTGCTTGTGAAGGTCTTGCAGTTCGTGAAGAGTGCCTAGGCTGTAGTTCCATGCAGGTGCTGAGTAAACTGGGAGGGGGAGGAGAATGATAGTTTCTTTGAAAAATGTTGGAATAAACATTTGTAAATGTGTTAATTCTTTCTGTTTGCATCCCTTAGAAAAGTGCAAGATCAAGAGAGTGCACAAGAAGAGAGCAGTGTGAACTGGCAGAGAGTCACTGTTATCCTGGAACTGCTGCAACACAAGAAAAAGCTCAGACAGCCTCAGGCATTGATACCTGTCCTTTTCAGTTTACTGGCCAGGTAAAGGTGGTTCTTTAGAGAACAGCTGTTGGGATCATCCTTCAGTACAGGCGTGCAAAGGGATCATTCTCGCCTTTTTGCGTGGAAGTCTTGTGGCGCAGATACAGCACCAGGACTAGTTCAGACCATAGCATCTACAATGCTTGCTGGGCCAGATGCTCAAAAAGGGTGCCGTAAGAGGTGCCCTTTCCTCCTGTACACCCACTGTAGACTGGCAGCAACTAGATTCACTGTATGATTGAGGCACAAGCGGGCTGTGAGCCTAGCCAGCTGAAGCAGTGGGTCTGGATGCTTGCCTGTTGGAGCAGAAAGCCCCCGTTGCTGCCTGGCAACTAGGTGCATAGTAATGATGATTGCCTTATTGTCAGGTGCATGGGAGGTAGCAGTGATGTTACATGCTCTTGCCTCTGGGGCTTGTTTGCACTTAGCGAGGCCTCTGCCCATTGTCCTCCATACATGCAAACAGTGGACTGCATCATTCTTACGGCGTTTCTCCAAGGAACATGTTCTGTCTACCTCACATAAGATACTGGGCAACAGAAATTCCTGAACACTTCAGTAGATGACAGAAAAGGGAAGCATTAGTTCTTTTAAGCCATTGCCTCTTGTTCTTCTGTAAGGTGGTACAACATTATATATTAAAAACGGCAATTTGTACTATTTTTGCTTTGGGAAGTCCATTTTGGTCTTAAAGATTTGGGTTTCCTAGGAACTGGAATGTTTTCCAGAAGTCCTCCTTCTGGTTTAAATCATAAAGTATCCCTTTGCTACCAATTTATTATAATATTGTACATTTATTATATGCCCTGACCTGGATAGCCCAAGTGAGCCTGATCTCATCAGATTACTCAAGTTAAGCAGGGTCAGCCTTAGTAATTGGATGGGAAACCTCCAGCAGAGGCAGGTAATGGCAACCCACCTGTGTGTGTGTGTCTGTGTCTGTGTAAAATATATATATAAAAATAAAATTAGGTAGACATTCCACTTGTTTGCTCTAAGTGTCCTCAGCACTTTGGTACATGTTAATCTTATTCTCCCTCCACCGTGTTGCAACTGATTAAAGAAAACCTACAACATTATCCCTAAAGTCCTTCTTTCCATACAGAGTTGTATCTACCCAAAGAGATGTGCCAACAGTCAGGTGTTGCTCAAGTAAAATTCTATTGGTGGGATATTTAAGTACATGATAAGATATGATTATTTTACTCCAAGTTACTATCTAGTTTGTCTTTTGGATTTCCAGGTGCCTGGAACCCTCTTTGGAACTGGAGAACCTGGAATACACAAAGCAGCTAATACTTGGCTGTCTATTAAACATTTGCCAGAAACTGTCCCCAGATGGCAGCAGGATAGGAGCAGGTAGGACAAAATCTTCTAGTTTGGGATCAATTATACAACTGGCTTTTATGTTCATGAATTCCTTTTGTGTTAATGTGTCAGGTATCGCTAATGAGTTAGGAACCATAGACTTCATCACTATATTGCCTTATATATTATCTGCTGCTTTAAATATGTACTCCTATGTACCACCAGTGCTCCATGTGGCTAATGTTAGTCCTAGACTTGATTATGTTCTGCTTCAGCATTTTTTCTACTCTGTATTGGATTCTTGCTAATACTATGTCCTTTAAACTTGTATCTATTTACCCTATGGTATTGTTTATGAAATGTCCTTGATACTGTATTGAAATGTACTTGATACTGATTATACTAATCTTATACTGTGTAATCCGCCTTGAGTCTCAGTGAGAAAGGCGGACTATAAATGACATCAAATAAATAAATAAGTGAAAAATGGCATTTTCAGCACTATGTTAAGTAGAACCTCACCCTTCTAAGCCTATTGACTTCAATGAACAGAAGGGTGTGATTCTCCTTAGGACAGCACTGAGATTATTGTATTTGCATCCATGCACCGATGCTTGGTCTTACTAGGAAACTTAAACCTTGATAGATATTTTTTCCTCTTTGAGATATTCTTGATGAAGAGAAATTCAACGTGGAGCTGATAGTTCAGTGTGTCAGGGTTTCAGAAATGCCTCAGACTCACCACCATGCTTTGCTCTTGTTGGGTGCTGCTGCTGGAATGTTTCCTGTGAGTACTCGCTATTTTTTTACGAAGAGGGGAAAATATTAAGTTGAAATATTAAATAATAAGTTGGAATTGAACCCAGTATTTTAAAATGCTGGTAGATATTTGTGTTCTGTGTCTGTTATGATGTTTGGTGCTGTAAAGCATTTGATTGTCAGGTGACCCTAAGTCTTCTAGTTGTTTCCTTCTGACCTTCTGTGATGGTCCCCACCTTATGGAACAGCCTGCCTGAAGAGGTCTGGAAAGCTCCCATTCTCCTGGCTTCCTACAGCTATGCAAAACTGAACTACTAAAGAGGGCTTTTTACTCAGATAGGAAGGCTGTACTGTAAGGAAGTAGTCTCAGAAAGATGCATAAGTAAAAGGATAGGAACTATAAATTTTTCTACTATGTATTGTCTGTTGCTGTAAGTACAATTATCAGTCTTAGAATTGCTTAGGCTCTGTTTTAGCATTTCTTCAACTCTGTTTTGGATTCTTCCTAGTTTCAAATTGTTACAAATTTGCATTTATATACCATATTACATTGTTTATTGAAATGTCCTTGGAATTGACTGTACTGACTGACTATGTAATCCTCCTTGAAACTCAGCAAGAAAGGTGGACTATAAATAACATAAATAAAATAAAGAATAAAAATAAATAAATTTGTATTTGAAAACAGCTTTAACCCCCAACTGCAGACAAATCTGTACCCTCCAAGCAAGAAAAAGCATGACGTGTCTTTTTTATTAGATGGTTGCTGCAGGAGCAAAAACAGAAAGGCAACTGAATATAACAAAAGCCTGATGCTGTGGCCGTCCCCGCCTAATTAGGCTCATGTGATGTTTGCTCTGCTTTGAGGATTACTGGTTTAATTTCTGTAAGACTGTTTGCTTGGTAAAGCAAAGTGCATTGTAGGAATATGTATTCCAGAAAGAAAACATTAATCCATATGGGGATTGTTTTCTCTTTTCAGGGCAAAGTGCTACACAATATCATGCCCATTTTTACATTCATGGGAGCAAATGTCATGCGTTTGGATGATGCTTACAGTTTCCAAGTAATTAATAAGACTGTGAAGATGGTCATTCCTGCTCTCATACAGGTAAGATATTTTGAATCCAGGTTTAGGACTACATCCAAACAGAACAGGCCTTCCGTTACATTTTCAGCTTTCCAGAGTAACGTACTATTGCTTTTAATGGATTTAAAATTCAATTTTATCTTTTGGCCTCTCTGTCTGATTAATAAGGTGTAAACTGTAGATTTTTCATTTCCTATAACATGTATAAAGGAACTTGCTGAATTTGTGTTAGTGGCAAAGTACAGGCTCAGTGGTAAAACATCTGCCTCACATCCAGAATGTCCCATGTTCAGACTGCAACATGATTCTTCAAAGAATAGGTGATGTGAAAGACCTGCACCCCTAAAGAGCAGCTGCCAATAAAAGTAGGCAATCTTTGATAGACAAGTAGTCTAGTACAAGGCAGCTTCAAACAGTTGAAATAAGATTGGTGGTAATGAATTCAGAACAACCTATGTGGTAAAGGAGAAGAGGAACTGTTGGTCATTATGATAAAATAGAAGGGGAGGGGAGCATGGAAGTTGTTTGCAGCAGTTTTTGTATTTTAACTTTCCAACAAGTACTAAATTATGTCAACAGAACTAATTAGCCTAAATAGCAAAAATGGATCTTGGGAATCACTTTGGTTTCTCCTCCATGATTTAGGGGAGCATCCAATAGTTTTTTTTTTCAAATTGCTTAGCATGAAACAAATCCTGTTCTGGTAGTATTTATATGTACTTACTAAGTGTTGGCCTGTTTGCTTGATAGGCTGAGGAGGACAATGGCTTTTCTGAAACAATGGGAAATGTAGAAGGAGTGGCTATTAAAATAATCCGTGTGTTTGTGGATGCTTTGCCGCACGTGCCTGAGCATCGACGCCTCCCGATCTTAGTGCAGCTGATAAGCACTTTGGAAGGAGAGCGATTTCTTTGGATTCTTCTGGTGCTACTGTTTGAACAGCACGTGACGAAATCAGTGACTTCTGTAGCCAGTGGAGAGAAGGTAAGAGCAACATCCAGTAGTGTATTCTTTCTTTAAAAGCTGACTAATTTTCCTCATGACATGCTTTTCCCTCCTCCTGTTACAAATGCAGGATGCTGTATTGGAGACTGATACTGAATTCTGGATTTCTGTGTGCTGTGAGTTTAGTGTAAAAGAACAGCTACAAACTTTAATGAAATTACTGCACTATTTAACGAAGTTGCCAGAGAACAAAGAAGGTAAACAAATATTAATTTGCCTTGGCTATGACTTGGTGTCTGCAGTCTAAATGCATCAGTAGAAATGAATCAGACAGCTACATTTGCATTTTATCCACCTATAGCCTATTAAAGCCACTTTGGTAGGATTAAATTGATAAGTGTATGTATTTCTGGTTCAGAGACTTATAATTGCTGACTTAGACTGTGCTCAGAAATTATAACATACCTGTTTTTTCATAATATGCACGAATATAGCTTGTTACCCTGTGTATTCCCTCATTTCTCTCCTTGTGTGTGAAGCACAGTTTAAGGCTACCTGGTTTCGTAAACCTTGAATCAAACTCCAGTTTGCCTTAACCGCATCCAAGTTTGTTTCCTCCCCACAAATCAGGCTTCTAAACGATGTTAAATTGTGGTTTAGAGTCCTGGTTTGTGTGTAGAAAACAAACACATGCATCTGTACTTGAATGTCGAACTGTAGTTTGAAGGTGTCTGAAAATAAAGTCTTCAGTTGCGTTCTGTGTGGAAGGGGTCTGAAAAGAGAATACCTGTTGTGGATGCACACAGATTTGTCATCATGAGTCATGACATTTGAATGCAGCCTTAGAATTAGTGCCTGGGTAATTTAAGCTCTATACACTCAAAATGGCATAAATTGGTCTACAAGATAGTTCATTGCTTGGTTCTGATAATTTTTCTCCATACTGCTGCAAGCTTGGAGCCAGTATGGGAGAGATTGATAAGCTGCAGGGAGCAGCCCTCATGGAGGCAATTTAAAGTTTTCCTACAGATTTTAGCCACATATATTGAGGGTTTTAGTAATATTTCTTACATTACCATTAAAGATTCCTCAAGAAAGGTAAAAATAATGCAAAGCATTGTACTTGCATGTGCACTTACTGAACACCTCTTTACACTGGATAAAATTGTTTATTTTATTTATGTAGTTTTTTCTTCAGAAAATATTGCTTGGGGTTGTTTTTTTGCAGATGATCCGCAACAAAAAAAATCAAGATTACACAGGACAAAATCACAGAGCCAAGAACCTGAGCTCTTTAATGTGGAGACTCACTCCGGTAAACAGCTGAGGCATTTCAAATTCCTGTCAGTCTCTTTCATGTCACATCTTCTGGCTTCACACAGTTTTGTGAAAACGGTGAGACAATTTAATCTTTCTAAGGAAGGACTTGATATGATTGCCTTTCTTCCCCAGCTGGAACTTTGTATTTAATTAACTTGGGTTTTGGTGGAACTGTGTGTGACTTAGAGTAATACTTTTTCCTTTTGTCCACAATTTTAAATTCTGTGCTGGTTGGTAGTGACTAGAAAGGTACCTGATTTTGTAAACATTGGATCAAACTGTGGGTGAAGTGAATTAGAGTTGCACGTTATTTGCTGTGAATGTCAAGAGATCACAGCAATGACAAGGGTACTCTTAACTAGATTTCTGAGGAAGGGGGGATCAGGGATTCAAATAAGGCATATAGAATGTTTTTTCTGGTTGCTTACTTCAGAAGAAGTCTGAAGTACCATTTATACAATGGATCAGGGACTTAACATCTGCAGGCCTTTCTTACTACATATGTAGTCTGTTTGCATGTAGTGATACCATGCCAGTAAGTTGTGGCAGATGCATTTTAATGTGATGGGGCAAATGTAGAATGCTTACATGTGTAAATGCCTTGCCTGTGACTCACATCACACACATGTCAGGGCCAAGGTTAGGACTATATATTTGGTGATAACCATAAACATCCCAATTCTGTGATGGCCCCAGTCTGAAAAATGAAAGGAACACAGGACATTTGCCATATAAGCATGCCTTTGTTAAAGAGTGTGCTGAAAAATCAGGAAGAGGAACAGGAACTTCAGTCATAAGTAGGATATGGTGCATGACTAAAAAACAACCACCATCCATATCCGTTGGGTGTGAGCTAAATGAGGTACTAATGAGAAAGTGATCAAGTAGAAGTTGAGACTACACCGGAAGAGCAGGCAGTACCAAGTTGTGCAGAGTCCCTGCTAAGTACAGGTTTGATGGTTCATTCCCATCACTGTGTGTTCAATTTAATTTTGTAATAATGAATTCTATAGGTTTTTTGTTTTTTGTCTGGATTCTGAAAACTACCAGATTTTGTAGTATAAAGTTAGCTTCCATGGCAAATTGGAGGCATGCAGATGTTTTCATCTGCTGTATAGATTATGATAGTTTTAGATGGCTAACTGCATTGGTCTGCAGTAGAACAACAGGCTTTGAGTCCAGTAGCACATTAGAGGCCAACAAGATTTTCATGGTATAAGCTTTTTAAAGACTCAAAAGCAGAGGCACATTGGTTACCCCTCGTAAAGTAAAATTGTTTAATTTGAGATGAAGAACATCTAGTTTATTGTCCCATTGTGATGCATCACCCATTTGAGGTTATGATTGAAAGTGGTACCAACATCTAAAGCACTTAATTGGCTTGATTTCCAAGTTACCAATGAACCATTTCTGTGGGTGCCAGCTTTTAGAAAAACCTACTACTTTAGAGTAGTTAACAGAGAGTAGATTGCATTGACAATAACTACAAAATGCATTCAGATATCTTTGTAGGCTCACTCTTGTACAGGAAAGGATGGCTGTAGCGTCTGCATAAAGAAGCAGAGGGACAGCCAGCCCTCCTCATCTAGGTGGATGACCATTTATGGGATTAAGAGATTGTGCCATATCATTTAGAAAGAGGTTAAAAAGATGGGGGGCCAACACACAGCCTTGTTTAACCCCCTTCAGCACAGGTATTTGTCAGTTAAATAACCTCTTGCAGACTATTTTACTTGACAGGAAGTAGCCGTGTGATGTTTCATCAATAGGAATGTTGCATATCTATCCCTATATTCATTAGTTTATTCCCTGAAAATCTTGTTGGTCTCTAAAGTGCCACTGTACTCAAGTCCTGTATACTAGTAGTTAATTTGAAATCTAATGATGAATAATAATCTAAATGCAATGTAAATATCAAATGTTAAATGTTAGCTAAGGGCCTAGTGAGTTGTCCACATTGCTTGAAGTTATTCTTTTGGTCATTAATTGTGCTATTGTCCATGCAACTGTTTTTCTCACTCTCACCTCCATTAGGTAGTGGAATGTGAACACGCTGAAGAGTTACAGCAGCTTGAGCAGAGGTAAAAAAAAAAGTTTTATTAACATTTTCTGTTGAATTTTTAAAATGCGCTAAGGCAGTCTTAAATGCCAAATGTAAATTTTTGTCTAAGATGAAGACAAAGATGAAAATAAAGAGATAAAAATTTCCTAAACAAATGGAAAGGGTTTTTTAATTTTTTGTTATGCCAGGCTGTTTTTCAGGAATGCAGAGAACATCTTGTTCACAAATATTTTTTAGAAATTCTACCAGAAATGTTTCATCCTCTTCATGTAAGCATTATGGTATTACTCTATATTTTTATAAACTGTGGTTGGAATCAAATGTTCTGTTCCACTAATGGCGGAACCTTTGTCCTGCGGAAGGAGTCTTCCACCAGAAGTGCATTGAATCCAACCCTATTGTTTTTGGGTTTTGGATTTTATTGTTTTGTGGACATACGAATGATTTAATATGTTTGATTTGGTGATGATCTGATGTTTGATTATGATGATAAAGTTTATTAGATGTTGTTGATATGCGGTTGAACTATATTATAATTTTTAAAGTTCTAAATGTCATAGCTGACTTGAATGCTTTTGAGGTAAAGTGATGGCTTATAAATATATTTATTTTTATTCAAGATATTTTTGCATGCCTTCTTCCTTTAAAAGACTCAATGACAATAACAATGATAAAATCCTGTTCATTGCTAGAAAAGATACAAGAGATCTAAACATTCTGTGTTGCACTGTTTCCTAAAACTTAGAGAGTGGGTGCCTTTCTGATGCGTTCAAGAAGGCTATTGAGAATGTGGAGCTCCTACTGAAAAAGCAGTGGCAGACTTAGAGTGTGATCCTAAGCAGAGTTATGCCCTTCTAAATCTATTTAATTCAATGACCTTAGAAGGAGGTAACTGTTAAAGAGCCTAAACAGCAGGCCTAGTTAGGGAATTGGAACTGCTCAGAGCCAGTCCTTCAGGTATGTGGGCTCCATGATGTGAAGGACTTTAACTGTAAGAACCAGCACCTTGTATAGAAAACAGAAACAAATAGGCAACCAGCATAAAGTTTTCAGAATAGGTGTACTGTGTGTAATGGTATGTTCTTGGCAGTGATTGAGCTGCAGCATTTTACACTAACTGAAGTGTCCAAGTTCTCTTCTAGGGCAGTCCCATGTACAGTGTGTGACAAATTCTAGCCTCAAGGCTAGAATACTGTAGCATGGATCAGCATAGCTAGATCAGTGGCTAACTTCTGCACTAGATAAAATTGAGAAAAAGTGGGTTTAGCTGTCATACAAAGCCCACCATCCAAATTTTTAACTGAATCAGAATAGTATCAAATTCTTCATGTCATTGGCCTTGCCAACCAGCATCATGTCTGTCTTGTCTGGCTTCAGTTTAATTTGCCCTCCCTTGGTTTCTCAGCCACAACTGACACACACTGGCCTAGAGCAAAGATGGCTGCTTCTGGAGGCTAGTTAAAGAAACACTCTACTGCCTGATATGTTCACAATTTAGCATCCCCCAAGTTGAAGCGAATCAGAAAGATTTTTTCAGCAAAGAACCACGCAAAAGTATCACAGCTAATAGTGAATTCTCTATTATTATGGGACTATTCTTGGGGTCATCAAATGCCATATTATCTTAAATAATTGAGTTGAATGTGAGTCAACTGGCACTATTTATTTATTCATTTATTTATTTGCCTTCTATTTCTATTCTGCCCTCCCCAAACTGGCAGGCTCAGGGCGGATTACATTCTTTTTTCTTTGCCACTGTCCCTGCTTCTTCTGTCTACTGTGGTTTATAGCTTTCTTATGTCATGTTCAGTCTGTTTTTCCTCAGAACTTTCCAGCCCTTTTCAATTCTGCCAGTGCCATAGTAAACCAGGAAGCTGGTTTCCTATCTGAGTATAGAAGGCTCCTGCCAAAGTGCTTATAGTGTAGCAGAAATTAACAATGTCTTCATTTGAGACCCCAAACCATGTATAATACTAGTTCAGTATTTTCCATAGCCATGTCTCTGCCATGCTGAAGTCATGTAAAAAAATGTTCTTAGTATTCTACTGCTCTCAGCTGTCTTGTGAATGGAAGTATTTTTGACAGATTGATAAAACTACTACAGGAGGGTTTAAGAGTAGAACTGAGATTTCCTGAAGCTTAAAGAAAGATTTCTGGTATAGACAATCATATAGAACTCCTTTAGATGTGTTAAACTTCAACTCTTAAGTCTCAGCTATTGAATGATAATATTCTCTGTAAGATGGTGGGTCAGACTGTCCTGAAGATTGGCAGCTGAGGCTGCAGTCCTCATGCCTCAGGCCATGGCTTTGTCAGAAAGTTTTGCACTCCCTCGTGTAATAAGAGAAAATGACTCTTAAAACCTAAGAGGAGCTATATTTCTTTGTGGAGTTCAGTTCACTCATCAGAACTGTTTACCCAGATTGTTAGAAGAAGTTCTTTGCTACATCAATGCTGTGGCACACTCAGTGGAAGGAAATGCTGATGCTCCGACTGCCAAGTTTTGGAGGGCTCTTCTCAGTAAGTCCTATGATGTGCTGGATAAAGTAAGTACCTTTTCTGTCTGCCATAGATATTTTCTTAACAGCATGAGTGACAGTTGCATTTCTCTGTCTGTGCCATTGACATTTTATTATGGTAGTTTCATGTTATGTAGATTGTTCATTTGTTTAGGAGCCTTTATATTGCCATCCAATTTCCAGTTGACATTAATATATTGCCAAAGGAGAGGAAAATAATCATCTTCTCATTCCTATTAAAAAAATCTTACTATGAGTATTAATTCTGAGCAGGAATGTCAATTGTATGGAAAACGCTGTTGGGTAAAGAGTTTAGAAATTAGACCATCTGTGTTCAGTGGATTTGCCTGATGTTTCTAATTTCAGCGCTAACACCTGTAGGCATTTTGTCAACTTTGCTTTCATAGCATGTAAGCAATATCATCAAACCCTGGAGCAGAACATTGTGTTGCACGCTCTAGTTAAGTGAGCAGACCTAGAGAACCCTTTAATGGCAGTGGCAATATAGCATATAAGCCAGAGCATCTAATGGAAGCAGTACAAACCTATTCCTTTAACATGTACACTTTTCTGCTACTTTTCTTCTTTCCAGGTTAACTCTTTACTGCCAACGGAAGTCTTTATTCCTGTCATCAGGGGCCTGATGATCAACCAGCTGCCTTCTGTGAGACGTAAAGCGATGGACCTACTGAACAATAAGTTGCAACAACGCACACGTTGGCAGAAAGAACAAGTAAGCTATCCTTCAGATGGCCTCTGTTTCTGCTGCCACAGTAATTTGTTGTCTCATCATAAGGTATAGTTAAAGGTAACATGACGGGAGGAGGACCCAAATGCGGGGACAATAACATTTAATTGGGCTACTGTAAGGCAAAGGAAAGAGACAAGCATGCATCTGGCATAGCTTGTCTCTTGTTGTTTTGGCTTGGAAGGTGTCGTAGGGAGAGATTACACTGACAATCCTGGCTTTTTCTTGATTAAAGTTACAGAGGAGAGATGGAAAATTTCCAACTAGAGAATGAGCATATAGGCAAACTGTACTTCAATTATTTGCAAACCCGCTGTAATGTACCTTTTGCACAGTGAGATCCTACTTTCTTAACTTAGAACTGAAGCCTTAATAAAATGTTCATGGCTGTATCTGGCTTTGTGTTTTCAGGCTGAACTGCTGTTGGACATGGTTCCTCAGCTCATTGCTGTTGTGCAGCGTAACGCAAAGGAGGCTGAGGAGGAACAGGCAATCAACAGGCAGACAGCCTTGTTCAGCCTGAAGCTGCTGTGCAAGTGTTTCGGCTCTGAAAACCATGTACCCTTTGTTCCTTTGCTCACTGCTGCTGTTGATGTGATTTCTTCTGATGAGAAGGAAGAAAGAAACGTCATAGGAAGTGCTTTGCTCTGTGCAGCTGAGGTCACCTGTGTGCTGAAAGCACTGGCAATACCTCAGCTACCAAGGTATCACTTTGAAGCACTAAGCAGTAATGATGTTTACTATTTGTAGAGCACTTCAGTGTGTTCCATGTGTGTTTGCATTATGTGCCATCAGTTTGATCTAGAATCCTCTTAGTTGTCTTTTTTGACCGTCCATGGTATCCGCAAGACTCTCCTCCAGCACCACATTTCAAATGAATCAATTTTCTTCCTGTCAGCTTTCTTCACTGTTCAACTTTCACATCCATATATAGTAATGGGGAATACCACAGTATGAATTAACTTGATCTTTAGCAACATATCCTTATCCTTAAGGTTCTTTTCTAGTTCCTTCATGGCTGCCCTTCCAAGCCTCAGTCTTCTTCTGATTTCTTGGTTGCAGTCTCCCATTTGGTTGATGACTCAGCCAAGGAATTGAAAATCTTTAAGTTTCAGTTTCTTCATTGTGTCAGCCTTGGTAATCATTACTTTTGTCTTTTTGATGTTCAGCTGTAATCCTGCTTTAGCACTTTCTCCCTTAACTTTCATCAGTAATGATATTTTTTTGCCAGTACTGTGAAGTCACCTGCATATCTCAAATTGTTAATGTCCCTTCCATCAATTTTCACTCCTGCTTCTACTATCTCAGTCCAACTTTCCTTATGAAGTTCAGCATGTAGGTTGAACAGATGGTGGGATAATATCTATCCTTGTCCTGACGTCTTTGCCAACTGAAAACCGTTCTCTTTCTTCATATTCTGTCCTAACAATAGCTTCATGTCCAGAGTACAAGTTGTGCATCAACACAATCAGATGTTGTGGCACACCAATTTCCTTTAATACCATCCATAACTTTTCATGGTCCCCGGTATTGAAAGCTTTGCTGTAATATATATAACAGAGGCTAATTTTCTTCTGAAATTCTCTGGTGTCCTCCATTAACCATCATAAATTTGCAAGATGATATCTGGTGCCTCTTCCTTTTCTGAATCCAGCTTGAATATCTGGCATTTCTCGTTCCATATATGGTGAGACCCTTTGTCGTAGAATTTTGAGTATCACTTTGCTTACAGGGGAAATTAATGCAATGGTCTGATAGTTGCTGCAATCTTTGGCATTTCCTTTTTTAGAATTGGAATGTAGATTGAGCGTTTCCAGTCTAGGGCCATTGTTTAGTTTTCATATTTGTTGACATGTTCTTGTTAAGATTTTGATGGACTCATGTTCTGTAGCTTGAAATAGCTCTATTGATATCCCATCTACTCCAGGTGCTTTGTTTCTCCCAATTGCTTTGAGTGCAGCTTTCACTTCACTTTCTAAAATTATAGGCTCTTCATCAAAAAATTGTTCTTTGAAGAAGTCTGTCATCTTTTCTTCTGTATAGTTCTTCAGTATATTGTTTCCATCTTTATTTTATCTTGATTGCATACTGTATTTCCATATTGATCTTTCAGAATCCCTAGCTGTAGTTTGAATGTTCTTTTGATTTCCTGGATCTTGTGGGACAGTTCTCTTGTTCTTCCTTTTTTGTTGTTCTTTTTTCTCTCTCTGCACTGGTTATTACAATAGTTCTTTGCCTCTGTGCAAGTAGCTGAAAAGCTGCATTTAGAATTCTGACCTTTTTTCTGCTACCTTTTACTTTTGCTTCTCATCTGTCTAGCAATTTCAAGAGTTTCATCTGTCATCTATCTAGGTTTCTTCTTTCTTTTGGATACAGAAATAGTCTTTGCACATTATTCTTTAATGTCTCTGATTTCACCCCACAGCTCTTCCGGTTCCTGATCAATTAAACTTAGTAATACAAATCTGTTTTTTACATGGTCATTAAATTCTTCAGGAATGTTATTTGGATTATATTTTGACACTGTCTTTTAATATTTATATTCAGCATTATTCTGCTTTTAATAGTAAGGTTTGGTTATCTGTACCAGAATTAGCTCTTTGTCTTATTTTAGCAGAGAGAATAGAGCTTCTCCATCTTCTGCTTCCAGTTATGTAATCTATTTAATTCCTGTATTGGCCATCTGGTGATTTCCACATATTGCCTGAAGCATGTTTTTGCAATGAACAAATTGTTGACTTCACAAAATTCCATAAGTCACTCTCCTGCTTCATTTCTTAATGCTAGTCCAAATTTTCTGACAATGTGTGGTTCTGCTTTGTCTCCTACTTTTCTTTCCAGCCACCTGTGATTATCAGTGCATCTTATTTAGGTATATGATCAATTTCTTCTTGGATGCTTGCATAAAAATTTTCAGATTCTTCCTCTTCAGTATCTATAGTTGGGGCATAAACTTGAATGATGAACATTGTATCAACCCAGAGACTCATCCCCCGTCCATGACGGCTTTCCTAGCCACTCAGGACCCCCCAGGAGCCTCTTAAGAGCTCTGGTCATTTGTTTGAAGGCCCTGGCTTCCTGGGTTCTTTTGAGTGTGTGTACCTCCTTGGCAAGCAGCACTGGACACAGGCTGGTAAAATATATTGTTGGTGTTTATTAAGGAAAGAGCATAGGTGCATGTATCAGGCAGAAAATGCTCTTAAGAAGCATTTAGGCAAGGCATGAAACAAATAACAGCTTGCTGATCTAAGTATGTTTTAACTAGCTAAAATACTACTGGTTATCCGACTAAGCATTCTCTGAGTTGGTTCCAAAGCTGGTTGATCTTACCAAAGTCCATCTGTGCCAGCTTATTCTAGGCATCGTGGAGGCAGCAAGCCTGCAAGTGATGGCATTATCTGCATGTCATACATGCAGGAGTGGCTCACCTGATGATACCTTTATTACAGAGATACTCGCTCAGTGGCTTGGGAGCTGCCTGTGTCTCTTCTGAGCACTGTTTCCCAATGTGGCTCCTGCCACATTGAGGAAAGTGAAGAAGGCCCTTACCTGGTGGGGCTTGTGGTTGGCAAGAGTTCCCTACCTTGAAACAGCTGCCACCACAGGAGCAGGAGCAGGAGCAGGAGCCTGCTGCCTTGAGGAGCAGACTTTATGGCAGGGATGGAAGTAAATATGACTTTTTCGGTTGATGGCAGTTGCAATGTAGCTGTGAGCCACGGAATGAGTTCCACTGCTCCATAGATGAGGTGAGATTTGAACTGAGGAGGTAACAGCCACTTCACTGAGCCAGTTTGTGTACCTTAAGAACCCTGGTGTTTTCCTTAGCTGTATTAGGAATTTTCATTGAATTCAGTCTATAGAAATGGGTAAAAGAATTCTATTGTATCATTGTGCTTTTCTGGACTGACAGTATTTAGCAATATGAAACAGGAGTCTAGTGGCATTTTAAAGACTAGCAGTATTTATTGCTGTATAAGTTTTTGTGAGTCAGACTTCTTCAGATGCATAGGATTGTCTATCCAAGCGAGTAAACTTATATTCAGAATTAGATCTGCTATTACAATTCATACTGTATTTTCCATAATTAGATTTTATGTTACTCTTACCCTGTCTAACTCTCAGCAGTCGGGACACTCTCAGTGCATTGGCCTCTTCTTGTAACATCTCTTTACTCCCTCTCTTTTCTGTTGCTTCTAGCTTTCAGTCTAAATTTAGTTGCTATTGATGGACACTTCAGCCTTCTGATGGAGAGAGTTCTGATTCACAGCATAAGATAGAATAAATTTTGTTAAGTCATTATGATACTACTGGACTATTTAATTTTGCTACAACAGATTACCCATCTAGAATTAGTACCAAGCTATAATTTGCCCATGTTAGTTTTCCCAGGATATAACTCCTCCTGAAATTCTGTTGACACTCTCTGCATTTTCAGGAACATTTGATTTGAGTTACTTGGATTTATTGTTTTTTAAAACACTCTGTAGTGAAATATATTTGACCGAAATGGTGTCTGTCTGGAAATAACACTGAATTAATCTTCTTGCCTTACATGTAGACTTATGCCAGCATTGCTAAAGGTGCTGAAAAACAAAGAGGAGTTTGTTGCTGGTGAAATCTACTTGCTCAGTGCAGTGACGGCTCTTTTGAAAGTTGTGGAAACGCTGCCACACTTCCTGAGTCCATATCTGCTGGACACTTTGCAGCAGGCAAGTTATATCCGTCTTAAGGTTGATATGGGGAATTATGAGTCAGATCTCCCAGTAAATGCATATAGTTTCTCTGTGGACTACCATAATTCAATTTGTACATTTGATCTGTGATTTGTAATATACATAAGGAAGTGATGTGTTTCGTGCTTTCTTCTACTGATCCAGAAGTCTTGGCATACCTGTTAATGGGTAATGCTACATCATGAGAATCATAATCTGTCTTCCTGCAATTGAAATGAATTGCTTCTTATGCAGTTATTAATGGGATATACTAAGAATGACTTGAATGTGTCCAGATTAGGTCTTAATGTGGTTTTTGAGATCCTGTGTCTTTATCCCATCTTACTCCGTCTTTCTTTCAACATACCACAACAAATAGCAACAGGAAAGGAGACAGCTCAATAGTAAAGCATGTTCTGTGTATTTAAGGCTTCAGGTCGAGTCCTTAACATCTCTAGGTAATATGGAGGGTGGGGCTGGACACCATCTTCAGTTTTGGAAACGAGTGCTAAACAGAATATATTCTGGGCTAGATGGATAACCTGTATTGGTATATGACAGCTTCCCAGTATTTTAGTCCCATTGTATCTTTGTCCTTTTTTGCTTTTAACATGCTTCAAAAGTTTCCTTTATCTGACATCAGTTATTAGTTACAGCTTATGTTCTGACCAATGTCTCTCTTTTTTTTGTTGTTCTAACACTGTTAGGTGATCTTTTTGGAAAGAATTGGAGCTGAAATGGGTCCTTCATCCCACCTGAATATACGTGTGACATCTCTGATCACCACCCTAGCAACTAAACTCCCACCAAGGGTTCTTCTTCCAGTAGTAACAAAATGTTATGATGCAATTTCAAATGCTTGGAAGGTTAGATGTGTTACAGTTCTTCATGCAAGCAAATTATAAAAATGTTTATTAGAGAAAAGTGAAAGGAGGGAGATCACCATTGTCTTAAACAAATGTAATCATTTCATAGATTACCAGTAATGTCAAACATGGTCATCAGCTCTTATACTGGGCCTTCCTGAGTCAGGCAAAACACTGATGCTACCTAAGATGTGACAGTACCAACCTAACACCAAAACCAGGCTGCGACTTTCTACCTAGAAAGTTTCTACCCCTTGCCTTCCTCCCAGAATTAAAGAACTTGGGTCTAAGAGAGATGGTGTGACAAGAAGCTAGAAAGCATGATGTCCTGACCTAAATTTAAGGAAACCCACCTTTCTCCGACTTCAGAAGACATTTTATGCTTTCCCTTCTCTTTCTCTGTTTTGCATAAGCAAAAAAACTTGATTTCTTATTTTAGGAAGAACAATATGTGGTCATTTATCCACGAAGAGAAATAATTATTTATAAAACTATCGGGAACTCCCCTGATATTATATATTTAAAATGGGGTTTTCAGTTGCTTGATTTTGTTCTTGTTTCCTTTTATAGAACTATCTAGGTATACTGATGGACATTCTGAAGAAGCATATTGTAGTTTTGGAAAAAGATCAGCTCACTGCCCATCAGTCTGAGCTAATGGCATTTTTTATGAAGGCCCTGGACTTCAGAGCTGAGCACTCTCAGGTAGTATATGGCAGATCTTTGTGGAGCAAGCATGGGTGTACATGTTCTTTGCATGATGTGTCAGATAATTTTAATCACTCTCACTAAAGACATTGGCTGCAGTGCTGCACATGGGCTGCTTAAATCAAGTAGCCCAACTGTACACATGGTTGCATCTCTGGTTTCTCCATTTTCAGAGACATTGACCAGGTACTGAGAGATTATTTTATCCAAGTATCAAAGGCATCCTTAATGGCAAGATGTTGCTGTGTATCCTTTAATTGATAGAATCTGTTTTATTCCAGGATGATCTGGAGGAAGTTGGGAAAGTAGAATTACATATTATTACTTGCTTAATTAGCATGATTATGAAGCTTTCTGAAATATCTTTCAGACCCCTTTTCTTCAAGGTGAGATCTATGATACCTCCCTCACAAATTATTTATGTATATGCCGTGTGTATTAGGTGTGTGTGTGTGTGTCTGTATATAAATATCATATATTTATATTACAATTTCTATTTACATACGTAGCAATTAATATTTGCTTCCCACTGTCTTGTAAACAATTAAATTTCCTTTCTTTTTCAGCTCTTTGATTGGGCCAAAACTGAAAGTGCCTCAAAGGATAGGCTGTTAACTTTCTGCCGATTGGCAGATTGCATTGCTGACCAGCTCAAAGGGCTGTTCACTCTCTTTGCTGGTCATTTAGTGAAGCCTTTTGCAGACATTCTGAACCAGATCAATATTTCCAAAACAGGTAGGTTTCCAATAGTCTTTGTAATATTTTCCTCTTTTCCCTATACTCATTTTACTAGTTCACTACAAATAAAAAACCCAGAATCATCAACCCAGAGAATCAAGTTCTGCAAGTTTATCACAAGTAGAACAAATCATAAATATTACAAAAATTGTTTCAATTACTTAATTGTCATTATTTGAGGCAGTGGTAGTTTAGATACTCCTGCATTCTCTCAAAATATCACAGAAGAGAAATGGAACTCATGATATGTTACCAGTCGGTCCCCGGCAGATGATTTTGAAACAAGGATCAGTAAGGAGCGTTGGGGAGAACAAGAAATGCTCCTTTCTTGGCCCACCCAACCCTGCTGAGTCTATAGCTAGCAAGAGGTAGCGACTAAAGTGTCAAACTTGACATAGGAGGCCCGGGAGACGTCTCCCCACCACCACACACACACTCCCTGCCAGGGAAGCTCACTAGGTGACTGTGGGCCAGTCACACTCACTCACCTACCTCACAGGGTTGTTGTGAGGATTAATTAGAGGAGAGGAGAACTATGTAAGTCACTTTATGTCCCCGCTTGGGAAAAGGGCAGGCTGTAAATGAAATAAGATAAAATAATTATTAAATAATATAGGAGATTTTCTTCTTTGCCTTCAAAGCCTGTGTCAAGATTCATGGGTTCTAAAGAAAGCTGGATTGTTAGCAACTTCTTTAATGCAAAAAAGGACACATTACAAATATCACCAATTTCAGTCATGACAGAAGCAATTAATTATAAATTCATACCATACATAGTTTGGCCAAAACCAATCAATTATATTGTCGAAGGCTTTCACGGCCGGAGAACGATGGTTGTTGTGGGTTTTCCGGGCTGTATTGCCGTGGTCTTGGCATTGTAGTTCCTGACGTTTCGCCAGCAGCTGTGACTGGCATCTTCAGAGGTGTAGCACCGAAAGACAGGGATCTCTCAGTGTCTAACTGAGATCCCTGTCTTTCGGTGCTACACCTCTGAAGATGCCAGCCACAGCTGCTGGCGAAACGTCAGGAACTACAATGCCAAGACCACGGCAATACAGCCCGGAAAACCCACAACAACCATCAATCAATAATTATTAAAAGTATTTACAAGTCACACCATACTCCCTACTACACTATACTGCTATAAGTAAGAATGCTGTAGTCAGATTTTAAAATGGTCTCTTTTGCCTGTTTATTAGGTTTTTCTATTCTAGTATACTATGAAGGGGTACCACTTCTCAATGAATTTCTCTTGAATCCTGCTTTTCCCTTCTTGAATTTTCTTATATAGAGTGATTTTATCTATTAACTTGGTATACCATACTTGCTAGCAACTGGTTACATTGGATACCCTGCTGCAAGCCAGCTATCATGATTTATGGTGCGCATTTCAACAAACAGCAGTCATAGTTTGAGTGCTGCTCATATCCAAAGAAAGGTACAAAAAGCTTCTTTATCCTCAGTGTGTTCAAAGATAATGTCACAGTATTGGTTGTTTAGATATTATCCACACACTTGATGCAGGTACAACTTGCATCCGCTGCAAATGGTATGTCTTTTTTGGTTGCTGTGCACTGCAAAGTGCCTCATTCCTTTCTCTGTTGTGCTTTTTTGTTTGCAGACGAAGCTTTCTTTGACTCAGAAGAAAACACAGCAAAGAGCTGCTTATTGCTACAGTTCATCCTTGGTTGTTTCCACAAAATATTTCTTTTTGATTCCCATCATTTTGTGAGCAAAGCGAGGACAGAAAGTTTGATGAAGCCTTTAGTTGATCAGGTATTGTCCAGATTTCCACTTAATAGTTAAATAGTGAAAACATTGTTAGCCTCCCTGACTGAATTCCTTCTTTTATTTTACTTCCTTTAATGAATGTTAAAAAGGACATAAATCATTTTGAATGTTATGTTAAATTTATATAAGCCAGGGGTATAGACTTGAATATCAAGTGTCTTGTTGCTGTTTTCTTATTTTTGTTATGCTCAAAGGACTTCCCAGTTGAAACTGTGATTCTTGTATATATACTTGGAAGTAGCCCCATTGCATGTAAAAGTGCCTTCCAGTTAAATGCAACCACTGCAAAAAGAGGCAGCATTAAAACATTCTGGTTCTAAAAGATTGGAATCCAACACTGATTTGCTAATGGACAAGGACTTATGGGAGAATTAAGTAGCAATCACATTGTGAGAGGCTAGAATATTAAATCTTTTCCACTGGCGCATGAATTTCTTTCTTAAAATAGCTGGAAAACATGATTGGCGGAGAAGAGAGGTTCCAAGAACGAGCAACAACATATCTAATCCCATGTATAGCTCAATTTGCTGTTGCAATGGCAGATGATTCTCTGTGGAAGCCACTAAACTATCAGATTTTGCTAAAGATGCGGCATGCATCACCTAAGGTATGTGGTAGGGATGGATTCTGAGAATATTCCATTTATGTTATAATTAGGATGGCTAATTGAACTTACTATGTCTTCGAGATGTCACAGCAGTAATTTAAAATGTGATACACTTTAGTTGGTAATGGAGTAAGTTATGGGTGTTACCTGAAAGTCTATTAATAACCCTGTTCAGTCTTGCATATTGCATTTAACAAAGTTGTAACTTTTAGTCTGTGTACAGAGACATGGAGTTTACCATTTCTGCTAGAGAATGGGTATCTATGGACATCAAACTGCAATTTAATTTTTTTAGACATGGTGGTGTGGTGCAAAGAAACCCTGCTGCAGTGTTGGGTGTTCTTTTTTCTAGGTTCGATTTGCCGCCTTGTTAGCTTTGCAGGAGCTTGCAGAAAAAATAAGAGAGAACTATATGGTGCTACTTCCAGAGGCTATTCCCTTCTTAGCTGAGCTTATGGAAGGTAAGAGATCACATGGTCATCTTCTCTGCAGCCAGAATTTTTTACTTTGTCTCCTCTTTAGATTATATCAGGGGCCTGCTGCTAGAATTGACTGTCATGGTTACATCCCGTCATTCGTACACAGAGCTCAGGAAAGCGTGTGAGCAGCCTACTCTTGGGGAAATCCCCATATGGATTCGAGGGTTCTTATTGAAAGCATTCAGAGGTTCCATTAAGATTTCTGCACATTATGTGTAATGTGTCCAATATGGGGTGGTAGTAGAGCGAGCCCTCAAGTCAGAGTTGACTTATGGCGACCCCTAGTGGGGTTTTCATGGCAAGAGACGAACAGGGGTGGTTTGCTATTGCCAGCCTTTGCAACCCTGGTCTTCATTGGAAGTCTCCCATCCAATTACTAACCAAGACCAACCCTGCTTAGTTTCTGAGATTTGACAAGATCAAGCTCACCTGGGCTATCCAGGTCAGGGCCTAATAGGGGGTACTTATATATCATATATATTGCACCCTTTCTGTTGAGAAGCTGCCACACATTAATAGGAAACAGTATAGTTAATTCCTAAAATGCAGCTAGAGTAATATATTATTGTTTTAAAATCGAATCCAAGGTTTCTCAAATCAACATGCAGTGTTCTATGGATTAATAGTAATATGTTCTTGACTCGCACAGCGTTCAAGCAGTGATTATAGTGTTATTTTGTAGTTCCTTTGCCAGAGTGATATTCTACTTAAACAGGTGCTACTTAAACAGTTCTGATTAGCATGTTTCAGATTGAAATAGTTTTCCTTTAAATGTGAGTCATGCTGAAAACTATACTCCTACTGAAATTTTGAAGTGGCAGGTTCTTGTTTAATGGCAGCCCGTGACACTGCAGCTACTGTGGCATACAGAGGTCAAAATAGCCCTGAGAAGTGGCCCTCTGCCTTTTCCTGACAGCAACCAAGCTTGGAATGCTGGCTAAACTGTTACAGCTGCCTAGCTACAGGCTCTCCTTTTATCATTTTTTTTAAAACCTCCATTGTATTTTTCTGCAAACCTGGGACATTTTTCAGGTGTGTAGGAGGATCTGGCATGGCTCTAATCTCCAGATTTAAGTATCCACAGATCAGGACCACTTCGCTATTAGTATATAAGATGAAGAATGTGACTGAGGGAGGGGGAATAAGCACTTCAGAATGTGCAGCTACTTTTTAGTGATTGTGTTGCTCTTGCCTTTTTTAAAAGATGAATGTGAAGAAGTCGAGCATCAGTGCCAAAAGACAATTCAACAGCTTGAAGTTATTCTCGGAGAACCGCTGCAAAGCTACTTCTGACACCATGAACAATTGCACAATTCAGGGACAATGAACTCCTCAGCATCAGGACTAAGAAGCATACCTGTTGCACCCAAGGCCACAAATTTAAACCATATTGCTATATTCTTCCTACCTTTCAGAGGTCTTACTTACCTGTTTATGAACATTAGTAACTGTGAACAAGTTTAAACAAAGGACTTTGTTTTTACAAATAATATTTTCCATACTCTTGGAAAGTGTTGTGTTTGTGGGGAGTCGTTCTTTCTGTTTTGAGAGGCTTCAGAAATAATTAAACTTGAAAATTGCAGAGCAGAAGGGTGGTTTACAAAAGGAAACAAGGATCTTGCATCATTGGGAAGGCACCACATCCTGTTAAATGTACATATGGTAAAGTAGTTGTCGGTATTCAGCTACAAAGCAAGAGTGAGGCAGATGTCCTTCTCTTATTGTAAAGAGGGAGCTCATTGCTGGGAAAGAGGATAGCCTCAGATTTTATGTACTAATCATAGCATGCTATGTAGGTAAATCACATGGGAAGCCTACTGAATTAACCCCCACCCCCCAAGCTCTGCATTGGTCTTAAGATTTGAACACACCCTGATAACTAATATGATTCAACACTGAAGGAACACAGTATAGATATGCATTCAGATGAACTAATCAAAATCTCAGTACACATGCACGCAGTATACCCTGTTCCAAATATAAAGTAGCTATAACTGACCCAAATTGCAAAATTAAGAACAATCAGATATAAAGGAAAGATGCAAATCTATATTTTGTAGCCTTACTGTTTTAGTTTTAGGGGGGCAGAAAGAAGGGAAGAATGGATGACAGAAGCAGCAGACAAGCATATTGTCCCACTACTATTGCTCTCACTCCACATAGGATTGGGTTAATGTCTCTGTGCACAGCCTTGCTGACAGGAACTGCAGTGCTATGGAAGCTTTTTGAAAGCAGAAACAGCAACATTTCTCATGTTCAGTGCTTTCTCTGAAAGAATGTACTTGCATTCTGAGATTGCTGAACACCTCCCTACAGAAAATGGTTGAAAGTAAACTTCTATAGAAAATGGTTGAAAGTAAACTTCTAAACTTCTTCTGTCAGATCCATATTCTCTTCCATCATAAGCTAGCTCAATGTGCAGATAGTTTTCTAGAAGACTACATGAATGTAAAAACCCTGCTGGATTAGACCAGTGGTCCATCTACTTCAGCAACCTGTTTAATGCAGTTGCTGACTGGTTACCTTGGTGGACCAACAAATGTGGCATAGAGGACAAGGCAATCCCCTAATGTTGCCCCCTTGAAACTGGTATTCAGAAGTTTGCTGCCTCAGACTATAGAATTTCGCTTTTGTCCCCATGGCAAATGGCCACTGACAGACCTCCTCAAAAGTTCTCTATACTTTCTCTACCCTATACATAGTTTTATAAACCTCAATCATGTCTCCCATCTAGGCTTTCCTCATAGGAAAGGTGCTCCAATTCCTTGGTTGTTCTATTCTGTACTTTTTCCAACTTTGCAATATCCTTTTTTAGATATAGTGGTAGTGACCCTAAATACATGTAGTATGCTGGAGGCCTCAACATAGATTTATACAGAAACATTATAGTGGCGGTTATATTTTCAATTTCTTTCCTCATAATCCCCCATATGCAGCCTCCCCTTTTCACTTCTGAATACAAAACTCCTGCTTATATGAATTATGAGAACACAGATTTTTTTTGTCTGAATGAAGTAGCACCTTTCCAATAGCAACTTGTTAGAGGTAAAATATTTTCTGTAAAAACAGTGAATGATATTAAAATCTAAACTGGTCAAAATATAAGGAAATCAAGCAGATTACTGCAGTTCCTTTAACCCCCCCCACACACACACAAAATCACCTTGAACTTACAGAATTTTACTTTTATTTTTAAAGTCATGAGTTTCTTGCATAACTTCACAGAAGTCAAAATTCAGTTCTGAACTCTCCAAAGCTGTATTAAGACTTTAATTGCCTATGAACTGTCCAAAAATCCAAATAGGTTTCAGCTGAACTAGACATAACAGTTTTTCCACGTTCTTGTGAAATAAGAATTCTATAGCTATGGTAACAAGCAGGGAGAGACTGATAATGGTAGATTACATCCTACCATTTTAGTAAACATCAGCGGAAAGGCATCTTACATCAGAGGAAGACAGTCACCGAAGAACTAAATGGTGAGATCCAAGACAGGACCCCAATGGAATACTGATGTCCTTGTAATATAGTTCAGTCTGTTAAACATATACATCTAAATGCTTTTGGTAATTTGTAATACTTTCCCCCATATTCTAAAATGGTGAGGGCTGGTGTTAAAATAATCAGTTACATTCATGAAAAACAGTGTTAATATACAGGTTACTGATGTGAATTGAGCACTGGTAATATGAGCAAAGCAGAATATTGAGAATGGATACAGTTTACATTAGTCCTATACAGCTATGCTTTAGCTGTAAAACTTATTTCTATGGGTAAGTATACAGACAGTTAGGGAGTGACTACAGCATTTTTTAAAAAAAAAGATATAGAAGATTTGTGATACTCAGTGCTTTAAAACCAAATTATTACTCCTTTCTTCCCTGGTTACAGAAGGTTTTCCCCACTGCAAGCATGCATCTTGGCTACCAGCTCCTCACATCCAGCAGTTGAATATCTCCACAGATTTCCAATATGTTAATCTTGTCAAGTTGTTTGAATCGATGCTTGTACTCCAGAGTATGCACACCATTCACAGCAACTTTGTACTGAACAGCATCACAGAATATTATCAGCTGAAAGTTAAAGAAACATTGGTACCCTTAGTCAAGCAAAAAACATTCAGTATTTGGACAGAGTGTAGGGGGAAAAACATCATCCCATTCAGAAACTAAGATTGGTCAACCTAGTTTGTAAAATGTTCTGTAAGTTAACCTACAGAGGGAAGCAGGAATGAATGAGGCTACAATTTTAATTCCTGTTATTAAAACATACACTCTGAAATATTTCTGAATATGTCTTAACTTCACAGGTTTAAATGAGTATAGTACAATGAAATCCTGTCAGGCACCGGGGTGAATTTAACTGTACTACAATTTAAGTGGCTCTATGTCCAATGGAAAAGCAGGCCTTGCAGGCTTACCACTTTGTTCAGTGGTAGCTCATGGGTAGGATCCACTCCACAGCTGCCAGCTAGTTTTATGTGCTTTACAGCAAAATCTTATAGGTAGCTGTACTAAGGCCAAAACTGACCTTGTTAAACCACACCCTCTGAATTGTTTTATCAGCCTTGCGGCCAAGAACAGGAAGGAGAAGTGTACCATTCACCACAAATAGCATGTGTCTTTAACCACTATGATACAAACAGCGACTTTTAAATAAAGCTGCTGCATAATATCGGAGCCCATAAGTAGATTCCTTTTTATTGCATTACAGGGCAATTCTCTGGTAATTCCAATGAACATATTAAAAGTGATAGGTTGACAATCTGGATTATCCTTGCTTTGTTTGAGCTACTAAGACAATGAGACAAACTTTTATTGTAGAGTCACAAGCTTGGGGGCCAGCGGAATTGTGGGGACAGAGACAATTTGGAAATTTCTCAACTAAAAGAGTCCTCCCTCCAGGATCCTATAAGCAGTTAGGATCTTCAGCAGGTAATCTGCCCTCCTACAACTCACTCTCAGCATTCCATGCCCGGTTTCTGATTAATTTACAGAGTCCCAAAATATATAGAAGCCTCTAGCTTCTGCAACTGTTCCAGTTTTGCTACTTTTGATCATAACAGGCCCAGGGCCAGCCACTTTACTGTTAGAAAGATTGATTCTGTCACTTGAAAAGCACATCACATGAATGTACCTCTACTGTGATAGTTGGCTAATTCTGTACATTACAGCTACTTCCGGTCCGGAGGCCATGAACGTGTCAGATGATGTGTGCCTACTGTGTTTCTGCTATCTAGAGCACACTACCACATGCTGCTTAGAAATATATGATTTCACACAAGTTTTCCTGAAACTAGATAATGAAACATTCCCCCCACCCCACCCCATCCAAATCACATTGTAGTTTTAAGTATGAATTGTATAGCAAAATATTCTTGTTCCATTCCTTGGTACCTATATTTATAACTTTCTCATTTTTGTAAAGATATCAAACCATGAGATATAATGAAAAAACCCAAGATGGAACTGGAATTATTGCTAGAAACTCCTGTATTTACTCAAAAGGGGCTGCTTTCAAAAATATGTGAGAGACTGGTGCAGGATGTGACACTGAAAACTGACGCCACTCACTTAAAATGGCAACAGGATTGCGAGATATGCATTTCTGATGAAGAGGGGCAACAGGTTTGGAAATCAAGCATAGTAAACCAGTCATAAACATAAGACTTCAATCGCATAAAATTATAAATCATTGGTATCTCACTCCACATAGGCTGTCTAAAATATATTCCACCAGCTCTCCCCTATGCTGGAAAGAATACGGACAGATTGGTACCTTCTTACATTGCTGGTGGCAAAGTCCACGAATAGCAGACCTTTGGGACACAATCAGGGCTGGCACCACCACAATCAGGGCGGGCGCCAGAGCTGGTGTGCCTGCTACAGCAAGCCTGCCGCTGGGGCGGCGTGCAGCCGCCACCCGCCAGCCAATGGGCCTGGCTTTTGCTGTGCGATGATGTCATCACGCAGTCCGGGGCGCGCGCGCATGTGGGGATCGCCGCAGGCACCAGAAACCTTGGCGCTGGTGGTGAACACAATTCAGCGACAAATTGTACTCATTACATCAAGGAAGGCAGTGGGAGGGCTTCTGGTGTCCTGGCCTCACTGACAGTCCTTTAGATGGCACTGGATTTCTAGCCACTGTGTGTGACAGAATGTTGGACTGGATGGGCCACTGGCCTGATCCAACATGGCTTTGCTTATGTTCTTATGTTCTTATCATACAATATACCATTAAAGCCAGAATTAATATTCTTAGATATTTGGAAAGAGAGAGAACTTCCCACTATTAGACAGTTAATCTCATCGTTGCTGGTTGTGGCAAAAACCTCTATAGCTCTTAACTGGAAGTCTCCTAGTTTGAATACTTGGTATAACAAAATCTGGGAGCAACTAATTATGGAGAAAATAACTGATAGATTGCAACAAAGGGAAAGGCCACACTGCACAACGAATTTCTATGCAAAATGGAAACCGTTTCTGGACTTTCCGTCAAATAATGAATTGTTATTACCAAAGCTTCCACACCAAATGATTATTAACCTGGACTTTTAATTCTTCTTGATCAGGCTTTCTTTAGATAATTCATAGGTGCTACCCTGAATACCTACTTTATGGATCTTAGTTTGACTCTTCTTAAGAAAGCAGTTATCAGATGTATGATTGTTAATGGCTATAGCACATCACCTTAGTTGTTAATGTTCTCATTCTTGTTCCTGTTCTTATCATGTTATGAATGTATTATTAATAGTTTAATTTTTAGAAAAGTATGAATTGTACAATTGGTGTGAGCATCTACAATAAATATACTGTGTAGATCACTGGCCTTGTTTAATTAGTTACCTCAAAATACATTCCTGGACAGAAAGGGAAGTGACTGATGCTCTTTTCTTCTTCTCCCCAACTATCATGCAGGTAGGAATTCCTCACAAAAACTTTAGCTTTTATTCGAGGATTCAGATGCAGAGCAATATCTGATGTCTCACTGGGTTTAAGGTTTATGGCAAAACTGCAAATAAAAAAAAATCAATGTTAATGTACAGCAATCGGACTATCAGCCAGCTAGCTGGGGGCAGGAAAAGGAATTTGCTAAATAGTAAGGAGAAACAGTGGACAGGCTCAGTTTTTTGAAAATTAGCAAGTATCAACATTAAGGTTTACAAGTATCAACTGCTACAAAAGTTCTGGTTAGAAATTGTCGACTGAATTTTTATTATTATTTCCAAAGTGGATTTTTAAACAATTCCTGTGGATACAATCTATTACTGTGGATGTGATTTCTTAAGATGCTGCCTCTATCCTGAAATCACTAGTGGAACTTCTTTAAGCCTGTCAAGGAGTTCCAGACCCCTGGGGCCCAGCCCAGCTAAGGGGAAAGGACACAGACTGTCTGGAAGGTCCTGTTGCAAACAGAAAACCAGATAAGCTGCCACCAGCTCCCCAGTCTATCTTTAGGCTAAGGAGTTAGGGAGCAAAGCTCCAGAGCCCATTAGGGAATTAGCCACAGCAAAGTCTACCTTATAAGGGTAAGCTTGCAGGCATAGTTCACAGCAAAAGAATAATTGTTTGGTAGGTGGATCTCAAGCACACACAGGGTGAGTTCAACAAAGGTTTTATAGCAGTGAGGCTTCAGAGTCTTAATAACCCACACAAGGTAAAAATAGAATGATTTATTAATTCAAGGTGCAAGGTTATCGCACATAAGACACAAAGTGAGCACAAACAAAAAACCCTACAGCAGTATGCTCTACATATCACACTGAATTCTTAGGAGGCAAAGCAAGTTGGTTTCTCAAGCATAGCAAGCAAAAATCCCTAGTGCAGGGTCCACAAAATAGCCAAAGCAAAAGATGGAGCTTCAGTCCTTCTCATCAGATAGAGCCAGAAGCAAAGCAAAAGGGCACGGGCAGAGGTCTGAGATAGATGCCCACCACAAGCTTCTCCATGTTGGTTAACAGCCGGTTTATATTGGTTCAAGCTGGAACCACAGTGAGGCAGGCCTGACCACACCCATTCCTAGCTTGACTACATCACCTGACAAATGCAAAAAGGGACGTGTCTGCAGCTCTTGGCACACGACCCCAATCTACAGGTGTGAAGTTAATTACCAATTAGCCAGCAAGAACAGCTTATCTTGACACAAGGACAGAGCAAATATAACTTACTGCTAACAAAAGCGAAAAGCCTCTCCAAAAAGGGGGGAGGGAATTTCTCCAGCCAAGGAAGCCTCCAAACCAACTCTCAAAAGGGCTTCCCATACTCTTAAACATAACGTTTTTTCTTTACAAAGCCGAATTGACTTGATTGCAGCTGTAACTAGAAAGCTGTCTTGCTGACCACTATTTTCCAAAGACATCCATAGAAGTTATTTTAAAATCCAATTACAAAATTGAACAGTTCCTGCAAAGGCCTATTCCAAACATTTGCTACCATTCAAAAGCATGGTGTATAAAAGATATGACCCTGCCCCAAGCATCCATAACCCTGAACCATTCTGAACTTCTTTTACTGGAATAAGCTAGGATTCAGCCTATGACTTCTCATACATAAAACTGAAAGGGGAGCTAGACTGATACAAAGATATCCGTATGACTTTCTACATAGTATTGAATACAGATTGTGAAAGTATAGGTGTCTTAGAAACTTGCAGTCAGAAGACAGAGACAGTTTGGTGTAGTGGTTAAGAGTGATGGGACTCTCTGGCGCTCTCTCAGCCCCCACCCACCTCACAGGGTATTTTGTTGTGGGGATAATAATGACATACTTTGTAAACGGCTCTGAGTGAGCATTAAGTTGTTCTGAAGTATATAAATCGAACGTTGTTATTATTATTAAGATTAAATGTGTGTGTACAAAAGAAACCTGGAGACCCACAGCCAAATATAGCTAAATTGATCAATATGAAATGCAGCCTCCCCCCCACCCGCCCCCATTCCCCTCACCTCTTTGGCTGCTCTGCCCCATATTCCCACCACCTAAAGCTCTTTGGCTACTCCCTTCTTGCCCACAGCCCAAAGCTCCTCACCCCCATCATCAGTAACATTTCCCCCAGCCCCCCTTTCACAGTGAGACTTCCTTTGTTCACCAACATTAAACTTTGTTTTGACAGGATGCAGTCTCTTTTCTTTACATTAGATCTTTGTTTCTCAATCTCCTTGTTAACCTTGTCTCTTTATTTCTGTTCATGTATTTGATCACAATTTTTGAGCTTCCCTACTTTCAGGAGCTCATTTCTCATTTACTTTCCCAGCCTTTAGCTTCCTGCCTGCCTGTGCAGGTCCTCCCATCTCCACTTGTTAGGTTTTTAACCAAACAAGTTTTTTAACCTATTTCTTCCCTTGTAAAAATGAAACCGCTTGCAAGTTTTATTCTTTAGCAGTATGCAAGTTACAGAACATTCACAAACATTATTGCATTTAAACCACTGATGGCCAGGAAGGTGCTTGAAGTTTTATTGTGCGATCCTATGTAGAGTTTGCCCTTCTAAGATGATTGACTTTAATGAACTTAGAAGGTGTAACTGTACTTAAGAATTAACTGAGAGTGTCTTATGAAAACAAACAGATACACAAACAGCAATACATTACAAAGTCTAATGAAAATTACGAGCACCGATCAAGTTTACTAACCTATTTGGATTTTCATTAACTTCTCCTTTAATGACAATGGTTTGCCCAGGCTCAACCGCAGAATTAAGTTGTGCAACGTAAGGAATTACCTGAAAATGCAATCAATTTCAGTTAACCCTAATCTGAAATTAAGGGGCTGAACTTTTGTCAGAATGTACAAATTGTTGAAAATTATGAACGTTTATCCTCACCTCATTCTCTTCTTTCAATTACACGAGAACAAAGCAGTTTCAGAAATACTTCAAGCAACCCTTCCTAGTTTTACCTATTCCTGAGCACACTTTCATTTTTTTATGTTTGAAAGAGTATTTGAAGAGGTACTTTCCTGTCAATGCACATGTTACACAACAGTAGTTTTTGCCTCTGCTGCACTGGTGGTTCCTTGCTGGATGCTCTAATTGGTTTCCACCATTTTGAGTGTGGTTGTGTCCTGCAACTGGATAATGCTAAAAGAACTTCAGCCTACTGTGAAATCCAGAAAACGAGGGGAAACCAGTGGTTACCTTACCTTATAAAACCATTATTTGTGCACATAATTGATTTACTAAACATCCACATGCTTATTAACCTGGGCAATTTTAAGAAGGGTAGCTAAAACCACTCCTGCACCTAACTTTCTCTGGATTGGGACCAGGAATGTTTCTCAAATGCCGCAAGATCACAAGTTTTGAATATCTCTTGTAAACAAGCGTGGCCTTCTACACTAAGTACTGCTTCCTTCAAGATTTCCAGTCATAAAATGCCTACAGCTGAGCTTTAAATGTGTTCAAATATTTGTCTGCTTGTAAATCAGATATAGGTAGTCCATGCCCGATTATCTTAATTGCATTATTCCTCCAGAGCTCCACACAGCCCATGAGAATAAATTCAAAACTGTGTTAGAGAGATGCGAGTAATAGCTTTACAGAGAAATGTAAGGGTCCCTGATGTCAGCAAATCCAGCAGGAAATCCCAGCACTTTGAAAACTATGTCTCATATCTGCATCTCACACCTTTTTTTTAACATTTCAGAGTCCCCAAAATGACAGACACTTACTTGCTGCTCCACAATTTTTAAACACATGTAAGAGATTTCAGACAGAACTATAAGAGATCTAGTGCAGGCTAAGGCAGGAAAGCTTCTAAGTCAGTAATTATTTTACTAAATTGCTTCTAACTACAAGTTTTCAAAGCAGTTCAGAACCCATAAGTGAGTATAAAGAAGGACTGCCCTGCTGTACAGAACAGCAAGAGAAAAGATTCTTATGTGCAGCCAGTCTGAACACAGGTGACAAGCCACAAATTCACTGAGATCTTTAAGCTGATATTGTGTCTCCCCCACTCCCCCTTTTTAAGTAGGCAATGGGAGGGAGTTAGCATTAAACTGAGGAGTTCTGTATGGGTACATGTTTACTCATGCAACATTATAAGCATGCATTCCCTTAATACTTTTAGTATTATATTTCCAAATGTAAATTACATTGTGGCTACATTCAGATACTACATTAAACAGAAGTTTGTCTGCAACAGAAATGAACATATTTCACTGCCATGCTCATACTTCTCCTCCACTTCTCAAGATATCAAATTACTTCTCCAAAGCCAATTGCTTTTAAAAAATTGAATTTCCTGTGTCTTTGTGAACAATGTGAGGACATCTCTCTGGCTTGCAGTTTGACATGGGATACAAGAGAGTCACTGGACACTTCTCCACTGAAAGTGCAAGTTGCTGCTCCAGGCCAATAAACCCCTCCTCTTGGATATTAGATGGTGCACAGAGCATGACTGAAGGCTTTTGAATTTGGGAAGCCTTGACTCAAACTCCAGTTTGCCATAGTGTCCACGAGTGTCTGGTGGATTGGAGTTTGTCACCACACGCACAAACCCCACAAAAAAAAATGTGATCCCAAACTGTAGTTTAATGCCAGTTTGGACTCCCAGTTTGTGTGAAAGATACAAGCTCCAATTTGCCCTTGCATTAGTAAGTATCAGCAAACTTGAGTTCAATTGACTATTTCCCAAACTTCAGTTGCGACCACACTCTGTATGTGATGGGCACAGGGGTGGAGGAAAGATAAGACATGAAGGGCGAAAGGTTGTGTTTATGCCTACTGTGGGCAAACCTCGTTTAGATGTGAAGTTTGAGTGCAGTGTTAGAAATATACTCACAAACTGTGATCTCCCAGGTCTTTTTTCCTGTTAAAAAGAAAAAGAATATTTAATTAGAACATAAGACAAACATCACTTGTGAAGCTAGCCACAGAATACAAATACATACATTTCCTGCCTTTTCCTTGGTTGCCCCTAGTAAGGATGGCTGAGAGCCTTGCAAAGACTGAGAAGAAAAGAGAGATTGAACATGAATATTCACAGGACATCTGTAATCCTTAAGTATCAAACTGCTAACATTTCACAAGCTAAATGGAACAGTTATTTGTTTTACATTGCTTTCAAATAAAATCCTCAAGCTCATTAGCAATGCAGTGAGAATATAGTGGGAATGATATCCTTTGTGGGCTACAGGTCAATTATGAAGTATAGTTGTAAAATAAATTGGACGGGTATGCTTAATGAGTTACAAAGACATTTGCCTTTTCTAATCTGTTAATTTACAAAGAGAAACAAGATATCATATTACTTTTCCAAAGCCAATTACTTTAAAAAAAATGAATTTCCTTTGTCTTTGGTAACAACATGAGGACATCTCTCCAGCTCGCAATTTGCCATGGGAGACAAGAGAGTCACTGGACACTTCTCCACTGAAAGTGCAAGCTGCTGCTCCAGGCCAATACCCCCCTCCTCTTGAATATTAGATTCATTTTGTTCATTGCTGTGAACCAGCCCTTCATGTTCCAATTCAGTACATTTTAACAAGTCAAAACAACTTTTAAAAGAAAATGTTGTTCTAAAACTAATAACTTACATTATTTGAAATAAAACCAATCATCTGGACTTGTACTTTTCCATATAACCCAAGCGTGTCTATTTTTCCAAGATCAATTCTATGCTTGTAGAGCAACACATGTTTTCCATTTATGGCAACCTATTGGGGGAAAAAAACACACACACACCAGGAATTTTACACCACATTAGCAATTTAAACTTAGTATTTAAACTTGTATTTAGACTTTGTACTTCTACCTGATTCAAACAAGCTTTTGTCACATGGAAAGTAAATAGAGAGCTTGGCAGTTACTTTTTTAAAAAACAGTTCTGAAAATAAAGGCAACCATTCAATCAAAGTTCCCGAGTATTTGGTCAGAGGGGTCAGATGATTTGGTGAACTGTGCATGTAAGTCATGGATGTAATTGCACAAAGTCAGCATTTGTTAATCCAAAATTAAAAGCCCAAACATGCACTTCCCAGAAGAGGCAGGGTGTGTACATGAGAAAAGAGCAACAATTACTTAAACAACAATGATAAATAAAACATAAATGAATAGTGTGTTGTATGAACACAGTCCAAGTGAACAGACAAGTTCTGAACTGAGATGTGTTGTATTCTTTAAAAAAAAATTGGTAACTTTCATGTTAAATCTTTCTCTGCTCATATAAAAGCCACAGAATTAACTGTGCCTCCAAGGGTACCCTCATTCAGCAGCAAAGGTTTGTCCATTAGGACGTCGCTGCCTCACATGTCTCCCCTGTTTACTGGAACTTATACATTAAAATCATATAACAGGATATAATATAGTAGGTCTCAAAGTACAAGATGGGAGAGTACAGTTTAAAGTTTGGCAAAGCCCCAGCCACCCCTTATCTCTCCTAGCTGCATGTACTTTGAACAAACAGATAGAATACCAGCTCAGAGCCAAACTAAACACAATGGCAAACTCACGGTTGCCACAGGTTCGCCATCACCATTTTAAAATGATTTTTAAATGCTGCAAAGGTCCAATCCTGCTCAGCCCTACGGCACAGTGCTCCCCCCACCTTTTCAAGTGCTGAAACAGTCCCACCGCACTGCTGTTTCAACAGTTGAAAAGGCACAGAATGGGGAGGGAAAGAGCTCACTTTAAAATGGCGACAGCGAACCTGTCACAATCACGAGTTTGATGTACCATTCAGTTTGACCCACAGGTTCACCCAGATCCTTCTCAGGTCACCCTGAACATTGAAAGCTGTACTCCTGGTCTTCATTATCAGTGCCAAAGAACAATGGAAGAGCCATCTATAAGGTTTTAGAACTCTATCACCTCCTGAAGCACACGTTTTATTCATATCAACACTGCTCCAGTAAAAGCAAATTAACCTGCAGTGCATGTAGAGAATGATTCAGAAATATACAAGTTGTTTGAAATGGTACAATCCAGATAAAAGTCACACTGATTTCAGTGGAAAAATTAAGCCTATGCTTACCTCCCTCTCCTTTTGAAAGCAACAGGCCTTCACATCCATCACAACAATTGAGCCTGAAGGCACGATAGATTGCTTAACCCTTTAATCAACCCAAGCAGCTCACCTGGAATTTATCAAGCAGCACCATAAAAACAATCTCAAATGACTTTCCTTTTTCAAAAGGCATTGCATACGTAATCTCTTCCGAGCCCCATCTTTCTTGCAGCAGGGTGTTGCAAACAATGCAACCAGACCTTTTGAACCGGGGGTTAAAATGAAAGGCAACGTCAGCACGAGGTTTCACGCTATTCCCACACTGGAAGTCTACCTGGAACCTTGGCAGAAATTGAAACACAGCAGTCAACTCAGCTTATTGGACAACAGCAGCAAAACAATTCTCATTACCCAAGCAGTCTCATGACTGCTTTCCATGCTTGCTCCAGTTTCTATGTGTGGTACAGATCAACAGGAGGCCCAAGCCTTCACCTGGCTAATAATATCATTGCATCTGCATAGCCTGGGCATTCTCAGAACCCACAGCTGGAAATATGCTGCAGATACATTAAACTTAAACTCTACCGCTTCCACTCCTGAGCATGAAAAGTACTGGTACTGTTCGTTACAACAAAATTAATGATTTCCACAGTCTATGCATTGTCCCTGACAGAGATCTAATGAATTGCTATTAAAAGAAGAATATACATTTCATCCAAGTTACAACAACATCCCCTCCTCAAAAACCCACATTTTCGAAATTCTAGTCAACATTTCGAAACCTCCTTATATATCCAAATAGAACGCCATGAAAGTCTTGTATAGCCATTCATTTTATCGTTATCTTCATGTTCACGTTTTAAGCAGAAAGTAGAATGAAACAAAAGATAAAACCTATTTCACTTCCAAGTCATACGCATTTGAAATTAAGGCTGGGGACTGATTTCACACCAGGACTATCTTCCTTCACAGAACCTGTGGTTCAGTGCAATGGCAAATCAAGTATAAACACTTCCCAGAAGTCTTAATTTTGTAAAGCAAAGAAGTATATTTTTCCTGTAAAAGCATTCCAAGCAAAATCAAATATATACTTCTGTTATTTATTTACCAGCTAGCCTGCAACATCTACTGTAAGAGGATTCTCTGGAAATATCTAATTTTGACCCTTACCTATCTGCATCTTCTGGAACAAATCCCCGCACTACCACTACATCTAGGGGAAGAAGGCCACCAAGGATAGTCCCAGTATATGGAATAACCTATAAAGGTAAAGGGGGAAAGAGTTACTGTGCCTGACACATAAGAACAAGTGTTTATTTGCATTCTGTTTTTATTTGCTTTTAAAATAGCCAGCTTATAGCTTCTTGTTTTTGTGACATGAGTCTCTGAAGAAAAAGTCCTTGGTATAGATCTCCATGAGGTATGCATATCACTATTCATGCACTGGAGTAGCAATAGGTCAAGAATTTGCACATTGCTCCCACTACAACAAGGGATTGGGGCTTAGAGCAGTTCTGTGTGGTGTACTGCCAATCAATATGGACAGGAGACACAACCTGCATTTCTTCCTCTTCAAAAGGACATCCACACAAACAAGTCTTTGCTTCATGCTTCCTCATGGTTGCTCCTTTCCAAACCCTCAAGTTGATTTCACATTTCAGTCTCTAATTTAAGGTAGGAATCATTAGACTAATCAAGAGCCCTATCACTCCTGTAATCATCAGAGGTGGCAGCAAGACTTCACCCATTTGTGTATTTACAAACAGGAATGGCTTTCCATGTATGTATGCACACCTGCACACACTCACACACATATTATAAATGCAGCCCATTTCTGCTCAATATATTGCCAAATAGAGACTCAAATACCTAATTCTATATGTGTGTGTAAAGTGCCTTCAAGACACAACCAGCTTACAGGGTTTTCAAGGCAAGAGATTTTCAGAGTTGGTTAGCCACTGCCTGTCTTTGTGTAGCAGGCATGAACTCATTAATTTTACTATGTGTTTATTTAGAAAATGTATTTGCTGCCTTTCCCGAGACTTGCTGAAGATGGCTCACAAAGGAAAACATGATAAAATCATTATCCAGTTTGGTCTAGTTCCTCCAGAACTCTCTCAGCTCCACCCACCTCAAAGGATGATTGTTGTGAGAATAATAATAACACACTTTGTAAACCACTCTGAGCGGGCGTTAAGTTGTCCTGAAGGAAGGTATATAAATCAAATGTTGTTGTTGTTGTTGTTGTTATTAAAACACCAAAAACATTAAAATTAATAAGCTATTGAAAAGCCAGCCATAACATAAAAACAGCAGTCTAAAATTATCCTCATAAAACAGTCCTCAGGCTAGAAGCAGACTGTAAAAATAATTTTAAAATATCAAATCCCTTAAAAAAAGCTTGGATAATAATAACATAATAATATTCTATTTATATACTGCCCTTCCGGACAACTTGATGCTCATTCACTTAAGCTTCTTTGATCTAATAAAGAAAAACGTTGCATATTTTACTTCCCTTAGCCTGAATACATAACATTTCTCCTTCCCTCCCTCCTTCCAAGTTTCTGTATCAATTAATTATACCTAAACAATCAAAAAGATCCTTCCATTTTTTCCAGAACTCATTTAACAGTCTATTATGTAAATAGGTAGTCAATTTAGCCATTGAAGTGTATTCATGAATCTTATCTCTCCATTCTGGAAGACTTGGACTGGCATCAGTTTTCCATTTTTCCGCAACTCTCGCTGCCGTCACCATATAACGGAAGAAGTCTCCTTGTTCTTTTCTCACATTAATTGGTAAAATATTTAAGAGCATATTTTTCGTATTTAGTTCAAATTTCAGTTTGAGAGGAGCAGTGTCTGACCCAAGGTCACCCAGCTGGCTTCAAGCAGAGGAGTGGGGAATCAACCCGGATCTCCAGATTAGAGTCCTACCGCTCTTAATGACTACACCAATCTGGCTTGGTACAATGTTTTGGCCTGGTACAAGAAAGAGAGGATGGTAGGCCCCAGGCTAGCCTCAAGCGGGAGGGCATTCCACAGGAGAGGTGCCACCACTGAAAAGGTATTGTCAGACAGAAGAAAAGGTCCAAACAAACCAAAAAGATCAAAGGGACCTGGTAATGGAAAGACATCCAGTTTTTTGACAAGGTTATTGCTTCACAAATCTAACATGTCCAAGTGCACTTTTAAGATGAAATCCATTGGTAAAAATCTATTGGTAACTACAACCAGGGAATCACCCTAAGAACCCACATACACTACTAGGTGTGTCTAATCATATTTAGTAATTAAAGTGCCAGTGCTCATACATATTATAATATTACATGATAATTACAGCACAATTACAGGACTTATTAATTATAAAGTGCTCAGTCCCATGTTACACTTTCAATCTTCAATGGGTAGGCTGAATTCAAATATCGTTTCGATACCTCTTCATCTTGGCCAGTTTTTTGAATCACAGACTTCGGGTCCTCCTAATCAAGTGCTATTTTTGCCAGTTAGTTGTATTCTGTATCTCCACAGAGCGCTGGCCAAGATGAAGAGGTATCGAAACGAGCATATTTAATTGCTAGCAGGCTCGTTGCCAACCAACGGGAGGTTCTTGGCTCCTTCGAGCCTCCATTGCTCCCCAGAATTGCAAGCTGAGAACTAGCTGTTGCTTACATTTGAATTTCAGCCAATTAACAGAAGATTTTCAGCCTCTTGGAGCCTGTATTGCCCCCCAGAACTGCAAGCTGAGAGCTATCCGCCACTTTGAATTCAGCCTACCAACGGGGGACTCTTGGCTTCTGGGAGCTCTCATCACTACCCGGAATTTTTGAGCTAAGAGCTGTCTGCTGTTTGTGTATGAGTTTCATTGCATCACAGTGAACCTTGGACTTATACGGGACACTCCTACATATTGAAGATTGAAAGTGTAACATGGGACTGAGCACTTTATAATTAATGAGTCCGGAAATAGTGATGTAATTATCATGTAATATTATAATATGTATGAGCACTGGCACTTTAATTACTAAATATGATTAGACACACCTAGTAGTGTATGTGGGTTCTTAGGGTGATTCCCTGGTTGTAGTTACTAGTTACTTTTGGAACAAAATGATTGACAAATAGTTACCGGGTTGTTTATCGTCTTCTGTAGTTTGTCCAATGACATCATCTTCCTTCTTCTGTTATCTATTAAGGTCTTCTGGTTCTCTATGACTAACAACATGTGCATTTGTAATAAAAATGCAAACAATCTCTAAAAAACTTAAGCCAGAGGCTAGGCTCTAACTGAAATAATAACTAAGAGAAATAATCCAAGTTAAACCACTTTGGCACAGTATTTCTACACTATCAAATGCTACATTTTCTTCAATGTTATAAAACTTGATGCCCGCGGGCACCACATAGTGCTTGCCCGCACTTCCCCAGGAACCCACCAAACTTTTCAAAAAGTGGATGGGCCATTATAAACAGAGCTTGTAATTGAATGTCAGTGGATGAAAAGAAGGACTGGTAAGCAATTGGATCTGTGATTCCATTCCCCCTTCAAATTCTCCTTATTTTTATACTCCCTTCTCTTTCTCTCTTCCTCCCCCCTCCTTGGGTTTCCCTTCATTTCTTTTTATTCCCCTTCTGTGATTATTTTGCAAAACTAGAATGGAGGCTCTGCATCCTGTGGCATCTATTTGGGGTTTGGCTCCACCTCCTGCCATTTTGGGGTGGACCTCACCACCCCCTCTTAGAATTCCAAAAGTACTCACAAGCTCAAAAGACTCGGTGACCCCTGTTATAAAATATAAACCATTTGCATCATCTTCTTAATAGGGGAAGTTGTTGCTAACTGTGCCTGCCATATAGTTCAGGATTTTATTGCTCAGGTGAGAGGGGGTGTAACATAGCAGTTAGGAGACTGTTATAAATAAAGGCTCCCATTCTCCGCTTCTACTTATGCACATATATGAAAAATATTCACCTATATTGGAACGGCTGTAAGAAGAACTCCATACACCCAAAGCATTTTGAACACTTGAAAACACTATACAAATGTTATACATAATTATTAGTAAGATCAGGTAAGAGCTGTCTTGTTGGAACAGTGACCAACTAGATCCGCTTGGAAGCAATGGGCTTCCCCCATTGCTAAGCCACAGCATCTGACACTGAAAGGTATATTGCCTCTTAACCCAAAAACTATAGTTTCTAATGGAAAATCCAGATGGACTCTCAAGCTTAGCTCTGTGAGGCCAGCTGCTCTGTGGGAAGGAGATTGTCTTCAGCCTGTTTTTTCCAAGGACTGAGCTCATAAGGTACAGAAATACAATTATGAATAAGGCAAAAGAGGCAACAGGGGAAATCATATCTGACTACAGCTCTTTGAACAGTCTATCTGGTTCTACACTTGATTTCTATTACTGCCCCAATCTGAGGACCAGATCATCAGCTGCCTTATCAGCCTGACCAAAACTGATGGTTCCAGCATAAAACAATAGAAGTATTTCTAATGGGTCAGCTAAACTTACTTAAGGTCAGTTTCATTTTCATTTTGCCCTTCCTCCAAGTTTAATTCTCCCCCATTACCCTTACTACAACAATAAGATAGGTTAGGGAGAGAGAGAGAGAGAGACTACCTCAAGGTGACCTACACAACTTCATCACTAAATGGAAATTTCAGCCCTGGCCCTAGTTCAACACTTTAGCTGCTACTGGGTGTCCTACAGACAGAAGTACAACAGCTTAAGTGGTTTGTGGATCACAGCTTGTTTACTCCTAAGTAACTCTAAATAATTCCAGTAAGGCTTGCATCTCTCTCTCTCTCTATATATATATGATTGCAATCTTATTACAGTACTAAATGCAGTCCAGAAACTGAATTACCACAAAGGCATTCAGGTAACGGCCCATGGCTGTTGTCCAAGAAGTAGACTGAAATTTAACTTCACTGACAATCTGACACTATGAAATCTTCGAAAGCCACAGAAACCCAGATTATTGATCTAAATTTGAAGTTAAATATTCTTCAATACATACTGTTAGTTCAATCTAATCACACAAAAATAATTTCATTTTTTAAAATCCTGCTTAATATAATAAATACCCAAACAGAGCTATCGTATACGGTGCTATACACAATGCAATCCTAAACAGAACTCCAGTCTAAACCCATTGAAATCAGTGATCTTAGACCGAAGTAGGTCTGTTTAGGATTGTACTGTCAGCAGGATCAGGCTGTACATCTAGGCAAGCTAATTTTTGAGATCTTGTACTAACGCAAAACTGGATTTAATGACAGACACAAAGTGAAAGTATAGCACAAGCCTATATATCCTTCCTCTGAAGTAAGCCTCACGGAGTTCCGTACCGCTAACTTCCAAGTAAGGATGCATACGATTTTCGCCTTAGTAACTTCTTAAAGTATTCATTAAAGTGTATTAAATGCTGCTAAAACTTGCCGGCTACTTTTTAAGCATTCCATTCCTATTCCTCTTCACAGCCAAAAAAATTTCACTCTCATCCTCAAAACTCACTTATTTTCAAACTTTCTCCGATTCTTCTTAGACTAGATTTTTAAACGAACAAATATATTCGTCTTACCTTTTAATTACACGGCACCTTCGAACAGAAATCACGTTTAAAGGGTTCAGGGGCCATTCGGCATCTTTGGCTCTTACTTTGAACTTATTACACTATTTCAACCGCTACTTGTATTATTGAAAATGGTTCCTCGCGATATTTTTGTTTCCTGGTTCACACGCAGAGGCGTACTGACGTCATCTCAGACCAACCTTCTCATCCGGTAATGGGGAGTCCCTTCTCTTAAAGGAACAGTGTCTGAGGAAATTTTAGAAGGGTTTGACCCTCGGAAGCTCATACCCTGAAAACCTTCTTGGTCTCCCAAGATGCCCCTAGACTAAATTCCTGCTGGTCTACTGCAGACCAACACGGCTAACTACGTGAAATGATCTTCCTGAAGAAATTTTACTAACTGCAGGATCCGGCCAGTTCATTTCTTGTAGCTTCATACTAGTTAGCGCAGTTTTAATGAAGATGAGAAGACCCGTATGGTAAACCTCAGGTCGTAAAAGTCTCCTTTAGATTGTGCCCAAATATTAATGTCACTCAGTTGCCTGAATTTTGTACTTAGTGATGTAGTTCTGCACCCTGTCCTCATAGGTGTGAGATGTGGTTATGGAAATGTGCTCTGTATGTTCAGAGTCACTATTTTGAGTACAAAAAGGATTGAATATGGATTTCCTTATGGGGAAGAGCCCCCATCTTATCTCTTAAGTCTGTTGGCTAGAGCTAAAGGCGTTCCCAAAGCAGGATCAACAGAGTGCCAGAAACAGGGGAAGTAATGAGAATCCCAATATCTCCTTCTGCTTCCAAAAGAAGGAACATGGCAGGTGGCCTTTGGGTTACAACCGGTGCAGACCTGCTCTAAAGCAGTGTTTCCCAGCTTGTGGGCCCCAACCCAAAAGCAGGTCATGAAGCCTGTGAAAGAGGGTCCCAGGCTTTTGCAGTTTTCTTCATTTGTACATGCTGTTTTTTAAAAGTAGATCTCCATACCAAGTAAATTTGGACTTGTGGGCCACCATACCCCCAAAAGGTTGGGAACCACTGTTCTAGAGCACAACAGTCTATAGCTTGTTCATTTGCCCTACTTTTTTTAACATGAGTACTATTTGCTTGTTTTCCAAAAGTAATGCAGAAAATAAACAAGAGATAAGAGTTCCCAGCCTCCAGGTGGAGCTGGACATCTCCCAGAATTGCAACTGATCTCCAGACTACAGAGATCATGGCCAGGTTATTCCCTTTCAGCAAAACCTCATCATGGGAAAGAAGCAGGTTTGTGGCAGCCAGCTCCACCCTTGGTCTATGTGTACACGTTGGAATGCTTATAGAGCGCATGTAACTGAAGTACGCAATAATCAGTTGAGAACTGTGAAAAAGGATGCTCGGGCTCTGCACAGACATTCCAATACATGTGTGTGGGTTGGGGCAGAACTTCCTGCTTTGATCCCACTCTTCCCCCTCCCCCATGTGTATTCACACAGACATACCATAATATCTGGAAAGGGCTACAGGGCTCTGTAGTTTCGCTAATACTTGCCGAACAATATTTGTGGTGAGAAATCCCCCTTGAGTCTCAGTGAGAAAGGTGGACTATAAATGACGTAAATAAAATAAATATCTGCTCTTCTTGGAAAATGCAGTCAAATTTATTGAAGTCTAATTCAGCCATTTCACAGTGAAATCTTCCTTTGACAATCTTTTTTAAAAATATGATCAGTTTTATATCAGCAACAGTGTGTCCTGGGAAAGTAACAGTAATTCTATGCAGAGTTATTCTAGTATTGATTTCAATGAGCTTAGACTGGAGTAACTGCATAGGATTGTTATGTAAAATGCCTGTACATGGAACTAAATCCCACCATCTGACCACCGGAATTCCTCTTTAGCACTTTCCTACTCCCCTAAAACTTCTGAAGTTTCACCAGGAATTGCATATCCATTCAAATCTATTGTCAACAGCTGCTAGACAATTGATACTTTAAAACAAAATCTAAGTAGATATTCTTAAGAAGGTGAATGCTGCACCCTGAGGTAAATGACAAGCTTGTCCTTTGCAGTCACAGAATACACATAGGTCTGCTTTTATTGCAAGCTGGTAGCAAATGTGTCTGATAACAGGAACATAATTCCACCCTCCAGAGGTTAGTTATATTTGAGAAAGGCTGTGCTGTTTATCACTAAGCTGGAAGTGTGGGGACCAATATGCCCAAAAATGAGATACAAGATTACACAGAATGTGTATTCTAGTCCTTTGGCAATCTGTCATTTGGAATGTTATGTTGGCTGACTGCACTGACCACATCTGAACTTTGCAGAAATCCATACAAAATTTGGCACAGTCCCACAAGGTGCCCTCAGTGTGTGAAGTGTATGATTTTCTATGAGAAAAATGGCATGACTATGGACAATGCTTTTTCCTCATGCATACATCAGCAGACTACAACCCTGAGAGTCCTGGAATAGAGGCAAAGCCTAACTGAACACAGTGTTTCTTTCCAGGTACTTAAGGCACAAAGTAGAAAGAATGCTGAAGTGTATTGCATATGTTGTAAGAAAAATCTGGGGGACTGCTTGCATTTAGCCTTTCCCTTTCTAACTATGAAGCTCAGGGGCATCCATGCCCCTGCCCTTATCAGCTCCTTTAGCCACCACACTCTTTTCTGACCTGCTTGAGCTTGCAGAGCCTCAGAACTGGAGAAGGGGAGGAGTAGGGGCTGGGGCTTGACCTAAAGAGAGAATCCAGCCACCTCCTGACTGACCTACTTCTAAGCCCCTTATGAGGTTAAGGCAGGAGGCTGCATGTGCTCAGTCAGTTCCCCTGAAGTCTTGGGAGAACCTGCAGCCTCTTTCCCTCTCCCATTGCTCTGGCTGGGCTAAACTGCCTACAGCTATTGGTAGCAATTGAAGTGGAGCCTTAGGGCCCATACTGCATTACTGTTGCAGCATTCCTCCTTGTTGCCACTGTCCTGGTGGGCTTTCCTGATGCTGGCACCACAGGTTCCCAAGTGGGTGTCCTGTGACTCCTGGGTGACTCTGGCAATGGGTGTGGTCCCACTTTCAGACCCTAGGCTAGAGAGAAGAAGGCTAAAGGGAGCATAGTGAGGTATTTGTACCATATCATTGTGGTGGTGTGGGCAATCTCCACCTGGAGCAGGATGCATAGTGAATGCACTATTCCAGTGCAGATGGGAGCTGGTAGATATGGAGACAGGATTTATCAAAGATGGCCAGTATCAGGCCATCTCACTGCCTAACTAATCTCCATAGCATCCTGAGAGCTGACAGTGCAGGGCCCCCATTTCCCCCACCTCCTTGCTCATATTGTACAATGCCAGATCAATGAGGCACTAAACTGTGCACCTCTCTGGGCTGTTGCAGGAAGAGAGTTGACCTAGCTTGCATAACAGAGACATGGTTGGAAGAACATGATGTGGTGTGTCTGTCCCAACTAATTCCATCTGGTTATGTAGTCCTCCACCCACTTCACCCAGGTGACTGGGGAGGAGGGGTTGCTATTATTCATGAATCTTTCAATTTCCGCAGACTCCCAGTACAAACTATAGCTGGCACTGACAGTATGCTCCTCTTATTGGGAACTCAGGATACATCAGGTATTCTGCTTGTTTACCAGCCATCTAGTTGCCCAGTTGGCACCCGTTCTGAGTTGGTAGAGGTGCTGTCAGACATGGTGATTATTCTGTGTTCAACATCTATGCTGAATGCTCTTTGTTAGGGCCAGCCCAGGATTTTATAGCTTCTTTGGCTGCCCTTGACATCTCTCAAATAGTGACAAGACCAACACATGAAAGAGGTCACACCTTGGACTTAATATGTTGCACTTAGAGAGGAGGTCTGCTTTCAGCAGTATCTACTGAAGGCAAGGGTGAATATGGCCCCAACATCCTGCAAAAGAGGGGTACAAGTTAACATGGTCCATTCATGGAGGCTCATGGATCTCTTGAGATTCCAAAATGCTTGGGGGATTTTAGAATTCCTAACACTTTCTTTGTTGAAGCTGTGATGGGAGCTTGGAGTATGAAGCTCTTTGACAAGATTGATCCTCATTAACCTCTCTCACCTCCATTTGGATTTGTAGCAATCCCTTTAAATTTGTGGCAATCCATAATGTAAATCAAACAGCATCTTTTAAAACATTTAATCAGCGCTCTGCCCACTATTGTGCCTTGCACACTAATGTGTCTTGTTACATAAACCAATGCATATTTTGTACTGTGACTCTAATTCATCTAAACATTAGTGGTACTACTGAAATCTGTTTGTGAAGCTAAAGATTATTAAGAGGGTTCTCATTACTATGATTATAACACTGTAAAGATAAGTGATTTGTAACAACTTGCTGTAGTGCAAGTTCTGAAACTGTCTCAGAAAACATGTTCAAACCTATCTTCAAATTGCTTCAGGGAAAGAGCAATTTCAAATTAAGGTAATCACTCTTAAAATGTTTTTAATATATTACCTGCACTAGATCCACTGGCAAATTTGGATACTCTGAAAAAAAGATGAAAATGTGATTTGAAAAATCCTCTGAGAGCTAAATATGTTATTCCATTAACAATAAAGGGCTCTGTACCTGCAAGGGAATGTTTTACATAGTACAAATTAACCTATGTTGTTTATGATACTTTCTCTGAATTAATTTCTCCAAGTAGAATATCCAAATATTAAGCGAATCCAAACATTCCTAATACAGAGCACAGTTTATTTGCATTAAGCATGTCAGAACATGAAAGATCTACATGGTATCTAATAGTTAGACAACAGCAAAAGAAAATCCAGCCTTCAAGGGAACTTTCTTGCTAATCAGAAGTTTCAAAGGCAGAATGAAATTGACATTCTAAGAGGAAGGTGGTGAAACTGAAGCATCAAAGCTATTTTAAAAAGGCAAAGAGCACAAACAAGGTTCTCCTGTAGTGACTATCCAGAAGTACATGACATTTCACACACGCACATCTGTAGGCACGAATGAACAGATACAAGGAAACCGTACAGGGATATCCCAGCAAGCTGCTCAGGTTTGCTTTCTTCATGTTATAAAGTAGTACAGTGGCAGCCTGGGAAGGAACAGAACAAGCCTTACTTTAGTATGACTGACACAAACCAACAGATTGCAAGGAAGGTTCAGACTGTTCACTGCAGAGAAGTCTTAACTCTGCTTCCCCCTCCTCATTTTAATTCATCTCTCAATAAAAGCAGTACAGGCATTTAACAGTAATAAGATTTAGATAACAGTTTAAGATTTAAATAACAGCCTGAATAGCATTCTGTGAGACTCATTTTTCAATGTGTTGGGGGAAAAAACCTATAAGAAGCAAACATTAGATTCAAAGTACCTGCAAAAGACATTTGTCTTTGGTTCACATTTAAAGACTTTATAGTTTTCGTTACAAGGCTAAGTACACAAAGATATATTAAACGTGTTCTGCTGTAAAAATGATCTTGTGGTTCCTTTCACCAGCAAATCAAACCCTGCAGCTCTCTCAGTTTTCCACCACAGGAATAATATGGACTAGACATTTTCTCTTCTTTAGAAGTTATTCTGATAGGTTCCATGGCCTCTCTTTGGCCATTCTTTCTCCACCCAATTCAGTAGCATTTTTTCAACATCAGCTCTTCGGTATAATTTACATAGATCAATCAGCTGCTCCACAGTCCTGTCACTGTTCCGCAGCAAAAATTCCAAGGTGGGACTCTGTTGTTTTTGTTCCAGGAAGCACAATTCATCATAGGTCATTCCCCATTTGTTTGCAAAATTTCTCCAGTTTTTCACTGTTGGGTGGGAGGGATCCAACTTTATCCTCAAAATATACAACAAGTCCTCATCATTGAGCAAATCACTGATGATTGGTTGGCGAGAGTTACAGAAGGAGCAGGTGCCATTTTCTGTGTATGATTTCTTGAGAGCTAGAATTACAGTTAGATAGAGTTATTGCTTTGTTTCCTGTCACATAAAGCCAAACATTTGCAATGCTAAAGGGTTAGTGTGCTGCAGGAATATTTGCTGAAGTAGACATTTTTCTCATGCTCTACAGAAAAACCGTAGGACGCATATGAAGCTGCTGTCTACTGAGTCAGATCATTAGTCCTTCTAGCCCAGTATTGTCTACACTGGCTGGCAGTAGATCACCAAGATCTCAAGTAAGGGTCTCTCTTAGTTCTGGAGATGCCAGGTATTGAACTTGGGACATTATGCACGCAAAGCTTGTGCTCTACTGCTGAGAGAATCCCACAGAATCAAGCAAAGCCTGACTCCACTCTGCTCTTTAGGGATGACAGGATGCCTTTTTGAAGCAGCTCTTGTAACCAAATGCTTTTGACAAATTAGGTCCAAAGTAGCTATTTGTATAATTCTTACAGGAAAATGCCGGGAGCAGGATCATGAAATCCTGACCATAGACTGATCCCCAAACAATGTGGACAAGCAAGTCCTTGTCAATTTTCTGCATCTACCTACTCGTTTATTTATTTCCTTCATTTATATCCCACTTTTCTCTCCAATGGGGACCCAAAGCAGCTTACAACATTCTCCTCTTCTCCATTTTATCTTCATGGCAACCCTGTGAGGACACTTAGACTGAGAGTGTATATCTGGTCACTCTGCAAGCTTCCATGGCAGTGTGAGGATTCAAACCTGGGTCTTCTATATCTTAGTTCAAAACTCTTAACCACTATACCAGAGTGGCTCAGAGAACCCATCTCAGGAACTGCACAATTCAAAATACAACCATGCAAGATAACTCTTTGTAGATCAACATAACTCAATGACAGTTCTAAACATCACTTGAAGAATAAAGAAGGATGTGATCTTCAAGTACAAGGCAATGCATTTATTGTAATAATGAGCAAAGACCTATGCTTTACCTGGAACAGCTTGCAAGTATCTCTGTAAAACACTCAAAAAGGGCACTGTGGCCAGGAAAAATGTGACTTTTGAACCAGTTATTTGTAAAGATCATAGTATCACTGATTACCTGTGAATGATCCACCAGTACTACCTTGGTTATCATCATCATCCTCTTCTGGCTGCAACCAAAAGTAATCTTGCATTAAAAGCATGTTAAAAGAATATTATCTAAATTAATATCAACCTCCAAGGCTGGAATCAAGGAAGGGGCTGGATCAATAGGACTATTTAATGAGAGATTGGGAGAATGAACCATTTTATGCAGCATTTTAAACAATAAGGCAAAAAAGATCAATTTCCTGGGAGCAAATGCTAGCACAAAAAGGAAGTGCATAATTCCTGAGGCACAGAAAACCTGCATGTGGTGAAGGGCAAGGAGGTTCAAAAAAACTCTTGCTTCTGCTCTTGCTCTTGTCAGGAGGCCGTAAGCTCAGCTGAAGTATCTTTTTATTACAGCTTTAAAGATGAAAGCAGAAGGGATTTTCCCTTTAGATAGCTGCAGTTAAGTACAGTTGGCTTTTGTATAACATCATTCACCCCAATGTCTTTCAGATCATCAGGTCTGGAGAAGATCACAAGCTGTGCATGCAAATACAAGTAAACTATGCAGTTATATAATAACACTGTAACCAGACACCTTTAACCACCTACACTTAAGTGCAACAGCAAATCAGTTCCTAATAAACTACACAATTTGTGAATTATAGTCTTGGTAAAAAGGAACACAGTATCTAATCTGTATTCTCAGAAGATAAGAGTCCTGACAGAAGAAATAAGGAGAATTTCATACACCTCCATTTCAATTTATATCCAGCATTTACCACATTGTAGACATTAAGGCAGCCAGGTATCCAGCGGGAAACCTCTCACCCTGGACCACTGTTTTCCACCACTGCTTGACAGGACAGCAGGAGGAAAGAGAGGGAGGGACAATTTGGCTACAATGTCATTTCCAGCAGGAACTTAAAGTGATGTCATGGTGTCAGAGCAATGCTGTGGGATTCACCTAGACTTTGAGTTGAATCCTGGAGCATTGTGCCAGTGCAATGACATCACTTCTGATTTGCACCAGAGGTGATGTCACAGCATTGGCAAGACACCAATCAGGTAGGTCCCCAACCCCGCAATTAGGTACTGGCGCTGGGCTGGCAGCCTTTGTTCTCAATGATTCTATGATGCCAAATAATGGCCAGATTAGATGTTACATTTTTTAATGAGTCATATCTGGGTTTCTCTGACCCAACTATATTCTCTACAGGCACATGGCAGCTATGGGGAACTAACTGCCTAAGTACCACAGGGGCCCAATTTGGGACCATGGCATAGGGAAAGGAGGGGCTTCCACCTTTCACCAAGCTGTTCTCCCAACACAAAATGGCATTGGAGGACATTATGTGCCCCATTGGGGAGTTGTATATGTATTAAATACAAACACCCCCAGGACCATTTGGGGTCCAGAAAAATGACATGGGGGGGGAGGCTGAAGCCCCTACTCCCCCCATGCTGTGATCCTGATCTGAATCAGGCCCCTAAGGTGCTTAGCCAATTAGTTCCCCCCAGATTCCATCCAGCTGCAGGTAATGTGTGTTGGATCAGGGGAACCCAGATGCAAAATGTCTAGTTTGGATTAAAGACCATTCTTCTATCTGGTGTTCATCTAAAACCTGAGTATTACATTCTAAACAGAAGTTTACATCTATTTCTTACAACAGGCTCCTCTTTTTAACACTTTTCCAGTGTTAAAGCAGTAACAATGTTTTATCATTAGGATCAATTAATATGTTAATAATATTGTATTATTAAACTGCAATAGGTCCTAATAAAGGTATTATATTGTTGCAGTTGCTTTTCCATAGAACTCAGATATCACTCAGCTAGGATATGAAGCTATCGTTAATGCCAATTTTCCTCCAGAGCAGTTTGGCCCAGGGATGCTGGAAGTTTTCTACCTTCCTCTGGGCATACAGCAAGGGTTACTGGGGGAGTGGCAGGGAGGTAGCTGTGAATATCCTGCATTGTGCAGGAGGTTGGACTAGATGACCCCTGAGATCCCTTCCAGCTCTATGTTTCTATGTTTATATTAAGTAATACCATTAGTCTAACAATTATTATCTAATCTGAATAACCATGGATACTCTGAGTCTTTCCAAGTACTTGCCACCAGAGATCTCTTACATGAAGATACCATGGACTGAACTTGAATCAGTTGTGTACCAAAAAAAATGCTTTTAACAATATCCATTCTTCCCTACGAATTGCTTTGCTGTATCAGTCCAAGGTCTATCATCTGTTTTCTTACGCTACTAGATGCCTCTGGAACGCAGCAAAGTTGAGCAGCTCTCCCTCAGGACCCAGGAACTCAAGAATATCCCATCAGATAAACACTCCCACTTTCTTGGCACAGCAGCCAGGTGCCTACCCTGTGTCATAGGACTGAAGCCTGGGGGGGGAAATCCTATTTTAGATGAGGAGTTGCCCATGCATCATCTAACTTATTTTTTTAACAGTTTTCCCAAGTAATATGTTTTCTGGTTCAATTTGTTTAATGAATATGGTTTCCAATTTGTTTAATAAATAAGATCTGTTTATGCACCATATGAAACTACCTAAGTGATCCTTGAATCATGTCAGTGAAAGTAATAAATGGGATAGATAAACCTTTGTTCTATTTGCTGGATGGGGATTTCAGAACAAATTTCAAAAAGATTTGTTTGGTTTCATATTCTGATACCAAATGTGGCAGAATACCGAAAACCATTCTCTCTAAATCAGAGGAGCTCACCCTTTTACCATGAATGACCCACAAGTTGAGTGCACCTGTGCAGCACACACACACACACATCACTATGTCTTGAGGTAATTTTGCTTCTAGGAAACAACAGGAGCCAGGAAACTAGCAATGCTGAAGTGCTGAGGAGACAGGCAGGAGTGTCAGCTTGATTGCATGCCATAGCCAGGCTCACCAGCCCTCATGCTTGTGTCAAGGCATGCCACAAATACCCACTGTGCATGACACTTGTAGCACCTGTGCAGTATGTTGGCCACCCAAGCTTTAACATTATAGATTAATAAAGATTTTCCCTGTATAACATGCAAATACTTTTCAAACATCTATTCACAGATAAGATTGTCCATTCTGTAGCACACTAATGTACGTACGGTTCAAGTAATGTAACAAACCATTTAACAAGTCTCTTGTATTGCCTGCTGATAAATGGCAAGATCAGACAAAATTATACATTTGTCTTGCATATGATGGAAGACAAGAAAAACCAGTATATCCTAAAGGCAAAATGTGGTTTCTGAAACTCTGAATACAGTGAAACATTTGTTTGGGGAAATACATTTCACTGTTTTTTTAGGCAGAATTCTATTTTTTTTTTTATTATACAGTGCTTGACCAAAAGCATTCCTTCCTTAAAAGTCTCCTGATTTGGCAGTTGTGAGCCTGAGAAAGTAATCCTAAACAGGTCTGCTCAAAATCTTAGTCAGATCTATTCAATGTGGCTTACACGCCCAGAAGTGTTCTTAGAGTTGCACTGTTAGTATAGGAATCCAGTTCCTCATTAGCAACTCCCTCCCCTGACTGAAAATGCAAGCCCAATATCCAAGGCTAGAACACCTCCCTGGCCCAGTTTTTACAGCAACATTTTTTCCTTTTTATATCCATTAACCAGCCTTGTCCCCATGATGATCACACCCAATATCAATTAAAAGCATACATGAAACATAGGTAAAGGTAGTCCCCTGTGCAAGCACCGAGTCATTACTGACCCATGGGGGGATGTCGCATCAGGACATTTTCTTGGCAGACTTTTTACAGGGTGGTTTGCCATTGCCTTCCCCAGTCATCTACACTTTACCCACAGGAAACTGGGTACTCATTTTATCGACCTCGGAAGGATGGAAGGATGGATCAACCTTGAGCCGGCTATCTGAACCCGGCTTCTGCCAGGATCGAACTCAGGTGGTGAGCAGAGCTTCGGCTGCAGAGCTTGGGCTGCTTGGGCTGCAGTAGCCCCATGGTGCAGAGTGGTTGACTCAGCCTTCCATCCTTCCGAGGTCGGTAAAATGAGTACCCAGTTTCCTACGGGTAAAGTGTAGATGACTGGGGAAGGCAATGGCAAACCACCCCGTAACAAAAAGTCTGCCAAGAAAATGTTGTGATGCAATGTCCCCTCATGGGTCAGTAATGACTCAGTGCTTGCACAGGGGACTACCTTTACCTTTACATGAAACATATATGACTAATAAAAAATGTGCATGACACCTTGAGTTTTAGGCATCAAAGATCCTCCAAAATGGTAGCTTAAAAGTGTTTTCTTTACCTGTTGTATCAGGCCTGAATCTGATGTTAGGCTCCGAATGTTAATAGATGCTTTTTCCAATGTCACTTTTTCAGTTTGGTATTTCTCAACTAAAAGAGAAAACAAATTATTGCATTCCATGTTCTTGGAAAAAAGATAATGTCATCTAAAATTTAGGTAGATCATGTTGTCTGCACAAGCTGTGCAGTTGTACACAGCCATGCAGTTTTACGTATAATAATCAGGACAGGGCAAACACTGATGATTTGCATAGAGCCCTGATAAGAGAGATGAGACTGGGGAGCCATAAATGAAGGCCTATGGATGCATATAAGGAGCAAGTAGTCAGTGTGGAGTAGGGGTTAGTGTTAGGCTAGGAAAATGGAGACCTAGTTTCAAGTGTCCCATCTGCCATGAAAGCTCATTGTGTGACCATAGGCCAGTCATTCTCTCTCAGTCTAACTATCTTCAAGGAGGAAGGATGTGATAAAAATTTAATAAAGTCAAAGGAATTCCCACCATTTGTATGTTTGTAACTTTTCCTTTGAACTAAACCTGCATTGTGCTTCATTCCAAGAAAATGTCAAGTAATCTCACAAGTAAATAATATATCAATATATTATAATAAAGCATAATTTGTATAAACATTATTCCATCTTAGAAGAAAGGTGACGTGTATAGTTGTTAATATATTAGCATTATCTATTTTCATTTGACATTTATGGGCCCACCAGGGGGTTGCCATACGTCAACTATGACTTGAGGGCAGGATTTCATTTCATTTTCATTTGACATTTCTGGGCTTTGTAAGTTTTCCAGGTGAATTGGCTGCAGGCAAATTGGGGACCTCCTAAAAATCATTACCGCTCTTTAATCTGAACACTACATATTTTTCCTTTTTATATGTCCATTATCGTTTACTTCAAAGCAAGACAAAAGAACTATTGCTGATGCCACCAAAATTTATCATTGTCTTACACTAACAGAGAAGGACGTTTCTGTTTTGTTTGGCTTACTGTCATTCCCTTTTATCTATCTGGTTTAATTTAAAAATATATATTTTTAAAGATTGGAGTATTTTTTTATTTTTGCTTCCTTGGGGTTCTTAAGTTGAGTAGGAAGGTGACATAATATATTTTAAATAAATTAAAAATACTTTTTAAATGGTTTCATATTTTAATAACAAGAGTTTAGCTAACAGATAACCAAGCTAAAAACATAATAGCTGGAATCTATCTGTCCCTCCACCACAGCCCATGTACAAGTAGAAAGCATGTCTGCTTGCACATAAAAGGGTTGCTGATATTCACTTCAGTTGCATCACTTTGTGCAGCTTCTTGGGTGCTGCAAAGTGCTGCAGACAGAAGAGGAAACCAGTACCTGCAAGGCCTTCTACATATAGCAGTTTGGACCCTGGCCAATTAGCTTTTCAAAACAGAACTTTTCTACAAGAGAATTGAGAGAAATACAACATATAGCATCATTAAAAAGATATTCACGCTTGTATTACATAGAATCTCTCTCATGGTCTGCTTAGGTTCACAGAATAAGCATTGCTGTCAGATGGCCATCTAACCTCTGCTTAAAAACCTCCAAAGAAGGAGAGCCCACCACCTTCTGAGGAAGCCTGTTCTACTGAGGGACCACTCTAACTGTCAGGAAGTTCTTCCTAATGTTTAGCCAAAAACTCTTTTGATTTAATTTCAAGCTGTTGGTTCTGGTCCGAACGTCTGGGGCAGTGGAAAACAACTTCACACCATCCTTTATATGACAGCCCTTCAAGTACTTGGTTATCATATCACCTCTCAGTCATTTCCTCTCCAGGCTAAACAGTTTTCCAGCCTGTCAAGATCATCCTGCATCCTGACTTGTACCATATTTGCTACCAGAGACACTCACTTGTCACCCTTCTACAAAAGGATGAGGAATCATTAACAAGCACTCTTTGGGTGCAATCTTTAAACCAGTTACAGATCCACCTAACAGTAACAGGATCCAAACCACATCTTACTAACTTGTCAATAGGATATTATGTGGAATCTTATCAAAAGCCTTTCTGAAACCAAGATAAACTGCATCTACAGCATATCCTTGATCTAGCAACATAGTAACTTTCTCAAAAAAAGAGACAAGGTTAGTCTAACATGACTTGTTCTTGAGAAACCCATGGTGACTTTTAGTAATCACAGCCATCCTTTCTAAATGCTCAAGGACTGACTGTTTGATGATTTGTTCTAAAACTTTTCCGGGTACAGACGTCAAGCTGATGGCTTGGTCCTTACCAGGATCCTCCTTTTCCCCATTCTTGAAGATGGGGACAACATTTGCCCACCTCCAATCTTCTAGCACCTCACCTGTTCTCCAAGAACCAATCTTCTGGCACTTCATCAAAAGGACACATGTAATAGCCATTGCCATTTTCTGTACTTACCTTTTGGTAACCCTGTGTCTTGAATAGGATATTTTTCTGTCTGTCCAGAAAACAGAGACACTTATTTAAACAATATCATTGCAGCAGACACATTTGACAGCCCTGTAAAGCCTCCTTAATTCATTCCTCTATTTGAGGTCTGTACAACTTGTAGTCCACCAAGTCAAATCACAGCCCTCCCCAGCCATCCACTGTGACTCAACAATACACCTATTTTGCAGGCAAAAAAGGAATAAAAGAGGTCTACATCACTGAATACAACACAACATGGGGGTTTGATGGGAAGTTAATGGAATATATCTTTCGACAACGATTCTACAGACATCACTCCATTAAAAGCTTGGAGCCCAAAGTGCAGTAATTACACCTAAGTTTCTGAACTGCATATGCAAACCCCTACCTCTCCCCCAAAGCACTGTGACATATTTGCATATTTGTATGCTTTGCGTATAACAACAATCCATGGTTACTGTTATGGGAATAAGCTTCAAGCACTCTCAAGTTCACACGCTTCCATCCCTCTCCATCACTTCTCCTCTCAAGCATTACATGGAATGAAATACTTCTAATTTTGCAGCAAATCAAAGTTTTCCATTACACTCAAACCAAATACGATGGTTTGCTGTCCTTCCTAGAAAACAGGATTTAACTGGAGTTGGGCAGCCTAGCTTGTAGGGAAGAGAGCAAACTAGAGTTTAAAGTTCAAATATATGACAAACTATCTTTTGTCATGAAAGCCTTTAATTACTGAGTTGTGCACAAGGGAATGAGATTGGGAAACACTCACGTAAACCTAAGGACCACTCCCCTGTCTTGTTACATCTGAAGCATACTATTGTTTCTTTGGCCAATGATCTTAAGTGAAAGTGAAGCAATTGTCATAACATCATCTACATATATATATTAGTGAAAATTACCAGAAGGTCACATTTCTAATTTGAACCAATTACATCCAAGGCTGCAAATCAGCACTCTGCTGGTTCAAATCCCACTACTGTCCTGAGCTCAGCAGGTGGCCTTGGGTAAGCTACTGCTCTCAGCCCCAGCTCCCTAGCTGTATTGCAGGGATAATAATGACACTGATTTTGTTTATCGCTTCAAGTGGGGCACTAATATGTCTAGAAGAGCAGTATATAAACACACTATTATTACTATAACTTATTCTGTGGTAAAAAATGATAACCAACCTCTAAAATGAGCAAATATTACTATTACACCTACATTGCAAGAATTTCAAACATTACCTACTTCTTCCAAAGATAAAGTGCTAGGGTCAGTATCTTCCACGGGTTCTTTTGCTACAAGACCTGTTAAAGACAAATGAAGGCTTTAAGAGGGATGCCACCATGGTGCAAAAAATGCATTAACACCATGCAGGGACCCTTATAATCTGTACAGAAACTCCACAAAAGCCCACTGTAAACGCACACATCCGGACAATGTACATGGACTGTCCCAGATAAAACATGAATCCAATGCTTTGTGGCATCACTATGGCATGAAAACATGGATCCATAGAGGAAAAATATTTACCTGAGGCACAAATCCTCATGGTTTTTACATGGAACCACCAAAATCTAGGTAAAAAACACATCACATATATTTACACTTGTAAAAAAAAAACCCTGTGGATCCTTATGATTTCTGCAAGGAATATTCCAAAATTAAATGACAAATAAGAAAGCATATCCACACTCTGCCATAAAGAATCAGAACAATGTTTTTGTACCATGGCAGTGACATAAAGAGCTGTACTTTTTGTAGTCTTGTCCTTGGAAATTCTTGTGATATATGATTTGTGATTCTTGTGATATGTGATTTTAGTTTATTTTGGTGGAGTCCATGCAAAAATTATGAAGATCCACGAGCAGCCATGTATTTAAATGCATTCACATTTATTGCAGCATCATAAAGTGTTGGATCCTTTTCTTTTTTGTGGTGCAGCCTATGGACATTGCTGTGTTACGTGATCTCACATTGGAATCCAGTAGAAATCATGTAAAAGTTGTAAGAATTTGTGTATGTTTCCGGGCTATTGTGTTGCCACAACATACTCATTCCTAATACTTTTCAAGTATTCCATAAGGTGGGGGCCACCACAGAGAATGCACATGTATGGGCAGCTATTGATTTTGCCCATGTGCAAGGTGGCACCTGCAGAAAATCCTGTTCAGATGAGCGAAGCTGCCATGGAGGAACATAGGAAGAGAGGCAGTCCCATAGATGGAACAAGGCCATGAAGAGCTTTGTATGTGATAGCTAATACTTTAAATTGAACCTGGTAGCTGATAGGAGCGACTGCAGAATAGGAGTAATATTCCTGCTTTTCCTAGCTCCCAATAATAACCAAGCTGCAGCATTCTGCACCAAGTGGAGTCTCTGAGTTAACAGAAGGAAGACCTATGTACAGTGCATTGCAGTAGTCAAGTTTCAATGTCACCATGGCATGGATATAGGTGGCCAGATCAACTGTGTCAAAATAGGGCCCAACTTCCAGGCTAGACTGAGTTTGTAGAAAGTTTTTGCAGCTGCCTTAAGTTGTTTTTCCAGCAGTAGTGCTGGATCCAGTATAATCCCTAGGCTCTTAAGGAGTCTGCAAGGGTCAGAGGAACTCCATTGAAGATGGGGAGTACAATGTCCTTCAAGATCTCTGCCTCTCCCAACCAGCATCACTTCCATCTTGTCTGGTTTAAGTTTCAGTTTGATTTCAGCCATTGATTTCAGCCATTTGACCACAGCTGACAGGCAGTGACCCAAGATCTCTACTGCATCCCGTGGTGACTTGGATAATGAAATATAGAACTGGATGTTATCTGCATATTGATGGCATCCACTTCCAGTTACGAATGAGTTATCCTAAAGGATTTACAATAGAGTTGCCAAGCCCTATTACAAAAGAGAAGTATCATTGTTATCACATGTCTAAAGCTGGATTCTCACACTTTGTTTTTATTTTTTTAAGTGAATGCTGGTCACCCATGCCAAAATCATGTGACATGTACAATTATATTATAGGTAGAAATTTGTCTTGTTGAAGGACACGGAGGAATTCACAAGTTTTTTGATCAGGCAATTTTTTATAAGCAATTTTGCTGTCTTTAGAGGGATGCTGCAGGGCTTAATTTATTCAGTGTTTTACGTGAATGATTCATCAAGCGCTTCGAGACCCTCAAGGGGGAGGGAGGTGCAACAGAAAGGCTTTTTAAAAATCTCTTTTCTAACACAAATCGTGGAGGTGGGAGGGTCGACCTTGCACAAAATCGTATGTTTGAAGAATATTTCGCGCTAGCTGGACGAACTCGCCGTCAACGGCTGACGGGCGCTCTGAAGCGTGACCCAAAGTTGGCCGCCGCCGCCGCCAGGAACGCACAGCCAGAGAAAGCCCCGGGCCGTGGCTGCCCCGCCTCCTGCCTCGAAGCGGGCAACGAGGGCGGCCCGCGGCGGGGCTTGGGAGGATCCGCGTCTAGCCCGGCCAGCCCCGGCTCCCGCCTCTCCACAGCCCTGCCTGCCGCGGAGACGCTGCGCCGCCTGCGCCCCCACCACGCGCGGCAGGCGCCCTCGCAGCACAGGCGGCTCTTACCTTCAGGCAGAGGCTCCCCGGGAGAAGCCATCGGGAGGGGGAGGCTGAGGCGAGCCAAGGGCAGCGGCCGGGTTCGGCGCTCCAGGCTCTGCGGTCCGGCTGCTTCGGCTTGTCTCTCCTCCTGCTGCTTGGTGGGATGAGGAAAATCAGTGGGACACGGTGATTCCTGGATATAAATTATATCGGAAGGATAGGGAGGGAAGGGTTGGTGGTGGGGTGGCTCTATATGTCAGAGAAGGTATACATTCCAGTAAGATTGAGAAGGTAACTGAATTAGATTCGCTTCTGGAAATGCTATGGGTTGAAATTATGGGCCCAAATGGAAACTTAACTGTGGGAGTTTGTTATCGCCCTCCAGATCAGAAAATAGAGGAGGATTATAAAATGATGACAGGATTAAAGATGGCTGCTAAACAAAAAAACTGTGTTGTAATGGGTGATTTTAACTACCCACACATTGACTGGGCCAATGGGTGTTCGAATCGGGGGAGAGAAAGTGAGTTTCTAGACTGTCTCAATGACTGTGCTATGGAACAGATGGTTACCGAACCTACTAGGGGAGAGGTGATCCTGGATTTGGTCCTCAGTAATGCTGAAGACCTGGTGAGAGATGTAAATGTGATTGCACCACTTGGGAACAGTGACCATAATGTTATTGAGTACAACATATGTATAAATAGGAAATTGCCAAATAAGACCAACACAGCCATGTTTAACTTCAAAAGGGGTAACTTTTCTGAGATGAGGGGGTACGTGAAGAAGAAACTGAAAGGGAAAGTAAAAAAGGTCAAAACACTTGGGGAATCTTGGAGACTATTTAAAACTACAATCCTGGAAGCTCAAATTAAATATATACCGCTGGTTAGGAAAGGCACAAATAGGTTTAGGAAAAGGCCAGCATGGTTAACAAGCAATGTAATAGAAGCTGTAAAAGGTAAAAAGGATTCTTTTAGGCAGTGGAAAACTAGTCGGAGTGAGGTTGATAAAAAGGAGCATAAGCTGTGGCAAAAAAAGTGCAAGTCTGTGATCAGACAGGCAAAAAGGGAATATGAGGAGCATATTGCAAAGAACATAAAGAAAAACAATAAACAATTCTTTAAATATATTAGAAGTAGGAAACCAGCTAGGGAGGCCGTGGGGCCCTTGGATGACCAAGGCGTAAAAGGATTACTAAAGGGTGATAGGGAAATGGCCGAGAAGCTGAATGCGTTCTTTGCTTCTGTCTTCACTGTGGAAGATAAGAAGTGCATGCCCACTCCGGAAGCACTGACTTTGGGAGGGGTTTTGAAAGACCTGAGTCACATTGAGGTGACGAGAGAGGAGGTTATGCGACTGCTAGATAATTTAAAAACTGATAAATCACCGGGCCCAGATGGCATACATCCAAGAGTTCTGAAAGAACTCAAGTGTGAACTTGTAGATCTCCTCACAAAAATATGTAATCTGTCATTAAACTCTGCATCTGTTCCTGAGGACTGGAAGGTAGCTAATGTTGTCCCCATCTTTAAAAAAGGTTCCAGGGGAGATCCGGGAAATTACAGGCCAGTCAGCCTGACGTCAATACCGGGTAAGTTGGTGGAAACTATTATCAAAAATAAAATTAGTGGGCACATTGATGACCAAAAGCTGATGAGGAAAACTCAGCATGGGTTCTGTAAGGGAAGATCTTGTCTCACCAATCTGTTAGAGTTCTTTGAGGGAGTGAACAAACAAGTGGACAAGGGAGACCCGATAGATATTGTTTATCTTGACTTCCAGAAAGCTTTTGACAAAGTTCCTCATCAAAGGCTCCTAAGTAAGCTCAGTAGCTATGGGATAAAGGGCCAAGTCCTCTTGTGGATCGAAAACTGGCTAATTAATAGGAAACAGAGAGTGAGCATAAACGGGCACTTCTCACAGTGGAGGGTGGTGAGCAGTGGGGTGCCACAGGGGTCGGTATTGGGTCCAATGCTTTTTAACTTGTTTATTAATGATTTGGAATTGGGATTAAGCAGTGAAGTGGCTAAATTTGCAGATGACACGAAATTGTTCAGGGTGGTGAAAGCCAGGGAGGATTGTGAGGCACTCCAAAGGGATCTGTCGAGGCTAGAAGAGTGGGCATCCATGTGGCAAATGAGGTTCAATGTAGCCAAGTGCAAAGTAATGCACATTGGAACCAAAAATCCAAAATATAAATACAAGTTGATGGGGTCTGAACTGGCGGAGACTGACCAAGAGAGAGATCTTGGAGTCATGATAGATAACTCACTAAAAACGTCAGCACAGTGTGCGACTGCCATAAAAAAAGCTAATGCTATGCTAGGGGTTATTAGGAAAGGGATTGAAAACAAATCAGCCGGTATCATAATGCCTCTGTATAAATCGATGGTGAGGCCTCATTTGGAGTACTGTGTACAGTTCTGGTCGCCACACCTTAAAAAAGATATCATAGCACTGGAAAAAGTACAGAGAAGGGCAACTAAAATGATTAAAGGGTTGGAACACTTTCCCTATGAGGAAAGATTGAGGCGCTTGGGGCTCTTTAGCCTGGAGAAAAGACGACTGAGGGGAGACATGATAGAGGTTTACAAGATAATGCACGGGTTAGAGAAGGTCGAGAAAGATGTGTTTTTCTCCCTTTCTCACAATACAAGAACTCGTGGGCACTCTATGAAATTATTGAGCAGTCGGGTTAGAACAGATAGAAGAAAATACTACTTTACACAAAGGGTGATAAACACATGGAATTCGTTGCCACAGGAGGTGGTGGCAGCTACAAGCATTGCCAGCTTCAAGAGGGGACTGGACAAATATATGGAGCAGAGGTCCATCAGTGGCTATTAGCCACAGGAGATAGATGGTATTCTCTTTGTGGGGCGGTGGTGCTCTGTTGTCTTGGTGCTGGAAGGAAGGCAGTGGGAGGGCTTCTGGTGTCCTGGCCTCACTGACAGTCCTTTAGATGGCACTGGATTTCTAGCCACTGTGTGTGACAGAATGTTGGACTGGATGGGCCACTGGCCTGATCCAACATGGCTTTGCTTATGTTCTTATGCTTATGTTCTTATGTTCCAATGGATCGCAGCACCTCCTGCCTCTCCCTCCTGTTGGCGAAGCGGCTCTTGAGGGAGCGGAAGCTGCAGGTAAAGCCCGAACCAAGGAGGGAAGGAGCCTGCGTAGAGCGGGGGAGGCATGCTCTCCCCACCCCACCCCCAAGCCCCGGGCCTGCCAGATTGCTCTGAGTCGGTCGGGATTTTTTATAACGCTAATCCGAAACCGGATTTGCAGAAGAACTTTTAAAATCCCCTGCAAACCGCGTGTGGGGTGGGCACCTTCAGAGGCAACACCGTGTGCATCGGTTCATTTGTAGAAACGCCGCCTGAAGAAGTAGGCTCTTTCTAGAAACTCATGCAATTTTGTGATACTCTCGGGATTGATGATAGTGTGTAGAAAGAGAGTACCGGTTTTCGTAGAGGTGGGACAGCGCAGAAAATATGGATGCTCTGAGAGCTTCCGAAAACCAAAAGATGCTGTTTGCAATGTTGTCCTCTGGAACAAACAGCCTGGTTTTGTCACTTCACAGATCAGCATCCTCCAGGAAGTGCTCTGGATCACGCACATGTTTATGGTTAAATGGCCATCTGTTTCTGCTTATAGTATAGTGTAGTGTAGTGTAGCTTATAGTATACCCACTGCTCAGTTTGGAAGCCCAGCCATCACTGGTGTCTGATGTGCCTTTCCTAAAGCTCCACCTTGTGAAACATTTCAGTTCTTTATATCTATCCAAGACCCAGCACGAGAAGCCTTAAGCAGAATTCACATTTAAAACATTACTAAAACATTACTGTTGATGTGCACACATGACCCACAGGAAAGCAGTTCTAAATACGTCGTTTCTGAAGGGTGAAAAACAGGCAGTTTTAAATGGCCTTGTGTTGTTTTTCTAAATCATTTGATGGACATGCAGGAAGGTTGACTTACTATTGCTTTTCAACCTTCCTGTCCATGCAGGATTGATCTTAGCTTGTGCAGAAGTTGCCCTGGGCTATTACGTTACGCAGTTTCCTGAGGGTAAAGTGTAGATGACTGGGCAAGGCAATAGCAAACCACCCCATAACAAAAGTGCACCAAGAAAACGTTGTGATGCGACATCCCCTCATGGGTCAGTAATGACTCGGTGCTTGCCTTTATAGTTCAGTATTAACCTATAAAACCCTTACTGACTTGGACTCTAAATACTTCAGAGACTGCTGTGATAATACAGACATTACAGCACCTTCTTGCCTGTGCCATCTGCATACCAAATCCACATATTAAGTGCATGTTCCTAGCAGCTACCCTATAGCTATAGTGGAATTCCCTTCCTAAGATGTTTATCACAATATGAGCTTGGATACTTTCTGGAAGAGCTGTAAACCTGGGGGGGGGGGGGGGAGGGGTCAGCTGACATCCAACGGTCAGAGTTAAGCAAGCATGAATTAGTTTTAACTGGGTATCTGATTTCATTTTTAATGAAATAAATGGTATATAATTGTGAACAACACAATCTTATTCTGAGACATTTCAGACAAGACAAAAAAGATCTCCCAACATCATCATCTTTATAAGGTTTGCATATTTTGTTTTATTGTATGAGTTTTGTTTATTTTTAACTGTTGGTAACTTGCTGATAACTTGAGGGGTACATGCAGAACTATATAATTAACTAGATAGATTAAACAAGGCAGAATCCAACCAAACTTAAGAACTTTGCTCATGGTTTTAACTGGAGCCTTAACCACATGGTTAAGCATGTTTCATTGAATTCAGTAGGATTTAAAAGTGCTTAGCTTTTGCTGTAATCAAGCTAACTGTTGCAGGAGCCTTGCTTTTGTTATGTCTTTAATCTTAACAAGAGAGACTTGCCATTGCAGTTGGAAGGCACATGACCTCTATTTCTTCAGCATCTGGGAAGGAGAGCATTTGGGGAGTGAGGAGGCAAGAGAATCACACTGCATAGGTGGGAACCATTCTACCTGTGGAAATACGCGAATAGATCCAACCAGTTATCTGGAGATAGCACATTTTTAAAAAATCAAAACTAAAGAATAAAAGATTAGATAAAGCTTGTTAGAATATATTCTCAGTAACAAGTAGTTAGGATCATTCTGAGCTTTCTGTGAAGTCAAACTCCAACTCTGATTCCAGGCTTCCTAAATACTTGCCTTGATAATAGTAGTGAGAGTAGACTGGGCCAAAGTATTGCCATGTAGTGTACTTGCTTAACATTTACCAGATTTCTGCTAGAAGATGCTCCAGCTAAATACAGAATGATGTTCATGGTTTGGAGTTGGATTATCACTCAGGTCCCAGGTGGTAACTATAGTGATATGCATTATAGAATTGTAACTGCATTTTATTTATACTGTTCATACTTGTCACTAAATGTGGGTAACGTACTGACCATAAAGGTATCATTCAGCAGACCCCAATTCCAGGTGGATATTCTGTACCTGACTATCAAATAGTTTTATCTTATTCTGAAATTTTATTACAAATCCAATACAAAGCAAAATCTCTTCACTGATTGTCTTTAAAGTTCATGGACTAAGAAAAAGAAATAGTGCCCTCTTGTGGTTTGCACATCATAATGTCAAAGCGTAGCAGTTTCCAACTGTTTTGGTATGGTGACACCCAAGTCCAAATTTACTTTGTATAGTGAGCCATCCTGGGCTAGTCCAAGAGATCAATAAGGTGCTGGGGGTGGGTAGGGGATACCAAGTTGGGGAGATGCGGGGAGATGGCAGATGTTGGCAAAGAGGTGGGTGGCAAGTAGCTCAGTGCAGTACCAAGGGCGTAGACTTTCCAATTTCCAGGGGGGGGGCAAAGACATTGCTATGCTAGATCTATGTTACATCATAGGGAGGAGCCAGTGACATCACAGGAAGGTGCCTCCATTGCCACTATCTATGAAGGCAGGACCATGTGGGATTTAGGGAGGGGCTCCCCAGAAATTTTGCGGGGCCCGGGCACCCCTGGCCACCCCCTAAGAACGTGGCTGGGCCAAACCTAGGAAAAGGTAGAAGGTGGCCAGTGGTTATAGTGATATCTTAACAATCTCCTGCTGTGTCCAGTTTCTGAAATTCACTTTTAGGATAGTCAGTTTAAGATCTGCAAATATACATACCATGTCAAAGGACAAACTAATGGTCATAAATTTGACACTAAGAAAGGCAACACAGAAAAGCCTGTAGGGGAACATTTTTTAAGTTTTCCTGGACATTCATTTACACGAGGCTTGTTTCTGCCTTATTCATAAGGGTGACTTAGTACTGAAATTTACTAAATTATGGCATCGCAGATGCCTTCATTTGGTAAATGCATGGTTGAAGTTGCTGAGTTAAGGCAGAATACAAACAGTTGCTGTGCACTCAATTTCTGAGCAATGTACAGAGTAGTAGCAATCTTCTTCTTACTTCAAACTCATATTCTATAAGTGACTACAAGCACGTCTACAAATAATATATATACTATATTATTTTATTTTGAAATAAATGTGATTGTTATTATTTTTAAATTAAATAAAAAGGAATCTTGTAGGTAGTCTGAATGTTCTGGCCTGTATACAATAGTTGTTATATTTAGGTTCCTGGCAAATATGTGCGATTGTCTGCCGGGACAGACTTACCTGGGTTGTGCAGGCAAGGTGTAATCCCTGCAGCTTCTAACTTTTTGTAATCGCATTTCAAAGTTGCCAAAGTGTTTTATAGCTTTTTATCCAAACAACCACCATGCAAAGTAAGCAACAGTACAATAATACTATTATATGCATGAAGCCAGTTCATGTTAGTAGCTGCCTAGGTGGTGAACAACTGCCAATATACACCTACTGGCTACTTGACCAACTCTTTAGAGTGCAGACATTTTAAAAAGAATGCTTAACAGGTTTAAAAAAGGAATTGGTTCAGTATCCACTTCAGCAAATGTAGAAAATCACAGGTTTGAAGAAGACACAAAATATCTATATACCAAAAGAATCCCCAAATCCTATAGCAATACATTTGCTCTAGTTTTGAAAGTGCTACTCAACTGTGTTTTTCAAATTTTTTTCTAAGCATTAGCTAGAATACCCCTTTGAAACTGTACCACACCATTTTAAGTAACAGCAAAATGAGGAGCATGAACATGTACGGAGTGCACATTTGTTGCCAATTTTCTCTCTGGGCTGCACACAGGGCAAAAGGAAATTTTTAAAAGGCCTCTGGTCTGCACACACCCCCCCCCCCCCGTTGGTCTTGTTAATGCAGATGAGTTTTCTCATTGCTTCAGAGAGATAGCACTCAGGCTGCCATTTTAGGAATTGTCCATTTATTCAATAGATATCACCTCACCATTTAAAAATGAAATGGAAATTGAAAGCAAGCTTAGGAGTGGCTGAAGCAGTGCCCCCACCATCATAAAAAAAAATAACTGTTCTTAATCAAGGATATATAGACCCATCACACAGCTAGCAAAAAACAGCAGCAGCAAGCAAGCAAATAAACAAAGCTATTTCAACAAGGAAACATAGCCCCTCCCCTCCCCCAGTATTCCATTCCCAAAATACAATGTAATGATAATGTAACCGTAAAATAAAATAGAGGCTCACTTTTCCCCCTTAAAAGGAACAGAAACTGGCTTTTAAGAGAGTAGCATCAATTGCAGAGAAAATGTGATGGGTGGTTGTACTGTGCTGGCAGGTATGTGAGAGAGAAAAGAACACACTTGCCTTAGGTTTAGAAAAGAAGTAAGAGTTCTTATAGGAACTCCATACTTTGATAGGAAAATGGAGAGATAGATTCTTATCTACCTATCTAGTCTAAAGATGGATATGGATGGCAGAAGTCCTGCATCCATGGTGCAATAAGGAGAGAAGAGGTAGTTGTGTGACAAAGGAAGAAAGAGAAGAATGTCACATAGAGGAAATCGTAAGACTAGCTATCTACACATCAAAGGACAGATCAGGGCAATAAAAGAGTAAACAGATAACAGATGCTCTGATCTGTTTATTTTTCTAAAAGAGTCCAGTAGCACCTTCAAGACTAACCAATTTTATTGTAGCATAAGCTTTCGAGAATCACGTTCTCTTCCTCAGATGCATGGAGGGCATAAGGAAACTGGTCAAATATAGAGGAGGGGAGGGGGGAGGGGGAGAGGGGAATGTAAACAACTCCTTTGATATGGAGATGCAGACAGCTCCTTTTGGTGTGGGGATCAGTTTGCTTGTGTAAAGGTTCAAAGGAGTTGGCCGTGTTAGTCTGTAGTAGCAAAATCAAAAAGAGTTCAGCAGCAGCACCTAGACTATCCAATTCCACTGCAGCACAAGCCTTCGATAACCACAGCCCTCCCCACCAGATGCATCTGACAAAGAGAACTGTGGTCCTCGAAAGCCCACGCCAGGTGCCACTGGACTCCCCCCGACCCCGCCTCTGTAAAGGAAATCAGTTACCTGTGATAATGAAATAACCATTCATAGTCCCTATTCAGTCCCAGCTTGACAGAGTCAAATTTGCATATGAATTCCAATTCAGCAGCTTCCCGTTGGATTTTGTTTTTGAAAGGTTTCTGTTGAACTACAGCGACCTTTAAGTCTTTGATGGAATGTCCTGGTAGATTGAAGTGTTCTCCCACTGGTTTCTGGACGTTGCCATTTCTAATGTCAGAGTTGTGTCCATTTATTCTTTTGCGTAGAGGTTGGCTGGTTTGTCCAATGTACAGAGCAGAAGGACATTGTTGGCACATGAGGGCATATATCAGATTGGAGGATGAGCAGCTGTAAGAGCCAGAGACAGTGTAGTTGATGCCATTGGGTCCTGTAATTGTATTCCCTGGGTAGATATAGGGGCAGAGCTGGCATCTGGGTCTGTTGCAGGGCCTGGTACCTGTGCTGGTGACTCTGCTGGCAGATTCATGATTGTGAGTGAGAAGTCGTTTAAGGTTGGGGGGCTGTCTGTAGGCAAGGAAAGGTCTTCCACCCAGGGCTTCTGAGAGGTATCATTTTCCAGGATGGGTTGTAGCTCAGTGATGATACGTTGGATGGGTTTGAGCTGGGAGCTATAGGTGACAACCAGCGGTGTTCTGTTGTTAGTTCCTTTAGGTTTGTCCTGGAGCAGACTGTTTCTGGGTACTAGTCTGGCCCTGTTGATTTGTTTCCTCACTTCATTTGGTGGGTACTGTAGCTCCAAAAATGCTTGTTGTAAATCTCTTAAGTGGGAGTCTCGATCAAGAGCATTGGAGCAGATACGGTTGTAACGTAAGGCTTGGCTGTAGACAATAGACCGAGTGGTATTTTTAGGGTGGTAGTTGGAGGCATGTAGATATGAGTATCGGTCTGTTGGTTTCCAGTATAAGGTGGTATTTATCTGTCCATTATGTAGTTGTACAGTGGTGTCCAGGAAGTGTACCTGTTGTGTAGAGTGGTCCAGGCTCAGGTTGATAGTAGGGTGAAAGTTGTTGAAGTCCTGATGAAATCTCTCAAGGGCTTCCTTCCCATGGGTCCAAATGATGAAGATGTCATCCAGGAATCTTAAGTATAGTAGTGGTTCCAGTGGATGGGAGCTGAGGAAGCGTTGTTCCAAGTCTGCCATGAATATGTTAGCATATTGTGGTGCCATGTGTGTGCCCATGGCTGTGCCATTAATCTGTAGATATAAGTTGTCACCAAATTCGAAGTAATTGTGAGTGAGTACGAAGTGACAAAGTTCAGTGGCGAGGTGTGCTGTGGTTTTGTCCGGGATAATATTCTGTATGGTTTGTAGTCCATCTGCATGTGGGATATTGGTGTATAAAGCTTCCACATCCATGGTTGCTAGGATGGTGTCATCTGGTAGGTTGTCAATGGACTGTATTTTCCTGAGGAAGTCAGTGGTGTCCCGTAAGTAGCTGCGTGTGCTGGTGGCATAGGGCCTGAGGATAGAGTCCATGTATCCTGAGACTCCTACTGTGATATTTTTCTAACTTTTTTATTTTTCTAACTCTCTAGTTTGTCCTGCTCTTCTAAAATTCCCCAAATGTAAATAGGAGCCAAGCAACTGTGCTGGGCCCAACAGAAGCATTGCAATCTGACTGTTGCTACATTGAAAGTGGGTGGAGACAGCCATGGCTTTAAAGAGTAAGCTACTTTGTGTGGGCCATAGCCACATGTATTTTAAGACAGTGTATAAATTCTTTCTTTTTGTAAAATTTTATTTCTATAAATATAAATAGAACAGAAAAATAAAATATCGCGATTATAATTACATCAAAAAAGAAAGAATAAATATATAGCAAACAAGGATATTGTAAACAGTAAAAATTATAATAACCATTTTACTATGTCTTCTTGTAATAAAAGATCTCCATCTTCCCCTTCTGCCTCTGTTTTGTTACCAAGTAACTACTTATTTTGATCTGCAAAGGTTTTTTGGTTGTATATTTGCACTCTCTAGATTAATAACTAAGGTTTTTGATATTCAGCACATATCAATCCTTGAATATGTTTGCTGTCTCTTAGAAAAGAAAGTACAGTCTCTAGTATTCGGATTTTTGATCCTCCAAGCATCATCCAATTATAACACTTTCATACAATTAAACACATTTGGGGGGAGCTTGCCTTCTTTGTTTTTTTTCTACACATCTTTTTTTAGATCCAATACCCCATTCATGTATCTGAAGGTTGTTATCTCTCCTTGAAAATCTAAAATGGATTGGAAAACATTTTCATAAAATTTCTCTCTTGCATTGTTTGGGGCATAAATGATTGCTAGTGCGTAAATCTTGCCTTCCAGGAACAAGAGTTTCAAAATCATGTATCTTCCTGCAGTGTCTCTTAATTCTTCTGTAATATTTATTTGTAAATTGTTTATATAAATCATGACTCCTTTTTATTATAAATGCTTAATAATAAATTCTTAATACTAACAAACAGGAACAAAGCCCCAAAGAATCGTCAGAATCGTAATATGATACAACAGGAAGGGTGGGCAGTCTTGTGCTTCAGCTGCCATTGTATAATTGAGTCCCTCGTGTGTCCTTGGTTGCCTGGAGAGGGGGCTGAGCTGCCCCGGCCAAATCCAGGGACTTGAGCCCCTCATCCCCCCCAAAGTTTATGCCTATGTGCAGTACATCCCCCACAGCAGTTAGAAGGCAGTGAAGCACTGCAAGGGGCTGGTCAAGAGGTTGGGCTGCTAAGGAGCAGCACCAAGGCAGAGCCTATGCTCATGCATGCCACTTTCTGTCTCACTTGGCCATGTGCTAAACAGCCTCTGCCCACTCTCCAGCCTCTCTCTTTCTTCCACCTACTATCATAAAGTTACTAGTTGCCAGACAGCTTTCCCCTCTTCATTATTGTACCAAATGGTGAGAAGCTAGAAAAGAAAAAAAGGAGAGAAAAAGAAGGTTGCAAAGAGTAGGAGCCACTGTTAGGGATGGCTAGCCCACTTTTGGGTCCAACCCACAGATTAGGAAACACTGAATTTAACTATTAAAAGAAAGGAATGGAATTTGCTAAAATTAGCCATTAAAATGAATTTATTCAGCATTCTATGAGTAATTGTTCACGTGGGCAATTCTGGTATAGAGGATTTAAAATTGTATTATAGTTTCTTGAACAATCTATATACAATTAAGAATCTTTAAAAGTAACTGGATACAATTCAGCCAGCAATAGACCCCCATTCATTTTAATGGCAGGAAGATAAATACATCTTTAACTTCCTTGCTGAAAACAGGAAAAGTTTTAAAATGGTTAAATTTGTCTAGATTCTGCCCATTGTTGAAAGAAATAGTAAACTGTAGGGTTATAAACCAGATTCATACAGAGATCAACTAGAAATCCTCTCCACATTTCAAATACAAAACTTGCAAACTTGGAAAAGTAAGGTGTCATTTTTCAGCTTACTATTATCTGTATAGATCGCTGATCATTTGTTAACTGACAAGTCAACAAAACCAGCCATTATGAGGCAGATCTATTTATTAATCTGATTGTATCTTACAAAATAAACATTTGAAAGTTATTTAACTGTGCAATGCACGTCTTTAAACAATGCAGGTAATTTGTCTAATGAGGTCATTAAACCTGAGTATACAGTGGCAGGCACCAGTCCAGTTTGATCAATGTCTGTTGTGCTAAGAGATTAAAGCTGCAATGTTATACTTGCTTACCTAAAAATAAGGCCAACTGAGTAAACATCCACTGTATATCATACTGTACTCATGTTTAGGCTCACTCTGTTCAGTTGCAATACTTGAAACTGTAGTGCTTGCTTCTGAGTAGGCATGCATAGGATTGGGATGCCAATCACTTTTTAAATGGTGCGTGTGTTTGTATGTTTGACATCTAGTTACAATGGGCTGTATCCTAAAAATTCCTGTTTCTCTTACACTAATCTTAATGAACCAATATCTCAAAGGTATATAAAACAATATGGAATTAGATCACAAACTATTAAAAATTACATCAGAATTCTATACATTTTTATATATAGAATTCACAAGTACATAATACAAACTCCAAAAATGTTGTAAATAATCTGGTAAGATTTACCCATAACAGAGTAAAATAGCCATGGAAATTCTGCTAACTAGTGTATTGTTGGAGATAATTCAATGTATGTACAGATTGTGTTGATTAGAGTATTGGACTAGGCTTGGGGAGGTCCAGGCTCAAATCCTTACTTGCCATGAACAACCCACTGGGTGACCTTGGGCCAGTCATCTTCTCTGCCTAACCTGGGGGTCACCAATATGGCAACTGTGAGTGCCTTGGTACCTGCCGACATCTTTCCTGGTGCCTACCAAATGTTTTTACAAAGTGGGTGGAGTTTTTGTGTAGCAGGACTTTTAACTGACCATTGGAGATCTGATTGTACAGATTTTTTAAAAGTTGCTTTGGCAACAATTGTACAAGAATCTTCACTGAGTTACTGAAGCTATGCTGCATGAATGCAAGAAAATACTTTGAAACAATATATTAATTTTAAACAGCATCCTGTTAAACAGAGTTTCTGCTTGGAATGTTTCTTGGGAGGGAAAAATAAAAACAAGATCATTAAAGAGAAAACAGTGAGTCTGGAATTCTGCAAGGAATCTGGACCTGAGTTTGGAGAATCCAGGATTCAGTGAGCTCTCAAGGGCTTGAGCTGCTCATTTTTAACTGACTAAGCTGCTCTCAAGATTCCCTGACTTGAAGCATATTTGATCTTCAGCAGCCTTTCATCATTTTTCCCTGCATACTGTCAAGAACTTTCTATTTTTTCTCTGCGTGGCCTGGTTTTGCTGCTTCCATGAAAGGCACAGGAAGCCAGTTACTTTGTTATTAGATATCATTATCTACCAATGAATGAACCAAGGTCAAACACACCGAAACATGGACAAATAAATGGAAGTAGATCAATAGCTTATTTGCATCAGAAACTGAGTCCAAGGCCTCTGATAAGGCCATAAAAGACAAGTATTTTTCTGATACTCTCATAGTGGTAAGCTACTAAGTACATACATTTTGAGAGGGAATCTCCAGGTTTGAATAAATTATGTACTGGTGAACTAAGATTAGGGATCTAACATTTCCATGTTGTTTGGAGCACTTGATAATAACAGCTGGGGAGTTGCATCCCAGGAAGAGAGAGGTGCACAAACTTCTAACGGTACAACTTCTGTCTATGCTCTGTTGTGGCGCAGAAGAGCAGCAGGAGCACAGGTCTGTGCTGTAGAAATTACCTATGTGTCTCTGGATCAGAGATGCCCCAGATGGAGTAGAGAGGTGAAGAGGCTCCTAGCAAGAGTTCTTTGGAGGGACCCACAAGTGGTGGGACTAGAAAGAGTTGAAGAAGACTGGTTCATTGGCAGCTGCACTTAACTGTATCAAGTGACTGGTTTTCTACCAACCTAATAAAGATAAAAATAGTCCATCAATCGATTTGTATTAAATTAGATGCAGAGGAGTTAGCCGTGTTTGTAGTAGCAAAATCAAAAAGAGTCCAGTAGCACCTTTAAGACTAACCAACTTTATTGTAGCATAAGCTTTCGAGAATCACAGTTCTCTTCGTCAGATGTACAATGTACTATGTTAAGCAATAAACTGCAATCCTTGAATAAAAGCATATACAAATATTGTAAAAGAACACAAATACTACAAAAGAACATTGAGACACTCTACTTCTAAAAAGACATAGCAAGAATCCATTAGTGTGGTCTTTTGCTGTACTTTCCAGTTGGGCTATTCAAACTGTTTGCAGTGCTGACAGCCGTTTGTGGTTGGGTAAAGTGCCTTCAAGTCGCAATGGACTTATAGTGACCCGAACATATTCATATTTACAGCTATATTATATTTTGCAGTACCCCTCCCACCCTCTCCCTGGATTATAAAGACTCCTACCTTTTCCCACTCCATGTTTTCAAAGCAAGAGAGAAGCAGAAATGGTTTGCCATTGCCTTCCTCTGCAGAGTTTTCTTTGGTGGTCCCCCATCCAAGTACCAACCTTGCTTAGGTTCCAAGATCTGCCAAGATTGCATTATCCCATGCTGACTTTCTTCTGGCTGACTGCAATACACATTATAAAAACCAGGTGACCCTGGAATACAGCTGCCCCCTTCCTAAAGACTGCAATGAGCTCTAAAACGTATTTATTTCAGAGCTAACCTCTATTGGTTTACATACTATAGCTTATTTTATTTTGGTGCATGTGTTTTCATTTAGAATATTAACAGGTATTGGAGAGTGAAGCAGGTGGGGGTCCCTCCCCCACTGAGTTTTCACCAATATGTTTCCTGCAAATTCATCTGTGAATTCAATCAGAAAATGCAGTTTGAATATACCTGTAAAAAGTGAAAGCCTAGAGCTATCTATAGATATGTCTGTATTAGATTCTTTGTGTATTACAGTTTTTCTGACCCTTAATTTTTTTTTTTAAAAAAACTTATGCAACATATTCTGTTCATACTAGACACTTCATGCACATATAATTTAGACAGAAGGATATATAGATTCTCCTCCTCTGCAACGGTATTATTAAAATTTTCAAGGAAAGGACACTTAACATGCATTTCCAAACCTGTAATTTTGCTTGTTTGTGTATTTATTGGTTTATTTTATAGACTGCCTTTCTCATTGGGATTTATGATAGCTATTAAGGATTCATTTATGTGGTCCTTACATGATTTTGTAACCAGGATGGGCAAGAATCCAGGACACAAATAGTGGCCTTTACAGATCCCGAGAATCTGTCAACATGTATGGTAGAAACTGAATAAAAATGGTCCATAAACAGACCAGACGTTGTATGGGTATTTCTTCTAGCAGGCTGATGTTACAAGTGACATCCGGATCAGAGTGTATTCTCTATACTTTATCAACAAAAAACTTTGCAAAAGTATCACAGCTAATTATCTTTTTCTGAGTCGAGAGAGAGTATGAAAACTCAATGCAGAATACTGCTACACAGGACCCAATATGTTGAAGAAAATAAGACACTAAAAAGTGTAGCTGGAAGAATAACAAAACCTAACTATGAAACCTAAGATCATACAAAGGAGAGAGTGCTTACAAGCAACAGCTGAAAGTAAATCAAGGAGGAAAGTGCAGTACCAGACATCTGCAGAGGCTACAAGATGACCAACAGCTGCATGCTTCCAGCTCAGGGGGAGGCAATTTTGGCCCAAGTGTTGAAAAAATAGCATTGTCTATCCATGAAAAGGGTTTTTGCTATGTTAGGAGCCACTACCTTAAGAATTGGCCCCTGAGCAATGCTGTTGCTTCCAGGTCACACTGAAAGTGATCTCACTATGAGACACCATGAAGCACGTTCCCTCAATTTCCCAGGCCTGCCTCTCCCTGCCAATCAGCTGGTAATTGGCAGACAAAGGCAGGAATTGCCAGGAGATTGCCCGCCAGTGGCAGGCACCTAGCATCTCTAATTTCAGCAGTATTTCATATCTGTCTCAATAAAAGGCAGATATTACTTCAACTTTGAATAATTTCATACTATTATACAGTTTTAGATCTAAAGCTCAAAGAGCTTTAACAAACCTTCATTATTGTAGCCTCTCCTGTGAAGTAGATAATTGAGATTGTGCTATTGTTATATAAGTATAAATCTACACTTGAGGGAATTTTCAGTGTAATTGGTTATGCGTTGGGGACTACAATGGTTCTGCATAACAAGGAGATTCAAGTAACTGAAGCTTATATACAGATGGTGTTCCAGAATAGATGGTTTTATAAATGAGGGGCTCAGAAACAAAAACAACTCAGAGCTAGAAGAATTACTGTTGGGAGATAATAGTAAAATAATTTCTAAAATGTACAAATTGTTATTGAAGTGGTTTACAGAAGATGAGACAGTCAAGGTGCAAATGGTAAAGGGGGCTATAAATTGTAATAATGACATAATGATGGAAGCATGGGAACAATTATGGAAAAATACTTTAAAAATATCAACATGTACCAGTATTAGAGAGAATGGCTATAAAATGTTATATAGATGGTATTTAACACCGAAAAAATTAGCCATAGCCAACAAACAGCTATCTAATAAGTGTTGGAAATGTAAGGAGCATGAAGGTTCTCTATTTTATATGTGGTGGACTTGTTGTAAGGCTAGAGACTTTTGGACCAAAATATGTACTGAGATGTCTTTGATACTTCGTTATAATGTTGCAAAAAATCCAGAAATGTTGTTATTATCATTGCATTTGGAAGATGTTAATAGAAATGATAAGATATTGATATATTATATGATACCAGCAGCTAGAATAATATATGCTCAGTATTGGAAGAGAGAAGAAATACCTGAAATTGAAGAATGGACAAGGAAATTGTTGTACATGGCTGAAATGGATAAACTAACAAGAAATGTGAAGGAGCAAGATCCAGAAGTATTCTTGGAAGATTGGAAAAAGTTGAAAAAATATATGGAAAAGAAATGGGATGTTAAGGGACAATTATGGTCTTTCGAGGGGTTCTAAAAAAATTAAGTAAAATAAGATATAAGATCTTTACTAATAATAAGAAAAGAACAACTTTAGCATAGAAATAAGGTATCATTAATAACGGGGGATGGGAGTGCTGTTGGAAGTCATTATTGAAAAGGGGGAGGGGAGGGGGTGGGGAAATATACAAAGGGGAATTGAAATGGAATGTATTTGTATTTGAAATTGATTACATATTGACCCATCCAATAAAAATCTATTATAAAAAAAAACTCACAATCATTATCAAAATGTGGCAAAAAGAACCTAGCATTTATACTAAGATATGATATGAGTAGAGAATGAGGGGCCACTTGCATCAGGGGAAACACGCACTCATCTGGAACCTACTATAAAGTCTTAATGTTGCTCTGAGGATGGGAAACACACATTTATGGAGATAAGTGGGAGAAAGATGGGAGACAATTTGACTTCCTTATCATGAAGCAAGTTGGATTATTTTTTATTTTCTAGCCTGTAGCCCTAAAAATCAGTAGTTCATAACAACAACAACAACATTTAATTTATATACTGACCTTCAGGACAACTTAATGCCCACTCAGAGTGGTTTATGAAGTGTGTTATCCTCACAAAAATCGCCCTGTGAGGTGGGTGGGGCTGAGAGAGCTGTGACTGTCCAAAGATCACCCAGCTGGCTTCAAGCAGAGGAGCGGAGATGAGACCAGGGGCAATGGAGCATAAAGATGCCACACAAAAGGCTGGAGGAAAAACTGACCACAGCTTTATTGATTGCAGCCATAGGAGGATTGGCACACACATCCAAACATCGAATGACCCTCTTGCCATTCAGTTGGAGCCCTACCAGCCTGCCTGCTGGGAGCCAACTGTGGGGTGGCATGGGTGAGATCCCCACTTAGATGCAGCCACAGTGTGGTCCCCATGCCACCTGGGATGATGGCCTCTGGGCTGGACACATCCTCCCATGGCTTCAACCCAATATCTCTTAAGAGGACCCCCTAAAATTGGATGAGACAACCAGCTGGCCCAGTTTCTTCTCAGGTGGATCTGGCCCAATGCCCCCAAAACTGCCACTAAAGGGAGGCGGGTGGGCCACCACCTGGTTCCCACCAATGCTACGAAGCTTGCAGCCAAGTTTCAACCTTTCTGCCTTTGTATCTTGAACTTCGACATACTCTTCAGGTCAGCGGTGTCATGCTGCAATTCCCTGATGTCAGTCCAATGCCATCTGCCCCGTGTTCCAGTGTGGCACCCACCTGGCCCCTTGTAGGCATCCCATGGACACCCAGATGGACACCTGCTCCTACAGTGAACTATGTTCAGTGCTCAGAAGAAGTGAAAAACCTCCAGGACCTAGGGCTAATCTGGCCCGGAGGAAAATTCCTTCCTGATCCCAACCAGTGACTGGTATTATCTTTGGCATGCAAGAAAGGGTCACACAGGCCTGCCAGGCACAGAAAAGCCCAACCCTTCCTCCATCATCCCTTAACAGCTGTTTCATTGTTCTGGACTACTGGTCGACCCCTGGTGTGTCACTAGGCAGATCCTCCACTGCCACTGCTGTGGTTGCCACAAGGGATGCTGAAACTAGAACAGGGAGCTGTGGATGATGAAAATACAGAGGAGATGACTAGAGCAACTAGAAGGACTTTGCATGGCATGGGTTAGAGCTCACTTTAAAGCCTACTCCGTAGCAGTGAAAAACAATATTTCTCTACCAGTATTGCATCCTCACAGTGTAGACCTGCAGAACTCTTCTGGGAAGTCAGAAGCTTATTGGGTTCTGGACTATAGGAGGAGGTGGACTGCTCTGCAGTCTGCTGTGATCACCTTGCTAAACACTTTGCAATAAAATCTCTCACATCTGCTCTGACTTGGATTCTGCATGGGGTCCCACATGGTTCTATCTTGTTTCCCATGCTTTTCAACATCTATTAAAACTGCTGGAAGAGGTCACCTGGAGATTTGGGCTGAGTTACCACCATGAAGCAGATGACACTCAGCTCTATCTCATGCTTCCAGCAGATCACAAGGAGGCTGTGGAAACCATGAACAGGTGCCTGGAGACAGTGTTAGGATGGATAAGGGCTAAAACGCTGAAACCTAATCCTGACAAATGGAGGTGCTACTGGTGGGGGAAGATTGGACCCAGGAATGGGGATATCTCCTGTTCTGGAAACAGTTGCAGTCCTCCTAAAGGAGCAGATTTTTTTTAAAAATGTATTATTTTAATAGTGTGAAACAAAAAAGCAAACAGAACAAAAAAAAAGAAAACAGTGCTAGCTACAAAAATACTATTAGCAAATCTATACATAGGTATCTATAAAAGATTTCCAAATATCTAAAAATAAATCCATATGCAATTGCTTTCTATATGCTCAACATTCAAATGTTGATGAGTTTAGAAGGTCTTCCAGTGATTTACAGGAAGTGGACGTGTGTCTTTCCAATGTTGTAGCATTTTAGTAACTATAAGGGCATGGAAGGTCCATTTCCATTGACCATCGGTTAGATTCCAAGAGACAGGTAAATAGTTTAACAGTAATTAACATCCTCAAAAATAAGTGAGTTTCTTAACACTAAATTAATATTATCAATAACTTCCTCCCAAAAGTGCTGAATGACTAAACTTGTACAAAGCTTATGCTTAAGAGATGCATTTTGTGAATTACACTGCCAACGGTGTAATTAACACTGTGCTTAAATCTTTAGTAAAAAGACACTGTTGTGTCCAGTATATCTCAAACATAATTTTTCCTGAATAAGATGCAACTTAAGATCCATTTTAGCAACAGGTATGTCTTAAAGCCTTGTTTCAATGCTTTAACAAAATTCGACGCTTCAGATCATTATTCCATTCATCTCTAAGGTTCTGTGTAGCATATTTATTAACAAACCTCAAATATTTATATACAAATTTTGCTTTCTGTATTGATTCAATAAGAATCTCCAAACGTGGGGGAGATTCTGAAGCACTCAAAGCTGCCAGACCATATTTGGACAACAAAATGTTGCTGTAAATATTTCTATTCAGCATAATATGACAAATCATACTTAGACCTCAGCTGAAAAAATGACAAGAACTCATCATTCTTTCCTAACAATTGATCTAAAGTAAAAAATCACTTATCCGTCCAAGACTTCCATAAGAAAAACTCCCTCCCAATTTTTAAGTCGGGATTTGACCATAATGTTAGTTTAGCATGTGAGAACAGGTCAAATTGATATTGTCATGATAGTATATGCCGTACTTCTCTAGCTGCAGAAGTTGTTGGAGGAACAAAATCGATTAACGTAAGTAGACTCTAATACATTCCACTTAAAAAGTGGTTCCAAAAAAGAGGCCACTGAAAGAGCCCAAGATTGATACTCCAATTTTGGGGAGGGGTCCCAATAATTTGCACATGCTAACAAATATGCCTGATGATAAGTACTAAGAACTTTAGTAGAGGAGCAGATGGGCCTCCTCTTGGATAAACAGGTGGCAGCAGTGGCTAGAGGTGCCTTTTGCCAATTCTGGCTGATGGGATCTACAGCCCTTCTGGGCAGGAAAGATCTTGCCACTGTGGTACATAACCTAATAATATCCAGATTAGATTACTACAATGTGCTATATATGGAATTGCCCTTGAAAACTGTCCAGAAGCTGTAATTCGTATAGCCAGAGGGTTGACTGGAGTGGGTTGTAGGGACTGTATCACTCCAGTCTTGTTCCATCTGCACTAACTCCCAGTTTGCATCCAGGCCAATTCAAGGTGCTAAGGGGTATGGAATGTCATGTGTCCAGGTCTCAACCCATGGCCCGAGAAGTGTGTTACTTGCCAGGGGTGAAGATCAAGGAACAAAAAGAAAAAACTCATCCTCATGCAAGCCAATGATTGAGATGAACAATTTTTCGTCATTAAGTGCAGTTTTTTATTTATACAGTAGTGTGGGCACGTTCTTCCTCATCTTCGTAACAGATAACATCCAGTTAGTAACAGATCTTGCTTGTGGGGAATTTGGTCAGTTTAGCCCACTGTGGAAGCCATCCCACATTTACTGTCAAGATTGCTGGGAACTTAAAAGAAGCTATTACTAGCAGGTCATCTGGGAATTCCATTTCCTGCATTCCAGAGCTTGGATAAAAGAAAAAGAAACACAGCTCATCTGAAATTCTGCTGGCTCATGAAGGATGGGACATGGAATAGCATGCCATACAAAGATCTAAAGGGGAGAAGCCACTATGATGTAGGGATACTATTCTGACGCGAGGAGGGAATCCCAACCCTTTGTCGTCAAGTGTCAACGCACATGCACTGGTTACAAACTTAAATGGTTTTATTTAACTTCTTCATACACATAAGGAATCTCTACTCACAATTCTTCTAAATAACTAAAGGAGAGAGTGCATCTTTTATGCATAAAGGCACTTGATGGAGCTTTGTAGACCCAATGAATGTGGTGAAAAAAGAGAGATGACTTGCTCCTCTCCCTGCTGAGGTGTTAATGAACATAAGAGGAAATGGCCTTAACAAGTTTTGGCGGGCTTTGAATGTCCCAGGAACTGAACCTGTGGGGTAAGGCACTACAACTCCCAAGATGCACTTCTCTTAAAACTATAGGCATACATTCTAGTCTGGTACATATTGATTAATATAGTCAGCTTGCTGCTGTAACAGTACAGATACTGTCATGATCCTAAATCTGAGGTTAGGAAGCAGAGCAGCCTATAGGCCTCAAGACAGCCTTTCTGTCATGCACAAGCCTCAAGCCTGGTTGCAAATTTCCCAAGCCTATATTTCCTAGGCACCTTCTAAGCTTCAGAATTAGATTCAGCTGAAATGGGAGGAAAACCAAGTGCTGTCAAGGAGGCAGAGCTCTAATGGAAAGCTTACAAGCCCTGCAAGGGGAGAGGTGGCTGTTCATTTCTTGAAGCTGAGCATAAGCACGGCTGCTTTTGTAAGGAGCTGATTCCTCACCACTGTTTTGTATTTGTATGTATTTTAGCTCTTTTAAAAATTATTTTAGAGTTGTGTTTTTTTGTTGGTTGTTGTTTATCTTTTTTAATATTATGGCTATCTCACTGATCTTTGAAAACTTGATAATTATTTATGGTCCTCTTAGCTCACTGAGATTAAGTTAGGAACTGTTTTCCAAGATTGATTATTAGCCAGTGGAAGTTTAGTTAATTTTTTTTGGTAGAGCTCACATGTATAGGATAAAAGTCCTTATTTCAATTATATTGACATAGATTTGGAAATGTAAAAGTGATCACAAATGATTCAATCTACTGTTATACTGCTTTATCCCATTCCTTTATCATATAATGTATATAGGAGTATATGTATATGACTTTTTGTTGAAAATAAAAACAATTGCATGCCAAAAAATGCAGCAGGCTGCTGTCAGAGGCAAAACTATGATTGCTGCAGCCAGAAACCCCTAGAAGCATTTAGGAGGCAGGTATGGCATGCTGGTGTCAAACTGGGATGCTGACATCACTTCTGTGTAAGGGACATCATGGGATCCTCTAAGATTTGCAAGAACTCTATGGTAGAATTGGAAGTGACATCAGCATGCTGGTGCCATTTCCTCCTGCCAATGCATCAGGCACTGGAGGGAGAGCAACAAATCAGATTGACAGGAGGTCTCCTGCTATAGCTATAAAGGGAGACCAGGAAACTCTAGGTGGGACAGAGAGATCATATCACCTAATTGATGAAAGATCTGTACTGGCTAATTATTTCTTTCTAGACGAAATTCAAAGTGCTGATTTTTCCTTTAAAGCCATAAATGTCTACGGGCCAGGGGTACTTGCCTTCTCCCATATTATCCTACCCAGCTGTTAAGATCTACTTCACAAGTCCTGCTCTCAGTGCCTTCTCCTTCTGAGGTGAGGAAGGGGGCAACCAAAGACGGGGCTTTCTCATTAGTGGCATTTACTTATGAAACTCTCTTCCCCTTGAGGCTCACCCAATTCCTACTTTGTTCTTTTACATGCCAAGTCATAATTTTTCTGTTCACCCAGACTTTTCACTGCTACAGTACAAAAGAACTTCCTCAACGCCAATTATTTTAAAAGTCTCATCTGCCGTGAGGCAGCTACTGACCGAGAGCCGACCAAACTTCCTCTGGGGCTTTCCCCCTCTGGTGACAGTTATACGCTGCCTCCTCTTGTTTTGAAGGTGCGCGTGGTTCTTTCTCATTGGTTGCCGGCTTTTGCCTTCCTCCTGTCCTTAACCCGAGATTAGTAGCGGGAAGGATGACGACGGTGTACTACATTTCCCAGAATGCTTTGCGCGGTCCCTGAGAAGGCCGGGGCTGTTGTCAGCGCCGCTGCTGCTTCTCCTGTGGGAGAGGGAAGCGCCTGCTGTTGGGCGCGCAGCAAGAGTGGCGGGTGGGCTCGCGTGAGGGGCGCGGTGGAGGCGGGAAAGACCCGGTCGCCTCCCTGACAGTCTCGTTGCCCGTCAGGGTTGTGACCCGAGGGAACCCCGGGGGCAGGGGAGGCATCGCCTGGGGTGCCAGTAAGGTGCGGGGCGCCCGAAGGCGGTGCTGAGGGGCGCGCCCCCTCCCAGGTCGAGCGGGGCGCGGGCTCTGCAGCATGAGCAGCAGCAGAGTCGTCCGGAGAAGTGCAGCGGAGACGGGGCTGGCGGCGCAGCTTCTACTGGCGGTGGTGACCACCGGCTGCCTTTGGGGCGCGACAGAGGCCCAGGTGAGAGAGCAGGGCTGGCTCGGGCGGGGGGCAGAAGACGGCGATGGGTTTCCCTTCGTCTTGGCGGGTAGCGGCCGGCTGGGCCAGCATCTTCCATCCCTCAGCCGTGCGGACTGGGGTGCCCAGCCTGCCCTTTGCAGCTGCCCCAGTTTGAGTTTTGACCGGAGCGGCGAGCGGAATTCCGGTGAGACGGTAGCAACAGCATTCTTGAAAAGTGTTTTTTCCTCTTTCTATCTCAGTAAGACACTCTGGACACCTTTCCTTCGGGAGATGCGATTAGTTGGCTTGGGTTAGCAGATGTTTAATGCTAAGCTGAAATTGAGCCAAGACTATGTCAAATGGGATTATACAGTATCAAGTGAGGCAACACGACAGATAAGTAGACAGAGCCCTTCTTCCTAGGAGGAGGAAGCAACATGGTGTTAAGCAATATTTCAATACAAATGAAATGCAAAATTGTCTCGTGGAAGGACTGCTTTGCATATTCAGTTAGCATCTTTCAGCCTGTAGTGTTGTACACAAGCTCTAGGTTGTACACGGTTCTAATGATTGTCATGTAGGGCAATGTTTCAATCTGACTTTCTTTTAAAAGTGTTCAGGCTTTAAATACCATGACCCTGTTGTCTGAACCCATGTGATAGATGTATATGTGAATGTTCTTTTGTCACAGGTGCAACTAAAAGCATCTTAAACATACACCCCCAAACCCTGTAAACTGGTCATTAAGCTAGCCATTGAGAAATTGGACAATACTTTAAACTATTGGGAGAGTTTTATAGGAAAAGATCAGAGAGAGTCATTGACCTCTTGGGGGAAGGAGAAAGCAAGCTAGCCATCTTAAGTAACATTTCCATTTGGTTTTCACATGGTAGGATTGGGCCTACAGTAGATCCCATTCCAATTTAAGGGAGATAATCAAGAGTGTCACTGTTTGTTCAGGACATTAGAAAAAGCACGAGAGGCGAGACAAGAAGGAAATAGAGGGAGGTGACCTAAATTTTTGTTGATTAAGATTAAAGATAAATTGTCTTGGTTCTGAACAGGTTGAAAACCATTGCATAAAATTGAGTTTTTCTGTTTATTTAAGGCATCTTGGTTTAATTTAGGTTTTAACCCTTTTTTGTTGCCATTAGTCTGTACTTGAAAGTGGCCATATCCCAGATGAATGTCTACTGGTTCCTTATAATAGCTAAGTACCAGCTCTTGTTTGGATTCATTCTATGGAATGTTTTAAATGTTTTTAATGCTGTTATCCGCCCTGAGCCTGCTTGCGGGGAGGGCGGAATACAAATATGATAAAATAAAATAAATAAAAAATTTGTTTTGAAGTATACATGGTACTTTGTAGTTGGCTGATTTTCTAAGCACTTCCTAAATTGGACTTCAATTATTCTCTAAATAATGTTGACAGAATTGAAAAAATACTTCATATTCTGGGACCCAGAATTTAATCTTTAGGTGTTGATCTTGCCTAAAGCCCCTAACAGTACATTAATTAAAGGGAAATGTATAGATGTCCATTCCTAGGGCTCCTTTCACAGTTGTTTTAATTTTTGCTTTGAATATGAAACTTGTTATAGAAGAATCCCATTCAAGTAATATTTAAGTATTTCCCGCTATCTTAAGTCTGTAATTGGATATGTAAGGCACCAAAAGAAGAAAAATGTTGAAGAATTTCTTATTACCATGTTTTGAAATATAACTTCGTATTTTGGCTTCATAATCTTTCTACTCATTGTATTAAAAATATTAACAACTGGGGATCTTCAGTGCTTCTTCGTTAATGTGCAGCTCCGGTTGGTGGCTTATATATCCAAGACATAAAAGCAGACTTCAGTCTGTGCATTGCCATTGTAGTTCTTTATTGGCAAGAAAAGCAAAACATGAATTGTCAATGTCTAATAAACTGGAAATATCCATTTTTTAAAAAAAGTCTCCTTCATCTTAAACAGTAAAACTGTGTTGCATTTCTAGATTCTTGGATTCTTCCTAAGTAAGTAAGCTTGTGTAGGATTACATCCTTGACAGTACAGTGTACGGCATTCTGAGTTCAGTTTTAGGATATATGAAAAGCTTTTGTTCTTCTCAAATATTTACCTTTAAAAATTACAGTCTGATCTGATATATCAGTTTTAAAGAGAACAGATTGCTGCTGCTTATTACTCACCTGTAGCTCTAAGAATGGAATTGAATTTTAACTATAAATATATCCATTGACTTAATGGATGGATATGTGGATCATGAATTCAACTTGTTCCCTTTATATAGTGAGCTAACTTGGACACTAATATCACCAAGATAAATGGGGGCAAGGGGAGATTACTGTCACTTTTACAGTACAGTACACTGACAGTTTCTACAGCTGCTGTAGCATAGTAGTTAAGTGTTTGGGATGCAAATAAGCACTCTGCTGGTTCAGATCCCACTACTGCCATGAGCTCAGTAGGCGGGCTCTCAGCCCTAGCTCTGTAGCTGTGTTGTGGGGATAATAGTAACACTGACTTTTTCACTCTGAGTGGGACACTAATCTGTCTAGAAGAGCAATATACAAGTGCACTTACTATTTTTTTATTTGGTACATATTTCGAGAAAACTCTATGCATGCTTAAAGTACTGATTAGTAAAAATGATAATTTTGTACTGTCCACTCTCATTGAGTTTAACAGTGCTAACAAAGTCCAAGACTAAGGCATAATTCTGCTCGCTGAATAGTTAAAGGGTAATTCATGCGCAGAATCATTTAATGAAAACCTTTGTTAATAAAGCCTAACAGTATTAAGTATTTAGATTGCCTGTATTAAGGTTGAATAGTGCATGTTCTATTGTATTAAATACAATAATTTGTTCCAAGTTTCACTCAAATCAGTGTTCCTATGAATATGTCATAAGGTGGCTTCACACATAAAACTTCTGCACAGGAAGCAGATAGAATTTATATGAGAAGTATAGGACTGCTGTGTGTCAGTATGACATGCACTGGTTTGCCTTTAGTGAAAAGTCTATAGGTGTGTCTTTTGTGCAAATTCTAACAGACAGTGTGTGTGTGTGCGCGCGCGTGCGCGTGCGCATGCACAGTGCAATAGTTATCAGTGCACAGTTAGATAGCAGTGTGAATTATTGATACTAGATGGAATGTTCCTCCTCTTCTGTCACACTCATTTTCAGCATTATAATTTCTAAGCCTCTCTGTGTATGGCTTTTTTATAGCTTACTGGAGTACTTGATGATTGCTTATGCGATATAGAAAGCATTGATGACTTCAACAATTTTAAGATCTTTCCCAAAATACAGAAGCTTCTAGAGCGCGACTATTTCAGATACTACAAGGTAAAGTAGAAATGATGCTTTGTTATATATTTAAGTGAAAGTTTTTGAGGACTGAGCAGTGTTGAAAACCAGTTCTTTTCTTTTTTCTTGTATAAAATGGTAAAACATGAATAACATTAAGAAGATATTTTCTTCCAAAATATTCCATAGTCACTTGCAGCAGACTGGTTTAAAATCTATTTTCTGAATATAATATTATAATTGATATAGAAATTATCTTATAAGTTTTTCTTTCCCTCTCCTGAGAAGTAGGAGGAAGAAATGCCTTATACAAAGTGGTAAAATATGTAATTGGTTGAAGATAATGCCTACATGTTACATACCAGTTATATAACTGATGCACACCTGGCCAGTCATGCTTACTAGAAGAATCATAGAGTTGTTTGTGAACCATGATAATTGGGTAAAGCTGATGGCCTTGAGGTTTGTTCTGATCTAAGCTACACAGTGGGTGAAAATAAATAGACAAACTTAGATAAATGCGTTATAATAATGATAGTGTGAAAGAAATTTGATATACACCTGCAACTCTTAGCATTTTCTTATTGATAAAACTAATAAATCAAAATTTACAAATATAAAGTGGGTGTTTCCATTTGATAACACTTTTAATAAGCAGTGTGCTGCTGATTGGGAATTGTTAACTCTTGCAAAACACCCTTTAATCTTTCTGGAAATCTTTTCAGATTAGGGTTCACAAACAGTAGAATTCCCAAATTCTTTCAAGTGCTCACCTCATCTCAATCATATAATGGTAAGAATAATAAATGACACCGTTTTTATTTATTTATGTCATTTATATTCTGCCTTTCTCACTGAGACTCAAGGCAGATTACATAGTGTGAGATTAGTACAATCAGTAGCAAGGACAAGGGCAGGTATTTCCATACAGTGTCAAGAACGTTTCTATAAACAATGTCATAGGGTAAATGAATACAAGTTTACAAAGACATAGTATTAGCAAGTATTATCTGGGACCCCTTTCCTACAATACCACCCTCGTGGCTGAGAAAAAAGCCTTTTAGAATGATTCGATTTTGCATTGTTTGCAGAAAGCCAGGACCGTGGGGGCTCTCCTGACCTCCTCAGGCTGTTCTATAGAATAGTGGCCACCAGAGAGAAAGCTTGTGTACAGGCTGCTGTTGATTTCGCCCACGTGCAGGCTGGCACCTGTAAGAGACTCTGTTCAGATGAACGAAGCTGCCATGGAGGGACATAGGGAGGGAGGTGGTCCTGTAGGTATGCAGGACCAAGGCCATGAAGAGCTTTGTATGTAATAACCAATACCTTGAACTGAGCATGGTAAATACCATGTCTTATTATCATCCTTACCAGCAAGTAGCTTTGCAGAAGTTATCTGTGAGAAAAAGCTGGATGTTCCCTTTATTTATGTTGTTGTTCTCTTGCAATCTAGGATAGGTAGCTGTGCTAGGAAGATTTTCTTTTTTCCTAGTGATATCTTCAATGTCCAATAGTACGCTTTCAGAAGTCTTTGACAGAAATGTGACATGCTACACAAAGTGCATGTGGATGAATGTGCAAATAGTATGCATTTAAATCTATTTAGGGTTAACCTATAAAAACACAGGGCATTTTTGCATTGGTTTAAAAAATGCTTACTGTTTTATACAGAAAATTTCTGTATTACTTCTCTAGGAATTTTAATTCATACCAGCATTCTAAGGATTTGTCTTAAATTTGCACAGCAGCAGTGGTATTCTACTTTTTAATGTTGCCTACATACATGAAATGACAATAGAAGCCTGTTAAGTTTCAAGTCTTGAATAGAACATAACCATGTTTAAAAGAGATATGCTAACAGATTAGATTTAAGCCATGACCACTTACAATCTTCTAAAAATCTCTCAGTGATTCATGTCAGCTGAGGCAGCAGATGTGTCATATTAGAAAGAGGATCAAAAATCTCTGGACTTGGAAAGTTTCCTCATATTGTGCTAAGTACTGATAAGGTTTTGTAATTTGAAATGGCCTGAAAATTTCTGCTGATGTAAGGATTTCTGTCACCAGAATATGCATTTCTCAGCTGCCCCCTTCCTGCTACAGCCCCAAATCCCCCTTGAAATGCTGCCCCTGGAGTCTTGAGCGTGCAATGAGATGGGGAAATTGCTCTCCTCCTGCATCAGCAGAATTCTGCAGGATCCGACCCATGGATTTCAGAATTTTAAAACCCAGGCTTGCTGAATAACAAGTGACCGATGTAGTCTGAGTGCAGAGAATCTGCTCGAGTACATTGCTTGTGGAATTATTGATGCGTTTCTTCTCTTCATTTTTTCTAAGTCAGACTTGAAAGTTATTTTTCTAATATAATGTGTTAAGTGGAATGTACTGATATGGGAAAACAGTTCTGTAGCAAAGACACTTTCTATTACGGTAATAGGATTCTAATTTTAATCGCTAGTGAAAATTTTTGGCAGTTTTCCCCTTGCTTTTATGATGCATTGTTTATTGGATATATTACATTGGATTCTGCATAGATTTGTATGGGTATGGAGTGGTGATTTTTGTGCTCTTTCCCCCTCCCCCTCCCTGCAGGATGCCTCTCATTCACCTCCTAAGCCATTCCTGTGGGTCCTCATCCCTCAGCAGCAGTATTGGGTGGTAGTGGTATTTGAGGCTGCCATGTGAGAGGGAGTAAGTGAAAATCATGCCCTCCCATGACTGCAGAAATCTCTGCAGGATCCAACCCATTATATTGTTTTTATTTTATTGCTGTTTAACTATAATCCAGTTATATGGCACTGTTTGTTCATTGTATGTATTATGGTAGTTTTTATTGCATTATTTTTATAACTAATCTGTCTTGAGTCTCAAAGAGAAGACGGACAATAAATGAAGTAAACAAATACTGTTAAAATGGAGAGCTGATTTACACTATCACATTGTCATAGAATTTAAGGTTGGGCAACTTCTCTGATGAGAAAATTTCTCTGAAATGTACTTAATGGGTCAAGAAAGTCACTGCAAGTGAACTCTTGAGATCCTGGTTCATACGTTACACTGATCATATGAGTGGACAATTCATGTGGAAGTGGAGGTAGGTATTATAAATGGTATATAGTAATGTGAGAACTGCCTCATACTGTTGCTGTTCTTTTGGAACTGAAGATGGTATTTATCAGTAAACGGCCATGTCGAACTTTCTGTAATTCCTCTACATGCTAGTGAATATTAAATGGGTGATCAGGATGCTTGGTGGGCCTCCCAGGGCTGTTGACTTCTGAAATGGTCAGAAAGTCTGGTGCAATTTTTATTTAAATGCTAATTAGATTAAGGCAGCTCTTTAATATGTTATGTATGTTTCTGATGTTGTGCTGCTTCAATCCAGTTAAAATGCTACAAATGGTAATTTGTGCTGATGAACTTGACTGATAGTATGTATATGTCTCTCTGAAGGTTAATTTGAAGAGACCATGTCCTTTTTGGGCTGATGATGGTCATTGCTCTATTAGAGATTGCCATGTAGAGCCTTGTCCTGAGGTAAGTTTCAGAAGTAAGACAAAAACTGCATTACTGTTTCTTCTGTTGATAATGTAAATGCCACCTGTCCCTTTAACAGAGTATTAATGGAACACTGTATATCGGGTGATGTTATTTACTTCCATGTTAAAAAGAAATTCAGCAGTCCAGTTCCACACATTAAGCCTCCATTAAAGAGATAGGACATTGTTCTCCACACCAGTTGGCAACCCTAAATTCAGCTTACAGTTGGTCAGTCCCTACTATAACAGGTCAAAACATCAGTTATGAAAAGCACGGCTTTTACTACAGTTGGCCCATAGCTCTGGAATGCCTTCCTGAGTAAGGTGCACTTATGTCATCATCATCTTCTTTCAGATGGGGTTCAAAATGTTTAATGGGAGGATGTTTTCCTGAAGAGGTACAGCCCAGGAAAAACTTGCAGAGTTTCACACAACCCCTTAGTTCCTCTCCCCTATAGGAATGACACCTATGTGCATGTCACATTCTACCCCAGTTTTTTCCCACCCTTACCTTCTCTCACTTCTCTTTGTCATCTTCCAAGAATTACTCTCTTTTCAACTCAAGCATGGAGTACTGGGGGGGTGGGTATGGGTAGATGCATAGAGTTCAAACAGGAGCCTTCACTAGGGGTGTTCACAGAAAAAAGTGGTAAATTCAGTTTGTTAATACTGAACTGGAAAAAATATTCAGTATTCATCAAATACTGAATTCATTCTCTAGTTTGGTTCAGTATTACAGAACAAATTCGGTAAAATTCAGCCATGGCTTCCTATGGGAAACTCAGTTGGGTTTTTTTTCTCAGTGGCCTGGTGGGCTCATACTTTGAATGAACTTCACCAAATTTGCATGGAACCTACTCCTCACAGCTTATGACCTCTCAAAGAAGGTGCCCCTAGCTGCCTCCAATCTCTATTGTTCCCTAAGGGAAAATGATCTGAGGGCTATCCAGGGGACTAGGGGTAGCACTTTGCAAGCAAAGTCCACCAGATTTTCCCAGGGGCACATACGCACAGGGCAAGGATGCCACAGCCAAGGTGCACTCCCAAATGCAAGCTCATCCTACCCTCCTCAAAAACCCCAGCCTCCCTGAGCAGACTGACCAGCCACTTTCCATTGTTCTATATGAGGACTAACATCACACCAGAGCATCACCCAAATCAAATGAAGCAAGGTACTGTCTTGCAACTAGAAGCAAAGTGAAGCAATGGGACCAATTTCATACCAGAGAATCACCTCCATCCAACCCAAATCAAACTGAAGCAAAGGATCCTCTTGCAGCTTAGCCCAACAGAATCATTGTCATTCACAGCAGCTAGGCACTGGGTTCTGCCAGTGGGAGAACACCACAGAACAGAACCAAGCAGCACCCGGCCACAGTCACAAGTAAAATGGCAAGTAATCACAGTTGCATAAGATGGATCCCAACGACATGGCCTCAGGCTGAAACTGACAGTACTTAGGAAATCCAAGTAATTCTCTCTCTGCAGCAGCCTTCATCATTGGCTCCCTCTTACCTCTGCAACGAGGAAAGTTAAGTTAACGTTAGAACAACATATTAGAGCAACACATTACATCAGCCATCCTCACCCCTGCAGTGAGGGAAGTTAACATTAGAACAACACATTACATACATTATATTACACAACAGCATTCTGTAGCTTCATTTGGGTGTTTCTGTGAGTTCCCTTTGCGATATGTAGTGTGTCGTTCTCTGCTTTCCCTAACATCTCTCTCTTCCTTTTCCCATCCAAGTGGCAAGAGAACAACATTTCTGAGGCCTCTTTTCTCAGTTACTGCTCAAATTTGTGCTAACCCAGGCTAGTGGTTTTGCGGTGCATGTGTGTGTGTGGAGGGGGGGTCCAAATTGCAGTGTGCATTTGTTGTGCTAACTGAATCAACTGTCCTTCTCCTGCTGATTTTCTATCGAACTTATAAATCTTGGGAAGAGTGTTTTCCCCCACTTCACAGACTCCCAGAGAATGCATACCACAGGGTTGGTTTATCTCATTCACTCTGGAACTCCAAAATTGGAAAATTGATGAGTGGCATGTTGACTTTCAGGAAGACCAACTTCTTAACTCACCAGGGGAGCAGACAAGTGCGATGTGAATTGACAATGTCACCTACATGGAAAAAGATGTGCTTGCTCTCCATACTCTTTGGAGGGCATGAGAGGAGCTTCTGAGCCTTGAGAGAGAGGTCCGGCCAGATTGCCTCTTTTTTGATCTAGTAGCTCAGCAGATTGGTGGAATGCAACTTGCAGAGCTCTGCAAGATAGTCCCTGACTATTGCCTCCACTGAATCCTGGATCATACATCTCACATTCCCAGAGGGACTGAGGGCACACTGGAGTATCTCCATTGACATTCTGGTGCTCGCTGTAGGGGGAGCCTGTTGAGAAGCGGTGGGAGGGAGACCAGCAGAGCTGGGCCCCTCACCCATCCCCTCTACTGGCAGGAGGCCTCTCTTAGCCTGCCTACAGTGCATCTGCACCTCTCGTGCTAGTGAGGTGCTCAGCCCGCTTGGTGAAGGAGCCCTTGATGTGCAGGTCACACATGGTCACCAACACATATGACTTCTTCTTGGTGAGAGGCTGCAGCCGGGACGCCGTGCCCTGTTGCAACCTTCTCATGAGCGCACATACACCTGGAACGAGGTCTGCACATTATTTATCTGTGTCCAGGAAGGAGGCCATAGCACTCTGATGCATATGCACCAGATGAATGACCAGACCCAGGGTTGCTGTGTCAGACGAGACTGCAACAATGACTTCCTTGAAGGGCCTGAGGACCGCCACTGTCTTGGAGATAGTGAGCCAATCCTTTGGGCTGAATTCACCCTCTCCTTCAGGTGTTGCTCTCTGAACACCACATCATGAGGGTGGCCTGCTGCTCCAAAAAACACTCATGCATGGCATGGGTGGAGTTCGAGCAAGTGACATCAGATGTCAGGCGATGCTCTGGCACACCTGTCCTGTCCTGCTTCTGGTGCAGTTAGAGAGTTGCTTTCATGCTGTGCAAGAAGTGACTCATGAATCGCCGGCATTTCTGGAGGAGACACTGGAACTCGCGAGTTGTGGGGTCCTCTACAGGTTCTTACAGGAACCCAGACCAAGCACATCCTTCACCAGGAGGTGATTTGTGGGCCACACAGTAAATACACTTGAGGCCCACTCACACCACCATTGCCTTAATGTTTGTGCAGTCAGCACGTATCCTGTGGTGATGATGCCCTTACCTACCCAATCTACTAATTCCCTCTTGATGGCAGCATGGAGCCATCAAGCATGGAGCAAAGCCTTGCAGTAGCTGCCCTGGTGGTCTCCCATCTGGCCCTGCCTGATGCTGGTCATCCCACCCCCACCCTGAAGGTCATCGGGTTATCGCCAGTGTGCAGTAAGCAAGTGGTATACATGCTGCGACTGAGGGCAGATCCAGATGTCCAATGTTAAGTGCACAGTTCTGGTGATGTGAGACAATTTTGCCCTGTAAAGGGAGGGCACAGCGTGGTGTGAGCAGGGGGCATGTACCAAGGACTAATTGGAGCAGCCCTTGGAAGCCTAAGTCCTCTACTACAGAGAAAGGCTGCCTGCTTATGGTGATCATCTCCGTGATCTTCTGAGTGATGAGCCTAGATACCCTTTGGATCCTCCCCTTGGCAGACAAGTGCCATGCACACCAAACATCTCTATCAGAGGTGCTTGGCATTCCTCCCCTACAGGATACCTGGGAGGGAGAGCGCCAGAGGTGGTTGCAGAATGACCCCCCCCCCCCAAGCTGGCTTGTTGGGAGCCATGTGGTACCAGTATCTTCTCATGAGGAAGCATTACGTGGTGCTGATTCTTCATGTGGTTACTCAGACTGGTCATTGAAAGATGATCCACATCCTTCCCATGACTGACCTGTCCCCTACAGTGCTGGCACTGTGCATACCACGGGTCCTCTGTTTTCTGGAAATGCTCCCAGACATTGGAGGAGGGCCTACACTGGCCTGCAGCTGCAGGCACCCCAGGAGATGCCTAGGCTGGGCAGAAGATGGCTGAGGGTGAAGGGATAGAGATGGGGGAGACATCACTTCTACAGTCTATTCCTCTTCTGCCTCCATCCTCTTCTCCTGCCTCACCCTGAAAGGCCATCTGCTGGCCTCAGAGGAAAATGGATAAGGCTCATCAATGGTGGGCCCCTTCACCAGTTCCTCCAACATCCTCCAGGTCCCTGGGGTGAGCACAAGAGATAGAAAATTCATGTCCCCACCCCCAGCCCACCTCCTCATGCTGCTCTTCTTCCCCAAAGAGAGAAAAAAACCCAGTGAGTCTACAGTTATCGCACCAGGTGGCAGCAGAAGTCCTCCAGGTGCAGATCTCAGCAGGCAGCAGCAAGAATCCATTCACTGGGCAGCAGGATCCAGTCGCAATCAGTGTTGAGTCCAAAATAGACCAGGCCCAGGCCGGACCCCCAGAGAGAAAGGCCACAGCCAGCAGCAGGCAAGATCTCAGATCTCTCCATGCAGCCAGAGCACCCAAAATAGAGGCTGCTCTGAGGCAAGCCTGCTTATATAATTTCTTGCAGGGCAGTTTTAAAAAGGCAGTCTTCTTATAGAGAATCTCAATGGCCAGAGAAGGAGAGCTCCTGCAATGATTGGCCACTCACCCCCCCCTCCCTTCCTCCTTCTCTATCCCTTCTACCTGTGCCTCTCTCCTCCCTCCCTTCTCCCCTCTGGTAAAAAAAAAGTCAGGAAACAGCGTTTCTTTGCTGTTCCTTAGCAAAGGAGCAGCCCAGCCGCTATTACCAATGTTTTCCAAATTAACCCGGATTAATTCAGGAAACTTGAGTAGGGGAATACCAAACCAGATTCAGAATACTCTTTTGAGTTTGATCATGCCAAATTTTGCCAATTCAGGTAAAATTCAGTATTTTTAAAGGAAGACCAAACCCAAATTGCACATTCCTAGCCCTCACTTCCGTGATTCATTAAAACTGGATCATATTTCTGTATATATTATTACTTCACTAAGCCTGAACTTAAAACGACTCACAATCTACTTTATTATTTGTGTGCCGAATTATTCCATTACTGATGAAAGTTGGTTTTAAGCCAAGTTTCTCTGTTCCTGTTCCCACCTCTAGGGGAAAAAATCTCTTATTTTTGCCTACCATGTCAAGTATAGCCACGTGCCTGCCTTTAGGAGCAGGCAGGCAGGCAGGAGAGAATAGAAGGTAAAGTAGAACCAGCAGAGACTGGCAGCAGAGCTCATATCCTAGCAACAAATTAGTTCTGTGATAGACATTTTGCAGGGCATTCCTTTTAAGGGTTGACTCCCCCCTTTCCTCCACCTTTTAAACCCGGTAACAGAGTTTACAGGCTGAGGGCCACCATTGCAAACTTCAGGTTGTAATGGAGTCCTGGCTCCTAGAATTGTTCAGGCCCAGTTTATTTATTTAACAAAATGTATGCCCTGTCTTTCTGTCCTCATAAGGGCCAACAAGGCAGCTAACAAGTTAAAAATACATAAATCACATTTTAAAATGATTAAACCAACCAAAATAACACATCTTTAAAACAGGAGTTAAAAACATACACAGATACAAAAATGACAAAACATTTAAATACATTGGGCACAAAGGAGGGATCACTGAGGGAATGCCAAATGAAACAAAAAGTCTTCACCCCATAGTGGAAAATGACAACAAAACCACTTTTGGGAGAGAGCGCTCAAGTTTTGGTGCCACAACTGAGAAGGCCCTCTCCTAGCTTGCCATCACATAATCTCAGAAAGCAGAGGCACCCAAAGCAAGGCATTTGAAAATGATCAAAGCAGTTGGGTAGGTTCATAAGGAAGTAGGTGGTCCTTTAAGTATGTTAGTCTGAAGCCATATATCTGGTTCGGAATCAGCACCTTAAATTTTGCCCCAAAACAAATTGGGAGCCAGTGCAGATTGGGCAAGAATGGAGTGATATTGTCCCTACTCCAGTCAGCATCCTGGCTGTAGCTTTCTGCACCAACTGATTACAGATACTTCTCAAGTGCAGCCCCTTGTAGAGTGCATTGTAGTAGTTTTATCAGGATGTGACCGGGGCATGCAGTACAGTGGCCAGCTGCTTTCTAATTTTAATTCTATGGATTTTATAAGTTCACCTAAAGGCTGCATTGGTAGAAAGGTGAGGTAGAAATTCTCTTTAAATCTATATATACAGCAGAATAGTGAGCAGTTTAACAGTTTTATTAGTACCACTGTACTTAGTGTTGCTTGTGTAATTCTAGTTTTGAATTATTTATTTATTTATAGTCCACTTTTCTCACTGAGACCCAAGTGCAAGTGAAATACAATATAATCAACAGCTATGGCTTTCATTGAGCAAAGTATAATAACGGACCAGTTAAGACATTCAGTGAACAGATACAATAGGATATGGTAGCAGAATTTTTTTTTTTTTAGAAAATTTTTATTAGGTGAGAATATTAATATACAACTTTCAAATAGCATCTCATTATCCTTTCCCCCACCCTTTCCCTCCCCCCCTTTTCCAAGACTTCCAACAGCTTTCCAATCCTATAGCCTAATCTATTCTCAATCTGTCCCCTTTTTCTGTAACTCCTTATCTCATGTTTACTTACTTTTTTATTCAACTAAGCCCTATCTATTAGCTTCAAAAATATTGTTATAAACTTAAAATCTATTATCTATTACTTTATATTAGCTCCACATATATTTAAATTTAAACTAACTGTCGGATAAAATATCTATTTTAGTAATTCTAACAACATCTATTAACTCTAGCACATCTACAGGCAGCTGTTGATTTTGCCCAGTTGCCAGATGGTAACTGCAGAAGGACCAGACCAGATGAGCAAAGCTGCCATGTGGAACATAGGTTGAGAGGCAGTTGTACAGATATGAAGGGCAAAGGCCATGAAGGGCTTTGAATGTGATAGTCATGACCTTGAATTGAGCCTAGTAACTGATGGGAAACCAGTGGAGTGCGTGCAAAATGGGAGTGATATGTGTGTTTCATTTAGTTCCTGAGAGTAAACGAGCTGCAGTATTCTATACCAGGTGGTGTCTTCAAGTTGACTTTGAGGGGAGACATGTAGAGTGCATTACAGTAGTCTAGTCTTGATGTTACTATGGCATGAATCAAGGTGGCCAGATCGGCCTTGTCAAAGTAGGGGGCCATCTTCCAGGCTAGTTTGAGTTGGGAGAAGACCTTTTTTAAATTAAAAAGGCAGTAGAATGTTATTACCAAGTAAAGTAATGTAAATACTTGTGTGGCAATGTAATCGTAATTCTGTTAAAGTCAATGGCTTATATCTAGGCTTTGTCCATAGCAATATTTATGAATATGAACTCTGATTTAGAAGCAAGCCAGTTTCACAACTCATTCCTAAGCATGTGTACCGGTAATTCCCAATCTTTTCTCCATGGAGGAAGCCCTAATTAATTTTTCAAATCCCAAGGAACCCTTACTGATGAAAAGGTTTACAGGCCAGAAAAAGTTCATAGCAAGGAATGCAGTTCAGTTACTGCTAAATTATTTTCAAAGAAATTTATCTGTAAAGTGCTTTCTTTCTGTTTCTCTTTCTCTGTGTGTGTGTGTCAGCATACATATAAGAAAAAAGTGAAGCATTTCCCCCATCTTTTTTGTATTGTCTAATCTTTTTTACAATATCAAAATATCAAATCAAAATAAATTTTACTTAAATATCAAAGTAAAATTTGCATCCCAAGTCAATATAAGGTTTACTTTTGGTATGATATTTGGACTTGTTTATTTTTGCCAATTTATTGTGGATATCCTGTGGAATCCCAGGGTTCCATGAAACCGTCGTTTGGAAACACTGAAGTATGCTTAGTAGTTTCATTGGTTTGGGTTGGATTTCCTAGTCAGTGAGAATAAAACTGCAGTCTTTAACAACTGCAGAAGTTATTAAAGTGGAAACACATTCAAGCTTCAGATACAACACTTCATTCTGGGATGTCAGTGCTGAAATTATTTTTTGCTGGCTTGGCTTGTTCATTAAAGTTTCTCCTATCAGTGAATTTTGTATTTTTCTTTTAGAGCAAAGTACCAGTTGGCATTAAGGCTGGAAGTGCTAACAAAGTAAGTTCATTCTCCTGAATAGATTAGGATAGCCTTGCTTCTCCCCATCCCTGGGAAGCAGGTGAATAGCAAATTGCAGTTGCCTGAAATGCAAAAGGTTGTCTTCTCACTTGTGCCATTCTCAACAGCTACCATAGCATTGCACTGTATTTATACAGCTGGAACAACATAATGGGGGGGATTCTTGTTGCTGTGTGTTTTCTTCTCTAACTACAAAGCATTAAGGCTAGCTGCAGCTGGAGTCCCACTGTGTTTTCCTTCCATGGAAACACAGCCAGTCATTCTAGCATTGAAGAATGAACAAGTGAGCTAAGACTCACAAAAGCTCATACCCTACCATAAATGTTATTAGTCTTATAGGTGCTACTGGATTCTAGCACTGTGTGTGTCTACTAAGACTAGGTAGACCTCAAACTACAAGTGATAGCAACTGCAGGTCCATCCCATGGCAGATGCCATTTCAAGAGCAGTTGCAGTTCTTTAAAAATTGCTGCAGGACCCTAATCCAGATCACATGAGAGGCAGCCTCAGGAGCTCTTTCCTCCCACCATGCCTCTTCAGGTGCGAAAACAGTCTCCCCCCCCCGCCCCCAGTTGATGTCTCAGCACCTCAAAAGACACAGGAGGGAACAAGAACTCCTGGGGCTGCTGAGCATGGACATGATCCTGATCAGGGTCCCATGACAATTTTTAAAGAACTACAACTGCTTTTAAAATGGCATTAGCAGCCACAGGATGGACCTGTAGCGACAGCCACTTGTGGTTTGGCTCTCAGATGCACCTAGACTGGTAACCTGGTAAGGAAGTGCCCTTCTTCCTAAAAGATCACATGAGCTCTTGGAAAAATGTTCGTCAAGCGTGGAAGGAGAGATCATTCTTGAATGTTCATGAGTTTCTTTTTCTGCTTTGTACATATGTGTTGAAGGCTTTGGCTTGATTCAAACATAACATCAAACTTTGGTTTGCTGCTACACAAATGAACTTGGAGAATGCTCACACGCTCCCTCTGTCTCTTTCCTTCATGTGTGGCTTGCTAATTAAGTACTTCCACTTCTGTAGCCAACCTTATATTGCCTTTTTTGGTTTGGAATCCTGGTGTGCAGCGAGAGCACAAACCATAGTTGGTTGATTTGGGTATAACTGCAAACTGTTATATAACTATCTAATTAGTTGGCCACATATGCAGGGAGATTGGAGTGTTCCTTTAGGCTTGTTCATAGGCTGGCAAACAATGGCTTGCCATAATATAAGAACCAATCCTCATAGATGCTAATTTTATGGCTCACAAAGTTGAAGTTTTATAAGAGATTTTGGAAATATGAGATTATTTTATTCTGTTTGAGTAACTTGCAGAAGGCAACAGGATTCTGAATACTTTGTGAGGTACTATCCCACTCTCATCTCTACTTTAAGCAGGTAACAGGCAAATTCTTAGGATTTAAAGGTTTTTTTTAAAAAAAACAACCTGTTAAATGTGTTGCAGTATTCAAAGACAGCAAACCATACCAAAGAACTTGAAGAATGTGAACAAGCTAACAAACTTGGAGCCATTAATAGTACATTAAGGTAAGCTTTGTTTAAATGTTAATGGGAGAGTAAAGGGCTGGTATTCATTAGCTCCTACACTGAGCATCTCTTCCTATTTGTTGTTCTTGAATCTGTTGCAGATGGAACATATTCATGAAGTTGTGTCTGATTTACATACAGACACATGTAGTTTATTGGTTCAAACACATTTTTATCTGGTTATTACAATGAATACAAGTAGTAGAGGGGGACACAAGGTTGGCCAGATACTGCTTCCTAATCTTTAGCACTGTTTTCTTGCAAGGAATGGACGATCATGGATTTGGAAATTGATTTCAGCTTGTACTAATTAAACATCATCTTATCTCTTCAACAAAGGTCTCTCTGTTAGAAACTGGTAAAGAAGAAGGGATGTTTCTACCACAAGTTGGTTAAGAAAACATTAGTTACAGAATCAGTATAATGAGAACAAGAAGCTAATTCTTTAACATGTTGGATATCAGTATAGCCGTCTAAACAATTGCTGCTGCAAGCACGCTGTGTGGTTTGAAAACTGCTGGCTATTTAGTGTGTTGTTGCATGGAAAATAAGACAGGTTTTCATCCATTATGATTTTCTTTGGCTGTTTATATTGGGTTGGCTTTATCATCTTAATTTGTGCAATCAGGTTATTCTTGTTAGCGGCTTTGAAGTTTTTTTGGACTGTAATGAAAGTCTTAGGTATTCATTTTAGCTTTATCTACATGTTAGTGTCTGACTTTTAAAATTATAGGAAGATATATATATAAAATGAAAACAAATACACTAAGTCCATTGGCTAATGCCTTTCCCCTCACCCCTTCTATAGCAACCAGAGTAAAGAAGCTTTCATTGACTGGGCCAGATATGATGATTCACAGGACCATTTTTGTGAACTGGATGGTAATACTGTTTGTTCTTTTGACTCATGGAAGTTTTCAAAGGCAATGTACAATCAAGTAAATAAACTTTAAAATTATGTCCTTGCACTTTGCAAAGAGAATGTCAAATGATACCCTTTTATAGTTTGAACTTAGAAACATAGGTTAAATAAACTTTTGGAAAAAGAAACTAAGCATCGGGCAGTCTATCAGAGGAGAGTGCTATTTTACATGGATTTTTGCTGCATTTCCCTGCCTATTCATTTCCAGTCTCTGGAAAGCTGATGTTGGGGAGCTGCACTGATGTTGGGGAGCTGCACTGATGTTGGGGAGCTGGGTTGGGGAGCTGCACTGAAGACAGAGAGAGAGGTATAATTGAGCTTGTGATTCTAAATGCAAAGAACCGTGCTTCTTCCTCTGAACTCTGCTGGATCCAGTTCAGATGACTCTCCAAACAGAAACAAGCCATGGGCTCCCTCTCATTCATTTTTGGAGGGCTTCTCTTTTGTTTACTTTAATCTTTCATGTTAGCCAAATTTGTAATAATGACCAGATTTTCTTGTTTGTCATCTGTTGTAGCATTTTGTTTAATTTTTCTAAATACATATTGTATTGCTTTTAATACAGTGCATGAATAAACACATATGTAATTTAGGTTAAATGTCCCATTTTGGGCATCCTTCTTTTATATATATATTAGTAAAATGTAAAAAAATATTTTATCAGCCAATCTAGTTCCATGTCTCACTTTTCTATGTAAAAGTGGCATGTCCAAGTTTATAACTGAAATTATTATTATTATTTTAGATGAGAGATCTCCTGATGCTCAGTATGTGGATTTGCTGCTGAATCCAGAGCGTTACACTGGATACAAAGGGCCCTCTGCATGGAGATTATGGAACAGTATCTATGAAGAAAATTGCTTCAAGTAATTGGAGTGGAAGAACAAAGTTATGGATACTGAAGTATTAAATCTGTTGCTCTAAATTGTAACAACACTCTTCTATTTTTTCCCCACCTTTAGGCCTCGGTCAGTGTATCGTCCACTAAATCCACTGGCATCTAGCTGGGGTGGGTTACTAAATATTTTATAATACTTTGCATTATTTAAACTTCCATAATACAGCACAATGGCTTGTTCAGAGTAACCACAAGCACAATGTACTAGCTTTCATGTAATGTAATAGTTTACATCATCCACATTTTGTTCAGTATATAACAGGTCTAATATTCTTTACCCCTTTGGCTGTTTGTCACTTGAATAAAAAAATGGCTGGAACAAATTGTGAATCAAGAAGTTTATGCTATTTTTAACATTTTAATAAATATATGTTTGATTTCATCATATGCATACAAGTGGAGCAAATTGTTTTTAAACTTCTGCAACTTTTGTTTTTTCAGGGGAGGATGATGGTGAGTCATCTTAATACATTCATCCCTATTCCTTTCAGGGCAACCAACAACAACAATATATAAAATACATGCAACTAAGATATGACCATATGAGTACTTGATGATTCTGTTGCATGCTAATTTAAAATGAATACAAAAGAACACTTGGTAATTATGACACTTCCACAGTTTTGTTAGAGGTCTGTTTAGCTATTTGTGCATTTTAACTGGGTTGAATGGAATCTACCAATGCTAGAATGCTGGGGTGGAGTCTAGAACATTTAAAGCCCATAGGGCTGAAGAGATTATCTTAACTTGTGAGCAATGTCTGAAATCATAGACTGCGCTGGTCAGGATTTGGAACACTCATACCACACAGCTTCTTGTATTTTCTTTGTGTAGGAAGCAGAAAGTGATAAGATTATGCAGCAGCTGTTCTTTGGGATTTGGTGGTCTGTACTGGTATTTGCCATATTTAGTGTACTATCAAAATACTGAATCCTTGGGGTCTTTATTTAGATAATGAAGCCTAAAACAGCAGATAGTAGCCTTGGGTTTTTCATGGCATGCAGTCCGATCCCATGCATTTTTACACAGAGGAAATTAAAACTGTTTGCAATGTGATGTGCATCAGATTTTAGCATTATACTCGAGCTGAAAGGTGTTTGGCAATTTAAATGAACTGCTTGGAATCCAGGAGGTTGTCATGCATCCAGCTTACAAAAAATGTGCATGAATGTGCAACTTACAAAAATATGATACATGAATAACCACGCCTAATAGTCTGTTAAGTCTTCCTTAAATTAAATGTCCTGATGACTTGTTTTGTTCATATATAATCCTAAGAATACATGTATTGTTATATTGAAATTACTAATGTATACTTTTATGTTCATAGGAGAATCTTTCTATACATGGCTAGAAGGTAAATAAAATATTTTTAATATAGAAAAGAACTGTTAGGCTGGAAACAGGAGCTGGTGTATGGTTTTTTTTCCCTGTCATGAAACAAACTATGCTCCCCCCACCCCCCACTTTGCTCACCTTTCCTCCGGTACAACCTTCAGAATCAAGGCTGTATGTCCAGTGCTTTGGGTTTTGCCTTTTAACATCAAATTAGATTATGTGAAAATTGGCACAGTATTGCTCTAATTCCTTTTAACTGGGTGCTAGAAACTGTGTTGTTGTCATTTTTTTCAAAATATCTTTTTAAAGATCAAACATTGTAGTAATCCAAGTTTTCTAGCGTATTCCAAACATAAATTATTTTCCAAGTTTATCTCTTATAATATGAATTAACTCTGTTCCCAGCATTTGTTTTTAGTTATAAGTCAATTCAGACACATTTAATGGTGATAATTTTGTTATGACACCTTCATGATGTTTTGTAAATTCCCAATATTATGGAATGGAAAGTTATATTTTTGTCAGTTCAGTTTTATCATAATGAGTTTGTTTTGTTTTTACATTCAGGTCTTTGTCTAGAGAAACGTGTGTTCTATAAGCTCATTTCTGGACTTCATGCTAGCATCAATTTACATCTTTGTGCAAATTATCTACTTGAAGGTATTTGATTTTTTTAAAAAAAACTTTGTTCACCTCTGTGTCACTGGACACAGTAAACCGTTGTTTTTAAGACATTTATATGCATATTTAACTTGAATATTTAGTACTGTTTCTTGGGAAACAATTTTTTTCCACCAGAAACTTGGGGAAAACCTCGTTGGGGAGCCAATGTGAAGGAATTCACCCATCGTTTTGACCCTACTGAAACAAAAGGAGAAGGTCTAAGGCGGATAAAAAATTTATATTTCTTATATTTAATTGAACTCCGTGCATTATCAAAGGTTGCTTCCTATTTTGAACGTTCAGTTGTTGATCTTTACACTGGAAATGCCCAAGAGGATGCAGAAACGAAGTCTCTCTTGCTAGAAATCTTCACACACACAAAGTAAGTGTGCATTCTCATGCCTCAATTTAATGTACAGTTTGACTTAGTGAGATGAGTAATGCTCGAAGTACAGAGACCTGCATTAGAACTGAAGATGTTGACATAGGCAAGAACAATCAAAAGGAGGTAATGGAAATCTTCTTTATTCTTTCCGTCTAGAAAGGCATCAATTCTTACACAGAGAAACTATCCCCACCTTATTGTTTACAGTTGAGCAAATCCAGTTTTTTTTTTCTGTTTAGCCCAGCACAATGTAAAAAGGTAGCATATAGCCTTGGGCAATGAGCCCAGTACCTTATTACTTCCCTTCTGTTCAGGTTTTTTCCTCTGTGTTTCTACAATTTGGGGTGTGGTTAGTTGGTACCCCCCTTACTCAATATTGCTGTGTGCCATCTCATTTGCATTCAAAGCTTGATAAATTATTGCTGTTAGTTTCTTAAATACATAACTTGGGGAGTACCTATGATTTTAGGCACAACTGTATAAGTGAAGGGGGGGAGTAAAAGCACACCAGTTTTTAAAGGAGTCTAAAGGGAGGTCTGACATTTGGTGGCTATAGGTTAGACCATCCATCATGAGTCTCCATCTGTAGCCACCTTGCAATTCTCCATCCATAGCCACTTCGTTTGGTTTAAAGGATAAAGCCCTAAGAATGCCAAGAGCCATGCTCTAAATGAGTGCAGTCTCATGATGTGGTCATTAATTTGGGGGTGGTCTTGTGGGGAAAAATCCTTGTGTGGAAGTGTATCCTATTGAAAACTTCCATTGAGTGTACCTGTGACTTGAGAAGTTGTACATTATGTTGATCATGATTTCCTTTCTCAAGTCCCCACCATAACAGAAACTCTCTCAAGTAATCGTAAAATGTGTTTAATTCATAATTAATCAAATTTAAAACATGGGTAATAAATTGTAGTGTATCTAAATCTTGTTGACAATTCATATATTCAATTAGGTCATTCCCTATGCATTTTGATGAAAAATCCATGTTTGCTGGAGACAAAAAAGGAGCGACGTCTTTAAAGGTAAATGCAGTAATTTCATTGATATTCTCATGATCAGTGCAAGCAAAGGTCATTTTAAATGAAGCATATATGTATTTTAAATGCCAGTTCCGTTGCATGTAGTATGTCCCCTTTCTTAGTTTATAAAATATAGTCACTATACAAAAATGAAGCAGACATCTGGTGAAAGGTGGGAGGGAAGCTGCTGTACCCTTTCCACTCATACCATTTTTCTGCTAGTAAACCACACCTTCACTCCAACGCTATCTTTTACCTCTGCAAGGGAAAAGATACGGGTTTGATTTTTTTAAATATCAAACTCATGGTACTGGCTGCTAGATGTGTTTGTATTTAATGCAAACCACAGTACAAGCTTTGTTATCCAGCATTTATGGGGACTGGGATGTCAATTAATTGAATATGATAGTTATTCCATGTTTATATTGTATGTATTTGTTTTAAGGCAGATACTCCCAGCCATCTCCCCTTTGTATCCTGAGTGCCTTCTCTTCACTGATAATCAGTTTCCCTCCCCAAATGCCACGCTTTCCCTTTGGTGCTACAGCTTGCTATCCCTTCTTCCCAACAATCCTGTGAGCCAACTTGAGCAAGCCAACCTGGTTAACCCAGATGACAGTTAACTGAGTTTTCTGGATATTAAAATGCCAGATAACAAACCTTGTACTGTATTAATAGCAACGTTATGTAATACTGCCCAATATTTACCATGGTTAGAATACTGGGAAACCTTCACCCTGCTTGAACTCATATTTTCCTCCCTCTCCTTTCACAGCTCTTCATGGTGACCTCTGAAAAGGGAGAGGGAAATTCATGTGCAAGGGTGGGGGATAAAAGAAGATTTTGCTCTTCATACTCACAGCGTGTCTGAATGTATAGCATCAGCACAGAAAAAAATTCTACTCTTTTAAATAAGCCTATCTCTTTATTGGTAGGAAGAATTCAGGTTGCATTTCAAGAATATATCCCGTATAATGGATTGTGTTGGATGTGATAAATGCAGATTATGGGGCAAACTGCAGGTATGTGATGCTGTTCTTAGATTTTTATTTTTTGTTCTGGATCTCTGGTGCTGCGAACCTGTTTTCTGCACTAGACAGCTAAGTACATCATTCTGAATCTAGCAGTAAGGGAGCTAAATTTTTTATTAAAATGGGCTCAAATCCTGTATATGTAGCAAAAGCCTTTACCTTTTGTGATTGGCTTGAATCCATATTTGCTGCATCAAAGTTCTCAGGTTACCAGCTTAATTGCACACCTGCCTGATAGATGTTGCTTCTCTGAAGTCTTTCTTTTTGATAGTTTCTAGGAGCACTAGCTGTAACAACCATTTATTGTTTTGTGGAATATTTATTATTTAAGATATTTCTATGATTCCTCTTCTGAGTCCTGCTCGTTGCAGTTTACAGTTAAAAAGAAACCATTGGACATAAGCAACTACCCATAAAACATAAGCAGACCATTAAAAAGTAGTAGTTGTAGTTGTAATAATGTGTGCTTATATGTCACCGTTCTGGACAGATTAACACCACCCTCAGAGTAGTGAACAAAGTTAGTGTTGTTGTTATCCCCACAATACAGCTGAGGCTGAGTGGAGTGGTTTACCCAAGGCCACCTGCAGAGCTCATGGCAGTAGTGGTAGTCGAACCAGCAAAGTGCTGATTCGTAGCCCAACTACTTAAGCAGTATGATCCAGCAGCTCTGATAAGATAACTCTCATTAAAACCCTGGGTAAAAAGAGGTGTTTGGGCCTGGAACATAAAAGAAAGTAAAGTAGGTGCCAGGCAAGCCTTAAGGAGGAGGTCATTCCAAAGGCAAGGTGCAGCCACAGAAAATGTCCTGTCTATAGTCACCTCTGAAGGCTGGGGCACACAGAACAGGTTATGAGAGGCAGATCTTAGCCGGTGAGCTGGATAGTATGAGAGGAGAAAGTTGGGTACCCTGGTTCCAACATATCTTAAAGGTATGTGTCCGGGGCCAGGGGCCCAGCCCCCCAAACTTACCTGACTGGAGGGCCGGGAAGCCATCAGGAGGCAACAGTGCCACCAAGACCGCTGCCAGCAACGCCATTGAGACTGCCACCACGCCAGCCAACTGGGCGGCAGGGAGAAGTGCTGCCACCAGGGCCCCGACCGCGCCGGACAGCTGGGCGGCGGGAAGGAGAGCTACTGTCGGGGCCACCACCGTGCCAGACAGCTGGGCAGCAGAAGGAGCACTGCAGTGAAGGAGGCCGTGGCCGCAGTGACCAGCTGGGCAGTGGAAGAGGGTGGCACTGCAGCACGAGCTGCCTCCAGTAGGACCGCATGACAGCCGAGCCTTGCAGCAGAGGCAGAGCTTGAGATCCCACCCAGCCCACAGCTGGACGGCAGGAGGAGATACACGGAGCTTTAGAAGCCCAGGCAGTGATAGAAGGAATGGCCAACCTCAAGAGCGTACCCATATGCTGGGGTGGCTGTCTGTCCTGTCTGGGGAGGCGGGCTCTCACAGGGAGAAGGCAAAGCCGGAGGGGAGGCAGAAGTTTCCCCAGAGAGGCCCTATAAAGGGGGAGGGAAAGGGAAGGCCAGAGAGGAGTAGCTGGGAGAGTGAGAGAGATGGGGGGAGAGAGAGACTTGTGGCAAACCCTAGACCACCCAGCAGAGAAAGGGCGTGAGGATGCTGTAAACCCCCCTCCTCTCTCCAGTTCTGAAGCCTATCCTGATCCGAACCCTTAAAGTGGGCCAACCTGGAGAGCTCACCCTCCGCAGGCTCTGACGACCCAGACGCAAAACCTGACAGTAAGAACTGGCACTTTGAATTGTAACCAGAAACAGAGGGGTAGCCAGATCAGATCTTTTAGCACAGGGATGATACGACCCTTTAACCAATCCCTGACAGTATACTGCCTAGGTAGAATGGTGGCATACAAATGTTTTAATTAATTAAATAAATAAATTAGTACTAATATAGAATAATCCTCTGTCCAAGCTGCTCAACTTTGTTTCTGTTGACACTTGGCTGTTGATGTAGGCTTATATTCTTTATTATTGAATAAATTGACTTTCTTTTAGACTCAGGGTTTAGGAACAGCTTTGAAAATCTTATTCTCGGAAAAAGAAATTAAGAATCTTCCTGAGAATAGTCCATCGAAAGGCTTTCAGCTAACACGGCAAGAAATAGTTGCTCTTCTGAATGCATTTGGAAGGCAAGTTGCATTTTGATTTTATCATAGCTGTCTAGTTACAGGCTGTTTTTAGGTTGACTCTTTAAAATGAGAAAACTTGGGTTTTAATCAAGAAGTTACTAATGTTGTAGACATGTGCAAGATGCATTTTACCTTATATCTGAAATTAGAATAATGGGGACTGTGTTTTCTTTAGTGTTCTGGACCTCACTTAGCGCCCCTGGGGATGGGCGGTATATAAATTGAAATATAAATATAAAATAAAATAAATAGTAATTTGTAAAAGCATTGTCTGAGTTGGTGGTATTCCCCAATTTTAAATACAAATATTAATTAATTCATACAAACATTTGAGTTGAAGAGTAGCATTGTTGATTTTTTCCCCCTCTTGATATGCATGCTCCAAGACAGGCCTGTTGAAACATTACATGTTATGTCCAAAAATCTTGAACTGTTGTAGTCAAACTTAGGCCATTTCCACACAAAGGGAGGTTCCACTCATCAAACGTTGGCAGCTTTTCCCCAGGAATCCAGACGTCTCCATTTGCAAACTGGTTGCGGGCCATTTGGCTTCTGTTTTTTCAGTACCTTTCCTAGGAACTCACATTCCACAGTCACAAAAAAGACCAAAAGAACGGAAGCTGAATGGCCTGCAAATGTTTTGCAAATGGAGACGTCACCAGCATTCCGTAAATAGGCTGTCCCTTTAAGGGCATGTGGAACTCGCATAAGGCAGAACATACAAAACAATTTAGTGTTTATATATCATAAGTTTTTCCACATTGAAGTGGGTTTCAGTGTGCTGTACTATTGTCAAAGAGCACCTAACAAATTCTCCCTTCTCTTCTGTTACTTACAGACTTTCCACAAGTATACGAGAACTGCAAAATTTTAAAGTTTTATTACAACAGACAAGTTAATGAAGGCTTGTGGACCTGATGAATAGAAACAGCCATTAACTGACTACATCAGGCAGAATGAAACCAATCTTGGAGGACTTGATATAAAATGTTTTAAATAAAAAAATACAATACCAACTTGAATATTTAAAGTAAGAAAGGTTAGTCAGTGGACAAAATATTTATAAATTAAGTACCTAATTTTAAAAATGTAAATTATGCTCACCACCCAATATTTTTTCTGTTTCTCTTTCTTTGTATGCCTGTTTATACCACATTTGGTATGAAGATATTGTTTCTCTCTTCATGATTTACATCCTACTGCAGAAACTTCATCCAGGCTGCTTTGTCTGTATGGAGAAACCTTGTGGTGTTGCTGAAAAACAGCTGACTTTTATATGTATCTGAAGGACCCGGCCTTGCTAAGCAATGAATTTTCTTGGCATAGTGCATATATTTGATCCCCGTAATAGTAAATGCCACGGACAGTAAAAATTTTGAGAAAATAAGCCCATTAGCATCCAGCACCAACAGTCTGTCTCTCACCTTAATCCCACCCCCCCCACCCCATTTTCTTTCTCTTCACAGCTGCCTTCTCTGTGAGAAAACAAGACTGGACAAAGATGGCTGTTGTGGGTTTTCCGGGCTGTATTGCCGTGGTCTTGGCATTGTAGTTCCTGACGTTTCGCCAGCAGCTGTGGCTGGCATCTTCAGAGGTGTCACTGAGAGATCTCTGTCTTTTGGTGCTACACCTCTGAAGATGCCAGTCACAGCTGCTGGCGAAACGTCAGGAACTACAATGCCAAGACCACGGCAATACAGCCCGGAAAACCCACAACAGCCATCGTTCTCCGGCCGTGAAAGCCTTCGACAAGACTGGACAAACTTTACTCCAGAGTCTCTCAACTCTACTGTGTGTCAAAGGGGGCTTTAAAGTTGAGTACTGCTAGCAAAGCATGTATTCTTTGCTCTTACCATATAGTCAGCATCTCTCTCTAGTTATATAAAACAACTAAACTGGAAATACCCCACTTGAAGTTTTTCAAGGATGTGCTGTATTATACTATATGGAGAAAAGACAAAACCAAAAGACATCTTCCTTTCATAATGACATCTTTAAAAATAGTGTTGATTTTTGGCATTTAATAGGGCATATTTTACCTATGCAATCCTTAATCATACCATTTTTAAAAAGATACATAATATCATTAATGAAACGGGTATATTGTGCAGAAATTTAATCCTCAGCCATTATCTACAAAAGGGACTCTAGTCACCACAGAACAACAGAAAACAACAAAAAAGTTTAAAACTTTTAAAATCTGCGGTAGGAGGAGTTCTGTAAATTGTGACAGAGCAGCTTATTTAGAAGCTGTTTATAACGTAATATTTGTAGTTAGTGAGGGATGTTTGAGTACAGCATGAATGTCAATGTTGGTACAGTATATAAATTTGTATATACTATGTTTTTGCTTTGATAAGTAAAGCATTCTTTACAACATGAATTAAAAGTGCTCTTAAGCCCTTCTAATCTAAGGAATCTTGCTGTTTTTCTGCATATATACAGTTGTGTTGGTATTGCTTTCTTTAAACCCCACTTGATTACATAACTTTATTGTTTTAAACTGGGAAAAAGAAAACTAAGGTTATTTGTAACTCATTAACTTTTTTCATTTGAAGAACAGAAGTGATTGTCCTTTACTATACTTTAAAGTAATTTGCATATAAAGAGTTAAATATTGTCTGTGAAAAGTGAACAAGAAGAGTTTTGCTAGTATGAATCAGATCTTAAAACTGTTGTTGAAGCCACTACAAGGTAAGTTTTATCCTGTATAATTATTCTACACTAGTAACAAAGCCCATTGTGGGAAAAAATACAGCAGGCTGTAGAAAGGGCAGGCCTGGCATTGCGCCCTCCCAGCTCCGCAATGGGCTGCTGTGCCCAACAGCGGCCCATTCTGGCCCCATTGGCGCTGGATTGGGCCATTGCAGGTGGTGAGTGCCACTGGGGTGGGTGGCACCAGGTGCCCTGGTGGTTTCCTGCTTCTGGCAGCAGCCCGTTCCGGCCCCGTTGGGGTCAGAATGGGCCGCTGCCCAGGACACTGCAAGCAGGGAGCACCACTGGGGGAGACGCCAGGCGTCCTTGTAGGCTCCTGCACCCAGCCTTGTCGGCGCCTGATCGGGCCGCTGCAGGCACCCTGGTGGGCTCCTGCTCCTGGCAGCAGCCCATTCCAGCCCTGATGAGATCAGAACGGGATGCTGTCTAGGCTGCTGCTGGCAAGGAGTGCCACTAAGGGAGGTGGCACGAGGTGCCCTGGTGGGCTCTTGCGCCCAGTAGCGGCCTGTTCTGGCCCATTCAGGTAACGTAGGCCAGGTCTCCTGGCCCCATAAAGGAATGGGAAGTAGACATGGTCTCTGTGGGTCCAGAGGTCAGGTCTACTGGACCAGCCAAGGAAGGGGAGGTAGACCTGGTCTCTGCGGGAATAGAGGCCAGGTCTACCAGCCTGGCAAAGGGAAGGAGACCTGGTCTCTGTTCACTCGACGGAATAATAATAATGATAATAACTGCTCTTATATACCATTCTTCTAGACAGATTGGTGCCTCACCCAGAGTGGTGAACAAGTTAGTTAGTGTTATTATTATCCCCACAATAAAACTGGGAAGCTGGGACCGAGAGGAGTGGCTTACCGAAGGCCACCTACTGAGCTCATGGAAGTAGTGGGATTTGAACCAGTAGAGTGCTGATTCACAGCCGAACCACTTAACCATTGTGCTACAAGGCAGCTGGAGCAGTGGCGAGTGATGAGGTGGGAGGGGAGGCAGGCAGCCGGGCTCCATAGCTGGCAGCCACCGGGTTTAGGTGGCTGGTGGGTGGACAGAGTGCTGCCAGGTTGAGGGGAGGCAAACCGCCCCCCCATTGCCCGCAGATCAGCTGGGTGCAGAGAAATTTCCCTGCCCAGCTGAGTGGTGGTCAGGTAGCTGGGCTCTACTCCCCCCCCCACGTTGCTTGTGGATCAGCTGGGCAGAGAAAGCAGGACAAACCCGCTTTCTCCCTCCCCAGCTGAGCGAAGTTTGGGGTCCACTGCCACCCCCCCCCCATTGCCTGCGGATCAGCTGGGCGGGGAGAAAGTGGTGGTTTGCTGCTACCGCTTGCCCATGCTGGCTGGGCAGCCCTGCCCTGCGGTGGCCATGGGGCCAGGCAGCCTCGCGCCACAGCGGGCCACTGGGCCAGGCAGCCCCATGCTGCAGCAGGCTGCCAACCCATCATTAGCTGTTTTGAGAACTGTTTGGTTACATATTTGGTTTCAAAAAGTGAATCCAAGCTTTGCCACCATCCTCAGGCAAACTGCAAACAACAGCCTGCTTCCCCCACCCTGCTCCCATCCCTTTGTAGACTCTGACAGCATGCTAACATGTGCACTGTCACAGTCCCAAGGATGGCTGGAAAGGGGAAGCCCCACAGTGCATCAGGCCCCAAAGCGGTAGGAAGGCTCAGGGCCGCAGCAGCAAACCTTCTCGCTGCCGTGCTGGGCCTTCCTGGGCCTCGGAAAGCTCAGGGGCAGTGGGAAGGCCTGGCACTGCTGCACCAGGCCTTCCCGCTGCCGTGCTGGGCCTTTCCAGGCCTGTGGAAGCCCCGAGGAAATGGCGGGGAGGCAAACCGTTTTGCCCCTGCTTGCTTCTTATCCCCGCACTCTACACATGCGTGGTGTATTGCGCATGTGCAGGGATAAGAAGTGAGTTGTCAGCAACACGGTTTGTCTTTTATGTCTTAGGATAAGATTTCAGTTTCAAGATTCCTGAAAATCTTAAACCATCATTAGCTGTTTTGAGAACTGTTTGGTTACATGAATGGGATAAACATGTTTTACTTAAACCATTTAGAGAGAAAGCCTCACTTCTTTATGACTGAGTTTTGAAAAAGTAATAAGCACTAAGTTTAAAAAATCAGTAGGTTCCAGATTTGACAGATTTCTGTTATCATTCAGACAACCAATATATATGGGCTGCTGGCAGTAACAAAGCTTGTATGAGGTACACCAAGTGTTATCCTTTGCCCACACATCCTGAAGTCTATGTTCCTAACCATAAGTGCTAGAAACTGGCTTTTTAAAAATTGAATTTATTCTCAGGATGCTGAATTTCTACATGTTACCATGGAATACATGCTGCCTTGGCCATATTGTATCTGCAAGTACCTTACAGACTTGAACAGGAGAATATGTCAGACTTTAAATTCACCACATTGAAGACCTAAGAAGCAAAGCTGAAGACGACTGCTTCTCAGTGGGATACACACTCCCCTCTCCAGCAGGTGGTGGGTGGACACAGAAGTTGTTCTTTTGCCCCCCAACTCTCCTGCTAGGCAGGATTTGGAGCCTTTCTTCTGATAGCCCTGCCACTATCTCTTGATTACCTCTGTAACTTCCCCTGCTCCTGATTGCTTCCAAGATGAACAACAACTAAGGGGTGTGCTTCCATAGCATTTGGCAAGTGGTCTAGCTTGTGGATAAGAATCAAGGCAATGCATCTTAACTACATCAACTTTGGTTGTTGTGGATTTTCCAGGCTGTATCGCCGTGGTCTTGGCATTGTAGTTCCTGATGTTTCGCCAGCAGCTGTGACTGGCATCTTCAGAGGTGTAGCACCGAAAGACAGATCTCTGTCTTTCGGTGCTACACCTCTGAAGATGCCAGTCACAGTTGCTGGCGAAACGTCAGGAACTACAATGCCAAGACCACGGCGATACAGCCCGAAAAATCCACAACAACCATCTTTCTCTGGCAGTGAAAGCCTTCAACAATATACATCAACTTTATTACTACAGATCACAGCTCCAGAGTTCCAGGGCTAGAATGCAAACTAAGGAAAGATACAGAAACGTTTCTGAACTGCTTGAGTCTTAGAGTTCCTGACCATCTGGCCTCCCCTCCTTGCTGGAAGTTTGCAGATGGTATATGTGCAGAATGGGTGCTGGTCCTTCTGCATTGCTTCACAGTTCCACAGACAGTCAAAAACTCACAGAGAAGGGACACCTCTTTTCAGGTCTCCCTAAGGCATTAACCAATCTGCACCATAATATTTGAAGCCCCCCACCAGCCAGGCCAGCTTGCTCAATAGGGAGGTGCAAACATACAAAGAGACGCTGTAGTTTTCCTCCTGGCTGTAAAGTAAAACCTATCCAGTTCGATCAAGGTTTTACCAGCCTCACTGTCTCCTCTACCTTAACTATCAAGCCCTAGCTGCCTTGCATTCATTGCACACTACTTCTTCCCATATATAAATTTTTGCTTGTTTGGCTAGCAGGGAGAGAAAATGATGAAAAAAGAAAGCAGTACTGGCTATGAAGCGCTTTTGTTTAGTACAAAGACAACAGTCAAGAAAATGTTCCTCAGTGGAACAGGCTTTCTCAGGAGGTGGTGGGCTGTCCTTTGGAGGTTTTTAAGAAGAGGCTAAATAACAGCAATGATGATTCTGTGACTCAATATGAATGTTTGCAGATGAAGGGATGAACGGGTGCTAGGCTCATGTCCCTTTCTTATAAACCTGGGATAATGCCCGTTGCTACTTTGGGATCAGGTAGTAATTTTCCTCCAGGGCAGATTGAGGTTCTTTGCCTTCCCCATGGTATAGAGTAGAGGTCTCTGGAGGAGTGAGGTGGGGGTGGGGTAGCTGTGAATGTCCTGCATTGTGCAGGGGTTGGACTAGATGATTTTTAGGGTCCCTTCTAGCTCTTTGTTTCTGTGTTAGCTCCTCATGTGATTCAGGATGCAAAGCCAATCAAATTTTTACCCCCTCGATGAAAGAGTCCCCTCCCCAAGGTAAAATGGAAAAAAAAAATCTTAACTAAAAATTTGCGACCTAACACCTATACAAAAAATCTGTACAGGAACCACTTCCTATGGAAGTGTCATCTTAACTGCTGAGATCTTCAAACCTTACACTAACTTTAGCACTGCTGTTACCAGAAGTGGTCTCCTTGCAATAAATGATTTGTGGGGGAATTAGCAAGCAAGGAAGACAGCTATAGGAGAGGTGGTGACTGGGATCTATCACCAGTGTGTACCAGGTCCCTTCCAAAATAGCAAACGAGGCTGGTTCTTAAGGTCAAGCAATAACTTTTATTAAAGAACAAGATGGCGTGCACATACACTCACAATTACAGGATAAAAATGATCATCATTTGCACACACAGACCTAGGAAGTTTAGCCAGAAATTGGGGATAGAGAGAGAGGGAGTAAGTATATCTACCTATCCTGGAGAGTAGTCCAGTCCGCGGTGAGGAGAGAGAAAAGCTTCAAACGTCCAGGGTCCTTGGCCAAGAGAGCAAGAGGCTCAGAGCAAACCTCAAGGGAATAACGCTTATGGATCTGGAAGTGTGAATGATTTGAATGGGGCCAGAGCTCTACCTTTATAAGTGAAGTGTGCCCTGAGGTGGAAGAGCCCACCTAGCCATTAGAACAAAGGCTCCAACAGTGAGTTCCTGGGTTAGACAAAAGGCTTGAGTACCTTGATTGGCAGCTGCCGGGGTGTGTGAATACAAATGTAAAACTAGTTCTAGTGCTGCACAAAAAGGATAGTTTGCTGATGAAGTCCACCGGCACTAAATTAAGTACTTTTAGGGAGGGACTGTTCTCTCCCAGGAACAAATGTATAAATATATGAATGTCATTTGATTAGCTCCTCAATCAAGGATCTCATCACGGAAGAAGGGACAGGAATGTGTTAAGTGGAGATGACTCTATGAGACCTTTGTTGCACTGGGCATCGGTGAGGCCGGAGAGATAGTAAATCCAATCGCTTCTCAATCACTCTGCCTTCCTGTGCAGCATTCCATGCATGCTGTATTCTCCTGGGTGGGACGTAGCAACTGTTAGAGGCTCTCTGGTGGCAATACAGTAGCCATTTTTAACTCCAGAGGCCTGAACATTTTTAATATTACAAGCAGCCATATATACAAAACTGCCATTAAAATGGCGGAGACTGGGCCAACCACTTACACTGCACACAAACACAAACCTTGGCCCCTGCCCACAGATGGGCCTATTTGGGTAGGAGTGGCCTGCCTGCTGTCCTGGTGCTAAACAAAAAGGGAGCTTCATAGTCAGCCCAATTTCCCTTTCTCAGTCCTAGGAAAGTGGCAAGAATTTACTGCAGTTGACTGACATCTTTGGTGGAAACAAAACAGTCCTCAGCCATCCCTCCTCATCCAGTTAGGTTATTTAGAGTACTGCAAATAAAGGTGACAGTTTTGTAGCTGGTTTGAGCAAGTTTCTGGAAAGGAAGCATAAAATATTCCTTAAATCATGCTTTATGAACATGGTTGGAGAAGACCAGAGTCCTGCCCTGTAAATGTTCCTGATAAGTGCATTAATGTAATGAGCTGCTGAAGAGGTTGAATCGCATACAGAATAGTGCTCTTTGGTGAGACAAAGCCTAGTGACTCGGTAGGCTTGAACAATGCTGTCTCTCAGCCCCCTGCTGGTGATGGACCTTTGTGCCTTGTAGTCTTGTGCTCCTTGTTTATAAGATACAAAAAAACCCTCAAATGCCATTTTTGCATCTAGCTTATTCTCCTTACGGTAGAAAGCTTTGGGGCAAAAACAGGATGACCAACTCTTGGGATCTGTGAAAAGTTAGAATTCCCCTTTGGTAAAAAGGCCAGGTCTGTTTTCAGAATAAATGTGAGGGAGGAATATACAGAATTCATTCCTTTCAGAATTCCTAGTTCCTCTACCCTCCTGGAAGATATGATTGCTATAAAGAACACCACCTTCCTCATCAACAGCTTTAAGGGAATGTCCTGAATTGCTTGTGAAGGGGTTTGCATAGAAATCTCAGTACCAGTGGGTGTTTATTATTTAAACCATTGTATACTGCCTTGGTACCCAAATAGGTCCCCAAAGTGATGAACATTAAAACGTTAAATTTTTAAAACATTTTAAAACAATTTAAATTTAAAACATTTAAAATAATATAAAAATAATTCAATGGACACACACAACAACAGGAGCAAGGAGGCAGGCCAATAACAGTTATTGGGAGAATGCCAAATGAATTTTAAAAAGTCTTCACCTGCTGGGAGAAGACAGCAATAGAGGGAGATGGACAAATATCCCCAGAGAACACCACTTGGAGCACCCCAGAGGCCAAGAGGCAGAGCAGCAGTCACCCAGCACCACACTCTGAAAACTACCCTCAAGGGAGGACCGGAATCACTGCAGAACAGTGCCTCCCAGTCCCCAAAGGTGGTCCATAATGATACTATGATTGAGGGTATAAAAAGCTGCCAAGAAGTCCCAGAGAATTAATAGGGTCACACTCCCCCTGTCCGTGTCCTGGCAATACATCATCCACCAAGGTGACCAAGACTGTTTCAATCTCATAACCAAGTCTGAAGCCATATTATAATGGATCCAAACCATTCATTCATCAAACACTTCATTCAGGAATACCTGCAGCTGGCCCGTTACCACTCATTTAATCATGCTAAATTAAGGTGGCATATATAAACCCTTCATTGAAAATACAAAAACTAGCAGTTGGTCAAATTTTCATGAGGAGGTTTCCAGTTTTTGTCTCATCATCCCAGTGTGCCAGGGGCACAATCTTATACCAGCTAGCCACACACTGTGCCTATTAAAGTCAGCTAAACATCCTAAAGGCATTTGACAGGAAGCAGACAAAGATGCTTTAACCCCATGATCTGGAAAACAAGCCCTCCACTTTTTTTTATTTTAACATCAAACATGATGAAGAGTTCTAGAGAATCTGAAAGCTTGCACACTGTTTTGTGGCATTTTGGTTGATCTTAATAAAAGATAAAACATGGCTTTTGATTGGGCTTGATGCTGCTACCTGCAACTTCTTTATACAGGCCACAGTATTCAGCTTTATTTGGTGCAGAATTTTTGTGTTTTGAGCTTGCGATGAATATACAGCCCTATTATATGCAGGTATGATAGCTTCTAATAATTGATGTCCTCAAGGAGATCAGTAAACTGGGGCTAGAACCCATTTTATTGAATTTATTTAGCTGAACTATTCTCACCCGCTCATTTGCATTCTTTTTAATTAACTTGCACCCTTTAATTTGCCTTTTTGATCTGAATTCTGCTGTTACCTAGATCACAAAATAGCAGACAAGTCATACTTGTAGAAAGTTTGGTATCAGCAAAGGAAGTAACAAAATGTATTTTCTTTAAGTCTGCAAAAGAAGAAATACAATTCAGGTTGTGGTTCTTTAACCATAGCTTTGAACAGATAAGGCAGATGAAGACTGGATTTTTTATAACCTGACACCAGATCTTCAGATAAAGGGGTGACATTCACTGATATGTAAGAATCACAGATGGACCTTGGAAATTATGCATACAAATGAGTTTTGCGTAGGTATATTTTGTATAGATGAATCAAAGATAGACTACAAGATGTAGTCTATCTAATCCAGAAAAGTTACCAGTTTCAGTCTTGTCTTCATATTAGTGAGACTTGTGATCAGGATTAATTAATTTTGTGTAAAATTGTTACAAATAGCAATTTTGCTTGTATCAAGTACTGGTCTCTGTGTATTTTGAGGATTATTGTTCTGTGCTTAAATAAAACAAAACTATCTTAGCAGCAGGTTAGATCCAAAGTTCCACAAGCAGTACAAAGTTTGAAGAATGGGATTTTCCTATTTCCCCCTCCTTTGTAGCCCCCTGAAATAATTTTTTTTGGATGCAGGAAACTCTCATGTACAACAGGGTAAAGGATGGTGAGGTCAGCAGCAAGAATGTCAGCAAAAATCATACCCCCTTCAAAGGAAATGCTGCCCCTTTAGCGTGTGCCATTATCCTGGCAGAACAGCACTTTTGGATTCCAGCCAAATAGGAAGTCTTGAACCTATTTTTGTTCTTGCCTTATTAATGGACACAATCACAGTGCGTAACATTAACTTGCCATTAGAATGCCATTTATGTCATGCAGATTAATTAATGTAAGGCTGTTTTTAAAATGACTTTTTCTGGGACAGGCTGTAATTTTAACTGCTAATATGTGTATATTAATATTGGCTGAAAGACACTTGGTAACTCCAATTGTCACAACAGTTAAGCTGTAAGAGAATACTTTATAAAATGATTGTGGTATTTGAAACGCAACCATTTCTGTACATATTTTAAAAAATTACAATGTTAGAAAAGTATTCTATTAATTTCCAGCAGTATTTTTTCAACATACAAAATAATTAAAATACAAAACACTATTTACTCTGAAACCTCAGTCTTGGAAATACTTTCGTCCATCCTCATTCTTCATTATAAAAGGAGATTCTCTGGCTTCGGTAAGGGTTCATCTTAGTTATACAAAGTACATGTGCAAATTCTTGCAGGAACATACCTTTAATATGGTATCTTGGAATGAAAATGTAACTAAAGTGTAGCTTCATAAACGGTTTTTCCACCTATATTTTTGCTGAACCATTTTAACACCTTGAACACAACAATGTCCTGTAACTTTTAAATAATGAAAAAAATTGTCATTGGTCTGGTGCTTTGTTGAGCTTGATCATTCAATCTCTGATACAGAATCATGCTGCAGGGATCCGACATGTGTTACAAAACTGTTATTTTGATGTGCCCAGTCATAGTAATCAGGGGAGAAGCTGAAAAACAAAATGCAGAATTAATCATGCATTCGACTTTGTTCAATGTGGAAGAGAAAAAACCTTCACTTTAAAATAAGTAAGGAATGGTGTAGACAAGTTTTGGTCATCTGCATTCTAGCCGCATCTGCCCAGAAATTTGGAACAGGGACTTAGATTGTAAGAGAGTAGAAAGTAGTTTTTTTAGAATTTTTAATTACCAGGATGATCACTAAGCAAAAATTTAGGCCACAGCTAGAGTGTTTCTGCTCTCTTACAATCCAAGTCCCTGTTGCAAATTCATGGGCAGATGAGGCTGGAATGCAGAGAACCAAAACTTATCTAAACAATTCCTTAGACATATTTTAAAGTGAAGGAGGTTTTCTCTCATTTACTCAAAGTAAATGAGAGTGTGTGTTTTTATAAACAAAACATTTTGAGATACAGGAAGAAGGATTTCAGTACTAAATTTGTATTATAGCATTTAAAGGTAAAGGTAGTCCCCTGTGCAAGCACCGAGTCATTACTGACCCATGAACATAAGAACATAAGAGAAGCCATGTTGGATCAGGCCAACGGCCCATCCAGTCCAACACTCTGTGTCCCACAGTGGTCAAAAAACCAGGTATCATCAGGAGGTCTGCCATGGGGGGATGTTGCATCACAACATTTTCTTGGCAGACTTTTTGTTACGGGACCGTTTGCCATTGCCTTCCCCAGTCATCTACACTTTATCCCCTGGAAACTGGGTACTCATTTTACTGATCTCGGAAGGATGGAAGGCTGAATCAACCTTGAGTTGGCTACCTGAACCTGGCCTCCGCCAGGATTGAACTGAGGTCATGAGCAGAGCTTGGGCTGCAGTACTGCAGCTTACCACTCTGCACCACAGGGCTCTTTACAGGGCATTTATAACATGTGTAACTGATCCCCATCTCAGAGTATTGTGTGGGAGTGTGTGTGTTATGTGCTGTCAAGTTGCCTCCGACCTATGGTGACTCTATGAAGGAAAGTCCTCCAAAATGTCCATTCATTAACAAACTTGCTCAGATCCTGCAAACTGGAGGACGTGGCTTCTTTTATTGAATCAAGCCATCTTGTTTTAGGTCTTCCTCTTTTCCTACTGCCTTCCATTTTTCCTAACATTATTATCTTTTCCAGAGAATCTTGTTTTCTCATGATGTGACCAAAGTACAATAGCCTTAGTTTTGTCATTTTAGCTTCTAGGGAGAATTCAGGCTTGATTTGATCTAATACTCACTTGTTTGTTTTTTTGGCCATCCATGGTATCTGCAAAACTCTCCTCCAGCACCACATTTCAAATGAATCAATTTTCTTCCTGTTAGTTTTCTTCACTGTCCAAGTTTCACATCCATCCATACTAATGGGGATTACCATAGTTTGAATTATCTTGATCTTGGTTCCCAGAGAGACATCTTTATCTTTAAGGACCTTATCTAGCTCTCTCACAGCTGCTCTTCTTCTGATTTCTTCATTGCAGTCTCCCTTTTGGTTGATGATTGAGCCAAGGAATAGAAAGTCTTGAACAATTTCAATTTCCTCATTGTCAACTTTAAAATTGTGTAATTCCTCAATAGTCATTACTTTTGTCTTCTTGATGTTCAGCTGTTATCTTGCTTTAGCGCTTTCTCCTTTAACCTTCATCAGTAGTCATTTCAAATCTTCTCTATTTTCTGCCAGTAATATGGTGTCATCTGCATATCTCAAATTCTTGATGTTCCTCCTACCAATTTTCACTCCACCTTCTTCTAGAGCTAATCCAGCTTTCCTTATGATATACTCTGCATAGAGGTTGAACAAGTAGGGAGATAATATCCTTATCCAACACCCTTACCAATTGGAAACCATTCTGTTTCCCCATATTCTGTCCTGACGGTAGCCTCTTGTCCAGAGTACAGGTTGTGGCACCTCCATTTCTTTTAAGACTCTCCATGGCTTTTTATGATCCACACAGTCAAAAGCTTTGCTGTAATCTATCGTAAATTTGCAATGTGCTCTTTAGTGCCTCTTCCTTTTCTGAATCCAGCTTTCTCGTTCCATATATGGTAAGAGTCTTTGCAGTAGAATTTTGAGCATCACTTTGCTTGTATGGGAAATTAATGTAATAGTCCAATTGAACCCAGTGAAGACGGAGGTCCTGCAGCTGGGACGGGGGCTGCCAGATGTTGGGATCCAGCTCCCTGCCCTGGATGGGACACCACTGGCAACTTTGCCAGTGGTAAAGAGTCTGGGTGTGCTCCTGGATGCCTCCCTATCGATGGAGGCCCAGGTCACGGCGGTTGCCAAGTCTGCATTTTTCCATCTTCGTCAGATCAGGCAACTTGCCCCCTACCTGACGCCCCAGGACCTGGCTACAGTGATCCATGCAACGGTCACCTCCAGGCTAGATTACTGTAACTCACTCTACGCTGGGCTACCCCTGGGCCTGATCCGGAAACTACAACTGGTCCAGAATGCGGCGGCACGGGTCCTGACTGGTATACCTTACCAGTCACACATCACACCTGTCCTGCGCCAGCTGCACTGGCTTCCAGTTGAATTCCGAATCAGGTTCAAAGTGTTGGTTCTTACCTTTAAAGCCCTGAGTGGGTTGGGACCGGCATATCTTCGGGACCGCCTCTCCCTGTACGTTCCCCGGAGATCGCTCCGATCAGCGAATAAATATTTACTTGTGGTCCCCGGCCCTAAGGAAGCCTGCCTCGCTTCAACCAGGGCCAGGGCTTTTTCAGTCCTGGCCCCAGCCTGGTGGAACGCTCTGTAAATGGAAACCCGGGCCCAGCGGGACATATTATCGTTCCGCCGGGCCTGTAAGACAGAGCTGTTCCGCCAGGCGTTTGGTGATTGAAGGGGGCGGTGCCATGTCGGCCTCCCACCTTTGGGGTGGGGAAGGTTCTCCCCACCACTGCACCTTGTTAATTTGTTTTATTATTTGTATATTGATTTTAGTTTTGTTTTTATCAATTTTAACTGTTCACCGCCCAGAGCCCCTGGGATGGGCGGTATATAAATTGAATAAATAAATAAATAAATAAATAAAATAGTTGCTGCAATCTTTGGTATCCCTCTTTTTTGGAATTGGGATGTAGACTGAGCGTTTCTAGTCTATGGGCCATTGTTTTGTTTTCCATATTTGTTGACAGATTTTTGTTAAGATTCTGATGGACTCCATTTCTGTAACTAGAAGTATCTCTATTGGTATTCCGTCTACTCCCGCTGCTTTGTTTCTCCCAATTGCTTTGAGTGCAGCTTTTACTTCACTTTCTAGGATTTCTGGTTCTTCATCAAAAGATGCTTTGTCAAAAGTGTCTGTCATCCTTCCATCTCTTTTGTATAGTTCTTCAGTGTATTGTTTCCATCTTTCCTTTATTTTGTCCTGATCAGTTACTGTATTTCCATGTTGATCTTTCAGCATTCCAAGCCGTGGCTTGAATTTCCCTTTGATTTCTCGGATCTTTTGGGACAGATCTCTTGTTCTTCCTTTTTTGTTGTTGCCTTCTATTACTTTGCTCTGGTTATTATAATAGATTTCTTTGTTTCTGTGTACAAGTTGTTGAAAAGTTGCATTTAGAATTTTGGCCCTATTTCTGTCACCTTTTGTTTCTCATCTATCTTTAGCAATTTTAAGAGCTTCCTCAGTCATCCATTTAGGCTTCTCCTTTCTTTTGGCTACAGGAATAGTCTTTGCACATTCTTCCTTGATAGTATCTCTGGTTTCAGCCCATAGTTCTTCTGGCTCATGATCAATTAAACTTAGTATTGCAAATCTTTTCCTTACCTGGTCTTTAAATTCTTCAAGAATATTATTTGGATTGTATTTTGGCACTATGATTCTTTTAGTGTTTCTCTTCAGCTTTATTCTAATTGTGTGTGTGTGTGTGTGTGTGTGAGAGAGAGAGAGAGAGAGAGAGAGAATTTTCACATTTGGATGATGCCTCCAGGTATTGTACAGTTCAGTGGAACAGAATGACAAAAGTAGAGTCTGGAATCATTCACACATAAATGAGAGATGCTAAGCATTAGAAAACTCTGACCTGGATTTTCCAAGTTAGCATGATCTTGTCAGATATTAAAGCCATGCAGGGTCTGCACTGGTTAGTACTTGGAGGAAAGACCACCAAGAAGTCTCAGGTCACTATGCACAGCCAGGCAATGGAAATACCACTCTGTTTGTCTCTTGCCTTGAAAACCCTTTGGGATTGCCATATATTGGCTGTGACTTGACAGCACTTTATATATACATCATAGATAGGTTGTGGAGTTATATGAATGCTGTGAAAAGTAGCTGGTTATTGAGATTGGGCCAATCAATTTAAGATTTCAAGTATCTCTTGAAAGCAATGGAGAAAATAATCTCCAGCTCAGAATGGCTGGGAAACAAATTAGAACTACTTTTAAAGGGCTAGCATGCTCAGAACTATATTTGGATGTTCTCTTGAACATAACTGGTCAGCTTTGATGGATTCTATTGCTGTCATTTTCAGGATTTTCTATCTGCTAGTTAACAAACATTTCATTACTTTAAATTCCTAAAAGCAGGGCTTTTTTTGAGGGGGAACGCTTTGGAATGCTGTTCCAGCTGCTCTAGAATCTGCCCACATGATTCCTTCCTCCTTCGGTACTGCGGGCTCAGCAGAGAGGGTTTAGCTTCTTTGAGTTCATTTTTTTTCCATTCATGAGTGAGAGACAATGAGAGAGAGAGTGAGCGAGCTGGGGCCCAGCACGAACTCTGCAGAGGAGGCTTAGCTGCTTTGAGTTCATCCTGCTTTTTTCATTCGTGAGTGTGTGAGAGAGAGTGAGTGCAAGCAGAGCTGCTAGGGTCAGCTCTGCAGAGGAGGCTTAGTTGCTTTGAGTTCATTCTGCTTTTTTCATTCGTCAGAGAGAGAGAGAGAGAGAGAGCTGGGGCCCGGTAGGGCTCTGCAGAGGAAGGTAAGCTGCTTTGAGTTCATTCTGCTTTTTTTTCATTCACGAGTGAGAGAGAAAGCAAGCAGAGTTGCTGGGGCCGGCTCTCCAGAGGAGGCTTAGCTGCCTTGAGTTCATTCTGCTTTCATTTCATTCAGGGATTTCTGTGTGTGTGTGCACACTGCTTTGAGTTCATTCTGTTTTATTTTCATTCTGGGTGGGTGGGGCTCTCTCTGTGTGTGTGCATGTGTGCATGTGTGTGTGCTGCTTTGAGTTCATTCTGTTTTATTTTCATTCGGGTGGGTGGGGCTGTGTGTGTATGTGTGCTGCTTTGAGTTCAGTCTGCTTTCTTTTCATGGGGGGGTGCGAGCTGTGTGTGTGTGTGTTGCTTTCATTCTTTTGTTGACTGAAGTTGACATTGATATGGTTCCCACAGCTTTTGAATGCAGATCGGTTCTGTGTTAGTTAAATATATCAGTTATAGTTATTTGAATTAGTTAAAATATCAGTTATGGTTATTCCAGTTTTATGCTAGGAATGGCTAACTGTGTCCAAGTCCCAGAAGGCTTTCATCAATATATTCATCAGCATATAGGTGTTCTTATGTCTTAATAGCTGTAACTCAAATGGTTCTCCTCACCCTCAGCTGATTAACATCACTGAAATTGCAGTGGGCATACAGGTGTTAAGGAAGTTTTTATGAATATTGTTTGTCTGGGACATTGGAATATTTATGAGCATTTGACAATGTCACAACAGCTTAGACACTGGTAAGGTAGAGTTGGCAGGCAACAAAAAAAAGCCATTTTAAACTAAGTATAAATCTAATGCACCTAAAGTTGAGTATCTAATTTTGAATTGCTCCAGTAAAGCAAAACCCTCCCTGAAAATTTGAAAATTCAATATTCATTAGATTAGGAATGTCAGACTCTGTGGAATTTTGAGAAAGAATTTTGGATTTTTTTCCCATGCTGGCAGAGGGAAACTGTTAGAATTTAGATTTGTGAGATGGGTTTTGGATTTTGAGGCCCCTTCTTTCTTGCATATTTTAAAACATGATTCCAAAGAAATGAAATGTTTGGGAAAGGGAATGGAAGATTTCACTTTTTGTAGAGGATACAGAAAGGAAAAAAACCTTTTCTCATAATAGTGTAATTTTCCAAGGTTACTAATATTTATCTCATCGTAATGCATTATGCTGGGTTCCTGGAAGCAGCATCACTTCTGGAAGTGACGGTACTTCCAGAAGTGATGTCACTCCTGGGAGTGACATCATCACGCATTTCCGGGAGTGCACACATGCTTTGCATATGCACATGTGATAATAGAGTGTTCCACCACCTCTTTTCCCAGAAAAAAAGCCCTGCCTAAAAGACTTTATGAAACAAGTTATGGAGCACTAAATATAGTTCCTTGTTCCGTTTACACACTCTCAGTTTTCATGTTTGCCTCACCTGCCATGTATGCTGTGTGGTGATATACTCCATGCCAAATCATCATCACTATCATATCTGCGAGGATTGTCAAAGAAATAAGATCTTGAACTGAATGCATGACTTGGAACTATTCCTGGATTGGTCTAGGAGAGAAAGAAGTTATTCAGTATTGTATCCATCTGTTTCCCTGTGGTTTGCTGTCATGAATTTTAGATTTGTATTACAAATATATAATACTACACACAAAAGCAGAAGTTTACAAAGAACAACCAATCCTACAATAATTGTATCATATAATAAATAAGAGTCCTGTAAGTGAAAACAAGTTAGCAAACGTTAAAATCGACTTTATCAGATCAGTGAAAACAATGAGTTGAATAAGACAGAAAATTTCCACTAATGGAAGGTGAGGCAATTTCTGCAAACTTCCACCTCCTGTTGCAGACCTCTGACTGCCACTCCATGCTGCTCCTGGGCATCACCTATTCCACAGCAGCAACATTTAGGGTAAGCACATAAGAATACAAGGTCAGGCTGCATGAGACAAATAGCCAAAGATTCCCCCCATTGTTGCCTTCTAGCAGTAGTATTCAAAAGGTTGCTGCCTCTGAACATAGAAGTTACATTACAGTTAATAGTCATAGGTGGCCCTACCACACACAAATTTGTGTTAACTCTTTTAAAAAATAATTAAAATAGTGAACTGAATTGTGATGTGATTTGGTCATGATACCCTGACTTTTTCTGAAGATCCTCTTTTCTCTCTTTTGAGCATGCCCCACAAGGTTCCCTTTTACCACAGGAATTCTTCTATAGGTCAAGACTCTCAATGATCCTTCACCCTTCTTGTTCAAGGGATGGAAGCTCAGCAACCCTCCTTGCAGTACATTCTTGGAACTGAGACCAGACTCTGTTCCATTCATAAATATGAGCCTGATTTGTGATGCTGCAGGGTCCCTAATATAATTATGGCAAAGCATTTGAAAGTTATAGTGAATGAGATTACTTATTCTCCAGTTCCCTATCTATGGCAAACATTTGCTTGTCTTTCACAAGAACTTTGCTAGCCCTTTCTTAGAAATCACTTTTTCTAATTAATTTTGTTGACATATTTATAATACAAGATCGCCCTTCATTTTGATATTGTAAAACATATCAAAGCCCTTTCCTTCTCTAATTTGCCTTCATACCTATAATCTGAATTATAAAAAATTATGGTATACCAAAGTGAACACAGCACTCCAAATGAGCTTTGTTTTACCATGATGAGACCAACGTAAAAGTTTTCTTTTAACACATTGTGAAACAGCCACAGCATTACATTATCTTAGTGGAATAACCTTTTGTGTTACTCTTAAGTTTCTAACCTTTGAAAAAACATGGTTCTCCTTGCACTTCAAATTCTCAGTTTATGTATATGTATATGCACTGACTTCAGTTTAAATGGGGATAAACAGAAACAGTGAATTAAAATAAGGAGAACAGGATAATAAAAGATGAAAGTCTCTTGCATTAAAATAAGGAGAATAGGATAATAAAAGATGAGTCTTTAGCAAATTTTTATGAACAGAGATGTTAAACAGGGCCTGAATTTAGATCCTGTAACTCACTTCTGCTACATTGGATCCCAGGACACACTTTCATTAAATCTTCCTTCAGTAGGGAAGATTTAACTGCTTACTTACACACATTTATTGCATATGAAGTATATTACTATTCTCTTTGGCCATTACTCCCTCTATAACAGTATCTGATGTGGCTGAGTTATTAAATGAAAGTTGGATTCCTATTGTCTTTTGCTATCTTACTTTTTTAAAGCAAAATAATATGAAAAGGATGTCTCCAGTTTTCCACTATTGATTTGACGTCATGTGAAAAGACTAAAACAGTTATATTCAAAGTCTTTGAAACAAAAACATATTTTGCTTTAAATAAGTTGGGACTGACACATCAGTATGTTCAGTACAGTCCTAACCTGGATAGGTCCTGACCTGGATAGCCCAGATGAGCCTGATCTCATCAGATCTCAGAAGCTAAGCAGCGCCAGCCTTGGTTAGTAATTGGATGGGAGACCTCCAAGAAAGACCAGGCCTGCAGAGGCAGGCAATGGCAAACCACTGCTGTTAGTCTCTTGCCATGAAAACCCCACCAGGGGTTGCCATAAGTCAATTATGACTTGAGGGCATTCTCCACTATCATGTTCAGTACAATACTCCTGGTAATAACAGCTAGAATTTGCTGAGCTAATCTTTTCAAATTTGCTGATTTATGATTAATATACAGTGACTATTTAACTGACATTGTGGGCTGGATACAAGGATTGTATCTCTCCTGTGCAGAAAGATCTCTGCTGGCTCCCCATCTGTTTCCAGGTGCATTTTAAACTCTTAGTTCTTCCCTATAAAGGCCTAAACAGCTTGTGCCTGCATCCCATACTGTTCAGGACGACTGCATCCCATAGTATTCAGCCCACCAGTGATGATCCTGTTTTTGAGCCCTGCTCTCTGTTTTATTTATATTATTTGAAGTTACTGAATGTTTTTATATGGCTTGCTACTATTGATAATCGTTATGGTTATTTTTCTGATATTATTGTTTTTACTTGTAAGCCACTTCAAGCAGATCTCTGGACAGGAAGCAAAAAAATTAAATCTTACTAAGTCTTTTGTAGAGTTTCGAACACGGAAGAAGAATACAACTAAGGAAGTAGGCAGCAGCTCCCACACAAACAGTATTATTCCAAATACTACATATCCAGCATCACCCAACTGGCATTTCAGATCTGCCTGTTGAAAAATTAAAGTAATGTGTTAAAAGTGAACAATGAAATTCAACACTTGGAAACAACAGCAGCATTTCAACTATCTATTGTGGAAGATAGAAAAAATACCAAACAGTCTACTACATACATGGGACCCCTGCTAAATCTATGAGCAGAATCAAGTGTACAAATCAGGTATCTGCTGGTAGATTCTTTGGGTGCATCTACAATCTTCTTGGCTAAACAAACCAATAAGCAGAAACTGACCCTAACAGCAGATTTCACAGGGATTGTCTCTCCTCTGTATCCTATCAGTTAGAATGTTCTTTTGCATTTGGATGATACTGAATCAAAAGCTTTTACAATGCAATCCTAACCAGAGTTACACTCTTCTAATGAAGTAAGAAGGGCATAGTTCTGTTTAGGATTGTATTCTCAATCTTCTAAAATGAGGATGTCCTGCCAATCTGAGAGCTAAACCACACAAGACAAATTACACAGGGATGCTCAAGTGAAGGGAGATGCAATGTTATCCAGGAAGCGTAGTTTGAATTTCACCTCTCTCTACAGAGCCGGCTAGATCACTCCTCAGCAGGCTTGATAATTTCACTTCTCTACAGAGCCCATAAAAATGTTAATTTCCTCTTTGCCTCCCCAAAGGCTGTCAATTCTTACCAAACCCTCTGAAGAGCGATCTAGCCCACTTTGTAGAGAGAGGTGAAATTCAAACTATGCTTCCCAGCTAACATTGCGTCTCCCTTCACTTTAGCGTCTTTGTGTAATTTGTCTCATCTGGTTTAGCTCTGAGGGACACAGACTGTGTAGATTTATCCTAGATCTGAGAGCCAAGCTACAAGTGACGAATTACACTTGCCTGGCAAGTGAACAGACTCACGTGTATTCCTCCCTGTTCACTTGCCATTCACTTCAGCTCCATTTGATCAAGTGGAGAGCAAGTGAATGGCAAGTGAACATGGAGGAATACACGTGAGACTTTTCACTTGCCATGCAAGTGTAATTCGTCACTTGTAGCTTGGCTCTGAGTTATAATGTTGAAATGATACCAATCATGGCTAAATTGAGCTGCTTCTGGATTTCTCAGCATCTGATACTCTATGATGATTTTAAGGCTACTAAACTCAAGGTGGGATCTGGAGTTCTCCTGAAATTACACTCATCTCCCAACTAGAGAGATCAGATCCCTGAAGGAAATGGCAGAATGAACTATAGGCTAGGCTAGGCTATGCACTGCTATGCTGAGTACACTATAGTGTAGGAGACATGCAAACTCTAGAGTGGCTATGAAGTCTGAATACTCTAGGACTTCTGCTTCTCTTTTGGCATACCTGATTAATTATTTTTTATAAAGATACTAAAAGCCAGAGGCCAGCTGTGGACTGAGAGAGGGCTGGGACTCATGTTGGATGGGGGTCCTATAGGTCATGATGCTGTGCCTCAATGAAGCAGATACTCATTATTGTCTTCTTTAGGATAAGTAAGAATGATTTCTCTGCAGAACATGGTAGTTTTGCTGCCTGGTTCCCTTTGTTATAATGCACCCTGAATTACAATTATATGTATAAGTTACCATGTAAATACCTATATTGGATCTGCCTATTTTGGAAAGGTTGTTAAATGCGGCATCTACAATATCTATGATATTATGAACAGTTCTGCAAAAAATATATCTGTTACTGTTCTTTGCAGAATGGTTACACTAAAGCGTGAACAGGATCCCATCTAATAATTATTCTTGATTATGAAGTATTTTGTGTTATCTTTATGTAGACAGATATCAATATAAAATTTAAAATCATCATTGTCAAACAGAAATTTGATACTTGCCTGATCAGACACATTGTACCAGTCATAGTCAAAAGAATTCATTGTCTTGCTTTGAGAAAAAGTTAGTATGAACAGATTATAACAGGCTCTTGAAGTGTAAAGTAATATAACAGTCAGTCCTATGGTTGTTAGTTGACATACAGATGAACCCTAGAGGAGAGAGTGAAACATATTTTAGTGTATTTGGACTGTATTATACAATACAGTTTGCCAATTTCTCTGAATATACTGTGAATGAAATAATTATAAATTATTATAATAATTATTATAATATTGTAATTGCTTATGAAATATTACTTATTATAGGACAACGTTTTGTTTTTCTGAGTTATATTTGAACTATATCTAAGCCTGTATCTTTTGAAACTATACACTATGACCCTGAATGTTAGTAGCATAATTTCCTGGCTTTAAGCAAACTGCTTTATGAAACTGCCAAGCAGAGAAAAACGTTTAATGCAATTACTGTAAGTGACATTTTGCTGAATGTAATAAGGACTTCATTTTTTTTTAGAGGAAATGAAACTACCAGTAGAGCAAAGGGGCTGTGAAAGTTGTGGTGGGACAGTAGCACACAGTACAAAATGTTTAAAAAGGAAAACATTGCTGTGTATTCCTCCATTGCCTTTGGTGTTGGTGAGTGATTAAACTGTGTCTTTATGGAAACTGAGTGGGAAGTAGAAGACTACAGAACCTTTCTATCATCACTTGTTCTAACTGAGAATGTGTCTTTTGAAGCAAAGTAATCTGGGTTTTATCCACTATAGGCCTATTTTGTATTACTAATACATCAATTAAACTGTCATAATTCTCTCATAAAAACCTTGGAATTCTCCGAAATCCCCAAACTTCTCACAAATAGTAGTCTCAGAATTCCCTTAGACAAGAATTACAAACATAATTCTGTAATGTTTTGATACCCTGTGTGCCAGTGACTATGATATCAGTTTACTGCTAGTATGTTCCTGAAAGAAGGCTGCATCTTGGCCTACTATGCTTTTATTGAAGAACCCCATAAAATGCATCTTTTTCTACATTCTAGCTTAATCCTAAGGATCTATCACTTTTTGGTCCTAGAGACAGTATAACAATTCATTCTGTCCTTATTTTACATCTTACAGTGATTTGGAAGGCAAATATGGCTTAAAGCCCAAAGCAACAGTATTCTGAATTGTTTAAACACACAATGACTCATCAAATAAATGCATGATAATATTGCGGATGGTAGAGATATATTCTGAGAGCTTCAAGAAAGGTATAATCTTTTAATGTAACTCGGCATAGTTATAGTTCAGCATAGAGTCACTAGAATAGTTACAGACAAGGCTTTTTTTCAGCTGGAACACGGTGGAACGGAGTTCCGGAACCTCTTGAAAATGGTCACATGGCTGGTGGCTCCGCCCCCTGATCTCCAGACAGAGGGGAGTTTAGATTGCCCTCCACGTCACCGCAATCTAAACTCCCCTCTGTCTGGAGATCAGGGGGTGGGGCCACTGGCCATGTGACCATTTTCTCTGAGGGCATTGAGTTCCACCACCTCTTTTCCCAGAAAAAAAGCCCTGGTTACAGAGTGGCCTATGATAAAGTATATTGTATGCAAAAGATACCAGGTTCAGTTCCAGACATTGCTGGTTAATCTGTAGCAGTGAAGGAAAGACTTATTTACTCAGCCAGAATAAAAAATACACAGAATAAAAATTACACTTTTTAAAGTGTAATCATAGTACAATATTCTTCTGAATGGAATGGTATAGCTCTATTAGAAATTTTGGTTTCATATAAATTTAAAATTTTATGTGCATGTTTTAGCCACAAAGTGAATTAGCTCTGCCTTATAAAATACACTAGGCATTATAAAACTATTCTAATAAATCACTTATTGAGAAGTATAGCCATTGATTATCCAATTTTCAGTATCTCTGTTAACCAGATAACTTTCTAACTCTTTAGAAATGAAAGTTAAAGGAGTTCTGGTGAGGAGGTCAAGGAAGGTGGACACCTGGCAAGAGCTGAGAGACAGCACAGCTAATTTGCCGTAGTGAGAGATTTTCACTTGGCTATCTGCTTGGAATAAGAGGTCAGATCGTGAGTTTATCCCATCTGCCTTCCAAAGAGTGCTTCTGGGGGGGCTTTATTGCTGAGATGGAGGTTTTGGCATTCAGGTCCCTATCTTAGCCGTCGGAATTGGGGACAGTTATCTCTACTCAGAGCTGTGCTGGAGCCTATTAAAGGACACTAAGATTTCCGCTCCTCATTTCTTGATGTTAGAAGAGACTAATTAATTTAACAACAAAGAGAGATTTTCTCCAAAGCAATGTGATAATATCCTTTGCGGAGAAAGCCTTTTTTCAGGAGACTATAAAAGACACTTGAATAAATCTTTTTCCAACTTTGTGGAAGATTTATAGATCTGGAAAGTAAAAAGTCTAAATACTGAATTCTTTTTCAAGATTTATTATTGTGGATTTGGACAGTTTTAGAGGGAAAATATGCTTGGGATTAAAAGTATTGCTCATTAAAAAAAAAAAGTGAAGCTGGGAAACTTATTGTTTTGACTAACGAAGATGAGAATTGTTTGGACCTTGCTGATATTTTCTTTGGTTGCTATGGCAACTGGTCTAACAGATCTAAAGAGTGAAAGAGATAGGGTTGCCATAGTGAAGGGAAAGGGGGGGAAATTTCCTAGCTGGAGAATCCTAGTTGCTTACTGCCACCTGCTGACAATTATAGAATATTTACAATGATGACTTCAAAAAAGACTTGGCATGGATCTATAGATTTTCCAGAAATGGAACAGTTTCAGAAATATTTCCAGCAAATGGCTGATAAGATGGATGAATTGGGAAAGAATGTGGGGTGGGGAATGGACTCTCTTGAGAAATGAATAGATAAAAGGATTGTTGCTTTGAGAAATTAAATGACAGAACAAGCTCAAAAATTGGACCAATCTATGAAACATGGGTCTGCAGAAGTGAATCAAATGAATGAGAAGGTTGGGATAACAGAAAACAAAGTCGACTATCATGATATACAGATGGAAAAACAATTGGATAACCTTGCACTGTTAGATATGCGAGAAAAAGAATTTGCTTTGAGGTTCATATCCATTTCAGAAGAAGATGATGCAGACATTACAGATAAAATGACTGTGGCCTTGGCAGAGTTTTTGAATTGGGATCAGGAAGCAATGCAAACAGAAATTGACCGAGTGTATAGAATTAACTCTAAATATGCCAAAATGAGGAAAGTCCCAAGGGATGTACTGGCCTATTTTGTAAGAAGAAGGGTGAAGGAGCAAATTTTACAACAGCACTATAGCACAAAATTAACAACTGGTGGTGCCCAGATGATTATTTTGAAAGTAATTCCCACACGATTTTTCATAAATGCAAGGATTATGCAAGGATTTGTAAGATAACCCACTGGCATGGAGCAATAAAGAACTTCCCACACTCTCAGAAGCCAGAGGCAGAACCCATAGACATTCATGGCAGATATGCTTCCTGGTGGAAAAACTAAAACAGAAGAATATTGCTTTGTCGCGGTTTTGATTATGCTACACAGGCCTCAGTGGCAGGTTCAAGAGAAGACATGACACACCAAGCTTCAATACAAATGGTGTATTATATAATTTACAGGTGGATATATTTACAGGTACATTACGTTGACTGACAAAGTGCTTTGCCAGCAACCCGCAGAGCTGGAGCTCTTTTCAATACAAGACTCTGCATCCTTATATATTACTTAGTAGCCTATCCCCACACAGTGCTGACTCACTGTGCCAGCCCAGGTGTCCTTAACATTTACAGAGAAGTACATCACCTGGCTGGTGTCACATGATAGCTACCTGTCATCACTTTGTTACTACTGATGACACAGATCAGTCACTGCTAGCTGCCTCATCTGTTTGTTTATTTTATTATCATGACACTCCTCCTAGGCAGCTTAGAGTGACTCCCAGTTTATTTCTTAATTGTACATATTGCTCAGTATACAAACACTTAGTAAACATATCAGCAATATTACATTCAGTTGAACATCTCTGCAGCTTTACAAAACCTTTGCCCACACTGTCCTTTACATTCTGATATCGGATCAGAATGTGCTTGCTTCTTGACTTGGCTCCAAAGTCCTCAGCTAAGTGTTGAGCTGCTGTGTTGTCACATAAGATGGAAATGGGAACTTTACATTCAATCTTCATGTCCTGCAAAAGCTGAAAAACCCACTCCAAATGTATGACACATTTGCTTAATGCTGCAAATTCCACTTCACAAGTGCTTGTAGCAACAAGAGATTGCTGGACTGACTTGTGCATTATCAGGGCATTGCCTAGGAAAATTACCAGACCTGTCGTTGACTTTCCATCTGGACAGTCTGCCCAGCTTGCATCACAATACACCTGTACTTGTACTTCCCCAGACACTCTTAGTACAAGTTTGTAACTTATCGTTCCTTCAGATAACGTAAGATACGCTTGGCTGCTGTCCTTCTGTAAGGACAGGCTGCTCTGACATAGCAAGTGAACTGCGTAGCTTATGTCAGGTCTTGACCAACAGGATAAATATAACAAAGAACCTATCAGGTACTGATGCCTCTGTACATCTTCCCATAACTCATTGTTTGGCTCTTTTATGAATCCTGTAACCATGGGTGCAGCCACACTCTTGGCTTCTGACAACCCATACTCTTCCAGCAGTTTTGCATTTTTATTTTGTTGGCATAATTCATAATACCCTTCAGGGGTTTGTATGATTTCTACCCCTAGGTAATTGCTTACAGGCCCTAGGTGTTTGATCCTAAACAACCTCTCAGCCATCTTCATGAACCATTGTAAAAATGTGTTATCGCCATACACATATGTTTACCTTGTTTAGTGTCCAATACCTGGAACCTTTTGCATATATACCTCTTCCTGAGGTGCACGCGAATATATGCTATTTTACAGTCATAATGGTCTTTTTGCTTTACTTTGAATCCCTGCCTTGTACAAGGCAACCTTTAGAGACTCGGACCTTACAGTTGGTGAAAACACTTGTTTAAAGACCTCGTTACACACTGGTGATTCATACTCTGTTTGCATGGCTTGCAGCCATAATTGCTTCTCTTCCCCCTCAAGAGTAAGCACTTCTTGGTAATTACTTGGTTCTCTGGCACACGCATAATTGACCGTTGGCTCAAAGCCATATCTTACTGGTGGAATCCCTTTTGTGCTTCTGCTGGATACATGTATCTGATGCCCAGAACTCTGTGCATCCTCTGAGGCTTGCCTTCCTGGCGTAGCAGCCTCCTGTTTGAGCACCTCAGACCCTTGGTCTGTACTATCACCACCATTGGACAAAGGTAACAACACTTGTGGTTTACTTTCATAGCCATGTAACCTTTCCCAATTCCTATTTTCGCAAACGCTTGCCGACCTGCTATAGCTCAGCTTCTTATTTACATTAGCAAAGCGATAAGCTTTCATTTTATTCTGATAACCCAGAAATGTTAGCTTAGTTGTTTTGGTGTGGCCCTTTCTTCTCAGCTTCAAAGGGATGTGTACCCAAGCGGGCATACCAAACACTCTCAGAAAACTTAGACTTGGATCCCTTTTGTATAACATTCTGTAAGGGATGTTATCTGTAGCACTGGTCCACAATCAATTAGTTATGAAACACGCTGCTGACAGAGCTTCAGCCCAATAGGACATTGGCAAACCTGCATCTGCCAGCATTGCATACAACCTTGTTTGCAGAACTCCCCCTTTTCGTTCTGCCAGACCATGCTCCTGGGGTACACAGGTGTTTGTTAACCTCTGAACAACACCATTACACTTCAGCCACTGGCTGAACCTTGTTGACATAAATTCCCCACCTTGATCAGTTTGGATGGTCTTCAGGTCTACCCCTAATTGCTTTTGTACATGTTTTGCCCAATACCTGAATGTGTCAAACACTTCTGACTTTTGCTTAAGTGGGTAAACCCAAGAGAAATGGGAAAAATCATCAGGTATTATCAGGGCAAAACGATTATTAGAATGACTCTTTGGATAAGGACCTATAACATCCAAATGTACCAGTGCCGAGGGTTTCTGAGACACCCGTTTGCTTTCCTTGGCCACTGGAAATGCATTAGTTTTCACTTGCTTACAAACAGTGCAATCTAAATATTCATTACATTGGGAAACCTTCTCATTAGTCAACAGTGATAACGTTTGGCTTACTGTTTTAAAACTAGCATGCCCCAAACGACGATGTAGCAAATGTATACAATTCATATGCTTAGCCTTATTTGTAACTACTACAGCCTTGGCTGCAGCACTATTCACTATATACACATTGTTTTGGAGCAAACCTTTTATCAGCACTTTGCCATCTTTAGATATTGAACACTCATCTCCGGCAAAAGTGACTGAGAACCCAGCCTTTGCTAAGGCACTAACACTTAGTAAGTTGTTCTCCAACGCAGGAACACAAAGGACACCTGTGAAAACAAACTCTAAAGCAGGGAAGTGTAGCTTTCCCTCACATAACACATTTGCAGCACTCCCGTCTGCTAGGGATACATGCTGCAGGCTGGACTGCCTTGTTTCATCCAGCAAAGCCTCTGATATGCTGATATGCTGTGTGGCTCCCGAATCCAAAATGAAATACTGGCCCTTTCCAGCCTCCTCTGTGGTAATGAGCCTCGCCTGCTCGCCTTTCCCTGGATGCTGAGGTGCTTGTCGCCTCCTCCTCAGCTCTGGACATCTGCACCGCAGGTGTGTCGTAGACCCACAAAGGAAATATTTTCTCACAAGGGAAACAGTTGACTTGCTTGCTTCTGGCAGTCAGCTGTCGTCCCTCACAGAGCCCCTTTGGCTGGCCCCATCACTCAGCTCAGGCTTGGCTCGGCTCCCGGCAGCTCCGACTCTCCGCTCCTCCTCCAGGAAATGTCCACACACATATGATAGTGTTAGTTGGACTGCGTCCAAGGACTCAAGTGATGTTATTAAAACATTATAGTCTTCAGATAAGGAACTCAGTAATACATACACTTTGTCCAGCTCCTCCAAGACTTTTCCTCTTGCTTCCAGCTGCTGAAAACATTCAGTCAAAGCATTTATATGTCCTTGCATAGAGTCTCCCTGCTTCATAACCAGGCGATACAGATGCCTTGTCAAGGCTATGAGTGAGCCAGCAGACGCTCTTGCATACACAGCCATTAAAGCATCCCACGCTTGCTTTGCCGTCGTCTTCCCCTGCACATATAACAGTTGGTCATCTGCCAGGCTCAACATAATGTGCACCAGGGCTTTTTCCTCAGCAATTACCTCGGCAGCTGTGGGAGCAACTGGAGGGTCATTTACATACCTCCAGAGCGACTCCTTCTTTAGATAATGTTCCATTTTGAAGGACCAAATAGAGTAATTTGTTGCTGTTAGCTTATCCACCAGCACTGCCGTGGACTGCGCCATCTCACCCACTTCAGCAGTCACTGGAAGCTCAGCAACACCATCCAACACGTCCTCTGGGCTGCTCTCACCGTCAGACGTGGACACCCACCTCCTGCTCCAGGCTCTCTCATTCTTTCTCTCGCTTCTGAACCTCCAAAGCCTAGTGCAGCCACGCAGGAACTGGGCCCATAACCCTGTTGCGGTTTTGATTATGCTACACAGGCCTCAGTGGCAGGTTCAAGAGAAGACATGACACACCAAGCTTCAGTACAAATGGTGTATTATATAATTTACAGGTGGATATATTTACAGGTACATTACGTTGACTGACAAAGTGCTTTACCAGCAACCTGCAGAGCTGGAGCTCTTTTCAATACAAGACTCTGCATCCTTATATATTACTTAGTAGCCTATCCCCACACAGTGCTGACTCACTGTGCCAGCCCAGGTGTCCTTGACATTTACAGAGAAGTACATCACCTGGCTGGTGTCACATGATAGCTACCTGTCATCACTTTGTTACTACTGATGACACAGATCAGTCACTGCTAGCTGCCTCATCTGTTTGTTTATTTTATTATCCTGACATGCTTTTCGATGGGATACTCCAGAGGGTGTGATCTTTACATTTCATGGACAAAGATTTAGGCAGAACTTGGTACATAAAGCCAGAGACTTTCTGGAAAAACACAGAATGTGTTTTTGGCATTTTGACAAAAAGTTTGACAGAAGTATCAACAGGGCAACAATTGGACCAGAGCACGGAGGAGGAGGAAGTGGGGGCTCATATTTAATTCTATTTTTTCTATCTTCCCATATATACATTCCTCTGATTTTTTTCTCCTTTTTTATTAACTTTAAAAAACTAATGGCATGATGGATTACAAAAGTTTAACATGGAACATAAATGGGGCAAATTCAGCCCCCAAAAGGAAGAAAATATTTCACTATTTGAAGAACCTAAAACATGATATGATTTGTTTGCAAAAAAAAATATTAGAAAAAAATATATAAAATTTCTGACTTATAAAGTTCTGGGTGAAGAATTTATAGCAGCAGATATGAAAAAGAAGAATGGAATTGCTTTGTATATTAAATCACACTTAAAGCCTAAATTGATATTGAGTGATGAGCATGGAAGATATGTGGCAGTAGAAATCGATGTACAGGGGTCAAAAATGGTGGTGGTGGGACTCTATACTCCAAATGAGAATAAAACCGGATTTTTCAAAAAAATTGGGGAATGTATTGTCGAAGGCTTTCACGGCCGGAGAACGATGGTTGTTGGGGGTTTTCCGGGCTGTATTGCCGTGGTCTTGGCATTGTAGTTCCTGACGTTTCGCCAGCAGCTGTGGCTGGCATCTTCAGAGGTGTAGCACCAAAAGACAGAGATCTCTCAGTGTCACAGTGTGGAAAAGATGTAGGTCATTTGTATCTACTCAGGAGGGGTGGGGTTGAGCTGAGTCATTCTGTAAGAGTTTCCCAGGGTGTGGAATGTTAATGGTGGGAGGCTTCACTGTATCCTGAGGAGGTTCTTTTGTATATGGATTGGTGCTTGATGTGCTAATCTTCTCTGCAGGGCTATTGTCGGGTGTGGAGTGTTTTGTTGGCCTGGTGTTTTTCAGAACTGGAGCCATGCTGTGTTCATTCTTAAGGTTTCTTCTTTCCTGTTGAAGTTTTGTTTATGCTTGTGAATTTCAATGGCTTCCCTGTGCAGTCTGACAAAGTAGTTGGAAGTGTTGTCCAGTATTTTGGTGTCCTGGAATAATGACCTACATCTTTTCCACACTGTGACACTGAGAGATCTCTGTCTTTTGGTGCTACACCTCTGAAGATGCCAGCCACAGCTGCTGGCGAAACGTCAGGAACTACAATGCCAAGACCACGGCAATACAGCCCGGAAAACCCCCAACAACCAAATTGGGGAATGTTTAACAGATTGCTTGATGGGGGATTGGAACGGAGTGATTGACCCGAAGATAGATAGATGCTCTGAGAAACATATTAAGATACTCCAGGGTAAATTGCCCAAAGCTTTCTTTGATTTAATGAACAATTTGGGTTTGATTGATTTGTGGAGATAGAAAAATGGCAATGCAAGAGAGTATATCTTTTTTCAGAAAGACATAGATCTTTCTCAAGAATAGATATGATTTTGACATCAAGAGACATTGCCACTAGGGTGATTAAAATAGAGGTCCTACTCAAGACTTTCTCAGATCATAATCCTGTATCTATGACTTATTGGGGGAAATGGGATACTTTTAGATGGAGATTAAATGAAGCTGTGTTACAAAATGAAAGGATTATTAAAGACTGTAAAAATAAACTAAAATAACTTTTTTGAATTAAATCTAAATAAAGGCACAGACATGAGAATGGTCTGGGATGCAAGTAAGGCATTTATTAGAGGTTATTTAATCCAATATAATGCTCAACTGAAGAAAAAGAATCAAGAGAAAAAGCAATGTATTTTGGAGGAGATAAAGAGCAAAGAGGAAGAACTAAAGAGAGCTCCTGGAAATACATATTGCAATATATTAAGATCTTACAACAACAACTATCGATGTTAATGTCAAGAGAAATCAAAATAAAATTTAATTGTGCCAAACAAAGAATATTTGAATATGCAAATAAGCCATGGAAATGGTTGGCATATAATACAAGAGGCGGACAAGATATTAACAGATACTTCAGAAATACAAAAGGCATTCTATCAATATTATGCAAATCTCTATAAGAGTTGTGACGTACCAGTAGAAAAAATAGATGAATATATTATTAAGTAGAAATTACCTAAGATCACAGAACAACGAAGACAAATTATGAATGGATCTGTAACAGTAAGAGAAGTGGGAGATGCTATAAAAAAGAGTAAGTTGGGGGAAGCGCCTGGACCAGATGGACTCCCAAGTAATTACTATAAGTGTTTTGAGGATGAACTCCTCCAGCTTTTACAAAAGATGATGAACTCTATCTTAGAGGGAGGGGAAATGCCAGAGATGTGGAAGGAAGCCAACATAACGCTTATACCAAAAGAAGGTCAAGACCAGACATTGACAAGAAATTACAGGCCAATATCATTATTAAACAGAGACTATAAGCTGTTTGCCATGATTTTGGTAGGAAAACTTGAAAGTATCCTACAGGACATCATTTATGAAGACCAAAATGGATTTTTACGTAAGAGGCAGCTGAAGGACAATGTAAGAATAGTATTGGATATTTTGGAGTACTTGGAAAAACATAGTGAAAGACAAGCTGCTTTGATCTTCCTAGATGCTGAAAAGGCCTTTGATAATTTAAATTGGAAATTTTTGTTTAAGATCTTGGAAGATATGGCTTTTGGAGACAATTTTATAAAATGGACTAAGTCGGTTTATACATCTCAGCACGGATAGTCGTTAATGGAGAGTTAACCAAACCATGTAGAATACAAAGAGGTACGAGACAAGGTTGCCCATTGCTATTTATACTGGTACTTGAAGTTCTGAACAGAGGCATAAGACAAGATGAAAGAATTCGAGGTTTAAAGGTGAAACAGGAGAATTATAAGTTAAGAGCCTTTGTGGATGATTTGGTGTTGGTTTCGGAGGACCCTTTAAAGGAAATTGAGCCCTTAATGACAAGACTGAAAAAATTTGGTGTAGTGGTGGGTTTTAAGGTTAATAATCAGAAGACAAAAGTTAACTAAAAATATTAAAATACAGGACCAAATGAAACTGGAAAGCAAAATGGTTTAAAATTGAGAAAAAGGTAAAATACTTGGGTATTACTCTGTCAAATATGAATTGTATGTTATTCCAAAATAATTATATTAAGACTTGGAATGAAATTAAAAGGGATATGTTAAGATGGGATAAGATTCAATTATTGTTGTTGGGAAGAATAGCTACAATAAAAATTAATGTTTTACCTAGAATGTTATTCATATTTCAAACAATTCCAGTATTGACAATTGAGGCACCATTTAAGCAATGGCAGAAGGATATATCGATATTTATATGGCAAGGCAAAAAACTAAGGGTTCAACTTAAGGTTCTACAGGATACAAAGAAAAAAGGAGGTTTGGGTCTACCAGATTTGAGAGTATATTTTGCAGCCAACTGTTTGGTTTGGATGAAGGAATGGATAATGTTAAAAAATAGAAGACTATTGGACCTTGAAGGGCACGACTTAAAATTTGGGTGGCATGGCTATCTATGGTATGACAAAGTGAAGGCCAATGCAGAGTTTAATAATTATTATGTAAGGCGTGCCATTTTGAGAGTAAATACAAAACTAGGTTGTGTTCGAAAATACCTCTCTGGTTGTCATCGCAAGAAGCTCATTTTAGAAGGGAAATGGTGAGTCCACCTAAATGGTTAACTTATCAGGATTTATTGGAATTTTCTCAAGGCCAAGTTAAAATTAAATCAAGAGAGGACTAGCAGCAGAAGGGCATGCTTGCCAGTGGATTCCCTATATGCAAATCTCAGAGAGATCGAGATTGCAGAATCAGAGGTTACATAGACAAATAACCTTCTTAAATGACCACAGCCACAAACAGGGTTGCCAGGCCCCCTTACCCTCCCGGCAGGAGGGGTGACCCAGCACTTACCTTTTTGCCACTCCCATTGTGCTCTTCCCAGAAGTGACATCATCATGCAAGCACACACACAAAACACAGGAGTGCTCTCGGGGTGGGAAGTGATATCATCATGCCATCCTGGGAGCATGTCCAGGAGGCCCATTCTCTCATGTCCCCACCCCCACCCCCAGTGGCCAGGTAAATGGTGATGGGGAGCAGAGGGTGGAAGCAGGGGATTCCACGGCCCCACCAGGAAAATGGGACCCCTAGCCACATATCATAATAGTTAAGTCTACACTGCTGGGGTTTTCTGCACAGGGTGGGTTTTTTTTTTTTTGCATTGGCTCTGGTTCCGTACTGCTTCAATTTATCCCCTGATTTTCACGTGTATTTGCCTTTAATTTTCACTTTTTTTGTTTTTGTTTTCCCCCTGCGTTTTTTTTCCCAGCTGTTTTTTGAGACTGCTTTTACCCCTTTTTTCCTGGAAACTGTTTTTGAGTTTATTTTTTCCCTTGTGCATAATGTTTCATTCAGTTTTGTTTGTCCTGCCCATTCCCACCCATCTCCAACCCACTTTTCGATGACTGGACATTTATCACTCCTCCCTTGTCCTTCCTTTCCCCCTTGTTTTTTTAAATCATCAATTTCATATCACTGTATCAATATACTGCTGTAATAATAGGTGCAGTAGGTTCTCTGAATTCCCAAGTTTCATTTCTTTTTTAAAAAGTAAGTCTCTAGCCCCTCCCATTGTGGAGATATGCCTTTTTCCTTTTATCCCTGAAAAGCAAGGGGCTAGATTTTTATAATCATCAATTTCATATCAATAGATGGATCTAATGTAATAAAAGGTGCAGCAGGTTCTCTAAATTCCCACCTTTCATTTACAAAAACAACAACCCTGTAGCCAATTCCATTGCAAAGATATACCTTTTCCTGATATCTTGCAAAAACCCTGATGGCCCAGGGGAAGGGGGGGCACTTCTGGTGCCAGAAAAAGCAGGGCGTTTGAAAAGCACATCACTGCTGCTTCTTGGGGGTCCATCCCAACAGAAGTCAGTTTGCTCTGCTGGTGTTGGCCTCAGCTTCCCAGCTCTGGATCACCCAGGCAGGGCTCCCTTGTTTATATTGGGGCAGGTATAGATGATGGAACTGCTCCTCTTTTAGACTTCCCTGTGTAAAGACTTCCCCATGTGTAAATTTCAATCTTTTAAAAAAAATCCAGCACTTACATTGGTCTATCGATATAAGCATGCACAAAAAATAAAAGAGGGTGCTGCGATGATACTGATGATGTCACCAATGACTACAGCACCCTCACTTAAAAATCCTGATTATTTAAGGCACATGCAGAACAAAATAGACTCCACAACTGCAGAAATTCAAAAGGAGGGCAGACATGCAGAAAAACCATGGCCAAACTGATTCTGATGCTTGGGGAACAAATAATTAAAAAAGCAGAAATATGTTGAGTGTGCAGAAAAGCCCATAAGTCTCACAGGAGACAATTTCTGCTCTTGATATTATTTCTTGTCTGCGCAGTTACCTCATTCTATTCATTCAGCTGCCAGCTTCTACATACAATATACTTTGCCAGTCAGAAATACAGAGTCCTAGCATAACGCAGTTTTATGTTAATGAATTTAGCTATTTCAATTTTCAAAATACATAATACAATACAAAAATTTAATACATAAATGCAAAACACATGAAATGATTGTATAAAATAATTTTAAAACTTAGTGTAATAAAGCAAAGCAGTATGAAAACAAAACATCATCACAAAACAATTGCCAACCTTCTCTATTTTCCCAGCAGAACAAAAGCATCTGCATCATTTTCCTAAAGCTTTCAAAGACAGGAGTGAGACTTCACAGAAAATCATGTAATGAATATCCATTAGATAATTCAAATTAAACGCTGGGGCAGGTGAGAGGCTTTCTGACTTAAAAATGGACAAGCTGGAGCTGAAAAGAACTGTGAGAGCAGCAAAGCACTCTTTTAGTGCAGGAAGAAGGAATATTTTTTTCACTGTCTTTTCATCTTGCTGCAATGAACTGAGGATAACTGGAAGGAATCCAGAAAGAACTTCCTCTGAGTCAAATCCCAGTGCTTGATTTGGCTGCCACCCTCCACCAAATAACAGGGAGAAATTTTGGTCAGATAATAATAAAGAAGCACTTTGTCTGATCCCCCCCCCCCATCATTTCAGCAGTGAAGAAAGCAGCTTCCTTGACAAAATTAATGGACGGTGAGGGAATATTGTAGCTTATGCTACAATAAAATTGGTTAGTCTTAAAGGTGCTACTGGACTCTTTTTGATTTTGCTACCACAGACTAACACGGCTAACTCCTCTGCATCTATGACAGTGGGAGGGAGAGTCAAACAGCCAAAGGGCATGCTTTCCCCTAATTCCTCCCCTCTCTCTCCTCCCAGATCACTTTGATGATAAACAGCAACACTGCCTCTCTTCCCAGGAAAGAGAGTCAGCCCCTGTTGGCTGAGGGAAAGTAAAACCATATTTGCCTTCCTTCAGTCAAGACAACTGATAGACACAGGGCTGATGCTTGTGCCCTGCATTCTACTGCCAAAAGGGCTACCTCATGGTAGCCAGGCCCCACTTGGAGGTCGGCAACCCTACTTGAAGGGCATGTGCATTCACAACTTTCACCTGAAGCAATTTTGTATGGTGGTTCCAATCCATGTAATTTTTCTGCAGGGGCAGGCAATGTCTCATTGCTAGATGTCCTGTTCATGTATAGTCTTTCCCCACCCATTTTGGTATCCTCAGTGTCCACACAGTAGACCGTTATTTTAGAGACGGAAAGATGTTACTTGCTTTCAATGTTTTATCATTTATCTTTATGCAAATAAGACCAACCCTCCACTAAAGGTGAAAATACATTCTTAGTCTCTCTTCTTAAAGACACCTAAAACATAAATTTACAAGGACTTAATAGACTAATGCTTTGGCCTAAACCCAGAGCTGAAGCTACTTACTTAATCTCAGCTCAAGGAGGCTGAAAGCCAGCTTTTAAACTCGTATCACTCATTTCTCTCCACGGGGATATACTTCTGTACAATGTTTTAATTGTCTAAAATATACTTTACCTTGGATTCCAAGTATACGTTCGCTAAGGACATCTTGGAAATTTTGTAGAGACAGATGGAAAGCGAAATGGCACACAGCACAAACAATGTGTCATTTATAGTGACCCTGACCAATACAATACTTTTCCTTTCCGAATTCTCCATTCTCACAAGCACCGCACACGTTAAATTCACCAGCAGAAAAAGTAAGCTGACGAAGAAAGACAGCAAGTAGAGAGGCAACCTGAAGGGGGGGGGGGAATGAATTTTAAAATTAATATATTTCAGCACGTGTTAATAAGATGCTTATTGTTCTCTAGGAAAATATGGGACAAAAGTAGTCAATTTACTACATCAATGAAACGTAGCATCGGTTTCCCGTTGAGGAATCCTTACATCTTTATTCCTAAAGGCTACAACTGAGGGCCAAGCTACAAGTGACAAATGAACTTGAATGGCAAGTGGATTGAGTGGAGTGCAAGTGAACAGGGAGAAATACACTTGCCGTTCAAGTGTTATTCATCACTTGTAGCTTCTCCCTGAGTCCACAGAATGTCTTACTCTGATTGGGGAGAAACTGACAAAGCATGACATTCACAGGTCCCAACAAAAGTTAATATTTTATCTACTGATATAATATTGTAACAGCAACATGGAGGATCTTACCAACATGATGGACTGCCTGGTATCACATCAATCAGAGGAGGGAAGCTTGCAAAGAACTTGCAAAAAGCTGCTCCATAGTTATGTAAATAACTTCCTGACCGGGGGGGAGGGGTGGAGGAAGGGGGTGCATCTTCTCAAAACGGCATGGGGAGGAAGAATCCCCTCCTCCCTCTAAGCTACAGTTCCAAGGAGAAAAGGGCTCCTTCTGGTCTTCAAAATGACATCCCCTGCTATATCATTTCCACTGGGGAGACCCACCCAGACACAACTAAAAAAAACATGTACTTTGGCCCTAACTCTGTGCTATTTGAGTGGGATTGAGACTATTAGGTTTCCCACATAAACAGCTTATAGGTAACAGTTTCACATTTTCAAATATAAAAGGGAAAAAGGCTTTACATTGTTAAAAACACAGTGCTGTTCTCCTTATGATCAGCCAGACACTAACTTCAAAAAATGAATTATAATGTGAATCACTGTAGTTCTTTATTTGCAGTATCGCATCATTACAAGGCAGGGCTTCTGCATCAGCAACTGCTGCCAAGTCCAGATCCATCTCAACGAAATCTCACCATTTTTTGGCTCTCAACAATCATCACTAGTTTCTTCACAAAATATTTTATGGAAGAAACATTTTGTTGAATTTGTATTAAGCATCAAATATTTAGGTAAAAAGGTAAAGGTAGTCCCCTGTGCGAGCACCAAGTCATTACTGGCCCATGGGGGGACATTGTATTATGACGTTTTTCTTGGCAGACTTTTTATGGGGTGGTTTGCCATTGCCTTCCCCAGTCATCTACACTTTACCCCCAGGAAACTGGGTACTCATTTTACCAACCTTGAAAGGATGGACGGCTGAGTCAACTTTGAGCCGGCTACTAGAACCCAGCTTCCGCTAGGATCAAACTCAGGTCGTGAGCAGAGCTTGGGCTGCAGTACTGCAGCTTACCACTCTGCACCACAGGGCTCAAATATTTAAAATTATAGAAAAAAATAATTTGTTCATCCCAGATGCAAATTACCACAAGGAGATATATCTTTAAAATATAATTGTTAAAGCATATAATGGTAAAAGTGATCCCAACATGCACTGCAGCACTTGGAAAGAAGTGTGTTAAATAGTATGTATTATCCATGTATGATGAACATAGAATGTAAGAAAATGAGTCCTGCTGGATGACGTTGGTAGGCTATCTAGTCCAGCATTCTGTTTCGCACAGATGCCCAACTAGTTTCTGGAGGCCCAACAAACAGGACATAGAGGCCGTTTCCCCCAGATGTTGCTTCCTAGCACGGATATTCAGTGCCTCTGAACATGGAGATTTCCATTAGGAACCATGGCTAGTAATCATAATTAGAGATGGACACGAACCTGGAAAATGGCGGTTTGTGGTAGTTTGTGGTTTATTGCGTTTCATGAACCACAAACCACAAACTGTTATGAACTTGCCCCAGTTCACGAACTGGTTTGTTTGGTTCATGAAAATGTCACTTCCAGGTCAGCAAAAGGTCTGCAGAGAGCCCATCCTGCCCCTTTTGCCTAGGAAACTGATTGATCAGCGCCAGGCTGTCTGCAGTGACAAACTGAAATATGAACCAAACGAAATGTGCTAAAAATCATAGCTGTTCATCACAGTTTGTCAAAAATGAGCTCCCATGAACCGCTGGTTCACGAACCACAAACTGGACCAGTTCGTGACAAACTTTAGTCCGTATTTCGGTTCATGCCCATCTCTAATCATAGTCATTAATGGATCACTCTTCCATGAATCCATGTAATCCCCCCATCCAAGCTTTTGACCATTGCTACATCCAGTGGCATTGAATTCCACAATCTAATTAATTGTTAAGTAAAGAAATACTCCCTTTTTCTGTCTGGAATCTATTGTCCATCAACTTCATTGGGTGCTCCTGAGTTCTAGTATTATGGAAATAGAGAAAAAGTTTTCTCTGTTTGCTTTCTCCAGCCCATGCTCAATTATGTGCCCAGCATTTTAGGACCTGTAATGTCAGGTTACTAATTCTTAATATATGCATTAAATAGGTCACTATGCTTATTTTAAACATTGCTCAAAAATCACTATTTATTTATTTACAAAATTTATAGCCTGCCTTTCTGCCCTTATCGGAACTACCAAGGCTGCTAACAGATTAAAAGCATACATTAAAAAAACCACATCTTAAAAACCATTAAAACAAAACAAAAACACATCATTAAAATAATTAAAACAAAACTTACATGCCCATACAAAAACAGAAAAAGAACAGTTTAAACATAGGGCAGGAAGGAAGGATCACTGAGGTAACACCAGACAAAACAAAAAGTCTTTACTCACTGGTGTAAAATAGCAACAGAAGGGAGGAGATGAGACTCTCTGGGCAGATAATGCCAGAATTTTGGTGCTACAATTGAGAAGGCCCTCTTCTGGGTTGCTATTTGCCTAATTTCAGAAAGCAAAAGCACCAGAAGCAGGGCCTCTGAAGATGGCCATAGTGCTTGGGCGAATTTATAAAATAGTAGGCAGACCTTCAGGTTATACTAATCCCAAGCCATATATAGCTTTAAAGATCAACACCAGCACCTTAAATTGTGCATGGAAACAAACTGGGAGCCAGTGTAGATAGGTCAAAACAGAAAAAACATGGCCCCTACAACACACTCCAGGCAATATCATAGCTGCAGCATGATCACATTAATCTTGTCTCCAGCATATCTGTCATGTGTTATAGACTTCTTGCTGCAGGGTTTACTGTACCTCTGAGAACATGCAGAGGGAAACCTGTTTTGCTGAATGGTTGCTAGTTGCTTATCTTGCAGGTGTTTTGGTTACGATTTCCTGGCAGGCTTGAGAATGCAGCCTTTAAGTTCCAGCGGAGACAGCACCAGGCTCCTAAGAGACTGAGCACAGCTCATCCTTTCCCTCCTCCCCTCTTCCCAGGCTCTGTATGCCAAAATCCTAATGGACTTTCTTTCCCACTGGGGGGCGGGGACTTGATCTTTAATTAACCTTGCTTTGCTACCTTGAGCCACTTCAGCCAATGCTCCTGTCATAGCATCTTGATACTGGTATTCTTCTTCAATAAAACCAACTTTAACTCATTCACTCCCGTGATGCAGTGAAGTGTTTTGGGAAGTACCTGGCAAGACTTGACACCACCTCCCCAATACAAGATTAAGAGTGTGACCTGCACAATTAGAAAGTGTTAAAACTTTGAAAACTTTGAAATACTTCTTTGAAGTGTAAATAATTGTTTCTGCAGATATATCAAAAAGGGGCTAACAATCAATAGCTGCTTTTGCCTTTTAGTCACTGCAAGAAATGTTTTTCTTACCTATATTTAAGTAGTTCTGGTGAGTATTTTGACTTAGCTTTAAAAATCACCTGTAATGAAATGAGAGTGTATTATATATGCAATAAACATTTAAGAATATGCTACTATGGTCTCACATTGCAGTCAAACATCTTGTGTTTCAGACAAATTGTAGGGCCACATAATTAAAGAAAAACCACATTTACCCTCAAACCATTGCACTGCTTTTGGGAAAGGTCTCCCTGAACTATTGGCACAAATAACCCATTTTCTGGGATCATCCCTCACTTTATCTAGCTGCAAACATGGGTATGCCATCAGGGAGCTGCAGCTGGTCTTGGCTCTCCAATGAGTTATTTGCATGAAACTTCAAACATGGGAAGCCCTCTCAGCCCAGTTCTAGCAAACTTCTACATGGAACAATTTGAAAAAACAGCTCTAGAATCAGCACCCCACAAACCTACAATCTGGTTCCAGTTCGTAGATGATATCTTTATCGTTTGGAGCCACGGTGAGGAAGAATTGATGGAGTTTTTAAACCACCTCAACAATATCCACCTGAACATACAATTCACCATGGAGAAAGAAATCAGGGGGAAACTTCCATTCCTGGATACCTTGGTCATCCGCAAAGCAAACTTTCAGTTAGGTCACAAGGTCTACAGGAAACCAACTCACCCAGATTGGTACTTACACAAAAACTCCAATCACCTCCCTCGACAGAAAAGAGGCATAATAAAAACATTAGTAGACGTAATATACTATGTTGTTAACTGGTTCTTGTTGTTTTAAAAAAAAATATTGAAAACGTTGAATAAAATACAATTAAAAAAAAAACATTAGTAGACCGTGCAAGACGGATATGTGAACCACACTTTCTCAACGAGAAAACTAATCATCTAAACCACGCACTTCAAGCAAATGGCTACTCCAGAAATGAAATCAGAAGAGCAATTAAACCAAGGATGAATCAAACAACCAAGGAAAAACAGTCTCCCACAGGAAAAGTGTTTTTGCCATATATCAAAGGAATCACTGATCAGATGGGAAAGCTTATGATAAAGCACAACCTTCAAGCGGTATTCAAACCCACCAGAAAAAATACAACAGATGCTATGATCAGCAAAAGACAGTAGAGACCCCCTCACCTCTGCAGGAGTATACCACATACTCTGCAGCTGTGGACAAGTTTACATCGGGACCACACAGCGTAGCATCCAGACAAGAATAAAAGAACATGAAAGACACTGCAGACTTGGCCATCCGGAAAAATCAGCAGTGGCTGAACATAGCCTAACTCAAACGGGACACAGTATCCTACTCCAGGACACTAAAATACTGGACAACACTTCCAACTACTTCATCAGATTGCACAGGGAAGCCATTGAAATTCATAAGCATAAGCACAATTTCAACAGGAAAGAAGAGACCTTAAGAATGAATAGAGCATCGTTTCCAGTCCTGAAAAACACCAGGTTAACAAAATACTCTATACCTGACAATAGCCCTGCAGAGAAGATTAGCATATCAAGCACCAATCCATATGCAAAAGAACCTCCTCAGGATATAGTGAAGCCTCCCTCCATTAGCATTCCACACCCTGGGAAACTCTTACAGGATGACTCAGCCCAACCCTACCTTCCTGAGTAGGTATAAATTACCTGCCAACTTCTTTTCCACACTGTGACACTGAGAGATCTCTGTCTTTTGGTGCTACACCTCTGAAGATGCCAGTCACAGCTGCTGGCGAAACGTCAGGAACTACAATGCCAAGACCATGGATAAACAGCCCGGAAAATCCACAACAACCATCATTCTCAGGCCATGAAAGCCTTCGACAATACTTCAAACATCTTGTTCACACATTACCCTTTTAGTTGAAATATTTAGGTGAAATAAAATTTCAGCACAATCCTAGGCATGTTTGTGCAAAAGTCACACAGTGGGCAATGGAGCTTACAGCCACTTAAAAACTGTGAGCAACTGAACATTTTGTCTGAGTGACTGGGACATCTGCTAAAATTATGAAAGTCTCTGGGACAATAAGAAAGCAAGTTTCTAGTCCCATTAGTTGTGGAAGGAAGTATTATCACACTAGGAAGCTTAATATTTCCAACATGTTGTCATGTACAAACCACAAAATGTGTTAATAGCCCCAAACAACCTTTTCAAAAACCCCAGACTAGGAAACATGTTCTTAAGTAAGGTTGTGTCCGTTAGACATGTTAATTGGCATGGCTGCTTGTCTCCTCTGCTCGGTGTGAGTTGGCTCAGCTATCCACAGCTGACATGAAGTGGCACAGGAACTGCTGCCGGTACGTACATCCCAAGACACATTTTATCTCCATATTGTAAGACAAAACCTGCTTCTTCCCCCTTTTGCAAAGACAGCTTCATAACAACTAAAGCATGAAGTTTAGGACAAGAGAGTGAAAAGCAGGACAAATTTCATCCTGTGATGTTTCATATCAGCCTCCAGTAACAGTTTGAGTTATATCAATAGGGAGTGTGCAAAGTGACAGGTGATCTGGAGAAAAGCCAGCCAGCTACATGAGGAATATCTTGAGACTGGGCAGCCTGTCATTAAAAGTTGAGAGAAAACTTTCTGGCTTGTGAACATGGATGGAAAGGCTTAGATATGAATACGAGTAATTTAACAGCATGATCACATTGTATGGTCTGACATGGATAGCCCAGGTAAGTCTGATCTCATCAAATCTTGGAAGCTAAGCAGGGTCAATCTTGTTTAATAATTGAATGGGAGACCTCTAAAGAAGACTAGGGTTGCAGAGGCAGGCAATGGCAAACCGTCTCTGTTAATCTCACTCTTGCCTTGCAAACTCCAGCAGGGATTGCCATAAATCCCCTATGACTTGACAGCACTTTCTACCACCACACATCATATACATTTAATAAAAAGTGAGATTTATTAACACTAAAAACAGTATTGACATAAATACTTAAAGCAATATAAAGTTAACTGGCAACACCTGTATGTGTTTGATGCTGAAAGAATTTTATCAAAATATTTGTTAGGGTTGCTAACTTTTACACTGCTCCTCCTAGCTGACCCTTTAATATTTTAGAGCAATTATTTAGCTCCGTGCCATGAACTTCAACTGCCTGTTTCTGAATATTGAACCTCTATTAAAGAGACTAGACATTTTCCCCTGGCCAGTTTGCAACTTTAATTTAATAATAATAAACAATGCACAAAAAAACAGCACAAACAGCACAAAAAAAATAAAAATAAAAGGCCACAATAGATAGAATTGTGTCGTTGCTTCTGTGAGTATTGTGAAAGCTCTCTGGAGTTTTAAAAGCTGCTTATTACGTTCCATGGCACAAAAAGCTTCTATTTGTTTTTTTAAAAAAACCCTAAAAATCCCAATTTATATGCCTAAATCCTGGTGTTTACTTAGCAGGAAATTCTGCATATGGCTGTTATCCAGAAGATAATTAAAGCCGTTTGAGTCTCATTGACCTCAGTAGGAAATAAGCACTCAGACCTGTACACTATAGCCTTTATAAGAAACATGAGCCTGATGAAACAGACAATATGTCAACCTGTCAAGGAAAATAATCAATACACATTTCAATAATACTGATCTTTTAAAAGGGATCAAAGCAACAAATACAAAAAGTCATGAGAGTCTGGTGGGCAAAATACCACAAAGCTAATACAATCAAAGAATACAGCAGCCTCCGTGAGAAAAAGCGGAGGTAAAAAATCCTCCAGATGATAGAAACAAGACAAAAACACATCTCACTCAAGCAGTTAAAAGCAATAAATAACATAATGACATTCCTTTTTTAATAAAGTTTTGAAAGAAGCAGACTTTCAGCACAAGTTCTAAACCCATTTACATTTCAATGGCCTTAGAAGGATGTTTAGGATTGCACTATTTGTGTCTCATAAATATAAAAAAATATAAATATAAAATATAAAAGTAGGCTTGTATATTTGGAAAACAAAACTATTTGAAGGAAAATAAATTCTGAACAAGTTGAGGGGTTGAGAAACAATATGAGTTTGCACCCCATCAGTCCCAATATTCTCCTCCTTCAGGATTCTATAGGGCCCTGGGGGGCTTGAGCAGGCTACTTTCCCCTGCCACTCCTCATCCTCCCACAACTGGTTTTGAACTGTTCTCAACTTTTGGTTCTCTGGCAGCATCTTCAGTCTTCATCCAAACATTTGGGGGTGGAGTCTACTTCCTTTGGTTAAGATGGAAGTGATGCTGGTAGGGAAATGTAGAAACACAGAGATGGAATACCCAAGGATCATCTAATCCAACCCCCAGCATAATGCAGGAAATTCAATTATCTTCCCCTCAGTGACCCTTGCTCTGTTCCCAGAGGAAAGGGGAGACCTTGACGGACATGGCCAGTTAGATCCACACCACAGTAGCATAGAAACTAGACTACAGTAAAGCACTCTGTACAGGGCTCCCCGTTAGTGCAGTTAGTGCAGAGAGCCACAGACCAATGTTCAGGAACTAAGAAGAGCGGGCATATATTATTCCCATTCTGCAGTCACTCCATTGGTGACCCATCAGTTACTAGATTCAATTCAAGGTTTTGGTTATCAAATACAAAGAGCTTCGTGGCCTTGGTTCTTCATATCTGTGGGACTGCCTCTCTCCCCATGCTCTTCCACAGCAGCTTTGCTCATCTGAGCAGAGTCTTCTGCAAATGCCGCACTGCAAATGGGCAGAATCAATAACTGCCCATATATGTGCATGCTGTCTTGTGCCCTCCAACTTAAGGAATAGTGTGCCTGAAGTAAGAATGCCAGGTCCCTTGGAATCCAAACTGGGGGATGGGAACAGTTGGGTGATGTGCCGTCATCTTACCTTTTGCATGTGCATACTGTTACCTGGAATCATCTCCTTGCAAGTAAACAGAGTGGTGGGATTAGCAAGCAAGGAAGACAGCTATGTGAGAGGCCGGTAACCATGGAATCTTTCTCACCAATAATTTTCCAAGGATACACACACACAAAGCCGGTGTTCTTAATTAAAGGATAATTGTTTTATTCAAGGGGCAAATGCATACACACAAGATTGCAAGCAAACACACAAGAGGCCTAGGGAAATCAGTGGTGAAGGTGGAATAGATTTGAGGGATTGCAAGGCAATATTTACCTATCCGGAGAGCAGAGAAGTCCGTGGAGGGAGAGCTTCAAATGCCAGCATTCTCAGCCAGGAGAGTAAGAGGCTTGGAACAACCTCAAGGGAGCAGCACTTCAGATCCAATAATTGTGCTGCACAATTTGAATGGGGCCAGGGCACTACTCTTATAGGGTAAAAGGTGCCCTGAGGCAGAAGACCCACCTAGCTGTTGGAACAAAGACTCCGGCGGTCAGTTCCTGGGAGTAACAAAAGCTACCTTGATTGGTAGCTGCTGGGGCATGTGAAAGAGAATGCAAAATTTGTTCTGGTACTGCACAAAGGGGCAGTTTGCTAATGAAGTCCACCAGAGCTGAGTTGATGAATTTAGTTGGGGAATGTACCTTCCCAGGAATGAGTTGTAAATACATATGAATGCTAGTTGATTCGCTCCTTAATCAAAGACAGGAGATCTCATCATGGAAGGATGGAAAGGAATGTGTTAAGTAGTCAAGTCAAGTCAAGTCAAGTCAAGTCAAAGAGTTTGTCGTCTATAGCCATAGGCCGTCACAATTCACCAAACATTGACTAATAAACAATTAAGTCCCTGATCACAGTTTATATAGGTTACTAAAATTAATTAAAACAATACAGTATGCCAAACTATCCCAGGGATCATGAAGCAGCCTCATTCAGTACCACCTTAGATCTTATCTTTTTGGCTGCGAGTGCAAACTGAGAGACTCTATAGGGCACATGATTATCAGTGTCAGATAACAAAAACACAATCTTCTCGATTTCAGAGTATGTGTTTATCACTGATAGGATTCTAGCCAAAAATTTAGCTCTGGGTACACTATATAATGGACAATAAAGTAGGTAGTGGGAAAGGTTCTCCACTGTAGGTAATCCACAAATGCAGGTGTGATGTTCCATAGGGGTGTGAGAATAACGCCCTGCCAAAAGAGCTGTCTGCATCATCTGGAAGGTCAGAGCAGTGAAAGACACTCTGAGGTTGTAATGAGAAATACTGGCTAGGTAGGGAGATCTTGAATGGTCAAATTTGATTAGTTTATAGCAAGGAGCTGCCTTAGATTTTGATATTGATAGCCGATCCATCACTGCATCTGACTTACAGATCCCCTCCTTAAGTGGGAGGTTGTTGGCTGAGACCCCTAAGAGGTTATCCGGGATGGTATACCTTTGGCAAATAGTGGATAGAAAGCCAGGCTGTGTGGGGTCTTTGGATAGTAAGTAATTTACTGATTGGCAACTTAAGGAGTCAGAACTGGAAAATTTGATCCTTTTCCAGTATTTTAAAACTGCAAGGTGTACCTGCGCCCTAAGGAAGGGGAGTCCTGTTTCGGCCCTCATCAGGGTGGCAGGAGCACCTTTGGGTAAAGCCAAAATCCGTCTCAAGAACTGGTTTTGGATTACCTCAAGGCTGGTTAGAATGTCTTCCTTCCAACCCCACACTTCAGCTCCATATAGGAGGTGAGGGACTACCTTGCTCTTAAATAATTTCAGTGCTGGATCTATCAGTCGACACCCCCCCCCCTTTGTATGAAAAAAATGTATGATTGACCCTACAATCCTTGATGCTGAGGATTTAACCAACGCAAGATGTACCTTCCAATTCAGAGTCTCTTTAAAGGTTACCCCTAGATATTTAAAGGAGCTGCATTGTTGGATTGGGTTGCCAAGGATGCTCCAGTGGGAGATTTTTGCCTTTCTCTTGAAAACCATTACTTTTGTCTTTGTGTAGTTGACATTGAGAGCTTCTTCGTTACAATAATGGCCTAACTGGTCCAAGAGTCTCCTCTAGCTGATCTTGGTCAGGGAGGTTAGGACCATTTCATCTGCATAAAGGAGAACTGAAATCTTCTGTTGTCCCAGAGAAGGTGGCATAAATTGGGGACCTGACAGAGACTCATTGATATCATTGATGTACAGGTTAAATAGTAGAGGGGCCAGCACACAACACTGTTTCACACCTCTGCTAATAGGGATTCTGTTGGTTAATGATCCAGAGGTTCCCACCCTGATTTGAGCAAAAGTCTCTTTGTGCAGCTCACGAAGCAGAAACAGCAGTCGCTTATCAATGTTAAGTTTGGCAAGCTTGGACCATAAGCGGGACCTATTGATTGAATCAAATGCGGCAGCCAAGTCAACAAATGCTACATAAAGTGCCTTTGTTGGCCCATTTATTCCAGAGTAAGCCAGTTGGTATAGCGTTTGACAGTGGTCTATAGTTCCCAGACCTTTCCGAAAGTGTTAAGTAGGGATGACTCTGTGAGACCTTTGTTGCGCTGGACTCCTCCCAGAGCTGAAGGGACTACAAATCCAATCACCACTGATCACCCCACGTTCCTATGCGGCATTCCATTCATGCCTGGGTCTCCCAGGCAGGACTCAACAACTGTTAGCTGGCAGTCCTATGGGTGCAATACCAGCTGCCATTTTAAATCCAGAGGCCTGATGCCATTTAATATCACACGCAGCCATGCTGAAATGGCTATTAAAGACGGCAGAGGTCAGGCCAACTACTTACACACACTGCACAGCACTCCCACATTGTGCTATGAATGGCATAATTTCCAGTGCAACTCAGAAGTGATTGGTTGCACTGGAGGCCAATTTTTACTAAATCAGCCCGTCACAACCCATTGCTTCTGTGTTGCGCTGAAATTGACATCATCTCCAGAGCAATGCAGGTGTGTACTTTGGCCCTCAACACCCCATTCCTGCACCTTTCCCAAACACCAACCAGATGACAGATAAGAGGTGGTGGGGTGGGTGCCGGGGCAGGTTGGGGTGCCAGGCTAGGGGTGCCAGACTAGGGGATTGGCTAGGTGTGGGTTAGGGTTGGGGTGCCAGACTAGGGGTGGGTCCCCCTACCGACCAGGTGACAGATGGTCAGGCGGTGGGTGGGTATATGTTTAGACTTATTGCACTTGCACTTTAAAAATTAAAAAATTATAAAAATTTTCATTATTTTCTCAAGTCTCTTAGGACCTCAGGTCCCCTTGGATTTGTAGTTGTATGAGACCTGCCCCTTTGTTTCTTTGGTGGTGGGTGGGTGCCAGGAACAGGTTAGGGTTAGTAGCACCTTCTTCTTGTGATTTAAGAAGCACCTTCTTGTGATTTAAATATAAATCTGGGCCATTTCCACATGTCCCAGCATAGTGCTAAACTCATGCAAGAAAGGCGTCTTCCTGTGATTTTTAATGTAATTGCACCACAATCCCGTTTTCATGGTGTGATGATGTCAGACGCCTTCATTATGCTGTGACGTGTGGAAACAGCTCTGGGCTGGCAATGTATGGCATTGTATACATCTGGTTTTTCATTTAAACCGGGCCTGCAGCTACTAGATGTGTGATGTTGGCATGCTAACGCAGCACCCATCATTGAGCTAGCAGCTCATGCCCAGTGGCCAAAGACCTGGTTTAAACAAGATGCTGGGTATATGCATCAGCAATTTCTTCTTGCCAGCTTGCATCCCATTGAAATACAGCCTAGTTGTGGATACCTTAGGGGAAAAAGTGAATTCACATGTTTAGAACACACACGTTCTCAACAGGACAAAACTAAGAGACTGAGGGTCAAGCTACAAGTGACGAATGACACTTGAATGGCAAGTGGATTGAGTGGAGAGCAAGTGGAGGGCAAGTGAACAGGGAGGAATACACTTGCCATTCAAGTGTCATTCGTCACTTGTAGTTTGGTCCTAAGGCTGTTTCCATGTGGAGGTTTTGCTCTGGTTTGAATCCTAACTGGAGCAAATTTTTCTGGAGCCTCTGCATGATGTCAGCCTCTCCAGCCCGTTTTCATGCTTCCCCCCTCCTTGCTGTAATCTTTCACAAATCCAGTTTGGTATAACATGTTTGAAATTATCATGGTCAAAGCACCTTTGGATACCATGTGGTTGGGAAGGTGCATATTTTTGAAGTTCCCATCTGTTGTGAATGAGAGGCTGTCTGCCTTAAGAAAATACACAGCTATTTAAATACTGCCATAAACTCCTCAGGGTGTGCTCAGAGAGGGAAACACACACTTCAGTATAGGCTAGTTATTTATTCTCTTTTGGGGTTTATTTCTTATATTTCATTATATCTCACTTTGTTATTGGGTTGCCAGCTCCAACTTGGAAAATCCCTATAGGTTTGGGGGACAAACCCTGGGGAAGGCAGAGTTTAGGGAAGGGAAGAGTGCAGCACAGATGTGATGTCATAGAGTTCCAGCTGCTATTTTTTATGGGGGAAGTGATCTCTGGATATAAGTTGTAATTCTGGAAGAACTTGAGGTCTCACCTGGAGGATGGCAACCCTACTTTCTCACTGATGTCATTCTTCTGTAATTTTTGTTGGCTTTTTCTGTAGAACATATACTAGTTAAATAAAAGCCTTTTTCTTAAAAGGTGTTTTGACAGCCCACCCGCTTAGCAGCTCAGATAGGCTTATACCCATGCACACATGCATACACACATCTTCCTGCTTCAAGGCACAAAGAGGATTTGCGGGACTAGAGTATTATGGAGTCCTGGAGTGGTGGCAAATGTACCAGAAACCCCAAAGTCTCAGGAGAAGATTTGGAGGGGAAGAAGGGGTTTCATGACAATGGAGCAAGTAGGGGGGGGGGGCGCGAGGAAGAGAGAGTGAGGAACCCTGGGCCAGTCATGATCTCACCCACATCAGCATTATTTTCCTCTCCTTAGCCACCACAACCCCAGCTGCCACTTTTTCCCATGCCACCACTTTTTCAAGCTTTTTAAAAAATCAGCAATTGTGAGATTGCTATAGCATTATGACTTAATACAATATAATTTGTTCCTCCGTTTTATCTCAGAACAACCCTGTGAGGCTGAGAGGGTGTGACTATCCCAAGCAAGTTTCCATGGAAGAGTGGAAATTCAAACCTGGATCTCCCAGAACCTAGTCTAACACTCTAACAACGTCAGCAATCTGTCAGCTTCTCTGAACCCCCAGCTGGAGTGTAGGAAGGTGTAGGGCCTGAAGCAAGGAAAGTACAGGGGAAACTATGTAGATTCTCGATTGTTTCTGTAAATGCCTGTGTGTTTGCAATGGGAATGAGAGCTACACAGAGAATTGTCATCATGTAGAAAAATCCTAAGAAAAGCAATTGATTTATAGGATTTATGTTGAAAACAATAAGTGGTTTTGCTCCTCCAGTTTTAGACAATGATGACTAAGACAAAAAAGCAAAATCCCCTCTTCTCCTGACACTTGAGCCTGGTGATTCCTGAACTTACTCATCCATCCACCCACACTTGCCTGGCCATGTGATTATACAGTCCATTGGGGCCTCTTTTGCCGTGTTCATCATAAACGTATTTTTTTAATTTACTTCATTTATACCCTGCCACTCTCCCCAATCATAGATCCAGAGGAGTTAGCCGTGTTAGTCCTCTAACTCCTCTGGATCTATGACCATGGAAAGCACCGCATTCAGCCGAATGGAGAGGAAATCCATCAACCTCATGAAGAAATTGGCACAAATACAAACAGACATCACTCTCCCCAATGGAGACCCAAAGTGGTTTACATCACTCTCCTCTCCTTTATTTAACCTCCACAACAATCCTGTGAGGGAGGTTAGGCTAAGAGTATTAACTGACCCAAGGTCACCCAGCAAAATTCCATGGCAAACTGGAGATTTGAATCCAAGTCTTTCAGAACCTAATTCATTACTCTAGCCACTATAAAATGCTGCTGTCACAAAGTCATATAAAATTAGATTAACTCGATCTCACTAGAAACTGTACATAAGAGAAATTAATCTGTTACTGCCAAAATTATCCAGTACAACTAGCTGTGGGAAATGTATACAAAGAAGCAACACAGTATGTTGTACCTACGTATACATGTGCAGACACTCCTCTGTCTCTTTTTTGGTTCTACATACAAGGGAGTTATTCAAATATTGTTTCATATTTCTAAACTGTGCTTGATCTACTAAATTCAAGAGAGTCTTTTCTTCTGCCACTTGTTATTTCCCGAAACCAAATTTTTGGAAGTTAATCCACTGGCATAATTAGGGTTGCCAGGCCCCCTCAACCTCCCGGCGGGGGATAGAGGCCTGGCACTTACCTTGGGGGAGAGGGGGGGTGCGTGTGCGCCCTCACAAGCGTGATGACGTCACTTCGGGAGTGACATCATCACATGGCCCCTGGGAGGCGCTCCGCAGCGCCTGAAAACATAACTGTTTTGCCACAGGTCGGGCCCGTTTTGAGGCACCGTGGTGTGTAGAAGTGCTCCTGTGCTCTGCAGTGCCTGAAAACACGCCCAATTTCGGCTGAAATGGGTCCGTTTTGAGGCGCTATGGAGCACTGGAGTGCTCCTGCACTCCGCAGCAGCCCCGATCTGGTCCAAAATGGGCCCGACCCCAGCGGCTGCTGTGCATGGGAGCGTGCCGCGCCATGGGGGAGCACACATGGAAGGTGTGCCCCCCCGCTGGCTAGGTAAGTGGGGGCGGGGTGTGAGGAGGAGGGATTCCCCACCCCCACCGGGGGTCTGGCACCCCTAGGCTTAATTGATGGTGCTTTCCTGGCATGTTCTTCCTGCCGAACCATGTATATGAAATGACTGAATGAATATGATGGTCATTTGTTCCACCACTTCTGCAGGTGCACATTTATGCCAGCAATCAGTAACTTTTCTTCACACTGAAAAAGCTGGCTTTTGTGTATGAAGACAAGAGGTTGCTCTAGTCTGCCTTTCTTCTTTTTATTTGGATGAAAGTTATCTCCGTACAAGTCTGTGGGGTTGTAATAATTCCCTCTCCTCCCCTTTTCATACTTGTTCTTGCTTGTCTGCTGAGACAGTATTATAGGTGTATCTTTTGAACCCAGCAGCCTTGACAGTATGCTGACTTACAAGCCAAACTTGCCACTTCCTGATTATAGGTTTGCAGCAACTACCAAAGAAGGAACATGTGTGGCTTATTCTATAGTATGTGCTATATTCCTTCAGATGCTGGTTCCTATTTTTCTCATTTCTCTATTTTTTTTTACTTGAGTCCTTCCTCTGAAGCAGGCCAAGTGTACCGCTTTTACGCATTGCTCCTACAAGTCCCTTTTCAGTGACAATAGCACAATATACCACCTGCACTTAACAGAAGAGAAATACTATCCATGGAGCAACTTTTAACGTGAAAATGTTTTTTATGGTTTCTATGTGATCCATCTTTACAATCACAAGCAGAAGACGTCACTATTATTCCTACTTTAATCTTGATAACTTTGGCCAACATTTTACATTTACCTTGAAGTAAGCTCCACTTAAACCCAGGGGGCTTCCTTTCAAGAAAGCCAGACTGTAAGTCGCTATGACATGCTCAAGCCATTCAGAAGAAGATGGTGTTTGACCAGGAGTCTCCCAGTTGCTCTTCTTATCTTCCTAAAAATGCTGATGAATGGTAACATTTCCTTTCTTCCTAATTATATTCTCTATATAAAGTAAAAAGCTCAGTGAACTTCATTTTGAAACAAATGTCTAAGTCTTAGGAACAGAATGCTAAGTGGTGTTAATAATTAAGTTTAGTGATACTTTAAGTGCTTATTGCTTCAGATACATTGTTTTAGTAATCCTTACAACAAACAAAACAGGCTAGATAGACAGCTGAGGCTAACCAGGCTCACCTAAGGCCACCTACAAACCTGTGGATGAGGTGAGAATAAACCAGGATCCTAACCTTTATGCAACATCAGATTTCAAACAGGATTTTCCTGAACAATTTTACAATTTTACTTGATTAGTATAGTGAAATTAAACTTACAACTTACAGTATTTTATTTCATTATGAAAGAAGGAGCTCTTCTATCAAAATAAATAGCTGTTCAATATATCCAGTTTAAATGAGCTTTCTTCTTGTGAAACCTGATAAGTGAGACCACAGACTTGCTGCTGAGATTCTTTGCTGAACAGGCATGAGTGAATTGTGAAACTTTATTTTCCATTGTTAGTAAAACCAGCTGATATCTTTAGTTTGCTGAGCAACAAGGTTTTCAGCAGTATTTCTTTGAGGGCCATGAGTAATTGTTTCATTTGTGGTTTATAATGTCTCCTCCACATTTCCAGTGCAACCAGGATTCCTCTAATACTTTGGCAGTGTAATTTACTAAAGAAAATATACATAAAATATGTTTATTTGCTAAACATTTTCCTATAGCTATTGAATAAAGACTGTGTAATATAAATTAGAGATTTTATTATTGTCCCCCCCCTCCCACTATCTTTGTCTCTGGAAAAGATGCAAACTTAAAAGTCTTTATCTTTTTCAGTTTCTACTTTCATACGTAATTATCATGCAAACACTGTTAAATGTCTTTTCTCTTGAGTAAATGATAATGCTGAAATGTCAGGGGAATCTAATGGCATTACAGCTTTCATAGTTATAAAAACTGCAGATGAAACAGTTAATGTTACTCCTGAGGCACTGAAAAGAAAAAGTTATTACTCAACAAACTAAGCTTACCAACTGTTCAGAAGCTATAATTCTGTCACAATTTCATCCAACACAGAAACAGCTATTCCTTACCTGAGTGAAGTAAAGGTTCATCAGTGTCAGTGTGAAAAACTGGAGGCACACTGGGAAACAATATAGAAGCCAGAAGGCGAAGGGGCTGAGTGAATTTGCGGTGACAAAGTCTTTGAAGTAAAACGAAAACAACACCGTCCTAAGAGAGGCCCAGAGCAGGCACAGAAACAAAAAGACAGTTTGATAACTAAACCTCTTGTGCCTGTAGTGAAGGACCAACCACAGCTGGATATAGATGAACACAAACAGGAGTGAATAAAAGATAGTATAGGCAATGGTTAGCCCTAACTTGACATATGGAGGCACGGCTGGACTTAAGGTTGGTGGAGAAGTGTCATTTTTCAAAGGGTCCCACTCAGAGGCCTCCATTTGAGCTCTTCTGGAATTGGCAGACTTTCCCGGTTAAGTCTGCCTCCTCCGCCTCCTGCTGCTGCTGCTGCCGCCGTCACCTCCTCCTCCACCACCTTTCATCTTCTTCTAGCAGAGGAATCAAGAAAAAGAAAACAAGCTGCACTTCCTCTTTGGCAGCTCACTCAGGGCTTGCAGCACATGATCACAATCCAGAATGATTCATTAGGACTGCCTCTGTCAGCAGTTGGCAGGGAACAACTCAGACAAGCCGCTCCTCCTCTTAGTCTTTACAATCAAACCGCCTTCAACCCACTCCCCAGTTTTCAGCCACCATTGTTTTCTGTAAATAACACAGTCTTGATTTTTTTTAATAAAGACCTGAGAACAAACCATACTGTGAACAATGAAGTTTCTTTCTTTTTAACTGAATAAAAAAGTTACAGGGCTTAGTGTTGTTACTATTGTACAGCAGAATGGAAGATGTAGAGGAGAGCAAAGGAGACCCATGTCACTTAGTTCATTTGACAAACCCCTAATTATGATCCTGTAATTCTCAAAGACATTTGTTCTTCCCAAAGCAGTTTCCCAGAACATCCAGACACCTGACTCATACTGTACAAAAATTAGGTTTATATTTGAACTTGTTGATAACTGGAAACTATGAAAGCACAAGACAAAATATAACCCAAATACTGCTGTACTTGAAAGGATGAAAGGCATAGTTCCCTACAGTTTCTGATTATCTCAGAGCAAGGACTGCAGAAACTGTTTGTTTTTGTGTGCATATATATCGAAACACATTTGATCAAATCACAAGGTTCTTGTCTTGAGAGTTCAACTATATATACACTTCTGTCTGTATTGGTATACTTCTATATCTTGATATTGATGTTTGATAGTGACATGATAGTGAATTTTTGGATAACCCATTAAATATGTGGACAATCTGCTGTATATTATACTGTTACATAATATTTGAATAGCAAACACCACGCCTTACCTTTTCTATACTCTGCTTGCACTGCTGCCGCCTCTGCCTACCCCCTTGCTGTTGCCCCCTTCCCCTATCACTCTGCCTGCCCCCCTTCTCCCCACCACTCAGGCCAATCATCTGTACTCCTTTCTGCCACTCTGAAAGAAAGGATTATGACAAAGGTTACCAGGTCTCCTTACATTCTCAGCGCAGGAGTGCATGTACTCTTTGCAGTGGGCCGATTTGGACCTCGAATGGGCCCAATTCAGCCCATTTGGGCCCAAATTGGCCTACTGTGAAGCACGGGAACGCTCTCAGGGCAGCGTGATGATGTCATTCCTGGGAAATGATGTTGTCACACCACCTCAGGACATGCCAAGGAGGCCTGTTCCTGTGCCTTTCCCCCCACCAGCCAGGTTCGTGGTGGCAGAGGGATGGAGGGTGAAAGTGGGAGATCCCCCCACTACCACTGGGGGACTGGTATGGGCAGCTCCTGACTGAGGTATGGGCAGCTCCTGCCCTCTCCTGCTTTCCTGCAGCCAATGACTCTCACATGTGCTGGGAAGTGTGGATGTCACCAGGCCAGGAGAAGGAGCGTTAAGTGTGAGATAATTTTTCATTATGATCACCTCAGCCTGGAAAGAATCAAAGCAGTTATGTATGTTCTATGAGGACAAAGTTTTCTTAAGCTTGACCTCCTCTTCTAAGTAACAGTGTGATCCTAAAGAGACTTCCAAGTATATTGAAGTCAATGAGCTAAGGGTGTTACTGTTCTTAGGATTGCCTTGTATGGAGAAATGCTTTTTATTTGTAGGCTTGGACTGTGACAAAACTTCTCCCCATCAGTTTAAAAAGCTTACGTTTCCAAGTGTATGTGTTGGGGGGCAGAGTCTTGGAGGACTAAAATGCTTGCAAGGTTTCTTCCTGGAGCCTCCAAGAAAAACAACTCTGCCCAGCAGGTGGGCAAAGTGAGAGAATAAAACCTCCTAGCACAGGAAGGAGGGTCTTCTTGGCTGACTTGAGATGGAAGCTGAAGGAGCTGAGAGCTGGCCCCTTGGTGGCCATTGACCATGTGGCAGCTGGAGGCCTGAGCCATGAAAGGTATGGGGACACCTTAATAAACTGGAACTTTATAAGATAGAGAGCTGCCAAACAGAAGATCAAAGCTAGGCATGTACAGAAGGAGGGACAGAGGAACTGCAATTTTACCCATTCCTTTTTAAGTTCCCTTGCTTGCTTTGGTGGTGTGCTTAGAAGTATGAGTGTGAACATTTCCTTTTTTCCCCTTCAGTAAAACTTTTTAAAATTCTTAAATGCTGGTAGCTGTTCTCTGTTCAACATAGATTCCCACTGCTCAACCACACTATCTAAAACTGGCACCACTGGCAACTGGCTGATTCCCCAGAGGTGCACAAGTGCTGTAAGCTGTCCCTGTGATGACCAGCTGCTGGGCAGCAGGAGACAGGGCACAAGGCAGGGGAGTGGGAAAGCTCTTGTCCCTCCACACAGGCAATTCCCACAAAGGCCAAGTGGCTGTAGTGGGTGCAAGTGAGAAGGAGCAAAAGCCCCTATGAGGGTTGAAGGGGCACCATATGGGTAGCACATGCCAGGCAGAGACTTGGATTGCCACTGGTGAACCCCAGACACCCCAGAGGGCAAGAAAGAGCAGTGTACAGGGGTTGGTGGGGCGGTTCCACCACACCTTGTAAAACAACTCTTTTCAGCAAATTCCCCCACACTTTTTGCACTTGGTACTCACATCCCCAGGAAAAAGTCTGACATTCCATCGATTTGTGAAGGCCTTGGAAGATTAATTTTCATTTAACTCAGAATCCAGAAAGCGTTTTAGTTCCTTTGTGTTGTGTTTACTTTATACACCAGGGAAAATAGGGGCCAGATGGCGTTCTAGGTCCCCTTACCCTCCTAGCAGGAGAGGGGAACCTGGCACTCACTTTTGGAATGTTCTCACACACATGCTCCCAGGATGGTGACATCACTTCCAGCAGTGACGTCATCGTGCAGGCCCTGGGAATGCTCCCGTGCTTCATGCCAGGCTGATTTTTTAAAGAATTGGCCCATTTGGGGCCCAAAAGGGCCTGGCCTGAAGCATAGGAGCACTCCCAGGGCTTGCATGATGATGTCATTCCGGGGAGTGTCATCATTGCACTGCGCCAGGACTGCGCCATGGGAGGCATGTTCCCACACCTTTCCCTGCCCCCTGCCAGCCAGGTGAGTGGTGGCGGGGGTGGAGGCTGGAAGCAGGGTATCCTCTCCCCCTACCGGGGGACTGGCAACTCTAGAACCAGAACATCCTGATAGACCTTCATTTACATATTGTTTCCCAAAGGCCAAAAGACAAGGAGGCTGACTTTTGTCCATCAAATTACAGCCTGCTCTTGAAAGTTAAAAAATGTAGAAGAAAAACTATAAGAATTCATGCTATAATAACACTGACCAGTAGATGTCTCCTCTGAGACTTTTCCTTCACTGAAATCCAGAGGGAGAATCCTCACATTTTAGGCATTCTGTGTTCTAGAAAAAAAAGTCCTGTGAAAATTCACAAGTGGATATCATTTATTTCCAGAAAATTCTGATCTTGGAACCTGTAAAGCTGGCAGCATTGTTACTCTGATACAAAATCTATGAATCAAGACATGGGTTCCAGACCTGACTCACAGTTGTGCATTCAAGTGAGGACTCGCTTTTAGTCATCTCAGTTTCTCCATCCGGCTGCAAATGCTATGTGGGAGAGGGGATGGACATGTGGTCCCAGATGAAGGGCAAAAAGGGAACCCTAGATCTATTTCAAGTGGTAAAATGCCACAGGATGGAAGTCCAAAGCTCTTTCCTCCCTGTGGCCCATTAGCAGTTGAATGGAGAAATAGAGACATTTTTAATGGTGAGTCCTGGCTTGAATGTGAGTAGGACTGGGAACCTGTGTGCTGACTCTTGAATTTGTAATGTATTTTGGTCCTTTTCAGCTTCATATCAGGACGGAGTAGACTTGGAAATTCACACAATTCAGGAGCAAGCCAAGTGGAGCAACTACCATGGCACCAGCTGTACAGCACGGGCTATTCAGCTTAGACCTAGCTGGTGGCAGTGAGGTAGGAGACAAACAGCAAGAAGGTGCCCGTCATTGTTAATGCTAGCTGGGTGTCAAATAAGCAGCTCCAGTGGCATGAAGTTTCTCTGTTTGAGGACAGCCACTTTTAGGTTAGCAACGGAATGTCCTGGAAGATTAAAATGTTCTCTCACTAGTTTTTGAGTGCTGCGGTTTCTAATGTCAGATTTATGTCCATTTATTCTTTTGTGTACAGACTGACCTGTTTGTCCAATGTAGACGGTAGAAAGGTATTGCTGGCATCTGATTGAATATATAAAATTGGAAGATGAACAAGTGAATGAAACTGAGATGGTATAGCTGGTGGTGTTAGGTCCAGTGAGTGTGCTTTCAGAGTAAACATGGGGCCAGTTGGCATCTTGGTTTATTGCTAGCTCTGGTACCAGAGTCCATGTGGACAGGAGCCTAAAGAGCTGGGGGAAGGCTTCAGATGGGGAAAGCGCCCCTAGAAACAAGCTAGGAACAAATGAAGGTGAAGAGTTATGTTCTGGCCAAGCTATGGGTTGGTGATTATCTTCTGGAATTGACAATGTAAAAGAAATAAACCATTGTAAGTGCAAACTTCAGCATTCTTGTGTGTTGCCTCCTCTTTGTCCTCAAGGAGAAAAGATGTCTTCTTCCCAGGGGAACATGGCCCAGGGCCCTGGAGGCTTCACTATCTCCTAAAATAGAATGGTGCTGCAAGTAGCACTTTCATAATCATTAATCCTCCATGCCCACTGGGGTCTTATAAGCAGGAAACATTTCTGTTTTCAAAGTATGAATAAGCAGATAATAATAACTGTGCTTATACCTGACTCTTCCAGACAGATTAGTGCCCCACTTAGAGCAGTGAACAAAGTCAGTATTATTATTATCCCCTCAATAGTCTGGGTCCTGGAGCTAAGAGGAGTGGCTTATCCAAGGCACCTACTGAGCTCATAGCAGTAGTGGGATTCAAACTGGCAGAGTACTGATTTGCAACCCAACCACTTAACCACTATGCTACAGCAGCACCGGTTCATCAAGATAAACCTCAAGCGATGTGTCAGATTCAGTACTAGAAGCCAGAATCCATGACAGGTAGTGAAGTCATGCAAACTTGTAACTGTTTTGCATGGACAAATTCTTTTAATGGTTTCTGCATACTTGTATTTCAAACAGCAGTAACTTTAGCAATAAGTTCTGTGAGCATGGCCACAGGATCAGCTGCCATAGTTTCTCCTTTCTTTGCTCCCATGTGTATAAGAATTATGTCTGTTCAATCTTCCCTCGTGCTGCCAGAAGATAAGGAAAATGCAATCTTAAGAAGGCCACTCAACCCAGCTGTTCTTGCCTGGGATGCTTGACTCTTCAAAAGTCCATAGGAAAATGTTTTCATATAAACCTTGTATTTTACACGGTTTTGTTTATTCTTGGCCTCATTCTTGCTGTTCTTTTAACTGAGAGAAATAAGAAAGAACCCCTCACTGCAGAACTTGCATTTGTTTCCCATGAGTTGATCTCTGAATAGCTGTTGTACAGAGTTGGCACGTTTTTTGAGTTTTACTATTGCTCTGCTTCAATTGCGCAGTGTGTATAGTCTGTAAGAGAATGTTAAACCATATTTGGAAAGAAGTGAGTGGGTTGTTTATGTTGACTTGTAGCTTCTCAGTGGAATGAATTGCATTATATCTCAGAAGACTGGGGTCAGGAAGGATAAATAGTTGTCATTCATGGAATTACAAGCCGATTTCTACATCTGGAGAGTATCACACTAAAGGAAATGTCACAAATGTTAAAGTCATATTTGAGGGTTGTTTCTATCAGTTTAGCCAGTTATACCATATCATAAATACCAATGTATATATTTTACTGAGATGCAAAATGTGATTTAATTCTTTTTCATCTGACAGACCCACAGGATGGTTCATAAAGAAAAATGTTCAGTCTAACAGTGCAATCCTAAGCAGAGTTACACCCTCTAAGTTCATTGAAGTCAAGTGTGTAATTCTGTTTGAGAGTATACTGCAAAATGATGAATTGTTATATAGCCTACTCTGTACTAAGGGACATGTTAATTCTTTATAGGAACATCATGTGACTACATCAGTCCTCCCTGTATCTTCTTCAATCTTCTGTTCTTATATGAAGGCCTGGCTGCAACTATAATTCCTTCCTTCTTTTTTACTCCTTCTCGCTCCCTTAAAATTGCCTAATGCTTCTTTTACCTCCAACTTTCCTACCAATCCTCCTGCCTTCTTCCATGCCCTCCCTTTCTTCAAGTCTCATTCAAGGCCAGTTTCCTTAACAAATGGCAAAATCCAGCCAAAGTAAAGCAAAGTTGGAACAGCTGTGCATGTGAGCTTACCCCTTCTCAGGGCTTTTTTTCAGTTGGAATGCAGTGGAACAGAGTTCCGGAACCTCTTGAAAATGGTCACACGGCTGGTGGCCCCGCCCCCTGATCTCCAGAAGAGGGGAGTTTAGATTGCCCTCCACGCTGCTCCAGTGGCATGGAGGGCAATCTAAACTCCCCTCTGTCTGGAGATCAGGGGGCGGGGCCACCAGCCATGTGACCATTTTCACCAAGTGCGATTTAAACTTTTAAAAACTCCCCCCTTGTTCTAGCTGACCCAAAGTGACATCATTGGCCCTGGGAGCATGTGTGCACTTTGCGCGTGCACATGTGGTACCAGGGGCACCACCTCCTGCCAAGAGTTGCCCCCTGTACTGGCAACCCACTGAGTTCCACCATCTCTTTTCCCAGAAAAAAAGTCCTGCCCCTTCTTGAAATCAATGGGTAAAAAGCAGGAGTGGACTGGCCATTAATCTCACCATGACAATTCCTGGCAGGCCTCTGCCCTAGCGGCAAGGCTAAAGTGGTAATCAGTAATGGCAGCCAGCAGAGGCATCTAAAACAAAGTGTGTCTGGGGGCAACTACCCCAAGCACCCCAGACTTGCCACAGACCCCTTACCTGCAGACTGACGGCACCCCAGCAGCAGACGCAGAGAGCCTAGAGGAGCTGATGCAGCTCCAGCCAGTGGAGAGGGAGGGAGGAAAGGAGCCAGTTGGAGAAGCCAGCCAGGCACATGCTGCCCAGCCAAGCCTTAAAGGGCAAGAGGCACACATGCCTGACTGGGACACTGACGCCAGGACAAATGGGCTAGATGCCCCTGCCCAAGTCCTGGGGGGAACCAGCAGCCAAGTTTACTCCGGGGAACTGGCCAGAACCCAGGAGGCCAGGGTGGCTCCTCGTGAGCAGATGTTGCCAAGCTGCATTGCCTAGAAAGGCCCTGCCAGCCCCATCCTGCAGGAAAGAATAACCCAGGAGGCCAGAGTGGCTCCTCGTGAGCAGAGGCAGCCAAGCTGCATTGCCTGGAAAGGCCCGGCAAGCCCCATCCTGCAGGAAAGAATTACCCAGGAGGCCAGAGTGGCTCCTCGTGAGCAGATGTTGCCAAGCTGCATTGCCTAGAAAGGCCCTGCCAGCCCCATCCTGCAGGAAAGAATTACCCAGGAGGCCAGAGTGGCTCCTCGTGAGCAGAGGCAGCCAAGCTACATTGCCTGGAAATGCCCGGCAAGCCCCACCCTGCAGGAAAGGATAAGGGGGCAAGGAGGAATGAGAGGAGGGGCACCTGAGAGTGCCACCAGCTGGGTTACATCTAGCCCCACCCTGCAAGGAAGAATAGGAGAGCAGGGAGAGACTGGAATGAGAGAGGAAACACCTGAAGGCATACCCAGCTGGAGGGCATCAGGGCTCAGGCAGAGCCTGGGAGGAAGGGAGGGGGATAGGGTTGCCAGGTCCCTCAAGTCTCCCAGTGGGAGACTGGGATGCTAGCTCTTACCCTGTTGGATCTCATACCCTCTGGATCTCTCCACTGCGTGTGCAATGACATCACTTCTGGGAGTGATGTCATCATGCAGGGTCAAAAGGTGCCCCGTGTGACAACGTCACGCATGCCAGGGAGGGGCAGAGAGAGCAGGCAGCTCTCTCTCTCTCTCTTGCCGCCACTGCACCCCTTGTCCCTGCCGGCGCAGGCTGCACAGGGGCGGCCGCAGCAATAGAACGGGCCATGGCCACCACAGATTGCTCTCTTGCCGCCGCCACCGCCACGCCCTTGTCCCTGCTGGCGCGGGCTGCACAGAGGGGGGAGGGTGGCGGCAAGAGAGCAGGCTGCGGCAGCAGCTGCAGTGGTGGTGAGAGTGGCCTGCTCTTTCCACCACCGCTGCCCACTCTTGCAGTGCGGAAGCAGGCCCCGCACCCGGGGGTGCTGCACCACCCAGGGAAGGGGCACCCCAGGGAGTGCACCTGCCTGCTGGCCAGGTAAGTGGGTACAAGGGGGGAAAGGGCGGGATCAGGGGATCCCCCGCCCCAGGCGAGGGGATGGCAACCCTAGAGGGGGAAGTTGGGAGAAGCCCTATTAAAGGCAGGCTCAGTAGGGAGCTTGTGGTGGGGGTTGTGTAGGAGTGGTGATAGAGAGGTGGAGAGTGGTGAAGGAGTGGAGAGTTTAGGAGAGGATGCGAGCAAAGAGAGATGGACAGAGAGACAGAGAGAGAGAGAGAGGAGGACAAGGGTTGGAGGCAAGAAGCAGAGGCAGAAGGGTGCTCAACAGATTGAGCAGCCCTGCTAGTTATAAAGAGGGCGGTCCCTGGAAGTGCGCAGAGTTTCAGCACGTGAAAGAGTTTGTGGGAGAGTCGGAGAAATACCATCGTGGTAGGAGAAACCACGCCCCGTGAAGAAGTGCTCATGAAACAAGCTTGAGATACCCGGAGGCTTGTCGGGCGGGGAGGTCCCCCTCAGGGGGCTCCCGGTTGCTGTTCTCCACCTGCACATTCCATTCTCCTCCCAGTCTTCCAGCTCCTTTCCACTTTGTCCGGAGGGACTTTTCATCTGCCCCAGCAGTTTCAGCGGGAATCCTCAGTGTACTGACTGAAGACAGCTCATAAGAGAACTCTTGGGATTCTTCCCTTTTCTGAGGATACACATGCTACTCGGTGTTGTAACACCTTGCTGTGTGTGATTGATTGTGATGATATTATAGTGATTATGATGTTTTAGAATTTCACATGTTGTATTCACTCCTGTTTATTACTTTCAAATTCACTAAATTATTTTTGTGAACATTGTGTGAAGAATTTAGTTCACTGTATCAGTGCTCATTTGTGTTTTTTGGCAAGTTATAAAGAGGGAGCAAGTGTGATGTATACCTCCCCTCCTTCCACAGAGCCTGTGTTGTCCCTGTCTGTGCCTGGGAGCTGTAGTTCAGGCCCACTGGTGCTCTGCACAGCTGCACCCATGCCAAAGCCTGACAATGTGCAAGGAGAGAAAAAGAGACTAGCCAAGGGTATGGGCTCAGGGAGGGAAGGGCTGTCAAGGTCCCCTTTCAATGGCAGATTCTCCCACTGTTTCTCAGGGCTTCTTTGGCAGCTCCAGCCTAACCCAGGTTTCTTGGACAGAAACTTACTGCTTTTAAAGCAATCCCAAAATTGCTATTTCTCTAGTGAGTATGCTGTGTTTAGGACTGCGCCCGGCACTGGATGCATACATGGTGGTGGAAGGTGCCGTCAAGTCAGAGCTTCCTGCCCTGTAGGGTTTTCAAAAGAAGTGGTTTGCTATTGCCTGCCTCTGTGGACTTGGACTTCCTTGGTGGTCTTCCATCCAAGTACTTAACCATGGCCCATTCTGCTTCGTTTCTGAGATCTGAGAAGACTGAGCTGGCCTGGGCCATCCAGGTCAAGGCAATACATATTTATACAGAAGTATAGAATTCCCATTGCAGTCAATGGACTTTACTCCCTGGTAAGAGCACATAAATCATCTCCCTTGATGCGGCGAGAGAAGGATCATTCTTTATTCCTGGTGCAGTGGGTGAATTTAGAAGTGAAAGTAAGCCAATATCTTTCTCTTCCCCCTTTGCAAGAGAGAAAGAGAATCCGCGATGCAATTCTCCACTGAGAAGAGCGGTGGGAGGGATTCTCTCTCTCCTTTTCTCTCTTGCAAAAAGCTGCCCTGAATTTCCTGCCTCCTGTTACGTCCCCCCTCCCCCAACCCCCGTAAGCTCCTGGAGGAAAACTCATGCGGAGGCTTTTTGCAAGGACAGAGAGAGAATACCTCCCATTGCTTTTTCCCAGGTGGAGAATCACATCAAGCAGCTGTTCTTTGTAAGACTACACTACCCAGGGAACCTTGTGGGACCCAACACGTGAAGAACACGTGTTGAGCATCTCATTAGTTTGGCTCAGAGAGAGACAGACAGACAGACAGACTTCAAGACAAACTGACAGAACTTTTTCCCTCTGGTCCTCTCAGTAAAATTTGCAGATCACTTTGCCCCCTAGCTAACATCCAATCAGAACATACTTCACTAACCCATCCAGCCCTCTTTTTCTTACTTCAGAGGCCTACCTCCATTTATCCTCACAACAACAAAACGGTGAGGCATGTTAGGCTCAAAATGTGTGCCTGACCCAAGGTCACCCTGTGGCAGAGTGGAGATTTGAACCTGCATCTCCCAGATCCTCGTCTGGTATTCTAACCACCGCATCATGAATTCTGGTTCTTCTACAGTTTATGATATATTGTTGCATTATATGTTCTGCGGCTGATCCACACAGTTTATGACTTACCAAGCTAAATGCAACCCACCAGTCATGTTTTGGGTCTTCTAACTATTTGTCAGCACCAGGCAGGTGTCACTAAGTTCCTAATCGGGTTCATTCAGCTTGAGGAGTAACAAGCAGTACAGGGCCATATTTCAGAATAACTTCTTAAAATCTGTCAGACAAATAGAAATTTGAAGAACTGCAACAGACTGCATCATTTACTTTAAATAAAATGGCTTCTTTAAGTTAAGGCAATAAAATCCTTAGTGCTGCATCAAATAATAAATGTAAGCAGTCCAAGAGAAAGCAGGAAACATATGTATCCTCTTGCCATTGTAATGTTTTTCTGCTTTGGCCAGCACACCATACGTTCTCTGCCAAAAAATTGTTGAAAGAGTCTCGCTTCCCATACACTATATAATATATTGTTGTATGATACATTGTTTGGTTGTTAGAGGCCTAGAACTTTTTTTTTCATTTTAACATATTTCAAAGCCTTTTCAGAGATTCCAAGAAGTTGTGATCTAAATACTTTCTGAGTTAAAAGTTTTAACCACACTGCTAAAACATGGTAGTAAATCAGCTTTACCACCTCATTACATCTTTGGATAAATGCCAGTATGAAAAGATCCAGTTTTAGCAAGGTATTGCAGGGTTGCCCACAACCTGGAGAAAACAAAATCTTGTTTCTTTAATAGAGACTTAGACCTTTTCCGTATCGGTTATATAGCCCAGGTTTGATGCTGTTGGGAAGTTGTTTTTCTCCCATTTACTGCCAGCATTGTGGTGTATTCATGCATCTCCTGGGTTTTTCCTGATCTTTTAAAATGTTCTTTGCTGCAAAGTATTGTGAAAGATCACAGCAATGTCTGGATGATTGTAGTGTGGGCAGGAATGTCTGGATTTTCCTGGTCCCTCCCAACAGGTAAAACAGTGGCCATCCAAAACTTTATTCTGGGTGAGAAGGCTGACCTGGCATGTGTCACAGAGACCACTCATAATTATGTACTTGGTGATGCATCAGCGTAGGCCTGGTGGGCAGGCAGGCAGTGTTGCTGTAGTCTAGTGGTAATCTATCCCTATAGCTCGATGCCCTGTCTAGAGCTCTGCTTGATTTGAGAGTGAGTATCTAGTCTTGGGCATGAGAGAAAGATTGGGATTCTGTTGTGTACTGTGTACCCTGCTGCTCATCTCCTTGCCTGAGCTGGTGCAGGTGGTCTCCGGAGAGGTGTTTCAGACTCCTAGGCTGGATGTTCTGGGGGACTTCAGATGAGGCTACCTTTTGGGGAGCAGTTCAGGTTTTCATTCTCTCAGAGCCAAGCTACAAGTGACGCCTGACACAGGTTGGACACTTGTCAGCTTCCCTCAAGTTTTGATGGGAAATGCAGGCATCCTGGTCTTGCAGCAGTAATGGAGAGCCAAGCTATAAAACCAGGACGCCTACATTTCCCATCAAAACTTGAGGTAAGCTGACAAGTGTCCAACCTGTGAAAGGCGTCACTTGTAGCTTGGCTTTCAGTGAAAACAATGGGCCTGGATCAGGGAATAACAGGCCCAACACATTGTGCAGGTCACCCTCTTGATCTGTTCATTTGCTCTACATAGGAAGAAGATGATCTGAAGGTGGGGTGATTAAAGATGGTCCCCTTGTTATGGACAGATCACAACTTGCCGCGGTTTAGACTTCACAGGGGTACCAAAGCTCTGCAGTTGTGGGGAACCAATTAAGATGTTCTGCTCCCATAGTCTGATAGATCCAATGGAATTTTCCTGTTGATATGCTTGGCACTCCTGTCAATACCCTGGTTGACCTCTACAATGAGGAGAACCGGGGCAATTGACACAATCACTCCCAGGAGCTGTCTTACAAGCCTAAGAGCCCAGGCAACCCCTTGGTATATTGAAGGGTGGTGAATAATGAAAATACAGGGGAGATGACTAGAGTAATAGTAGAGAAGGACTTGGGATGACAAGGCATGGGCCTCAGTTCATTTTAAAGCCTACTCCATAGTGGTGATGATGGCAAAGAAAGAATGTTTCTCCACTGCCATTGTATCTGCACAGTGTAGACCTATGGAACTTTTCCGGGTGAGTTCTGGCATACAGGAAGTGATGGACTGCTCTTCAGCCCACTGCAATGATTTTGTCAAACACTTTGAATCTGTTCTGACTTGGACTCTGCCTTAGCAGTGATAGAATCAGATTGTCCCAGGGTGCCAGTTTGTCCAGTTGTGTAGTATACCTTTCAGCTTGTCTAGTGGACAAGATTCTCAGAAGTTTGAGACTACCACCTCATTGTATAACCCTTGCCCATTCTGGCTCTTTAAATTTGCTGGAAGGAGCTGGTGGACTAGCTCTGGGGGACAGTAAATGCCTCCCTGAGAGAGAGAGTGGTTGCCCCTGCCTTGAGTGAGCAGTGGTAAAGAAACTTACTCTGGACCCAGGAGAGTTGAATACCTACCCTCCAGTCTCAAAAGTACCATTCCTGAGCAAGGTGATTGAAGAAGTGGTGGCTGGGCAACTTCAGGGATTCCTGAATGAAGCGAATTGTTTGGATGTGTTCCAATCTGGTTTCAGGCATGGTCATGGGATGGAAATGGCCTTTGTTGCCCTGTTGGATGACCTGTGTTGGGAATGGACAGGGAGAATGTGACACTTTGAGTTCCTCTAGAAATCTCAGTGGACTTTGATACCATCAATCATGGTATCCTTCTTTTGGAGTTGGGACTGGGAGGCACTGTTTTGGGGAGGTTTTGATTCCACCTAGAAGGTGTGTTTTAGAGTGTGGTGCTGAGGGACTGTTGACACTTAACCTCTTGCCTATGAGGTTTCACAAGGTTCTATCTTGTCCCCATGCTTTTCAACATGTATGTAAAGCCACTGGGAGTGGTCATCACCGATATATGGGTGATACTCAACTCTGACACTTTCAGTAGACCTCAAAGAGGATATGGAGAACATGAACAGGTGCCTGGAGGCAAATTTGGGATGGATGAGTGCTATCAAGCTGAAACATATTCCCAACATAATGAAGGTAGTACTGGTAGGGAAGAATTGACCCAGGAATAGGGATATCTCCTGTTCTAGATGGGGTTGCACTCCCCCAAAGGTACAGATTAATAGCTTGAGAATGTTGCTGGACCAAGGCCTCCTATAGCAGCAGGTGGCAGCAGAGTCTGGGGTGCCTTTCACTAGCTGTAACTGGTGAGCCAGTTGTGGCCCATCCTGGGCAGGAAAGATCTTGACACTGTGTTATGTGCCCTGGTAACATCTAGATTAAATTACTGCAATGTGCTCAATGTTGGGCTGTTCTTGAAGACTTTGGTACAGATTGCTGCATCTGGAATGTTGACTGGAGTGGGTCATAGGGACCATATCACCCCAGTTTTGTTCCATCCGAGTTGTTTGTTATGGCAAGTTCTACAAATTATCACAACTCTATAGTAAAAATCTATGTTGATTCCTACAGCTACCATTGTCATTTCCAAGTTGTACCCAGAAGTGATGTGCTGGAGACGAGCCTGGAGCCCCCTTCTCCCCCCTTTTTTCTCCCACCACTATTTAGAGTAGTGATGGGCAACAGATAGAATAACCAGAAATTTGACTACCATATGCAGAAAAATGGTAAGCTTAGTTTTCATACATATTTTTATATAAAATTGGGTTTGGAATTAGAGGTGGATGTGATCCACTGATATGTATCTAATTCTATTTCCAAATGAATGACAGGTAGGGCTGTGCTCCAAGAAAGTTTCCCTTTCAATTTTGGTTCTGGGTGTTCTGGAATAATTTTGTTCCATTACTGGTTTGTTCAAGGTCAGCCAGTACTGGCTCAGAACTGATGTTTGTTTGTTTTTTTCATTTTCATGACATTCAGCCCATTTTGCATGCATTGGCTGCACATGTGCAAATGTATGCTGTTCTTTTCAAGAGAGGGTAGGGAAACGAGGTTGATCCAATGAGTTTCTCATCAAGTACATGAAAACTCAGACAACGATGGACCCCAAAGAAGGCGAGTGTTGGTGGGTGCACACAATGACGGGAAACTTACTGGCAAAGTGGCGCTAGCACAGCATGCCAACTTGACTCACAAGCATTCCGTTATCAACCAGTGCAGCAATTTTTAAAAAACATTGTTTCTTTATGACAGCAAAATCAACAAGTCTGCTGTTATGCCATGTTTCCCTGTGCCTTGTAGTTTAGTTTCCACAATTAGAAGTTATGGATGGATCCTCCTCACCCTAACCTGCTTTGCAGCAGCCCAGGACTCCCTGTTTAAACCCGCCGGATACATAAAAGTGCTCAGAAAGGGAGGGCTAGATGTTGTTTCTTCCTTCATGGGATGGGAAGTAAAGGGAAGATGCCCCCCCCCCCCATTTTTTACTTGCTTCCAGTCTCCCTTTACAACTAAAACTGTTAACCCAGGGTTGAATGAAAAGGAAAAATCACCAGAAGACAAGAAGAAAAAAGTCTGATCAGACTGGCCCTTCCACATGAAGTACTGATTTGGAAAGATGTGTGCATGTGCGAGTGTGCAATACACATGCCATCATTTAACGCTGGGTTAACAGTTTTAATCAGAAAATCCCCAAAGCCTGAAGGCTTTCTGGGCCAGATGAAATTCCTCCTAGTGCTCATCAACCCCCTATCTTTAGAGGCCTTTTTTAGTCACAGGGATATCCCTGGCACCTGAGTGAAGGACAGCAGCAGCAGAAGGCCACTGAATGGGTATGAACCAGCGCCACATACCTGGGACCCTCTGGCTCTCCTTTAATAATTGCTTTTCTTTCCAGTTTTCACACTAATCTGTGTAACATGAGCCTTTGCACCAGCCAGAGGCTCAGAGGATGAAGGAGACCCCTCCCTCCTCAAACCCATGTGTGCACACCCACATGGATATTGCCAGGCCAGCCTTTCATTGCATTGTGTGTAAAAGCCCACAAAGAGGGATGGCAATGGTGACGTTGGTACTGATGGCACCATGCCATTTGCTGCTCCCCTCCCCAGTGCAAAGCAAAGCAAACCTTTGAACCCTACAAGCACTCAAAGCCAATGCCATAACCCCATTGCCCAGGAAAAAGTGCATTCATGGGAGCCATGCACATCCCTTTCCCACCAACAGAGTCAATGCTAAGGACTCAGTCTCTCCCCTTTGGAACCAATTGGTTGCATGTGCAGACAGACTTGCCATTAAGGAAAACAAGATGCTGCCAGACGGCCCCTGACTGCCTGGCCTGCCTGTGTAGCCTCTGCACGGTAAGTACCAAAACAAAACTCACAAACTTTTTGGTGGTTGTCATGTATGCCAGCATCCATGCCACTGTTGTATTCTGCATCCATGCCCTTGTTGTGTTGTATGCCATTATTGTGTTCTGCAAGCATCCATGCCATTATGGTATTCTGCATTTTATACTGAGAGTGATAGAAGCATCCATGCCATCATTGTGTTGTGCATCTTACACTACTTCTTAAACTCATACTGATATAATGCCAAAGTTCAATACTGTATCTTATGCATTTTATATAAGTTATCTGAAGGTGTCTAGATTGCTAATACTAATTTCTAGAGGAGCAAGTGGACTCTTTGTTATCTCTAAGAAATATACACTTTTGCTTCTGAGTGGCCTTGGGCTGAAGCTGCAGCTGCATACTGAAATGTATCTTTTCACAGGAGGGAATGATTCCACTCTGTACTTTGTCTAGACTAAACTGTTTTGTTCCCATGTAACTTTTGGGTTTTCGCACCTGAATGCGAAAGGGGCAGGAGAACGTTGCCCTATATCAGCAGTCCTATTGTTTGACTAATTACTTCTGCCAACTTCTACCTATGAGTGCATACCTGAACTGAATAGATCTCTAAATAAAGTTTCTTCAACCAATGCACCTGCTTGCTTGCTGTGAGAGACTTAGGGATCTAACTGCCAGGGACTAACACCCTAGGACTGACAGTGTGTGTGGGGGGAGTCATTAACAGCCTCATTTCCTGGATTTGGTTGAGCATTCCAGAAGCTGCTTTAATGAGCTGAAACATTGAGTTATGTGTGTAATTTTGGCTCATTTTTCTTTTATGCACATCCCTAATGACGGGTTCTGATTTTGAATTAATTTATCCCAAATTATTCTGCATGCAGATTTCAAATAGGATTGCCAACTCTAGCTTGGAAAATTCCTGGAGATTTGAGGGTAGTACCTGTGGAGGGCAGAGTTTGGGCAGGGGAAGGTATTTAGTAGTTATGTGATGACATAGAGTCTGCCCTTCAAGGCAGCCAATTCCTCCAGGGAAAATGACCTCTAAAGTCTGCAGAGCAGCTTTAAGTGTGGAAGAACTCCTGGCCTCACCTTTATTTATTTATTTATTTATTGAGCTTTATCCTGCCCTCCCCATGAGAGGGCTGAGGGTGGGTTACAGAAGTAAAACACAAGTTACATTAAAATTCACAATAAAAACATAGAATCTCCATAAAACATCACCCTCAGACAGCAACCTTACAACCCACTCCAGCTAGTAATACACAGAGGGATGAGAGAAGAAGGGGAACAGGGCATTCAGTTTAAGTTGTCACTTATGTTGAGGTGTACAGATGGGGGTGGGGTGCCACAAGCGCCAGAAACCCTGGCGCCAGCAGTGGTCAGGATTCAGAGGTCTCCAAGCAGACTATGGCCTAGGTTTGCAAGGTTGCTGGTCATGGAGGTCAATCTCCTGCCCATATTTGCTCGACCCTTTTGCCTGCTCTCACAGCAGAAGAAAAGTGGGGGGAGGGGAGGGGTTGACATCATAGACTTGTCAACATCACTTCTAGGTACCATATCCATTGATGCTCTAGGAACGCCCACAAACTTAATGGTACTTAGAGATTAGGGGAATTCCTAGAGTATTGTGTGATGTGGTGACTTCACTTCTGAGTCTTATCACAGTATCACTTAACTCTTTTTCTCCACATGCCTTGCCCCCAAGTGTTCTTGGAACTCCCAGGCACAGGTATGACAACCCTACTATGGCACATGCAGCGGGATTCAAGGGACTGGTCTTTCCACCTCTGAGTGCAATTTGAGGTGAACTGTAGCAATTATACAGCAATTGCTGGCAAGTGGATTCTCCTACAAGGACAAGGCAATCTAGGAACAAGAATCACACACTGACGAAAGAAAGCTCAAGTGCTTACCAGTTCTCATGATCATCCAATAGCTGCCTGTTATTGCAGCCATAGAAAACTCATTTAAATGAGGGCAACCAGTAGCAAGCCTTGCTTTACTTGTCCCTCTCACCTTCTGAAAAGTTCAGCAGATGCCAAGGAAAATACTGACAAGTCTCATGGCACTCATGGGAAACATTGCTTGGGGAGCTGTAAACCACAGAATGATTTAAAGGAAACAGTGTTTGGTTTGACCTGTCTGTTGGTAAGCGCGAGCATGTCTTCTTTCCCCTACATAGTTCTGGATCCTGGGTCTCTTACAATCTCAACCCCATCTCTGATTGTATCTCTGGTCTTCCCCACCCCACTGCAGTGGTCTTCCCCAATTACTGCTCCCTTCCATATAAGCTACACTGTTGGGAATGGAATGGAAACGGTCCTTTTAGCTCCTGTTTGGGGATGACGGGCCTCATGCCTAACCACAGGAGCCAGGAGTTCCCAGTAGGCAGCCAACTGAAAGCCTGCCTGGCACCTGGATGCCTACCTGCCACATTGATTTCCTCTTTTATGGTGCTTGGAAGCTGCAGAGGAGGCTTCCCAGCAGCAATGACACTAGATGTGGCTGCCAAAGTGAGTAAAACCATGTCCAAATTCTCATCAGAAACACTAATCTTTATTATTTATTTAGTCCCAAAAGTTTGTCATGCCTTTCTGCTCTGATCAGGGCTACCAAGGTGGCAAACAGATTAAAAATATACAAACACAACATTAAAACACTTAAAGCCAAGTTAAAATACACATGCAGTGCAATAAAATACACATATAAAAAAACACCAATAGAAAGCCAGAAGAAACAAACAAAAAGTCTTTACCCACTGACAGAAAATAGCAACAGAATGGGATAGTCAGGCCTCTCTGGGGAAAGAGTTCCAGAGTTTTGGTGCCTCTCAGAAAGAAGGGGCACCTGAATTAGGGAATGATTGTAGCAGATAGGAAGGTTTGCAAGTGAGTAGGTGGTCCCAAGCCATTAAAGGCTTTTAAAGGTCAACACCAGCACCTAAAATTGTACCCAGAAACAGATTGGGAGCTATTGTAGATGGGACAAGGCTGGAATGATATGGTCCCTACAGCCCACTCCAGTCAACATGCTGGCCCCAGCATTCTCCACCAATTGATGTTTCTGCACACTGTTCAAGGGCATCCTCACTTAGAGGGCATTGCCATAATCTAATCTAAATGCAACCACAGTGGCCAGATCTTTTTTGCTCAAGAAAGACCACAGTTGACTAACCAGTCAAAGCAAGGAAAAGGCACTCCTGGCCACAGCTGCTATCTGCTTATCTAGCAATAGACTGGGTCCAAGAGCATCCTCAAACTATGGACCTGTTTCTTTGAGAGTAGCACAGCCCCATCCAGAACATCTGACATCTTATGTCCCAGGTCAGACCTTCCTCTCACCAATAACACTTACATCTTGTCAGAATTAAGCTTCATTTTATTAGGTTACATCCACTCAAAAACTGCCTCCAGGCACCTTTTCAAAGTTTCCACAACATATTTGGGATCAGCTGAAAGTGCAAGATAGAGCCAAATGTTATGCACATATTGGTGACAACCCAGACTACATCTTCAGATCATCTCATCCATTGGGTTTATGTAAATGTTGAAAAGCAGAGGAGACAAAATGGAGTCATATGGGACCCACAAGGCAAAGGCCAACACACTGAGCAGTGGTCCTCCAGCATCACCTTCTGAAACCTACCCTCCAGGTAGGACCAGAACTGGACCAGAAACACCACAAAATGGTGCTTCCCAGTCCCAGCCTGGAAAGATGGTCCAGAAGGCTACCACAATCAATGGTACTGAAAGCTGCTGAGAGGTACAGGAGAATCAACAGAGTTATACTCCCTCTGTCCATCTCCCAGTGCAGGTCATCCACTACGTTAAGCAAGGCTGTTTCAGTCCCATAACCAAGTGTGAAACCAGATCACCTTGCTCCAGGATGGAACATTTAACATTGGTCAATAGTTACTGAAGTTTCCTGGATCCAGGGTTCTTAAGTAGTGGACACTCCACGACTATAACAAACCTTTTGTGAGCATTTGGGAAGATGAGTTCCGACTCTTGCTCTAACACTAAAGGATTAGAGCAGAGAGGGGGAGCCAGTCCTCCTTCCCTTTAAATTTGAGGCCTTGGGTTGGCTAGCAGAGCACTGTACCGCATCCTCCAAATGTGGGGCAGAGCAGAACGGGTGACTGTGTCCGGGGTCTGGGTCCCAGCCCCCAGACTTGGTAGGAGGGAACAGCAGGTCAGCCGGGCTGACGGGCAAACAGAGGGGGCAGCCAGCAGACAGCAGGTCAACTGGTCAGCCAGCAGACAGCAGGTCAACTGGTCAGCCAGCTGACAGCAGGTCAACCGGTCTGACTGGCAGGCAGAGGGGGCAGCCGGGGGACAGCAGGTCAACCCCTCCCATGGGCAAATGGAGCCAGAACCTGCCGGTGCCAGGGGCAAGGGGCAAAAGCCCAGGGCCTCAGGAGGCAAGGGGAGACAGAGAGAGGCCAGCAAGTCCCACTCCCCTAGGGAAGGAAAGGGGACTAAGCAAGGCGGAAGGGGACAAGGGCAGAGGGATTGGGAGCCCAGCAGTCACCCACCCAAAGACCTTACCTGAGGAGGAAAAGCAGCAGCAGCCCCAACAACCCAAAGCCACGCCCCAGCTAGAAAATAGTAGCCTGGCCCAGGAGTTGCCAAAAGCCAAGCCACTCCAGGTGGGGCTATTGGAGGCACTCTGCAGGAAGCCCTGGGCAACCAGCCAAGGAGCCGCAGCTGGACCCACCTTCAGCCATCAGCTCAGCCAGGGAGGCCGGGCTGCTAGCCAGGGGACTGCAGCTGGACACGCCTTCAGCAATCAGCCAAGGCAGGGAGGCTGGGCAGCCAGGGAACAAGGCACAGCTGGTGCTGGTCAGTGGGGCCAGATCAGCTACCCCAGCTGCAACTGCTTGGTGCAGCCCAAGACCAGGCTGGAAGAGGGGTGGGGCAGTAGAAGGAAGCCCTATAAAAGCTGGCTGGGAAGAGCTCTGTGGTGGTGGGTGTGAGTGAGGAGTGATGATGTGGAGTGAGAGCAGTAAGATGCAGGGGTGGAGGCTTGGAGGAGAGTTCTGGAAGGAGGAGATGAAGGAGGACGCAGAGGGTAAGCAGGCCAGGTTGAGCAGGCCAGTGAGTGGACTGAGAGGGAGTCTGGGTGAGGTATACCGCTCCTCCTTCCACAGAGCAGGGTCCTGCAGAATCCCTGGCCCCCCTATGACATCAGGAGCAGACCACCCAGTGCCATGCCCAGCGTCAGCGGCGGCAAGCCCTGACAAGTTGGTGGCCTGTACGGGGAGAGACGTTCTGATGCAGTCACCAGTCAAGGGGTGGCCTCCCAAGGCCGCCGCTCCAGCGGAGCTTGGACCGTGGCTGGAGGAACCCCTGGATGGGATGTGGGGAAAGTTGGAGACAGCCTACCAAGCCGCTCCGGCAGAACTAGCACAGGCAGTGGACCCGCAGATGCAAGACGGCGCACTCATACAGCCCTTGCCAAGGGTTTGCGCCCTCGTTTGGGAAAGTAACCCACCACCTGGCAAGCAGGTGCTGAGTCTATGCGCCACCGTGAGGATAGGCCGGCTGATCCTACAAGCCCTGTTGGACTCCAGGAGTGCAGTCTCAGCAATTCGGCCCCAACTCCTCCCAGCTGCCGCCCCAGTGCACCGCTGGATCCCGGTGACGGATGTGATGGGCCGCACCCAGTTGTACCCTACGGCCCTAATCACGGTAGAGTACCTAGGGGTCTGCCACCAAATGGAAGTTGCCCGGGTAGCTCACCTACCCGTGCCAATGCTGCTGGGAAGAGATGCCCCGGGGTTTTTCAGGCTCCTCCAGCAGGCAGCGGAGAAATTGGGAAGAGACGCCCCAGGGATCGCCAGGCATCGGCTGGAGGCGGCAGGGGAATTGACAGACCCACAAGTTGCCACCGCTCTACATGTGGAGGAGGCCGACGACCCGGGAGAGGGTCCCTCCATCAGACCAGGGGCAGAACCACGGACTGAAGACCCAGCTGGACCCCCGGCAGACCGCCCATTCCGTGAGGCCCAAGGGGCAGATGAGTCCTTGCAGCGCTTACGAGAGACAGCCGCCCGTGAGGAGGAGCTAGTGCGGGATGAGCGGAGGTCTCATCGGCTTCCTCGCATCGAGAGGCAAGGGGGTGTGTGGGTCCGCCTTGCCCATGCCCCGAATGGCCAGGGAGAGGTCCGCCAACTACTTGTGCCAGCAGCCTATCGGGCGGAAGTCCTCCGCACGGCCCATGAGCACGCTTGGGCCGGGCACCTGGGGCACCACAAGACCCTGAGGAAGGTTCTTGAGCAGTTCTTCTGGCCCTCTGTGAATGCAGATGTAAAGGCCCACTGCCGCTCGTGTCCCACCTGCCAGCGGGTGGCAGCCCGCCGCCCGCCGAAGGCCCCCCTCTCCCCGCTGCCCGTCATGGAGACGCCCTTCCAACGCATCGCAATGGACTTCATCGGACCGCTGCCACGCACACCCCAGGGCCATCGCTTCGTCCTGGTGATTGTGGACTATGCCACGCGGTTCCCCGAGGTCATCCCGCTGAAGACCATGCAGACCCTGGGGATGGTACGGGCCCTGTCCAAGTTTTTCACGATGGTGGGGCTGCCAGACGAAATGTTGACGGATCGGGGGGGCCCGTTCCATGCCACAGCCATGCACCAGCTCTGCCGGAATTTGGGGATCCAGCAGGTGTTCACCTCGGCTTACCACCGTCAAACAGATGGTTTGGCAGAGCGGCTGAACCAGACCGTCAAAGAGGCCCTGAAGAAGATGACGCGGGACAAGCCTCACCAGTGGGACTTGTACATCGACCCGCTCATGTTCGCCCTCCGGGAGACCACGCAGGCCTCCACCGGCTTCAGCCCATTCGAGCTGCTATATGGGCGCAAGCCACGGGGGATGCTCTCCCGGCTGACGGAACGCTGGGGGCCCCGGGCCAGCAGCCCCGCGCCCCCCATACAGGGATACGTGAGCCGGCTCCGTGACCGGGTGCAACAGTCCCAAGCGGAGCCAAATCGCAGACTGACTCGCACCCAGTCAAGGCAAAAGGCCGCCTATGACTGGGGTGCGCGGATGAGGACTTTCCAGGCTGGAGAGAAGGTCCTCGTGCACCACTCGGTGTTCCCAAGAGAGGAAGGGGACCCATGGAGGGGTCCCTACCAGATTCGAAGGGTGCTGGGCCCCACCACCTATGAAGTCCAGTGTGGGGTCGGCCGGCGTTGGTGGAAGACCCTGCATGTGAACCTCCTAAAGCAGTGGCACGAGCACCCAAAAGAGGAGTGCGGCATGGCTGAGGACCCGCTAGAGCTCCCTGACAGTGTGCTGCCTTGGACCACTGATGCCCCGGAGTTCGAGCAGCCCAAGGTGGACCCTCAGCTCAACCCAGCTCAGAGGGCCCAGCTACAAGACCTCTGGGCCCGGATTCCCGGGGTCTTCTCCCGCAGGCTGGGCAGCACGAGCCTGATCCAACATGCCATTCCAACGGACCCGGGGCAGACAGCCCGGGCTACCTGGCGCCCCATCCCCAGGAAGCGGTGGGAGGCAGTGGAGAAGGAGACTGATGAGATGCTCAGGCTTGGGGTAATCGAGCCCTCGCGAAGTGCTTGGAGGAGCCCGATAGTCTTGGTGCCCAAGCCGGATGGGACCACCCGATTCTGCATTGACTATCGCGAACTGAATAAGGTGGCCCAGTTCGATGCATACCCCATGCCCCGAGCAGATGTGTTGGTAGACCACCTAGGGTCCGCCTGCTACCTGTCAGCCCTATACTTGACGAAGGGCTACTGGCAAGTGCCCGTGCGGCCAGCGGACCGGGAGAAGACAGCCTTTGCCACCCCACGAGGCCTCTTCCAGTTCAAGAAGATGCCGTTTGGTCTACACGGGGCGGCTGCCACATTTTTGCGGCTGGTGGACCAAGTGCTGGGAGAGTGCCGGGCGTATGCAATGGCGTACATAGATGACATCATCATCTTCAGCCCAGACTGGCCCACCCACCTCCAACACTTGGAAGCTGTCTTGAGGGCCCTCCAGCGAGCCGGACTACGGGCTAACCCAAAGAAGAGCCATCTGGGGTTCCAGGAACTCCAGTACCTGGGCTTTGTGGTCGGGGGAGGCCGAGTTCGCCCACCACCAGACAAGGTGGCCTCGATAGCCGATGCCCCACAGCCCCGGACCAAGAAGCAGGTCCGACGTTTCCTGGGACTACTGGGGTATTACGGGAGGTTCATCCCCCACTTCGCCTCCCGAGCCGCCCCCCTGACAGACTGCTTAAAGAAGGGGCTGCCCAACCAAGTCCAGTGGACCCCAGCGCTAGAAGCAGCTTTCAAGGACCTGCGGTCAGCCCTCTCTAATACCACAGCCCTGTGGAACCCGGACTTTGACCGACCCTTTACGCTGGCCACAGATGCTTCTGACACCGGCCTTGGGGCGGTCCTGACTCAGGAACGTGACGGAACTGACGTCCCCATCCTCTTCCTGAGTTGGAAGCTGCAGCCCGCGGAGAGGCGCTATGCAACAGTGGAGTGGGAGGCCCTAGCGGTCAAGGGGGCAGTGGGGGCCCTGCAATACTACCTGACCAATAATCCCTTTGTCCTACTAACGGACCACACACCCCTGCAGTGGCTCCACCGCATGAAGGCGCACAACCCCCGTGTGCTGCAGTGGTACCTCTCCCTCCTCCCCTTCTGGTTCACCATCAAGTACCGCAAGGGGGCGCAGCATGTGGGTGCGGACTTCATGTCCCGCATGTTCGAGTCTGACCCTGACCCCCACAACTCAAAGCTAAGTGGGGGTGTGTGTCCGGGGTCTGGGTCCCAGCCCCCAGACTTGGTAGGAGGGAACAGCAGGTCAGCCGGGCTGATGGGCAAACAGAGGGGGCAGCCAGCAGACAGCAGGTCAACTGGTCAGCCAGCAGACAGCAGGTCAACTGGTCAGCCAGCTGACAGCAGGTCAACCGGTCTGACTGGCAGGCAGAGGGGGCAGCCGGGGGACAGCAGGTCAACCCCTCCCATGGGCAAATGGAGCCAGAACCTGCCGGTGCCAGGGGCAAGGGGCAAAAGCCCAGGGCCTCAGGAGGCAGGGGGAGACAGAGAGAGGCCAGCGAGTCCCACTCCCCTAGGGAAGGAAAGGGGACTGAGCAAGGCGGAAGGGGGCAAGGGCAGAGGGATTGGGAGCCCAGCAGTCACCCACCCAAAGACCTTACCTGAGGAGGAGAAGCAGCAGCAGCCCCAACAACCCAAAGCCACGCCCCAGCTAGAATATAGTAGCCTGGCCCAGGAGTTGCCAAAAGCCAAGCCACTCCAGGTGGGGCTATTGGAGGCACTCTGCAGGAAGCCCTGGGCAACCAGCCAAGGAGCCGCAGCTGGACCCATCAGCCATCAGCTCAGCCAGGGAGGCTGGGCTGCTAGCCAGGGGACTACAGCTGGACACGCCTTCAGCAATCAGCCAAGGCAGGGAGGCTGGGCAGCCAGGGAACAAGGCACAGCTGGTGCTGGTCAGTGGGGCCAGATCAGCTACCCCAGCTGCAACTGCTTGGTGCAGCCCAAGACCAGGCTGGAAGAGGGGTGGGGCAGTAGAAGGAAGCCCTATAAAAGCTGGCTGGGAAGAGCTCTGTGGTGGTGGGTGTGAGTGAGGAGTGATGATGTGGAGTGAGAGCAGTAAGATGCAGGGGTGGAGGCTTGGAGGAGAGTTCTGGAAGGAGATGAAGGAGGACGCAGAGGGTAAGCAGGCCAGGTTGAGCAGGCCAGCGAGTGGACTGAGAGGGAGTCTGGGTGAGGGTATACCACCCCTCCTTCCACAGAGCAGGGTCCTGCAGAATCCCTGGCCCCCCTATGACGTCAGGAGCAGACCGCCCAGTGCCACGCCCAGCGGCAGCGGCGGCAAGCCCTGACAGACTTGTCCATACAATAGCTCCATTGACACCAGGAGCTATAAAGGGGCAAGACAATTCATTGCTGTTTCTGTGGGATACTGCCTTCTTCAAATGCCCAATTCACTATGAAGTGGGAAATCAATCCTGTGTGTTCAGTTCTGGGTGGCTCCTCTGCCAAGCTGTGAGCCTTCACAGGTACCCTATGCCACCCCTGGCCCTCCTTTGGATGGATATGATGGGAGTTACATCATGGTAGATAAGAATGGAGATATGTTATTGCATTCATGGGGGGACTATTATGTACCATTATTTTAAAGAACTTCAGCCAGATATTGCATAGATGAAATTACTATGTTTGAGTGACTCCTGGGGAACTACTGGCAAAGTTCAAACATCACATGTACCTTGATTAGTGTAACTGTGAATGCAGACAGCCCCATTGATTATGGTTAGTTAGGGTCAGTCAAATCAAGATTTGAAACCGTGGTTTGAAGTTGCTTCATTTCCTAGTTAGTCTTTGATTTCGCACAATATGTGAATGCAGTCATCCTAGTTTCATCCTTGTTTGATCCCTGGCACTGCCCTCTCTGGTTACAGAATAAATGCAAGGAACCTGGCATTTGTCAAGATAATCCACATTTGAATAATTTATCATTTGTGTCTGTGAGCTGCATTCTGGTTTCACAATTAACTATTGTTAAAATACACCATGGTTTCATGTTGTGTCTGAACTGAGCCTCTGAGCCTTGTCTCTTGGTAATCCTGGTTTCTATAAAATCCCAGTAGATGTACTGAGTCTATGAAAAGCTCAAAGGGAATATTTGTCCTCTGGCTGCAAACCTCTCACTTGCCTTTTTACAATCAGCTGGTTCATTAGAAGTCTGACACTCCCTGCAAAACCATGCAGCAACGTTCAAAAGAATTTGCCATCTTTAAGGGTATTCAAGAGGCAACCCGAAAAGGTATCAACTTTTCCTTGTTATTATGGAACTTCTGAATGCATGTGTGGGAGCGATAAAAAAAACTTTTACTAGTAACACCTTGTGAGAACTGAGGACACAAGGTCTAGCATAGACACACCTACTTCAGATGTAAGCATGTGTTCACACAGGGCAGTATATATATATATATATATATATATATATATATATATATATATATATATATATATATATATATATATATATATATATATATATATATATATATATATATATGGTGACCCCACCCCCACTCCATGTAGACAATGTCATTTGATAAGCGATCGTAGGATAAGTGGTCAAATTTCTGAAGCCGCCAAACTGTTATCCCAAGTGGCATAGTGGATGGAGTGTCATACTACAATTGGAGATACTCAACACTCAGGTTCAAATTTCCACTCTGCTGCCATGAAGCTCACTGGATGACTGCGGGTCAGTCAAACTATTTCAGCCTGCCCTAATCTACATGACAGGGTTGTTATGATGAACTGGGAACAACACCACGTGTGCTGACTTAAACTACCTGAAAGAAAGACGGGATAAAAATCTAATACATAAAACAAAATTGGCTATTCCAATCTCATGAGAGATGTGAGTTTCTTCATCTTCCGGCAGAGCCTCTTTGTTGATATCCCACTTTGGAGCCTGGCCCTGGCCTGTAGCCACTGAATTCATAAGAGAGATTGGAATGTTGCTGCTGCTGCTGCTGTGTGGAGTGAGCAGCAGGATCTGTGCATCAAACACAATTCCTCTTTCAATGAGCTGGTGCCCAGTTACACAGGGGCTTACGAAACTTGGCAAAGCAGCCATATTTCAGTCAAATAAATTAGAGCCAGGCCAGCTTTCTTTAAAACAAGATACATTTTCAGGCTTGCTTACAGATTTTTCCACCAGTTCTGAAATAAATGCATTCACATCGTTAAAATAGAAACTGTAAATGGTAATGTTTCCACTGTTGACCAGCATAGACCAGTTGGTGAGAGCTGCAAATGTACTTAACTATTGTTAGGTAATACAATATAGTTTGGCTGTCATTATTCTTGAACTTGTTGTTCCCTTTTAAACCTCCCAAATGCATTCAAAACATGTGAGTTCTACTTTTTAAACATCTTCCAAAAATGCACGGGTGGCTTAAAGACAGGATGTCTCAGAAGCAGCAGGATTTATTCATTTTATTCAGAAAAAGTCCTCCCTAGAGTTAGAAGGGGTGTTTATGTGTATAGATGTGCGGGTCATCTGATTGAATTGGAAGGACAGGACTTCTAGGCAAACAGACTTCTGTCCCCCTGGGATTATCTGATAGCAAACTAGGGCCAAAGTGGAATGCAAAAGTGAACAGATAAGATTTAGCCCTTAAGAGGAAGCTTGTTTGTGTGTCAAAAGTCTCCTACATCAATTAAAAATATGGTGTCTAACATAAAGTATTAGAAGAAATCTGCTCTTTTTTTTCATTTTCAGTTCCCCCCCCCCAACAAACTTAATTGGGTTTTATTAAATTAGTTATTTCAGCCGTTTGTATTAGTTCAGTTCTCACTTCCACATGCTTCAATGGGAGCGGTATATAAACAGTCATTGTTGTTGTTATTATTATTTTCTGTCTTCAACATTACAGTATGTAGTAACAAATGGGGTATTTGTGGATTTGCATGCGTCTACCCATTTATATGTAACAAAATTCACTGAAAGAGTATTTTTTCAACAAAAAATTGAGCATGCAGATGAAGGGAACTAAACTTTGCTCCATTTCACACCTTATCTCACTATACTCCAACATTTTTCTCCCAGCCTAGCTTATTGTAGCCAGGATGGAACCACAATGTTAGAAAAGAAATGCTGAAAGTGAGATAGGACATGGGAAGATGCAGAGTTGAGCTACTCTCTCTCTCACACACACACTCAGCTCAATAGATCTTGTCCATGTTTTTTTTAATGTGTAATCACCTCTAATTTGTTCATTCATTTAACTAACTAAAGCAGATTCCTAGTCTTTTCCCCTGTCGGGGCTTAAAAATGGGGGAGGGGGTCCTTTAATTTACTGTATTTACTCAAAAAACGACCATGAATGTAAAACAACTCCCTTTAAAATGTTATATACAATTTTTGCTCATTATTGAACATCATTATAACTTCTATACAAATGTAAGACAATCCCCCTTTTGTTGACATATATGTGAAAAAAACTAGTCTTTCATATGACATATGCAAGACAAGTGCATATTTAAAACCAGGGCTTTTTTTCTGGGAAAAGAGATGGTGGAACTCAGTGGGTTGCCCTAGGAGAAAATGGTCACATGGCTGGTGACCCCGCCCCCTGATCTCCAGACAGAGGGGAGTTGAGATTGCCCTCCATGCCGCTCAGCATTTGGGGATTGAATTAATGGCCGCTATTGCAGATGGTCATAAATTAACTGATATATTATTTTAAAGCTGCTATTCATGCATATTACAGTATTTATTTATGCTTAAGGGCACTTTTTTTGGGAAATACTTAAATATATATTAATGGTTATAACTGCTATATATGCACATTGACACTTTTCTAGATATACTTGAATTTATAATGTTTTATGTCTTATATAACTGGAGATCGTTGAGCTTCATTGCTGTGAGTTAAAGAGAATAACTTTACAATTTCAGAAAAGACCATAGAGTTTAGAAAACACACATAAAATTTTAGAACACGATCTGGTGATTTTCAAAGATGAAAATTTTTTAAAAACTTTTTGATTGAGGAGGTAGAGAATCACCCGAGAAAGTCTAATTTAAGGGTTAGCACTCTTAAGGAAGGAATGGAAGGAAAGAATTTGGTAGAATATCTCACAGAGCTCTTTACTGACTGTTTAGGCTCTGAGTACACCAAAGAGATAAAAATAGACTCTGCTTTCAGAGCCAATAGTAAAATAGCCACACGAAGAAACCTGCCCAGAGATATAATTGTTAAATTTGCAAATGAAAAGATTAAAAATAAGATTTCTAAGACATTCAGAATTAATCCTGAGTTAAAGATTCATGCCAAGTATTCTGATACCATCAGTTTATTGCAGAATCAAAAGGTAGTCAAGAAACTGAAGGAAGAAGTGGTTATATCTACTAGAGGTGTTGAAATTGTTTGGATGGGGTAATAATTTTTGTAGATTGATTGAGGTGCTGTACTCAAAACCTACTGCAAAAGTTCTGATAGGCAATGTATTACTCAATGGCCTTTCATTTACAGTTAGACAATGAATTATCACTTCTTTTATTCAACCTAGTTATTGAAATGTTGGCATTACAAATTCACCAACACAGGTACATTCAAGGAATCCAGTTAGGCAGTATAAAGACTCTTTTATATGCTGATGGAGGCATTCAGTGGAGGAACTTGTAATGGTTTTAGAATCATTTGGCTGGATATCTGACTATCAGATACAAAGTTAACACATTTAAATCAGTCCTACTGGGTATGCAAGTGGATCAAGAAACTAGGAAGGAAATAGTGATATTTATTGGTTCAGTTTGGATGAGAGAACAGATTAGATACTTGTGTGTGGGGGGGTCTCTTTTCTAACAATTTGAGTAAGCTGATAGAACAAAATATTACTCCATTTACAAAAAACAAAGAGTAAAGTATTAAAGCCTGGATCAAATTTAAGATCTCATGGTTGTGACAAGTTGCTGTTTTAAAAATGAAAATATTGCTAAGAATTCTGTTTCTTCTTACACCTTTGTCATTATTAGGTTCAATCATTACTGAATAAATTACTGTAATTAACTAAACTAATATGGAATAATTAAAAAACGTAGGATTCAAGCTAGAGTAATAAACCTTGGCAAGAGGAAGGAATCGCTGCTCTAAATGTATCAAAGTATTACTCTGCTTCTTGATGAGCTCAACTGGATCAGGAAACAGGAAGCCAAGGTACTTTGAAAGGTGGAGCAGCTAGGGAATGAAGTCCCACTAAATATCTGGATTTGGAGAGACAAATATATTTGATTAGACAAAAGAGAAAGTATGATTGGTTCTGCATCAGTATAGATTTGGGACAAATGCAAAGATGTACTGAAATTAAAGTATTTGATCTGTAAACCTGCACTATAAGGAAAGGAATTCATACACCATTTCGATATGGGAAGATTTAACACCTGGACTAAGGCAGGTTTGATAAGATCAATAGATTTTATACTTGAAAGGAGAATCCTGTTGTATGCTGAAGTCTCTAATAAAATGGAGGGAGGGAGGATCTCCAATTTCCTGTATTTACAGAGCAGAAATGCATTGTGGGGGAAATGAATATTTTTTGGCATTTTAGTGATTTCAAGAGAATATTGAATGAACCTGAGAAACAGAGGATATTGGCAACCCTATACAGATTATTACTGTATAGGGTGTATAAGGAAGAAGTGTATAAGGAAGAAGTATAGGGTGTATAAGGAAGAAGTGCTAGATTTATAAAGTAAAACTCCAGTTCTCCAGATTAGAGTCCTGCTACTCTTAGCCACTACACAAAACTGGCTCTCAGATCTCAGAAGTCATTTGGCTTGATTTATATAAAGAAAAACTCTTGTAACACATATTTAAAAGAAAATGCACTGAACCAATTGTACTGGTGGTATTTAATAGCAAATAGAATGGCAAAAATGAGTAAATCCAGTTCGAAGGGCTGCTGGAGATGTGAGGATAGCTGGGGAACATTCTTGCACATGTGGTGGAGTTGCCCAATTGCTATGTGTTACTGGCAGAGTACCTTGACATTTATGTTAGAGATGATAGAGTAGGCAATTTGAGTTGATCCAAATATTGCTGTGCTAGGAATATCCCCAAGATACTGGAATTTAGAGTTAAGGGACCTAATTAAGAATTTGCTGGTTGCAGCGCGTATGATCACAGAATCACAGAGTTGGAAGGAGCCATACAGATCTTCTAGTCCAACCTCCTGCCCAATGCAGGATGAGCCTAAAGCATCTCTGACAAATATTCATCCAGCCTCTTCTTGAAAACTGCCAGTGAAGGGGAGCTCACACCACCTCCCTAGGCAGCTGATTCTGCCTTTGAACTCCTCTGACTGTGAAAAAGATTTTCGTAATATCCATCCGGTACCTTTTGGCATGTAATTTAAGCACGTTGTTTCGGATCCTATCCGCTGCTGCCAACTGGAACAGCTCCTTGCCCTCCTCCAAATGACAGCCTTTCCTAGCAAAATATCTGAAAAATGCAACACACACACGCACACACCCCATGGTCTGGCTGCATAAAGTCTGGATTACTATGTTAACGTACAACATAATGGCAGACAAGCATTTATGGGGAGAGAGAGTAAAGATACAAGAAAAAATTATTAAGATTTGGAGGCCATTTGTAGTTTTCTGGAATAAAATCAAATTAAAGGTAATGTAGAAGAGGAAATTCTAGCGATTATTTGAAGGGCTTCAGTCTGCTTTACATACTGAGTACTTGATAGACTTTCTAGATGTAATGAGGTATGACTTGTCAATTTGTCCTGTAATCTTCATAGTCATATAGTAATATATTGTTCTGTAATATTTATGCAGTGTTATTATACCGTATATCTATCTTTTCTTATATGGAATTAAAAATAATAATAAAAGATCCATGTCTGTATGGATCTCTGTATGGGGCCTAACAGGTTTTCTAAAAGGTGGACTAGGAGGAGATTTGCTTCAGTTCTAGTATCCATCTTGAGTCTAATGGACTCTTGTTATCAGGCTGGAGTACCATGGTTCTGTGTTTGCAGCATAAGATTATCTCGTCTGAGAAAGTGCATCAACAAAAGTGAGCTGGTCACAGTTCACCTCAGACAAGGATCTGAGTTCTTTCTATGGCCAAATCCACACTACCTATTTGTTTCCACTGCTTTTTTGCAATTGGCGCGCTATTCATGCAGATACTCACACGCTTTCCCATTCTGCGTGTTCCCCGCCATCACTGCGCCACTATTGCGCCTTCCCTCCAAACCACGTGATATTCATGGAAATCCGTCTTCCCTTTTTTTTTAACAGTGCATAATGGTTGGTATACCGGTAAACCAACCGTAGTGAGCAGTGGTTTGCGCGGGAAAAGAAATGGTCACCGGAGCATGCGCATGTCACACGGGGACCGTTTCCCTATTGAGTTCCCCAATTTTCAAGAGTGCGAGGTGCTAAGCTGAGCAATCCTGTATTTCCCACAATGGTCGTCTCCAGTGAACGGCAGGTGCAGGAAACAAATTTATTCCTGAAGGCTTCGGAAGCAGGTGGGAGATTCTACCATGTGTGAAAGACAGAATGCATCATCACGTGGTGTGGCGTGGCTGGAGGCCATTCCTTAAGGCAATTCCTTAAATGTGAAAATCTCAGTTCAAATTTGCCCGGGATACAAACCAGCCAATTGTAATAAAGTGTTCTGTGATGAGAAAAAATGAGCCAATCAAAGATAAGGGGGAGGGTACATTGCCAGTTATCAAAAGTCAAGATATCGGTATACCGGATAATTGACCCTTTTTTTTAAAAAAAAAAAAGGGAAGTGACATGCGCTGTCAATTCTAACGGCAGAGGATGGAACCACCCATGGTAACGCTTTACTCGGTGGCGTGCGGAGAACTGATTGCGCCATGAAGACGCACCAGAAGGGTGGATGTGAGGATGCACAGCCTGGTAGCGGAATGAAGGTGATTGCCACGACAGCGCAAGATAAGCGGAAGATGAGTGAGTGTGGATTTGCCCTATCTCTCTTTGATGGGTACTCTGCATATTGAAGTGCCACGGGACTCTCTGGCCTAGTTCTCACAGATAAGGTAAACCTGTATCTGGATTGTATTACTTTTAGATTCAAAATGGAACACTCATATTTAAAAAGAAACAAATAGAGAGACCAGTGTGTTGTAGTGGTTAGCGTACTGGACTAGGATCTGAAAGATCCAGGTTCAGCCCCCCGCCCTTCTGCCATTGAAGCTTGCTGGGTGACCTTGGAGCAATCACATTCTCTCAGCCTAACCTGCCCTCACGGGGTTGTAGATGGTGAAGATAAAATGGAAGAGCTCCGAATGATGTAAGCCGTTTTGAGTCCCCATGGGGAGAAAAGTGGGGTATGAATGAAGTAAATAAAACAAAACAAACAAGCCCTTCTGCACACAGAAAACTTGATGTCAGGGAGAAGAGCTCTACCTTCAGCTCACAAGATCCAGAGGAGTTAGCCGTATTAGTCTGTAGTAGCAAAATAGTAAAAAGTCCATTAGCACCTTTAAGACTAACCGACTTGACTGTAGCTTAAGCTTTCGGGAACCACAGTTCTCTTCGTCAGATCCTATGTAGAGTTACTCCAGTCTAAGATTATTATTTCAGCAGGCTTAGACTGGAGTAACTCTGCACAGGATTGCACTATTTGTCTCACTAAATTCAGGAGTACCACAAGACTGCAGCAAACAGAAACATTTCAAGTATACCGTTAAAGTCACCTAGTAAAGAATAATGACAGATAAAAGAAAGTACTTGTTCCACTTTAGTAGTGGGGGTAGAAAAGTGCCATCAAGTCATAGAAGACATGGTGACACCTGCTGGGGGTTACTAACAGAGGTGGCTTGCCATTGCCTGCTTCTGCATAAAGACCCTCATCTTCTTTGGTGGTTCCCCATCCAATTACTAACCAAAGTTAACCCTGCTTACCTTCCAAGATCAGACAAGATAGGGCTAGCTTGGTATCCAGAACAGGGCAACACTTTAGTATATGACATTATCACAAGGTTGCTTTTTCAAATGATTAAACAGATATTATAACTACATATACAGACAGAAGCAGTAGATTTTTGAATGTCAAACGCTGGTCAAAAAAAAATAGGCACTCCTTGTGAGTGCTCAGATGCCTTCCACTGATCCTGGCTGACAGGATTGGATTGGACCTGTTGTGATCCAGAACAAAGTTGTTAAGTGATATAACATAAGGATCTTTTCTAAGAAAAAGTAAGCTTTTAAACAGAAAGTAAGTGTGGGATAATATATCTCCTAACTGCACTCTTGGGAAAGGGCGGGAAAGTTCGGTTGCAGAATGCTGTCTATTAGAAAACCATAGATGAGTGTGCTCTGCGTGAATTTTTGATGGATTTGGGATGTGGGGCGGGGGCAGGCAGAAGCCCGTCCTCTAATTGCGATAGGCTAGTTTTTCTTTAAACTTTCTGTTGATTGGCCGCCTCCCCACCCCAGCAAGGATCTCCCGCTCCTCTCTTTCCCACTAGAGTCCTGGCGGGGTTTAAAACTTCGGCGTGTTCGGTTTGCGGGCTCCTCCGCCGCCTCGTTCAGGAGCTGCCCAGAAAAGGGGTGTCTTTGGAGCGCAGGAAGAAGGGAACATGGTCAGCCTGAGGAACTTGAGTTTGTGGGCGCTGCTGGCGCTGGTTGTGCCGGGGGACTGTTTACCTCACGCGGGGTTCCTCTTCCCCTTCGGCTTGGAGCGAGGCGACGCTGAAGTGGAGCCCGGGGACGACGTGAGCTCCTCGCCCCTGGTGCTGAACACCCCGCTGCGCTTCTACGGGTCCAGCGTAAACTCCCTCTATGTAAGTGCGCTTGGAGCTATAGGAAGGGGAGATGCAGCGATCAGTAGAGCTGGGCTGACGAGGCCAGGGTGGGAAAAGTAGAGCGGGAGAGAAGGAGCTCTTCTGGGGCCTGGGATTCCCGCAGTTCAGGGCTGGAGGCAGAAAAAGGGAGCGAGGGGTGGCTGCTGTCATGCTGTCGAGAAGGGCATGCTGTTGAGAGGGAGATTGCTTGATTCCCTTGGAGCGAGCTGCCCCTTTTTCTCATTTCGGATTGCGTGGCTGGGGCCGATTGTGCATATGCCCGACGGCGCTGCCATTCCTCTAAGTATGTGATTAGGAATGCGTGTATCTGAAGGCAAAACCAAATCGCTGAAAACATGTTTTGGGGATAAGATCAAGACAAGCCTTTCTATGAAGTTTCAATTAAAGTAAAAGACACTCCGTTGTATCCATAGCAGGATGTTAGGAAACGAACACTGCTTTTTATATTGTGGGATGGTGGGAGGGTCTGACCTGGAAGGCTGATAAAAGGTACCGCAGAGGCACTATTTGACATTCAGCACGGAGTATGGGGTGAAGAAGTCCAGCAGCAGGTTAGAGAGATGGTTGTTGGGCGGGAAGAAAAACTATCCTGAACATTTTGGCAAGTAGAATAGAGTTTTACTAATTCCAAACAAAATAGAAAGCAGATGGTTGTCATCTTTTCCTGGACTTACATTCCGAACTGGAAGAGGCATTGTGACTGTGTAGTTTATGCCATGGCGCTATATGGCATGCAGATAAATTTACTAAAAGTATATTTGAGTACAAACCGTCATATTCTGCAGTGGTCTAAATAAACTCCTCTTCTAGCATTAACAGTGAAATCCTAAGGAGAAATCAGTGGGCTTAGACTGGAGTAACTCGGCTTAGGTTTTCACGGTAAATGAGCTAAGGACTTTAATCTTGTTTATGTGTGAGTGTGCGGATGAACTCTGGATTTATTTACTTACTCCAAACATGATTGTAGTAGTGGTAGGAAACAAGATTTTATGTTGCTATTTGCCTAGTTATTGGAAACATGCACCTTTTACAACACTGAAATTTTAAAAGCAAAAGGTAACTAGTGTTGTGTTTCTGTACAATGTTGCATTATTAAACAGGTCAAATGTTATAAGTCATTTGAATAGTATTTATTATTGGCACACTACATCAGGTATATTAGCACTGAGTGTAAAACCATCCTATTCTATGCTATGCACAGGGACATATGAATAACATTGTAAATTATTATTCTTTGTATTGTAAGTTCAACAGAAGTGTAGATCAAAAGACTACTGCAGTAGATAACTAGTCTTAAAAATATATTATAGGCAGTGTTGTAATGGTTAGTGTCAGGCTACGATCTGGGGACTCAAGTTGAAATCCCCGCTCTGCTATGAAGGTTGCTGGGTTACTTTGGGAATGTCACATGCTCTCAACCTAACCTACCTCACATGGTTTTTGTTGGGATAATAAAATTATTTAGGAGAGAATAATGTTGTAAGCCACTTTGGGCACCCAATAAGGAGAACAGTAGGGCATAAATATCCTAATAAATAAATAAATAAATAAATAAATAAATAAATAAATAAATAAATAAATGTTTGCTCTTGTGTTAGCTGACATTTGCTAAGTAACCAAAATGAAATAATCCATTGAATGTAGAATCCAATTTATGTTCTGTTATTGCATTGTTTGACTCTGATATATAATTATTTTGAGACACCGAAGTTTGGTTCCATCAAATTTAATAGCATGGTTGAGATTTCAAAAACGAAGTAAAAGTTGATAAAAACCAATTTAACTATGAGGCTAATGAGACAAAAGAACTTTCATGTGAAACCTTGCATGTGCTCAGGGTCTCATTTAAACTGCTGCAAACTGAGCAATGAACCTGTATATGCTTAGGTTACATGCAGTCTTGAAATCCTTTCTGCATGGGCCAATTTAACCAGTTCACTGCAGTGTGGTGTTTTTTTGTGACCATCTGCTCCCAATTTGCTTCCATGAGTAGTCATTCCAGCTACTATGCAGCTTTTCTGTGGCTTTCGTGGGGGCACTTACACCTCAATTTTTTTAAAAAAATACATTTTTCAGGCTGCTGTTTCTTCGTGCACCTTCTTTATCCTGTCTTTTAGCGTTCTGCCCCCTCCCATCCTCTGCCAGTCCACTTTATTGTGATTGACCATTGTTGTCTATCCAGACACTCCCACCCCTTCCTTTCCATTCCTCTCCCCTCCCATCTTTCCTCTGCATTTTCCTTTCCACTTGTTTTCCATTTAAAAAAAACTGTAGAATCAATGAGAGGGAGAAATCCAATAGATTGATCCAGCATTCCAGCGATGCAATTATTCATTGTTTATGCAGAAAGGGGGAAAAAAGGAAAGGGCTGGCACTGTGACTTCAGCAATGACAGCATTGGTGACGAAAGCGCCAGCACTCATCAATCCTGATGCATTTTGACGTGGTGCAGAGTAAAAAGAACGGCACCACACTGACTAAACATGAGAGGTGCGAAAGGGCCCAGACAAGCCGATTCCATGCCATTTGGCTTGACTTCTGAGATAGTGAGTAGTTGCATTCCCCGCTACAGTCACCACAAGGGCTACTGTAGCCCTTGGTTGGATTGCGAATCGGCATGCTGCTGGTTTGAATTCCCCTACTACCATGAGCTCAGCAGGTGACCTTGGGTAAGCCACTCCTCTCAGCCCCAGTTGTACTGTGAGGATAATAATAATGGTGACCTTGCTGAACGCTCTGAGCAGGGCACTAACCTGTCTTGAAGAGTGGCATATAAATGCAGTTGTTGATGTTGTTGTTACTGCTGATCTCTGGTGTGCAAGCAGCTTGATTTGCGGCCAGTGGTTTAAAGAATACCCTGATGGTGTCAGATGGGGAAGCATTTTGTGCCTTGGCACCATCACATTTAAACCAGGCCTAATTGTCACTTGCAGTGTGGGCCAAGCTTGTGTCATAAAAACACTGGAGTGGGCCAAAGTAATGAATAACTAGAACAGCAGCTTTAGGCTTCTGAACGGGGCCTTCTGCAGGTGCCACTTTGCACAGAGGCAAAATCAACAGCTACTTGTGCACATGCATTTTCTGTGGTGGCCCCCACCTTAAGGAACAGCCTACCTAAAGATGTTAGCAAAGCACCTAGTCTGCTGGCTTTCTGCAAACTATGCAAAGATGAATTATTTGAGAGGGTTTTTTACGCAGATAGGAGGGCTGTACTGTAAGGAAGCAATCTCAAAGAGATACATCAGGAAAGGGGTAGAGAATATAGACTTTACTACTATGTACTATAGTAGTTGCTGTTCTATGTTGCTGTGTGATCCTACTGTGTATTTTCTATGTTGTTTAATATATCAGTCTGAGAATTGCTTATGGTTTGTTTCAGCATTTCTTCAACTTTGTATTAGATTTCTGTTGGTTTTAATTCTTTGTAAATAGCATTTGTATACCCTATTACTTTACAACCCTGACCTGGATAGCCTAGGCAAGCTAAGCAGGGTTGGCCTTGGTTAGTAATTGGATGGGAGAACTCCAAAAAAGACCAAGGTTGCTATGCAGAGGCAGGCAATGGCAAACCACCTCTGTTAGTCTCCCAGCAGAGGTTGCCATAAATCAGCTATGACTTGATGGCACTGTCTCCACCACCACCATTACATTGTTTATAGAAGTGTCCTTGGAACTGACGGTAATGACTCACTGTGTAATCCATCTTGAGTCTCAGTGAGAAAGGCCATAAATAATGTAAATAAATAAAACTTACTTTGCAAACATTTAAAATTTACTTTGTAAACATAGTATTTACTATGTTCTTACAGGAATATATGACACTGCTTTATATTGAGTCATATAATTGGTTCATCTGTCCCATTACTGTGCTTTTTAATAACACCCTGAAGTAAAAGTCTTTCCTATCTGTACCATTGAAGGACATTTTAACTGGACATGCCAAGTATTGAATCTATGTGCAAAACATGTGCTCTGCTGTTTAACTTCGACAACTCCCCTACCTCTGTACAGTGTCCCCCTGGTATTAATTGCTCCCAGCTTTCTTTTATGTGGATGTGTTAATGTCCCTTGTGTGGTTTAAGTGTTGAGTATTCCCAGTTTGAAAAGTTGGGTTTCTTCTCCCAAACTCTAGAGCTGTTCAGCTGTTTTGTTTTCCTGCTTTCTGCTCCTCATTCTGCCTTTCACAAATTCCATTAGCTAACCGAGGCAGAACTGTGTATAGAGTGTGCATGGCATGTTTTCTTGTATCCCTTAAGTGTACTAAGTCATCTGTGTAATTCAGAAGGACTGATTCCTAAAAATATATCATGGTTACGTCCTGTCAGATTAAATGGAGGTATACCCTAAAAGGAAATGATGCACTCTGTCTCCCTCCTAATCTTTATATAAATTTATCTCTGTAATAAGACTGTCTTACTGAAATGTGGATATCTTCCTTTAGACTGCTGTTTAATTACATTTGCATTAAAATTATGATCAGTCATAATTCTCAAGATCTGACAGCCTTAAATACATTTTCTTAAGGGGACTAGTAAGCAGTCAATAGGTCATTCCTGCCCATAGAAGTCAATGGAAAATTATCAGTACTAATGAATCTGGATAACATCTTAAATCACTCCATTAAATTAACTTGGGTGGTTTCCATATGGGGATGGGCTTGTGTGGTTTCCCCACTGCGGCTGCAGCTGTTGATACAGCACAGCAGCAATGGATCTTCCACATGGCAGGATGGCCTACAATTTCCTTGCCCCAGTCCTCCAACAGTAGCTATGCCCCGTCCCCCAGGCCACCAGACTTTTCCCAGTTTTTTTAAAATTAGCAATGAAATAGTGTTATATTGCTACAATATTATAGCAATATATATAAAAGATTGTCTGAATTCTCAGCTTTCATTTTTTTTAAAGAAGTCTCTAGCCCCTTTCATTACAAGCCTCGGGTTTTGAAAAGTTTTTTGAGAGAATTTTTAGAGGGCCTTTTTTAGTTCTTTAAAATGAAAGCGAGGAATCAAAGATTCTGGTACAAATATGTATTAAATTTATATTGCTATAATCAATATACAGCTATATTTGTATAATCAATGGCTGATTTTTAAAAGGTTGTGGGGGAGCGCAGGGGGAACGTTAACCAAATCAGGCCTCAGCAGGGGCCTTCCCTTCCTTGTTGCTTCAGGCATGACTTAATTCCCGGTGTGACAACATGCACTCTGAAGCTCCTGAACCCATTCCGTGCACTCCCCCAGCCCCTGCCAGCCAGGTGAGTGGTGGCAAGGGGTGGAGACTGGGAGTGGGAATTCCTCTTCTCCCTCCAGGGGACTGGTAACCCTATGGTTTTCCTACTGCCTCCAACTTTTCCAGTGAGTTTTACCCTCTCATGAGGTGACCAAAGTACTATAGCCTCCATTTAGTCATTTTAGCTTCTAGGGAGATTTCAGGCTTGATTTGATCTAAAACCCACACACTTGTCTTTTTAACCATCCATGGTATCTGTAAAACTCTCCTCTGACACTACATTTCAAACGAATCAGCTTTCTTCCTATCAGCTTTCTTCATTGGCCTTTTTCATATGGGAAATTTACTCATCTCATTTTTAGCGTTCTCTTCTCATAGATAGGATTAGTTTTGGCCACCTACCTTTCCATAAGCCGCTTTTAATCACGGTGTGAGTGCCATCTTTTTTTGTCCACACCACCAAGAAATAAAAAGGGTTATGTGGTGAGGTGTGGACATCATCATTGGTGTCACTGGTGCTGTCACATCACTGTCACCCCTTATTTATTTTTGTGTATGCCAAATTGTGTTATTACATTATTTTGACTATCAAAGGCACCCAGCACTGTTAGCAGTGTGTGGGGGGGAATTAAAAAAAACCCTCCCTTTTGTGGTCAGCAGCCTGCTGGAGGGCAGCGCAGGCCCTCCTTCCTGAGTTGGAGAGGAGAGTGGGTCATGCTCTCCTTCTCCATTCCTGCATGAGTAGAAGGGAAGTCTCTCTTTGGTTCTTTCCCACCCTGGCAGAGCCTGGGAAGGAAGGAGGGCAGGCAGTGCAATTACATCATTTTCTGAAGTAATCTTTCTCCCGGAGAGTACTGGGGGGCCCTCTCCCCTGTGATCAGTAGTTTGTCAGAAACCATCTAGCAACCCTACCTGTCAGGAGTCTATAGGGATCTGGCAACCCTAGGCAGAGGGGAAATGTATTGGGAGGATGAGTTGGAAATTGAAAGAGAGCATCTTTAGCCATAGCCTCATTTAATTAAAGGAGGATCTCTCCACAGGTCTTATATGTTGAACTAAATCAGTGATCTCCAATGTGGTGCCTGTGGGCTTTTCCTTAATATGAAACATCACGTCCGGCTTTCTTCAGTGGAGCAGGAGGGGCTTCAGAAGATCACTGGAGGCCTCTTTTTCTCTGGGTGTACAAATGCCCATTCAGAAACAGTTGTGTGCATCATAGAAGGTGCTTGTCTTAGACTGAACTTTCCAACATATTGTGATTATCCCCCATGGTAGCCATTTTGTGATTGGTCCTTCCTCCAGTGGTAACATTTTGTGGAGTTGTCCAGTATTCTTTCTCAAAATTCCAACAGTGCCTATAGGATCTGGGGACTCCTGAGCTAGAGCAAGACCTTACAATAGAATATTGTACTATGATTGGATTGAAATATTTAGAATAACAATAAATAATTACCGAGGGGAGACAGGGGCTTTTTCCACTGCATAATGTAAGTGGAGAACTGTCTATTTCACTTTCTATCACTGGACCTAGGAGGCCTAGAGACGTGAAGGTTGTTTTTTTTAATGAAAGGTGGGAATCCATGCCAGCTAATGAACCAACAGGTACCAAGTATACCAGATTCTACATCATACCTGGCCAACAGGGCAATATGGCAACCTTAGTAATATGAAAATAATCTGTTTTGTTTGTTTAAAGATCTTATAAGATTTAATATATTTTTAAAAATTTCTGATATTGGTGCACTTAACTATAGGTTCTTACATTTAAGGATAAAGTATGTTTGAACTTTTGTAATGTTTACACAATTTAGGGAAACTTTGGTTAAGGATATGAGTTTTTGTTCTTTGGTATAGAGAGAGGCCAATCCAAGACTGGAAGGGCCTGCTGTATGTGTTACATTTACAACAGTACTTTTAAAATTTTTTAAATTATTTTACTTGAAAATAAAAAATAAGCCGCATACATGATAGAAATAAGCATATGACAATCATAGTGAGAAATCTACACGTAAGTACTCATAAAAGTTTTCCAAATATCTAATAATAAGTCTATCACAATTGTCAAATATATACCATACATTTGAATATAGATAGCTGTAACAAGTATAGCATTAAGTAACAGGTTTAGCATTTAGAGCCTTATCCCATTGCTTTCACAAAATTGGGCAATATAACTCCTTATTCGATTCCTTCCTAAGATCCTGCATATTATATTTATTAACCAGCATTATATATTTATAAACAAATATTGTAGGTTTCATTTTTGCATAGATTTAATGAGAGTTTTCAAAGGGGGAGGAGACTGAAACACTCAGTGCTGCAGAGTCATACTTAGATATGAACAAATGTTGGAATTGTAAATACTGCCATTCAACAAAAGTTGACAAATCATATCTAGAGTTCAACTGAGAAAATAACAAAAACTCATCATAACCTATCAGTTGATCCAAAGTAAAAATCCCCATATCTGCCCAAGCTTATCTGTAATTACAGGCCCACTGAGATCCACCTAGGAGCTATTTCCTATTACAGATTTCCATGCTATTCCAGACCAGAATCCACAACACCAGATAAACCGTATTGCTTGCCAATACTGTCTACTTACTCATATGTCTCAGGTCATGTTTACAAACATTTTTATACCAGAGCTTTGGACCAGCTGGGGATTTTTAGCATTGGCTTTTACACCAGAAAGCATATCTTTGGTTTGTGTCCATTTGGCATTCTGTGTAAAGGCCCCTAAACAGCCCAGCTGTGTCTGTTTGAGAAGAGTCTGAATGTTTGGTGAGTTGGCCTGGGAAAGAATGTCTGGACTGGCGATCTTATCTTGGTGAGGAAATGGCAAGGAGGCATTGTAAAGAGCAAAGATGGAAGCTGTTGCATTTTCTCTTGACATTTAGAATCAGACTCAGAGTACTCAGTCAGAATGTAAAGTTAAGATATCAGAATTTTGCCTGAACATTGTAGTTGGAGAATAGTATTTCTTACATTGAGTTTGAACTGACAGTTCATTCTAGCATCTCATGAACTTCTTGTATCTGTGGAATCAGGCTTTGTCTTGAAAATGTGTGTTATTCTGACAATCATGGGTACTGCCCAGCTTTGTATTTGGCAAATGGTATGCTTTCAGAGGGAGGAAAATTTGCAAGAGAGCTGGCAGTGAGTATACTTTGCATTCTGCATCTCCCCAGTCTACTTTTTCCTCATCGGAATTTATTTCTCATCTTGAAATCTGGCTAGGGTGTGTGTGTGTGTGGAATTGCCGGGGTGGGGAGCATTTAGCTAACCAGAAAGGCTAACCCCTTCACTCTCTCACTCCTGCCTGCTGGTGTCCCCTCCAAATGCCCCCTATCCAGGTATCTGGCTAAACATGGCATTGGAAAGCTGTTTGATAGTATGATACTCTGTTCCACCCTTAGAGCCTAACTAGACATTATAAGAGGTATGGAACTGTGCTCTTCGTCTGAGGTTTCAAGCAACACTAAACATGACACTGTGATTTTGTATGTTTTCCTCCCCTCTCTAAAGCCAGTGATCTGATGCAATAGAAGTGTTCTCACACAGAATATTGTGTAAAACTAGATATTACATGGAAAACAGATGGAGATACAAGGACTCCAGAGACTCCATGTTTCTTGTAATGTCTAGCTAGCTTGGTATTGTTCCAGGTACGCTCTATGGGTCTGCCAAATGTGGTGGCTGATTTCTCGGTACAAGTGCAGAGTGACAAGTTATTCATGATGGATTTAAGGTAGCTGTGGTCTGTATCCAATGGTTCATATACTTTGTGGGGTGGGACTTTCTTGCATCTCCCTCCTGCTGCAATCCACTGAGCCCCTCCCCTTCCTGAACTCCCAGGAATAGCACAAGGGGCAGTGTAGAGACGTTTGCAGTGGGAGGGGAAATCAGTGGAGATTGCCAGCTCCTTTTTCCACAAACAAACAAAAAATTTTCCTGAAGAACTCTGTGGGTTGAATCCATTCCAATGTGATTAATTACCTCAATAAGTAGTTTAAGATTGTCTGTGGTTATTGTAGGCTGTGGTATGGGTCTTTTTTCTTTCCTCTGTTCATTTCTTAATGCTGATCATGAGGTAAAAGTTAGAGCTGCTATGTGAAGGACATTCTGTGAGGTTTTGGCTGTGGATAATTAGCATGTTATCAGTGATGAACATAGGGTTATCAGTCCCCTGTCATCCAACCCCTGCCCCCACTTACCTGGCTGGCGGGGGGGGGGAGGGAACGTGCCTCCCAAATCAGGCTGCTGTGGAGTGCAGCAGTGCTCCTGTGCTCTGCAGCAGCCTGATCTGGGCTGAATCGGCCCAGATTGGGCTGCTGCAGAGCACGGGATGAGTTCCCCTCTTAATGGCTATGACAACTTTTATAATGATTACATTGTAATTATTTTGTTTTATAAGAAGCACATTATTAAACATTATTTGGAGTTAGCTATATGTTCCCTGATGTTCATGGAACATGTGGAAACAGATTTGATATGGTAAGAAAATGCTGTCTATTTTTTATTTCAAACTGAAAATGTTACAGAGCATTATAGTTTATACTTAGTAAGTGTTCATCTTGTACACTCTCTAGACTTGTGTAACTTTTTATTAATTTTTAATTAGGTTCTTACTAATGGCATCATTGCTGTGAGGGAACCACCAAGGGAAGAAGATTATCTTGGTCAATTTCCTCTCAGTTTTGGAGGCATTGCACCCTTTTATGCTGATTTAGATACCACAGGTGGACATGGGAAGATATTTTATAGGGAAGATTCATCTCCTGATGTCCTCCAGCTTGCTGCCAAGTATATTAAAAGAGGCTTTCCGGATACTACCTTTGACCCACACAGTGTTGTCATCGTTACGTGGGATTCCGTGGCTCCTTATGCAGGACCTGGAGAAAATACCAATTTGCAATTCAAGGTAGCCTAACAATAGAAAACATTAGAAGGCACAAATGTTGTGATCCATACTATTGTTAATGCCAGTGAACACTTTTCGTTTTGTGTGTAAACATTTTTGCATGCTGTATGTAATAAGTATCCATAAATATTTAAGTTGCTTTAAAAGAACAGCTAACTTTTCTTTTAGTAGTGGTGAAACCAGAGTGGAAATGAAGATGCATTTGTTTAGGTGTAGAACTGAGATTTTTAAAATCCCACAAATATTTATTAATTTATTTTAAACATTTCTATCCCGACGTCTTCCATAAGCGCTTGCATGGCCAGGGGCACTTTGGCCTTCTGTGTACTGAACAGCAGGACACCTTTGTATAGCAAACTACTTTTAAAAGTGGGAAGACTTTCAGAAGCAGTTTATGATATGACATAAGACCTGTTATCCAAAAATTCCCCTGTGTCATTGGACAAGCATAAAGTAATGCTCTTCATTTTACAGTATTTGATATTTGATATTCAGTGTTCAAAACACAATTTGTATGTGTTACTTCAGGTCATTTTTGTTTCTAAAAAATGCATTACCAACACATTCTGCAAAAAAGCATGAGCTTGTATTTATAATATTTATGAAGAATAATACAAAGAATAATTATTATATCTAATCTCGCTAAATTTCTTGTTAGTAAAAGAGATTTAAATCTTCCCCACAGAGAAACACATTCCAAGCTGTTTTAGCGTCTTCTGATTCCAGTTCCTATGCTGTTTTCCTTTATCCAGAAGATGGTTTGCAGTTCTATAGTACACATTCTAAAAATGATATGGAAATTATCCCTGCTACCGTTGGCTTTAGCCAACCCTCTACAAATTACTTCATATGGGTAAAAGCTGGGTCATACAATGTAATCGCTAATGAGGAAGAAGTAATTGGGAATCTGCACAGGTATTCATTTTTATAAACTATCTTTTATATGAAAAACTTTATGTGAATGATGTTAGTGATCTTCAAAATCTTAACTATTGGGATTAATCTGCACGAAGATTAAAAATATCTTGTATATTTTCTAAAATCATATTTCTTTAGTGTAATGTATGAAACAGTATTTTTATTGACTAATATATTTTTATTTTATTTGGGAAAAGTACTCAAAATGGTAAGATCTGCCAGCCTTGCTTGTCACTGATGATATACCATCATGATCATAAAAAGTGAGAAAAGTGATAAAGTAAATAAATAAATTACTTTACAGAACTAAAATAAGAGAGAGAGAAGAGAATGGAGGAGTGTGAATGTTAATTTCAGTATGAACAAATGTATTTGTTTATATAAAAAACCAATTCCATAGGTAGCAGTACTAGAAATCAGCACTGTACATGTTTCCATTAGAAAGCTGTTTGCATGAACAGATATACACATTGATCTGAGCAACGAGCCAGCACAGCTATTTTGTATTGGTAATTAATGATACAGATATAAAAATGAATTTCTTGTTTTCTAGGAGCAGTAATCTGGGAAAACAAGGAGTCTGGGCATTTGAGATTGGTAGCTCAGATAATATCAGATCACCTCAAATTACTCAAACTCCTATAGGTGCAGAGTATAATGACTATGATCAGTTCCCGGAAGTAACTACAGACCCTTCCATATCACACCTGGATTCCATTGAAATAAGTCAACAAGAAAAAACATATATTTCCAGCAGAGGAGATGAGCCGTATGTTAGTTACAATTTGCCTCAGATAGAAGTAGAGGATGATTTGCAGTCTCCGTACCAAGCTTTCACTGAGCATCCTCCAGTTAATCCTCCACTCGCAACAGGGAAAAACCTGCCTATTCAGTTTCCAGGCCAACAGTTTCCTCAGCAACATCCTCAGATTATAGATGTGGAAGAAGTTGATGAAACTGGAATTGGTAAGTACAGTCATCTGTAACTGGGAAGGTTATTTTAAGAACATAGGTTAAGTAATAGTGATAAAATATAAATATATCAAATATAAATCCAATAATGTTAACAATATTAACAGTAACAGTAATAACAGTAGCAATAATTTTTGATGTTAATGCCCTTACATACACACTTTCAGTTGCTAAAAAGAACAAAATTCCTAAGCTTCTGCACAAACTTCTTATTTATGTTCACCTCATAGGGTAGCTAGCATGTAGTACTAGTATCTGAGAGATCCAGGTTCAAATCGCCACTCAGTCATTGACTTCCTTCCTTCATATCCTGCCTTTCAGAGGGATGCCAAGAGCTACCATAGGGCCCCATACAAAGATTCCATCTGGGTCCTCCATACAACCCTGATCCAAACCAAATATAACAAAAGTAATAAAAGAACTGGCATATCTATCCATCTTTCAGTTTGTGGCAGTCATAACTCGTCAGAAATCTAGAAATCTCAAAATTGGCAACAATCTTCAGGATGATTGCGGGACTTCTAGTGTGAAAAATGAAAGGAATCAAAATATCCTGCACCAGGTTATCTCCAGACCCCCTCGCCCCCTGGTACTATTTGCAATGGAAGTTAAGGATCTCTGTGCCAGGCAGAACTCCTTAGAAATAATGTTATGTGTTTGAAATCTGGCCACCAACCTCAGGATGGTGATGTGAGTTGTAGTAACAAAAAATGAAAGGAATCAGAATATCTTGGATCAGGTTATCTTCATGATAGGCAACATGTAATAAGAGACCTTTTAAGCAGCTGTCATTTTTATTCATTATTTTGCCTCATTTATATCACATCTTTCTTCCTAATGGGTACCCAAAGTAACTTATATCATTCTCTTTGTTATTTTTTCCTCACAGCAGTCCTGTGAGGTAGGATCAGCAAAGGGTATGTGACTGGCTCAAGGTCACCCAGCAAGCTTCCATAGCAGAACAAGAAAGTGAACCTGGGTCTCTCAGATCCATCTCTCCAGCCCCTACACCACACTGGCTCTCTGGCTGTCAGTGAGCCTAGCTACCACACTGGCTGTCATATGTCTCTGATACATGAATCCCCAATATGCCTTGGAAGGTTTCTGGGTGACCCTCGGCCAGTCACACATTCTCAACCAGACCTACCTCAGGGTTGTTGTGAGGATAAATTAGAGAACAGAAGAATAAATGAAGCTGCTTTGGGTGCCCATTGAGAGAAAAGGGGGGTATGATATTGTAATGAATCTCCTTTTACCTACAGTCCCCCCCCCCAAAGATCATAGCTCTTACTGTTGTTTCATCAGGTATTGCTGCAACTCTCTTGGCAGGAGAAAGAACTGCTCATTCAGTATTCAAACTACTGTTTAATATTGCAAGTGCAGTAACAAGTGGCATCCCCTAATATTTCTATACACCTTCATGATTGTATAAAAGGGGCAGGAGCAGCGTAAGACTGATCCAGGAATACCAACATGGTGGTGTGATATTGACTAAAGCAATTGCTATTTGAAAGATATGCCGGTGAAGAAGTGATAACACGAAACGGGATGGGATAACATATGCTGGCAAACTCCGTAGGCATGGCATCCTGCATCTTTGTTGTTCTTTACAGCTTCTGATTATTAGCTTTGTAACTGTTAGATTAATTTGTTTTGAGTGCCTTAGTGCACCTGGATTAATGTATTGTCCTTACAGTATCTTTGTATGTTACTCACACCATTTGGATACATGTTTTTGGATACTGTTTTTGATCTTCATTGCTTATTATGGATGAAAATGTATTTATTGTGATTCATTGATGAAATTGAGCACTACTTGCACTTTATATAAAGTTTATTTAGTTATACTTTGTGATAGTTTTGACTGAATACTCCGGGAAAGGTGGTACTTTGGCTTTCAAGCCTCCTGCAATGGCAGCCTCATTTGACCGCCATTACGCTGAGTGTCAGTGGAAGAATTTTTTTAAGTGATATCAGCTATGTTATGACATCCGTTCCATGGCAAGCCAAGAGGTAGGGTAGCTCTAGGAAATGCAGGAAAAATAATGGTAAAATTATGGAGTTTCCAGTGATTTGTAAAGCTATTCTTTGTCAGTTCTGGGTTTTCACCAGAAGTGTGTCAGGACATAGCTGATATCTTGTCGAAGGCTTTCACGGCCGGAGAACGATGGTTGTTGTGGATTTTCCGGGCTGTATAGCCGTGGTCTTGGCATTGTAGTTCCTGACATTTCGCTAGCAGCGAGATCTCTCAGTGTCACCAAAAGACAGAGATCTCTCAGTGACACTGAGAGATCCCTGTCTTTTGGTGCTACACCTCTGTCTTTTGGTGCTACACCTCTGAAGATGCCAGCCACAGCTGCTGGTGAAATATCAGGAACTACAATGCCAAGACCACGGCTATACAGCCCAGAAAATCCACAACAACCATAGCTGATATCAATCACCCATTTCCCCACCAATACTTCCACTGGTTGCCCCCCCCCCCAAAATAAGAAATAAAGTAATCAATAAGAAATCTATTTCAGTTTAACCTTGCACTATACCTTTACCTATAAAAGCAGGGGCAAAATAGGTTACATATTGATGGTGGATGAGAAGTACTGGAATCATTGGGATAGATTTTACTAACATATTTTAAAAGATTGTTAGCTGTCATAAAACATAAAGCATAATACCTACAGTAGCAAAGATGTCCCACCACTACAGTAATAAGAATAACAATGCACTGCCTGAATAGCATTTAAAATGCAATTAAGTCTAATGATGTGTGTAACCACTAAAACAGATTAACGTTCCATTACTATGCATGTAAAGGGTGGAGGGGGGAGAAAACTTTTTACTAATTTGATAGACCATGGGAAAATATTACACAAACACTTTCTGTTGACAGTATTAACAAGTACATTCTAAGTTGCCAGCCAGGATAAGGATGAGAAGGAGATGAGAACATGACTTTAAAATAAGAAGTGAGAGGGAATTAGAAGGGGGGAGAGAGAAATGAAGGTAAATCATGAAAGGAGAGAGCAAAACAAAAGAAGGGTAAAGCGTGGAAAAGAGAGAGGGAAATTAAAGAGAAGAGAAAAATTTGCTACAACACACTAATAGGGTTCCCCTTTACAAGATCTACCAGGGCAGACAAAACTATATAGGTAGGTGGAATAAAAGGAAGACGGAGACAGTCTACTGGACAATATTGTTAGTGTGCTGCAGCCTGGAGATTACTGTAGCAGCTACTGTGCTTAATGGTCTTGCCTTGATCTAGTGCTTACTTGGTTGATGAGCTTAGTAGGATCTCATGATAGTAAGAGCTTGCCTAAGCCTTATTGTAGTAAAGTTTGCAGAAAGTTGAAGCAATCAGGTAGTCAGAGCTGCTGGTGTTTACTCTGCCTTTCCTGAACCCTTAGTGGATCCAGCGAAGAACTGCATTAAAAGTAAAATAAATTGAAATACATTCACTGATTGAAGCACAACTCTGACTTCACACACACACCCTCACCTCACCTCACCTCGGTGGCCCTAGCTTTTCTCCCCAATGGGGACCCTAAGCAGCTGACGTTGTTTTCTTGTCTTCCTTTTTTATCATCACAACTCTGTGAGACAGGTTAAGCTGTGTGATTGCCCAGGAAGGTAACTGAATGACTTTGAGACCAAGTGGGAATTTGAACCTGGGTCTCCTAATCCCAATACTCATGCAACTCAGTAGGTGATCTGGGAGCAGTTACTGTCCTTCAGCCAAACTCACCTCACAGAGTTGTTCTGTGGCTAAAATTCAGGAAGGGGTAACAATGTTATAAGCAATTTTGGGCTTCTCTTAGGAGAAAAAAAGCAGGGTTTAAATAAATAATCAAATAAGCAACATTATTTTGTATGTAAAATTTCTGAATCCACAAAATTCACATTTTGTATGCTTTGTAACTCTGCATGTACATAACTCTTAAAATGTTACAATCAAAAATTTCTTTGGCTGTTTATGCTCTGAGCTTTCACAGAGAGGGGAGAAAAGAAACAAAACAAATAAGAATAGATTTCTTTTCGTTGTTTATCTTCCCTCTCTACCCACCTCCCCTCCCACGTTTCCTCATGCCATGGAGCCAGCTCTTGTGATAACCACAGCAACAACTCTGTGAGCAGAGGGCCTTTGGTGGGTTTACCAGGGTTCTGGAAGAAGTTGCTGCTGCAGCTACTCCTAGGTTCTGTCTGGAAAGCATCCTCTTTAGCAAAGGATCTGCTGCTGCAGCAACTGCCCCTAGAGCACTTCATAAATCCAAATAAGTGGAGACACCCCTCTGTTTCTGGCTTGAGCAGATGGGTGGCATCAGAGATTAAGAGCCAAATGATATGTGACCTTCTGTCCCCCAAAAGGAATGTGTTAGGCTGAAAGGGGAGGGCATAAACGGGTAGAATTATCCTTAGAGTGTAGGTGTGCTCTCTGAGGCAATTCGGTCCCCTTCTACATACGCCAATCCTTTTAGTCCCTATCACAATTTGAAAATCCTGTTGGACTCAAATAGGGCTTCTGAGGCCAGTTTCCTGCCCCTTTCACTGATTTGGCTAGTCAGGCCTGGAATAGTGACTGAACAAAGTTTCCCTCCCTCTCAAACTATCCTCCCTAATGCTAGAAATATGTTCATTCCCAGATTTGCCCTCCTACATTACTTAATGTAGCCTGTATGTTTCTTGATTTACTTGGTCTGTGTCAAGGTTTACAATATATGCGGAAATACTGATAGTTACTCAAGTAATGTAGATTTAGCTAATATATACAAAAGAGTCAGAATTGTTGATTGTTATTTAAAACAACAAAACAAAATTCCCTCCCATGAGTTCCTGTGTACCACTAAAAAAACAGCTTGCATTTTTGGTGTTCTTTTAAAATCTAGTTCAGTTGGCATGGGCATTTTTTCTTAGTGTAGATAAGTCTTCTGATCCAAATACAAAACCAGTATTGGAGGATCGAAATATAGGGAATACTAGTGTTTATGGCCTTCTTGATACCAGGATCTAAAAAATACAGATTTTTTTTTAATGCACATCCTTAGTGCTTGTACCCTTTAGACTTTGAAAATGTTCTGTGCAATGACACATGATAAAACTTGGTAGATAGGGTTGCCAGGACCCTTACCCTCCTGGTGGTAGTGGGGGAACCAGGCACTCACCTGGAGTTGTTTTTGCGTGCATGCACACTCCTGATAGCAACTTGATAACATCACTTCTGGGAGTGACATCATTGCACACGTCCCGGGAGTGTTCCTGCGCTTTACACGGGGCAGATTCTTAAAGAATCAGCCTGTTTGGGGCCCAAATCAGCCCTGTGGAGAGTGTTGGAGCATTCCCAGGGTCTGCACAATGATGTCAGTCCTGGAAGTAACATCGTCGTGCTGTGCAGGACACATGCCCCAGGAGGCCCATTCCTCCCCCCTCCTGCCTGCCAGGTGAATGGTGGCAGGGGGGGTCGAGGGTGTGATCAGGGATCCCCTGCCCCCATGACCTTATTGGTAGATGTTATTACAATCAGGACATTCTATGCTATGTGAAGTAGCTTTCAGTTGTATGGTGGCCAGGGAACTACCTAGCACCCTTTCCCAAGTAAGCTACCAGAACCCCACTGGAAAGGCTATATAATTAGTACTATTGTTTAGATTTAGTTGGTCTTTCATGGCCATTTAATACAGTACTCTTATTAAAAACAGTTAGTACAAACTATATTCAATGACACAGGAGCAGTCTTCTCTACTTCTCTAGTAAATATATCTAGTCTATCCATAGAAGCACGCACAGGTGTTGAAAAAGCACCATGCTATTCATGAGTAACTAGACATTTGAAGTTCCCCGAAGACTGTACCAAGCAAGACACCAGTTTTCCATCCCCCCCTGCATGCCCCAAGCTATCATTCCAGCAGTAGGAATACACTCTCCTGTTCTAGTGCAACTACATTCTTTTCTTCTGAGGGTAGACTTGAGTGTTTTACAGATAGCTGGGAGAAGGGACTGGGAGAATAAAATACACTATGAGTGGTTTGGAATGCTTTGTGGCTGGGATACAGGCAGAGTTTTTGACTCCTCGTTAAAATGCATTGTTCTCAGAGGTGTTTTTTTCATTTTCTGCAGTGTTTCGTTACAATACAGATGTCCAACAAACCTGTGCAAACAACCGCCATCAATGTTCTGTTCATGCCGTTTGCAAGGACTATCCAAATGGCTTTTGTTGTAGCTGTATTGCTGGCTACAAAGGAAATGGCCGGCAGTGTGTAGCAGAAGGTAATTTAAAATTGTTTCAAAACTAAATATTCTAAAATATATCACATGTTTCTGTGATAATTAATTCAATTGTTGCCATGCTGGGGCAAACCAGGGGTTTAGCAAATACAATGCATTATCTCAAGCAACATGCAGAAGAGAGAACTTCTGTATAAACTTGGCAGAAATTAAAGAAAAGGCTGTTATCCTCAAGTAACTCCTTAACTTTTCCAGTAAGATACTTAAGGAGACCATGAACATATACATTTAATCCCTTTCACAGTTTGGTTAAGGTTGTGAAATTCACTGACTGCAATTTTTGACATTTTTTAATTACAGAATTGTGCAATTTAAGGTCTATCCAATTTGAAGGAGTTGAGGTTCAAGTAATTAGAATTATATGTCCATTTAAAATATTGAATAAATGCACATTATGAAATAAGTAGACCCCTATTAAAATACTAATTACCTTTGTTTAAAATAGGAAAGTTCCGATTTATCTGTTTATTCAAGATATTTATATGCCTGCTTTTCTCCCAGGCATCCTAGGACTCAAGATGGTTAACAACATTGTAAAAACAATATAAACCAGTTTAGTAAAACACATTCAAACAATCCATTAAAGTAATTAAAAGATTAACTTTTAAAGATGATATGAACAGCATAACTAGTGCTGGTATGTTCATAAGATAACAACTAGTGCTCAGTCTGGGTATACTGAAAGACAGATCTCTTCTCAAGGTTGAGTAAAGAGGAAAGGTAGCAGATAAATATTTTAATAAATAAATAAAATACATATTATTAACCAGATACTGGTTAAAATTAGCAATAATTAGCAATAGCAATGTGAAATGTTGAACTTACTTGTTTGGAAATGTATATGCTGCCTTTCCAGTGAATTACTTTAGGTACTAGAAAAGTAAAAGCACTACAAAAAAATCTAAAAAACAACAGAAAAATTATCAGTAATACAACAAGCTCTAAATACAGACTAGAAGCATAAAAAGACGTACAATAACATTCAGCAGACTAAGATAATGTTCATAAAGCAGTCACCAGATTAAAAGCAAACAGTTTAAAAAATGGAACCCACTCAGTTGAAAGTCTGGGAAAAAGGAAATGTTTTGGTCTGTTGCCGAACAGACAGTAAAGTGAGCACCAGGCTTGCACTCTACTTGGATAGAGTGGGGAATGGAAAATTTGTGTAGAAGTGAATGCAGATTTATACCCCGGGGAATGCACATGGATCCTTACGTTTTAGTTTGCCCATCTGTCAGAACTATGAAAGGTAGTTGTTATTTTTATAATCTTTTCTGCCATTCTTTTAAATAATTAGAGACATAATATATGAATGTTTTTGCATGTGACATTCACATCAAGCACATTGTGCAATTTGGTATATATTGATGAGCCTTAAATTATTTGCTTATAATGGAGGTAACACTTTGAAAAGACAGTCCTAACAGATCATGCAAACTCAGCTGACGAGCTTTGAAGCACTTTTAAATAACAAGAATAAAAAGGAAAGTAATATATTGAAGATGTATAGAATAATCCTTAATTCCACTAAACCAAAGAACTTTACATACAAAAAGAGTTGGCAACAAGATTGTAAAGTTGTTATCACTCCGGAACAATTGCAGCGAATATGGGGATCTCAGAATATGACTTCCCAGGTAATCAGTACAAGACTCCAAACCTTCAAAATTTTAACACACTGGTATCTTGCACATCAAAAAATATCCAAAATGTACCCAAATTGTTCACCTACCTGTTGGAACGGCTGTGGAGCTGTTGGTACATTTGCACTTTGCTGGTGGCAATGTCCGTCAGTCATGAAATTTTGGAATGAAGTTCTTGCCCAAATAAAAGAGATCACAAGTTATGACCTTCAATTTGATCCTCAAATTATCTTCCTTGACTCCTGGCATAAGAACATAAGAACATAAGCAAAGCCATGTTGGATCAGGCCAGTGGCCCATCCAGTCCAACATTCTGGCAGAATTCAAAAGTACCATCAATCAGGCGTGAATTAATTGGTAGCTTACTGGTGGTGGCTAAAATGTTGATAGCGTCAAGATGGAACCAGAAAAATATCCCAAATATAGATCAATGGTACGTTAAAGTCTGGGATCAATTCATATTGGAGAAATTAACATATGTCATACGTTAAATCATCTTTCTTTGAAAAATGGCGGCCCTTTGAATTTATTGCTAGCAAAGATATGTCTCCTCCTAATGATTTATACCAAACAGTTCTTGATAGTTAATTACTCTATCTCTTAGCATATATAGTACAAGCTGTTCAAATTGTATCTTATCTTTGTTGTTGTTACTTCATGATGTTAATGTTATGGTTCATTTCATTATTTCTTCTTCTGTAGTTGCAGTTACATGTTTATTAATAAAAATTTTAAAAAGAAAAAAGAAAAGACAGTCCTAATAAGATACATATTGACAAAACATGTTAACAATAATTGCTGTGCTGTAAATTTGCTGCATTTGCTTTTATTATGCTAGGCTCTCCCCAGCGAGTTAATGGGAAAGTCAAGGGACGAATCTTTGTAGGTAACAATCCAGCTCCAATTGTATTTGAGAGCACTGACCTCCACTCTTATGTTGTGATGAACCACGGACGTGCCTATACTGCTATCAGCACAATTCCAGAAGCGTTGGGTTTTTCCTTGCTTCCTCTTGCCTCAATTGGAGGAGTCATTGGATGGATGTTTGCCGTGGAACAGCAAGGATATAAAAATGGGTTCAGTATTACAGGTAAATTTTAAATTTGCTTTTTAAAAGTTGCTTAAGATTTGGGGAGGCGTGAGTCTGTAATAACAAGAACTTTACAGTTGTCCAGTTATAAGGGCACTTTTGAGTTTGTTTAGTCTGAGGATGTGGATAAGTTGCTTGGAAGTTTGAGCCCTACCATCTGTTTATATGACTCTTTCCCCTCCTGGTTACTTAATCCTGTGGGGGAGCGGCAGGTTAATGGCTGACTGGGTCTGGAAGACAGTAAATATGTCCTTGAGAGGGGAGGTGTTCAATCTTGCCTTAAAACTGACAATAGCGCATTCACTCCTAAAGAATTCACTCCTGACCAGGGGTTTGCGTAAGTATCATCCAGTCTTAAATTCTCAAGCAGTTTGAGCAAATGTACCATTCTCAAATGCGTGGTGGTTGTACACGTCCAAGGATTTTTTTGATTAAGCAATTTGTTTGCATCCTTTACAGTCTGTTTTTAGGCCAAATTATTTGTTGGATAACTGGGGGGAAGGGAGGTAGTGTTAACCCATTGATCCTCTAGGACCTCTAGGACCATGGCATCCTTCTGGAATGCCTTTTGGGGATAGGACTAGGGGGGCACCATTTTGTCATGATTTCAGTCCTTCCCAGAAGATAGGTTTCAGCTGGTGTTGTTGCAGTATCACTGATAAGCCCTCTGGGCCATGCTTTTTAACAACTTTGTGAAGTCGCTGAATTGGTGCGTGGAGGCAGTTTTTAGAAAGAAGAGGGCTAGTAAACTGAAACTTAATTCCTGAAAAACAGAGGTGCTACTGATGGGACCTGGAAGGTTATTACAACATTCCCTACATGGTGCTGAGTGTCCAGAAGCTACAAATGGTAAAGAATGATGTGGCCAGAATGCTGACTGGAGTAAGTCATAGTGGCCATATCACTCCAGTCTTTTTCCATCTACACTGGTTTCCAATTTGCCCAGAAGCCATTCTATTTTACATCATTCAGTATTGTCTTGCCATTTCTGTAGTCCCTCCATGGGCTTTAGTTGTTGTAGATTTTCTAGGCTGTATGGCCATGGCCTTGCCAAGACCACGGCCATACAGCCCACAAAATCTACAACAACTTATGTTCTCCGGCCATGAAAGCCTTCAACAACATATCCTCCACGGGCTGTTTACAAAAAAGCATTGCTGCCATTCTTTGTTAGACAGGGAATATTTACCTTGCAGAACTTGGGTCGATAAGAGAGGTAGGGAGTAGGTCTGTAGACAGAAGGTATTTTGGGGTTGGCTCAGGAAAGCAGAAATAACAGAAAAGGGGCAGATGGGCCACAGGGATAATAATGAGAAGAGCCCTTCTGCAGGGCTCATCATGATTCCACGGTATGGAATTGTAAAAGCCACTGTTGCTATGAACTCAGCGCTCACTGAAGTCCCATCCCTTTGCATGGTGGGCCAAGGAAAGTACGGGCATAGGACTCTCTTCAGGGCAAGAGCAGCCAGAGCATCACATTACCTTCCCATGGGAGTGAAAGTAAATAATTCTTCCTTCTGCTATATTGGCAGAAGGAATTGACAGAGTACACAGGCAGAAAATGCTGTCTAATCTAGGCCAGCAGAAAGCTTTTATTGAATTTATTGTTCACAATTTCTTTTTTTAAACAGTTGCTAATCAGTGGCATTGCTTCAAATGTGTTTTTGTTTACAAACCATAAGGAGCAGTTTTTAAATTCCCCAGATTAACATCTTTAGCTGATATTTAGTAACAACACTATTTAAAAAAATCGTTTTTTAATTGCAGCTGGGAAGGGAAGAAAATTATTTTGAAATCCATACTCTTTCTTGCTGAAACCAGTTGTTTGTCAAAATAACTTATTATGGGGAAAATGTGTGAAAATCTTTTCCATCTAACCATTGGTACATTCAGATAACAACAGCCCCCAAACATTTTTTTTTGCTAACTCTGTTTCAGCTCCAGCACTAATTTTGCAATATGTATCATGCAATGTATGAGGAGTTGCTGTTCTGGGGAACTTCCTTGTTTACAAGATGACACGATCCCTCTGCTTCTGTTAGGCCATAGCTGCCAATATCTACCTTTCATTGTACAGAATACCACTACCACTAAGGAAGACAATCCATTCGTTGTAGCTAAATTTTCTGCCTGCTGTTGCTTGGAGAACTTTACCTGTTCACCTCTTTTCCCAAAACAACTCCTTTGCTTGTTAAAATATTAAACTGTGTTTTGTGTCCTAACTACTCTGCTATGAATGTTAGTTCTAGATAGCTTACTAAATTTCAAAATTGTAAGTTCCCAATTTGATAGATATAGGGACTGGTGTGTTAGCATTCAGACCCCCTCCACACACTGCAACAGCATTTTGTGGATATGAAATATAAAAGTACACACCAATACAAGGAAGTGTGCCAACACAGCTATTATTATTATTGCAGCACAAGTAAATTATACAATCAATATAATCAATATAAACACAACAGTTTCGATTCCATTCAATACAATGTGGCTGCAAACTTGTTCCAATGGAATGAGAGAGTCAAGTCCCATATATTAACGGAACCTCTTTATCACAGGCTGCAAACGGTGCCAATTGAAGTTAATCGGTGGCGTCCAAGATTTATGAACTCCAAGGTGGCGACGAGCTATACCGGTCTATTCCTTTCGGCTCGTTTCAAACCCAGTTCTTCATCAGGCCACCAGTGTCCTACAATTTATATCACAAACTATCAGAAATCAGCCCAATATTGGCTGCCCCTGCGTTGCCGTCTGCCAGTTCATACTTACAGTTAATCAAAGTATTTCGTATCCAAACTCAAAAAGCATTCCGGTTAACATTCAGGTTTAGCATTTACAGATCCAGCTCCCGAGTTAGGTGCGGGGGGCGTAGATATCCACCATTAAATACAAGCCACTAGATCAATTATCAATTACCATACAATTAATTGATTTAAAGACATATCAGTACCAGATACATTTATTTCAAATGACTAATGTCTAAGTGGGACCTTAACAAGGGAAGGGGGGGGGAAAGAAAGACAAAGGAGAAAGAAAAACAGGAAAGAAGAGAGAAGGAGGAAGAAAGAAGAAAGAAAAACACAGTATAAAAAGAAAAAGGAGCCAGAAAAGGGGGAGAGAGCAAGGAGGGGGGGGGAAGGGAGGGGAAGAAAACGGAGAAAAAAAGCGAAAAGAGAGAAAGCCAAAAACCAGAAACAGGAGGAAAAGGAGCGGGGGAAGGAATGCCAGTTCATACTTACAGTTAATCAAAGTATTTCGTATCCAAACTCAAAAAGCATTCCAGTTCACATTCAAGTTTACATTTACAGATCCAGCTCCCGAGTTAGGTGCGGGGGGCGTGGACATCCACCATTAAATACAAGCCACTAGGTCAATTGTCAATTACCATACAATTAATTGATTTAAAATCATATCAGTACCAGATACATTCATTTCAAATGACTAATGTCTGAGTAGGACCTTAACAAGGGAAGGGGGGGGGAAGGAAAAACAAAAGAGAAAAAAACAGGAAAGAAAAGAGAAGGAAGAAGAAAGAAGAAGAGAAAACACAATATGAAAAGAAAAAGGAGCCAAAAAAGGGGGGGGGGAAGAAGGAGAGAGAAGAGGGGGGGAAGGAGGGGGAGAAAACGAGGAAAAAAAGGGACGAGAAAAGAGAAAGCCAAAGACCAGAAACGGGAGGAAAAAGGGAGCGGGGGGACGGACATGTATAGATCTGGAAGGAGGGAGATGCTTATATGTTTTTATGTTTTATGCATGAGGTTTAGAGGAACACCGAGTAGTCAATATCGTTATTCAAACCCTCTGGGAACATAGTATCTAACCTAAAGATCCATCTTATCTCTGCTTGGAGGAGCATACGTTTATTAAAACCAGGGCTCTTTACTACTTCTAAAACAGAGAATCTGAAACTTCTATCCCCTCCGTGTTTCTTTCGAAGATGTTGGTAAAGGGGTGTGTCTTCGCTATGGGTTTTAACCCTTGAGAGGTGTTCCTGAATGCGAAGGCGCACAGAGCGGCTAGTGCAGCCTACGTATGACATTGGACAACAGCATTGTAAGAGATACACTACATTGTGTGTATTGCAAGTAGAAAAGTCTCTTGGCTTTATTGGATACTGTATCTTGGGGAACTTCAGCGTGTTAAGATCTGCACTGAGGGCGCACACACTACAGTGGCCGCAAGGAAAGTGTCCAAGTGGTAAATTGGTTTGTTTGACTCGGTCCGCAAGGTCCGAGTGTACTAGAAGGTCTTTAAGACTCCTAGTTCGCCTATACCCAATGCGGGGCGGAGTTGAACAGCCCGGTATACCTGCCAGGACGCGCCAATATTTTCTGATGATTTTAACTATCGAATCCGCTAATGGGGAATAGTCAATGGCCCAGGGAATACACCGCCCATCAACCTCACGCTGTCTATAGGATAGTAACTGTGAGCGGGTGCTACGATCCGCTCTTTGTTTCGCACGGGAAATTACCCAAGTTGGATATCCACGCGCTTTAAAGTCATTAATCATCCTATTAGCTTTTTGTTGGTAATGGAATTGAAACGATGCATTCCTCCTGATGCGTAAAAATTGTCCCACCGGGATGTTCTTTTTAAGCGCCATCCTATGGTAAGAATTATACTGCAAGTATGCGGCTCTATCAGTGGGTTTCCGAAAGGGCTTAACACCCAGGGACGTGTCTGTCCTCTTGAAGACCACTACATCCAAAAAGGGGATGCTCTGATGGCTGCCTTGGTGTGTAAAGCGTATGTTTTCATCTAATCCATTTAACCAAGCCACAAAGTCCTCCACTACTGATGACGTGCGCATTATGCAAAAAATGTCGTCAATGAATCTTCTCATGCAAATCATCTGTTTAAAGAACGGGTTCATCTCTGGGTCATACAGGAATCTATTTTCTAAAGCTGCCATAAACAGGATTGCCACACTAGGGGCCGCGGGGCAACCCATCGCGCCCCCTTTTATTTGATAATAGTACTGGGTCTCAAAACGGAAGTAATTTTTCTCCATAATAAGGTCCAGGAGGTCCAACAAAAAGTAGGTAGGCGGAAAGGGGTTGTGTCTATTATTTAAAGTCTGTTCTATGACTGTTCTAGCTTCGCTATGGGGAATCGACGTGTAGAGAGATTGTACATCTAGGGTGAGTAAGTATGCCCCTGTAGGGACCACCATGTCTTCAACTAGGTTTATGAAGTCAGTAGTATCTTTAATAAAAGATTTGACCGACCTCACGGAAGGCTGCAGAAAACTATCTAAATAGATCGCTAGTGGTTCCAGGACTGAATTGCACGCCGAAATAATTGGGCGTCCTGGAGGTGGTCGAGTTTGTTTATGGATCTTGGGCAGGCAATAAAAAACCGGGACCCGTGGGACCCGATTTAATAATGCCTGATATAATGGTTGTTGTATGAAGTTATTCGCCAGCCCATTATCCAATAATATCCTTATGATCCTCTGAATTTCCAATGTGGGATCATGATCAATTGGGGTATAGTAATTGCGATCCGATAGTTGTCGCAAAACCTCCTGTCTATAATCATCCCTGTCCATTAGTACAATCCCTCCCCCTTTGTCTGCCGGTTTGATGATGATTCCCTCATCCTTTTGTAGGGACTGTAAAGCCGCCCATTCAGATTTAGTTAAATTATACCTTACTTTTTTTGGCTGGCTCTCCATCAGTGTTACTTCTTGGAGAACCAATTTTTCAAATGTTTCTAATTGAGTATCTAGTACTGGGGGTGTGAAAGTGGACCTGCTTTTAAGACCAGCGCATAAAGAGACCGAAGTAGTGTTGCCAAAAAACTTCTTTAATTTAAGTTGTCGGAATTATGTGTTTATGTGTTGTGTTGTGTTTATATTGATTATATTGATTGTATAATTTACTTGTGCTGCAATAATAATAATAGCTGTGTTGGCACACTTCCTTGTATTGGTGTGTACTTAACTATTGTGGAAGTGTAATCTTCTCCCTTTGCTTTGGATATGAAATATAAGCCCCTTGTTATAAGTCCTAGACACTGCCTGGCCCCAGTCACAGAGGATGCCAGCTGGCCTGGAGACTGGAAAGTTACCAAGCCAAGAATCATAGGGAAAATTACTGACTGACAGCCCTCATGCCCCGGAGAACAGCAGGGATAATGAGGCTTCCTGTGAGACACCTCCCCGCCTAGTCTCATCAACACTTTCCTCCACCTTTCCTCTCCCACTTACATAATCAGGCTGTTCAGCACATCTGATAGCCTTCCTGTCTGATACTTATCAGGTCATTAAGTAATTATTTTTACCATTAGACCATCTCAGATAGCAATATCAGACCCTTCCCATACCTGTCATACCTCCAGACTAGCCATTAAGCCATTGTTTTGGGGGGCAGAGACATCAATTTTGCTCCAGGATAGGTTTTGCCCTATAACTGGGCTGTACAGCTATGTGTTCAGTGTGTGTGTGCGTGTGTGTGTTTGTGCGTGTGTGTCTTGGTACCTACTCATGCACCGCAACTCCATTTGAGCTTTGTCTCTCTGTGAAACACTGGTCGTTTTGCTTCTCCTCAGTGGACCTCCTCTTCCTTCTCACCTTTCCCCTGAAACTGCTTTCTCATCTCCTCTCTGTTTTGTTAGTTAGCTCTATGTTTTTGCTGTGTATGTTTTCTGTGTGTTTCATTTTATTCCTCTGTTAACAAAGAAACTTTTCCAGCAGAACATCAGCCTGCTTATTTGAGAGTTCTCTAAGGGAATAATCCTGGTATACATAGCTGTAGAGTCCTAGTTACCCCCTCTTGCTGCATCTCCTTTAATGCTAATTACCTTGACTCACAAGGAAATCCCCCCATTAGGGTGATAGGTGGACCTTTTAAACTGGTATCTCTACACCAAACAGAACATTTATATATATATAGTATTAAAGAGAGTTCTGCTTTGTATGGTTAATGATGACCCAAACTGAACTATTCTGACACTTTTAGATACAAAATAAAATCAGTTTTAAAAAGAATGCAGTGGTTTAAATTTTTCGGTTTTGTAATGAGACTCTAATGTTCTTGTCCATTTACATTAACAGTAAATGGAGAGTCCATTTTAAAATCATTAGTCTGTCCTAGCAGACTAACTCCACAGCACTCCTGATGTAAGAGAAAGGAGTTGGGTTAAGCTACAGTTACAGTGACTACTACTTTTTTTGGAAATATTTTTTATTTTTTTCAAAACAAATAGGGGGTAAAGAAGGGAAAAGGGAACAAAAGTTTACATTTAAAAGAAAATTAAAGATACACATTACAAGGGCTGTCAAAAGGCAATAACCATATAACATTTAAACAGTGACCATTGATTAAGAGTTCTGCAGTACCAGAAATAAGCCTCCTTGGGTTATATGCAATATTCTATTTAAATAGGAAAAATCTATTTTATTTATTATAATATCTAATAGTCTTCAGTTTCAGGAAGCAGTTTGAGACACTCTTTAGTTTGGGGAAGCAGAAGCTAATTATAAATGCTTTAGCTGAGAGAAGCCTATTTTTTAAAATATGTACAGAAGAAATGGTTTGATTAATCCTGATTCTCAGGTGGTGAGTTTACAAGACAAGCTGAAGTTACATTCCTCAACAGTAATGACAAGCTGATCATCAAACAGAAGTTCAGTGGAATTGATGAACATGGACATCTCACTATCAGCACAGAACTTGAAGGCAGAGTGCCTGAGATCCCATTTGGTTCTTCTGTCCACATAGAACCCTATACGGAACTCTATCATTCTTCTAGTTCTGGTAAGTTAAAACTACTGTAGGTTTATGAACTCTCCTTACCTCTCTGAACATGCTTTCTTAACCTGGGACAAGTGTATATAACACATTGAACTCTCGATGAATCTCTCCGCCCAATGTGACACTATGTCTTCTATTAACTATATGAAGCCAGAGGCTGCATTTGGACAATGCAGTAACCATTATCAGCTTAATTAAACTATGGTTTTTACATTTCATCTAAACCCACCCTTTTATCAGCTTTTCATCAAATAATTGGTTCTCATCCATATTCTTTATTCACCAAGGGTATGATCATTTATAATAGAAAATAGAATAGGTTACTTGGTAACCTATTCTAGACATAGAAATAGAATAGGTTACTTGGTAACCTATTCTTGCCAAGTTCCGGAGCTAGGCAGGGCACCTAGACCCACAACCACTGCTCAGCTGGCCTGTTAGCTAAGCTTTGACGGCCCACTGGGAGCCATACAAAGTGCCTGCTTGCAACCCTGAAAACACAGCTGCTGCCCAGCTAGCTGATGAGTGGGTCCATGCCCATATGACTTGACAGTGGCCTAGCCAGGTCCAGGGCCAGACTACCTGTGAGAGCCTTTGACCACAGAAGGCATCAGAGGGTCTCTACCCCAAACAACAGAGGAGGTCAGAAAGCTTGCAGAGAATAGAACTGGGGTGTGTGTGTTGGAGATTACAGGGGCTGTGAGTCGCTATTTAAACTCCTACAAACGCAGAGCTGAGGAGGATGACCTTGAGGCCATTCATATTTCTCATCTAGCGGCTGCCAAGAGAGTAAGTGAGGAGAATAAACAAGACAACCCAACTGGGGGAGGGGGGCAGGATGAGTCTCAACCCCCTTCCCTACTCACCAGGAGCCTCTGCAGAATGGAGGAAGGGATAATTGTTCCCTCTGATGGAGAGGAGGAAGATGTGGGTGAGGAACAAACCCCTCCCCTCTCACACATAACCAGAAATCTTTGGTCAGCTTCCCTTTGGGCCATCTGCACCCGACCACCCTCATACATGCTTTTCAAGAAAAAGTAGATTTCCTTATATCATATTGAAATTAAAATCTGTCAGCATGGAGGTACATTACAAGAAAGCTCTGTTACCAGAGATGCTTCCATGTGACTTTTTCTTTCATTAATTACCATATCAAGTTGTTCTCAGATAACTCTGATTTTAGTACCAAGTGTGAATGCTTTGACCTTCCTGGACTTCTAAGTGATTGCCTTCTAACAAATTTGATCAGGTGGATGGAACATACAATGCCACAAGAAGAACTTACGTATAACTGTATGAACCAAGATCCCTACAGGGACTATGGGTTTGTCATTCATAAATTCCATGGAAGAAAGAAGGTTCATCTGTTTATGAGAAAAATTCCGTTGGGGTGATTCCTTTTAAAATTCAAATTGCTGCTCTTACTTGTTATTCAACTTACGTTTGAGAGCTGCTGTAGCATAGTGGTTAAGTGGCTAGACTGTGAATCAGCAGTCTGCTAGTTTAACTCCCACTACTGCCATGAACTATGCAGGTGGCCTTGGGTAAGCCACTCCTCTCAGCCCCAGCTCCTCAACTGTATCGTGGGGATAATAATAACACTGACTTTGTTCACTGCTCTGAGGATGGTACTAATCTGTCCAGAAGGGCAGTATTTGAGCACTGTTGTTGTGGTGGTGGTGGTGGTTGTTATGTCTGCATGTGCCAAAGTGATCTACACTATGTAGCTAAGCCTATGTTCTTAAAATAAAAAGTTAGCTTATAAGATCCGATAAACTTGACCAGATCTTTGGTTTATCTATGGTTTCAATGATCAACATTAAATAACTGCTATTGTAAAAATAGCTTAAGTTGTCCCATGACTGTCCTTATTTAAAACAATATAGTAACCTGTCAAATTATTTGTCTGTAATATTTTAATACTCTCATTTATATGTAACTGCAGAACACTGAATGAGTTCCCTTTGTATTGTTCTTAGTTTTTTTCATATTAATGAGGTTCTTTTTTTTTTGTTTCAGTTATCACATCATCATCTACTAGAGAGTACATTGTGACAGAACCAGAAAGAGATGGGGTCTCACCAACTCACACAATTCCTTACCAATGGCGACAGACAATCACATTTGATGAATGCATTTATGATGATTCTCATCATTCTGTTTCGGCCACGCAGCAGTTATCAGTGGATAGTGTCTTTGTCTTGTATAACAGAGATGAACAAATTTTGCGATATGCCATGAGCAATTCAATTGGTCCTGTCAATGGTATGTTCAGTGTCATTATTCTGGTTTAATTTCATTTATATTGTTTTCAAATTGGTTAGTATCCTGTTTATAGAATTTTGAGTTGCATGCAGGGGTCATTTCCTATAAAAAGAACTGCAGGAACTCATTAGCATAACTCATTAGCATAACTCATTAGCGTATGCCACACCCCCTGGCATCACTGGAAGTGTGTCAGAAGGCAACATCCACCCCCCCAGGCCCCTTTCCGCCCCCCCTCACAATGAAAGTAAAAGAGCAGAGCTGAATGAATGCAAGCAGCTTGCCTTGCTTTGCAGCCCAGCACCACTTGGCATTTACTAATTTTATCCCCCCCCCCGCCTCCGTCACAAATGAAAGTACGGAGCAGAGTAGAATGAATGCAAGCAGCTTGCCTTGCTTTGCAGCCCAGCACCACTTGGCATTTACTAATTTTCTCCCCCCGCCACCCCCGTCACAAATGAAAGTAAGGAGCAGAGTAGAATGAATGCAAACAGCTTGCCTTGCTTTGCAGCCCAGCACGGCTCGGCTTGCACTCGGAGAAAAAGGAATCACGTGGGCGGGGCCAAAACCCACGTGACCTCTTTTGAGACCTTCCAGAATGCCGTTCCGGTGCGTTCCGGCTCCAAATGAGCCCTGGTTGCATGAGAGAGCACAGACATGAATACAGCTGATGTTGCATATTCATAGTGGGCACAATGCATTAGTCAACGGTCATGCCTTCTGAGATATGTGATATCTGTCAAATATTATGTCATCAATTGAAAGAAATCATTGGGTTTGTTTTTCTAACAAGTTACAATAGTTTGGGATGGCTAATTATTTATCCTTAGGAATACATGCTTTGTCATTTCATCTTCACACCTGTGAGAGGTACAAACTTCTTTAAAAATATAACAGTAGAATTTTTAGCATTTTAAGCATTCCCTATTAGCTGCTTAGAGGCCACTCCTTTATCATGCATAATTTCCATAGCCTCTATGTCAGTTCTAGCAGAGACAAATGTAGTTTTAAAACAATATTTTTTGTGATTGTTGGAGGGCACACTGGATCTCTCAGCAGAAATAGTGAGATCATTTAATACAGTCTTATTTTAATATTTTCTGTGGCCTCTTGACAGGCGATTCAACTGATACAAACCGCAATCCTTGCTACACGGGCTCCCATGGCTGTGACACCAATGCAGTCTGTCGTCCAGGTACAGGCAGTCAGTTCAGCTGTGAATGTTCAGTGGGCTTCCAAGGAGACGGCCGTGTATGTTATGGTATGAAAATATCTTTCTGTAGAAAAAATGTTGACTTCTATAGAATCAGCTCTTTAGTATTGCCTTTGCGGTGGAATAACTAAAATATACCATGGCAGTTCTCATTTTCTGACATTCTGTTTTTCCCTTATACATTGCTTAACAGAAAGCAAACATTAAATGGATGACAGTACATGAATGCTGCATCAGGAGAGAAGCCACATGATGAAGCTGCATTAACGCTGTTCTCTCTTACCTTTGATAATAAAATGGTGAAGCGATCAATTAAAATAATCTGTAAACAACTCTTTTCAAAACATAAATGCATGTTTAGTTAAGGCAGCAATATGTTTGAAATACTACTGTTTTTCCTTTAAAATTATGAAAGGTTGAATGCAGCATATCAAATACATATGCATTTACAGTATCACAAGTGAATGAAATAGGCATAGACTCTAGGATATCTTATTTTGTATGCTCACACCCCCAAACACTGATTTGTGGAACTTTTGCATTTTCTCTGGTGCGGAGAATACCTATTCCCCTAGCCTTTGTTTCATCATTCCTAAGAAGCTACTTCTCAGTAGTTTTCTGATTAAATAATCCTTCCACACTATCTAATGCCACTCTTTTGAACTTGTATATCCAGACAGTACACACAGGCTAGCTGTTCCCCCAGAGACATAGTAAGTTATTCATTTTGCCTTTAATCAGAACATATTGCATATCTATACTATAAATTTAAAACATTCATATTCTGAGATTTCCTCTGCACCTCTACAAACGTATGGAATGCATAGTTTGCTTTGGTGTGTACAGAATTGCCCCAGCTGAGTTGAATAAGCCATACCAATGAACAGCTTACCATATGGTAACAGCTTTTTTTGTGGAGTGATTTAAAATAGCCTCCACGCGGCAGCTGTAGAGTGTGATCTTGTTGTGAGTTGTGGCTCAGATTAAATCTCTTCTATCCAGCACATACCAACAAAGCACTGTGTGGGCAAGGTATTGGTTTGGATATGGCAGATCTTGGATCCCATCTCTGTTCTATCATGAAACATACCAGGTAACTCTAGAATAAATTACTCTTACAGAAAATACAAGATGAGATGCAGAATCACATGTATCTTATTCAGATTTCTTACTAAACTAAAAGCAGTTTTGGGCAGCTGTGAGTTTAAGTGCAACAATGACTGGAGGGATGGATTTTTCAAGCTTTTGTTTTCAAATCTACTTTTGCAATTCTGAGGGAGAAAAAAGACTAGTAAGGAACTGTACCTCTTTCCCCATTGCTCGTAGGATTCCCATGAATCAGAAATGCTGTTCTGAGCTCCTTGGAATAATGCAAGATACAAATGAACCAGTATCAAAATGATGGCAAAGTTGTGTTCTTTATCCCATATGCCTTAGTGCAGTCATTTCCAGCCTGTGGGTCACGACCCAGAAGTGAGTTGTGAAGCCTCTGAAAGTGGGTCGCAAGCCAGCCCTCTCTAATGGCCACCCCAGTTCTTTGCATTGCTCTCTTTCTCTCCTCTTCTTCCATGCCAGCATCTCAAATTCCCACTTCCCCACTATCTGGAATAATAATGAATGGAGAAAGCTGTCTGGCAACTAGTAACTTGATGGGTATGCACAATTTCTTATGCAGAATAAAATTTCTGTAGGAAAATCACCATGTGTGAAGCAGCTCTTATTTAGTGATTAATCTGAACAAGGCGTTGACCTGTATTTTGGAAACTAAAATCTGACCCTAGAAACAGTATCTTCCATGTCTTACATAAGTTGTTTTTTTTCTTCTTCATTGCATATGCATGTTGATTGATAAAGAACCAAGTAAAATGTGTCCTGATGGTTGCTAGAATGAGTTTCTTAGAATCTTAAAGGAGAGTAGAGAGAGCAATAGAGGAGAAGACTGGTCAAAGGCTGGAATATACCCCTTGTGTGCAAAGGCTGTGTAATTTTGGATGCCAAAATTTTGGATGGAAAAAAAGGTGGTGGAACTTAGTGGTGGAACTCAGGACTGCACAATGACATCACTTTGCGTCAGCTGGAACAAGGGGGGAGTTTTTTAAAGTTTAAATCACCCTCGGTGAAAATGGTCACATGGCCGGTGGCCCCGCCCCTGATCTCCAGACAGAGGGGAGTTTAGATTGCCCTCCGTGCCATGTGATCATTTTCAAGAGGTGCCAGAACTCTGTTCCACCACGTTCCCACTGAAGAAAAGCCCAGCAGATCCCAGAGAGGCTGTAGAAACCACGAACAGGTGCCTGGAGGTGGTTTTGGAATAGATGAGGGCTAACAAACTGAAACAATACTGAAAAATGGAGGTGTTAATGGTGGTAGGAAGGCTTAACCCAGGAATTGGGATGTCTCCTGTTCTGGATGGGTTCACAATCCCCCTAAAGGAACAAGTGCTGATGGACCTAGGACTCCTGTTGAATAAACAGGTAGCGGCAGTGCCAGGGGTGCCTTTCAGCAGCTTTAGTTGGTGAGACAGCCGTGACCCCTCCTGGGCTGGAAAGAACTTGCTACTAAGAAGTGTGGCCTAGTAACATCTAGATTACATTACTGCAATGTGCTCTATATGGGGCTGCCCTTGAAGATTGCCTGGAAGCTACAATTGGTTCAGAAAGCTGTGGCAAGAATGTTGGTTGGATGGGTTGCCCAGAACATATCACTCCTTCCATATACACTGGCTCTCAGTTTGCTTCCATGCACAATTCAAGGTACTGGTATTGACTTTTAAAGTCCTGTGTGGTTTGGGATCATCTTCTGTCATACAAAACTATCCTCCCCTGGGAGATTTGTCTGTCTTCCTCTATCATTGTTTCCCAACAGTGAGTGAAGAGGTTTCTGTTTTGATTGCTGTATCCTCAGTGATTGCTATTGGCCCTTCTGCTTATTGTGTCTGCTTATATGTTTTCACGGAATTGTTTATTCTCTATATATATTATTTTAAATGCTGTTTAATTTTGAAATGTTTTGTTGTTTGCTGCCTCAGCGACCCTGTTTGGGTGGAAAGGCAGCATAGAAATGTTCTAAATAAATAAATATCATTCCTATCTTTAACAGCTGCATAAGCAACCCTGCTGAAATAACATTGTTTCACTGTGTAGATATAAATGAATGCCTGGAGCAGCCAACAGTGTGTGGCAGCAATGCAAACTGTAATAATTATCCAGGAACTTTCAGATGTGAATGTTTGGAAGGTTATCAGTTTTCAGATGATGGACGAACATGTGTGGGTGAGTTTATTTTCCAGACTTTTTAAATTATGTTTGGGATAATAGGATTCTCTAAAGAAACTATCAAAGTAGTGGTTTAATTCACTTATTTCAATAAACAATAAGGCTGAAAACAGTAATTAAGGTTTTTTTTTATTTTAATGCTTTCTTGATGAATATCAAGAATGTTAAGTCTGTTCTTAATTTAATGAAGGAAATGCTTAGGTTTCATAAAGAATTATTGTTGAACACACCCCATGTGCTTGAGCTACCCATTGTGACCTTTGTACTTTCGGACTTACCATTCAAAATATGCATCTGGCTCAAGTTAGCAAAAAGAAAAGGAGGGGCTATTCAAAAACCCAGAAAAAATACTAAAAAAATTACTATTAATAGTTATTTAATAGCAAGTTCCTGGTGTATATCACTGACCTTTAACAGAATTTGTAAAAACAATAAAGTAAATAAGTTCTTTGGAATGGAGAGTTCTAATTTAAATGCAGTTTGTTTTTTATATAAAAGACTGATGTTTCAATACCATAGGTTTTGTTTTCCTTTCTGAGCTAGGAACAAGTATTACACCCTTCCCTTGGAAAAGAATCAGTTCTGCGAGATTTAGGAATAGCTAGCTATTTTGTTTAATCAATTAGAATCATTCTTGCTATCTAAACAGCAGTAATGAAGGCTTCTGTTGGAATTTGCTAAAAATCTGGAAAGGGGAGAGATTTGTAGTTGGCATAAACCTTCTTAGTACAGGGAATCTGAACATCTCTGTAATAGAGTATGAGAGGGCCTCTGGAAACTTTACATAGTGGATGGGAGCCAATAAACTGAAGGTAAATCTTGACAAGACAGAAGTGCTGCTGGTGAGTGGAAGGTCTGAGCCTGGATTTAAGGTGCCACTCATTCTGGATGAGGTTGCACTCCCCTTGGAGGGACAGGCCTACAGTTGGAGGGTGCTTTATGGACCTAGGCCTACCACTGGATAAGCAGATGGCAGCTGTGGCCAGGCGTGCCTTTTACTAGCATTGACTAGTGAGCCAGCTGTGACTTTTCCTGGGCAGGGAACTTTTGGGTACTGGTGCATGCCCAGTCTGTTTCTAGGCACAATTCAAGGTGCTAATGCTCACTTTTAAAGCCCTATATGGTTTGGGACCAACATACCTGAAGGACTAGCTATTATCTTTTGAATCTGTTTGGGGTACCCCCAACTTCCAAGATTAGGTGTGTGTCTGAGAGAGGGCCTTCTCAGTAGTGGCACCAAAACTCTGGAGCTCTGTCCCCAGGGAGATTCGTCTGTCCCCTTCTGTTGCTATCTTCTGCCAGCGGGCAAAGATTTTTCTGCTTCTCTTAGCATTCCATCAGTGGTTGCGCCTTCCTCCCCAGTGTTTTAACTGCTGTTTTTATCTTTTGTATATGTATATATATAAAGTTCTGTTCTTAAATTGTTTTAATGATGTATTTATGTGTTAGTTTCAATGGCTTTTAAGATGAGATTTTAATTTGTACGTTTTAATTTGTTAGCCATCTTGATGGCCCTGTGAGGACAGAAAGGTGGAATAAAAATCCTGTAAATAAAATAAATAATAATTGCATAGGATCTACTGGATAAGTATATTAAATTTTTCTCTTCGTAGACCATAGTTGTTTCAATATCTGTTTGGAGGGAATTCGAGCGTAAGACTTTAGTTGGACATTTCTTGAATTTTTTTACTTTACTTTTCATAAACATAATTGGTTAGCTTATTCTTTAGCTAAGGTTATACAAGTTAATAATTGGAAATATGAGTGGGGTTTTTTGGAAGCTTATTGTATAACTTTTTTGTACGTAACTATTTGTATTGAAGAAATCCAAAGCCATCAGAGCTCAGGTCTCTTGCTGCTTAGGAAATCAATCAGTCCCATCTGGATACCTGAACGCTGGTATTGTAACACTTATGCAGGCAAGAATGGAGGGAGGGGTCTTACAAAGCTGTATTTATATATTGAAGTGTTTCTTGGGTCTTGAAGTATTTCTTGGGTCTTGAAACAATTTGTTCTTTCAGCAGTAACAAGAGCGTAAGATTGTAATAAGTGTATCCTGAAAAAAATGCCTACTTTAGGCCACTATTCCTCACTATTCCCCTCCCCTGTGAGGGTCCCTTTCGCTTGCCGCATGTGCCAGAAAAGGGAACAGCAAGTATCATTATTGGCAGCTGATTCCCACCTAAATTCAAGTAAAATTGCTTTTCCTACTAGTTGCCACAAGCAGCAGCAGCTGTTGGAGTATCATGGTGAGCACTCTGCTGCAAGGAAGAGAATTGCTGTTAAGTCAGATCAAACAAACAGGCAGTGCAGATGTAACCTGGTCCACTCAATGGACAGAAGCAGAGAAAGAAAGTTTCAATCAAAAGATCAGTGGTTGTTAGCGGATGGAAAGCAGCATAGAGAAGAGAACATGGTGAGCCATGGGTGGAGGGGAGGCACTGAAGACACAGAGTGAAAAAGTTTCTGACTGATTCTTTTTAAATGTTGTCTCAAATTTCCCTTTGACCAAAATGTTAAAGAAAGAATATAAGATTAAATCTTTTAATATTAGTACATGTCTTTCTAATTTAACAGCTATTGAACGTGTCGTGAATCATTGTGTGACAGGCACACACACTTGTGATATCCCTCAACGTGCCCGCTGCATATACACTGGTGGTTCTTCATACATCTGCACATGCCAGCCTGGCTTCTCTGGAGATGGACGCTCTTGTGTGGGTGGGTCATCATTGTTCATACTACTTTCCATATTGTGTTTGGAGGCCTTTTGCAATTCAGTTACATGAAACCAAATAATGTGGTTGGATCCCTTTTACAGCCGAACAGCTCACTTTACAGTTGTTAAGCTTTGCAGTGCTGTGCTGACATTTACATGGAAAGCTTGCCAGTCCAAATGCATCTTGTGAACTGGAAGAAATAGCCTGATAAATACTGAAAATGTCCACTTTTTTAAGATGTTCACAAGATGCATCTGGGAGTCCCAACATGGTCAACAAAAGTCATGACCTTCAGTATAATATTTGTAGAACAAATTATTACTGAAAATGCCAGATTAATGTTCAATATTATTTTGATAGGGAAATCTTTAATTCAAGATATATGTTGTCACATTGGTTCTCATGAGAGTGTCTCTGGCAGGGAGCTGAAGGGCTGATTTATTCTCCTGATGTACCATATCAAATAGGGCTGAACGTAACAAAATTCCCAAGCTGAGAATATACACTGGAAATCGCTGTTTTGAATCATGACCTTGGTTTTCTGAAACAGTAACGCAAATCCAAGATGCTTGGGAATTACAAAGCACCCTCCCCCCGAATACTGGATTTTTAAAGTTCCAATACTTACCAGCTAGCAGCATGAACATTTTTCTAAAATTCAACTGATTTCTAGGGCAATGGCATTTCTCCCCTTGCAAGGGAGGAGCATGGAGCACTCCCAGCCAATCCCAAGCTGCAGAGGCTGCATAGGCAGAGAGTTCTAGGGGATCAGTAATTGCCATATATGCTTTCTTTAATTTGGTTTCTGGCTATGGATATCTTGTCCCAGAAGCAGAGCTAAATTTTTGAATGGTGAATCATCCATATTCATTGTATAATTGAACTTGGATCATTACTTATGGTCAGGGCTGCCCCCCATATTGTGTAGATGTGGCCCTTCTCCTGTGGTAGCATATGAAAAAAGAAAATCGGTGCAGCTCTAGATCCTTATGTGGTACCTGCATATTAATTCTGCTGGGAGAGTAAGTAGCAGCTTCTTGGGCATGTAGTTTGCATTGGAAAGTCAGTGTAGGGGAAGAGAAAATATATCCCCTTCCTGAACTGTGGCTTTCATGGTTGTTTACACTTCCGAAAATTGCAGGACGTCTATTCACAGATCTCCTGACACATCTAGTTTGGCCTGAAGATTAGCATTGTATATCTTCCACCATTTATGTTACACGTACTGAAAGAAGTTGTTTATTTTGGTCTTTTGCTTTACAGATACAGATGAATGTCAGCTCAGTCGCTGTCACCCAGATGCTTTCTGTTATAATACTCCAGGATCCTTCAGCTGCCAGTGCAAAGCAGGTTATTATGGGGATGGCTTCCAGTGTGTGCCAAGAGGTAAGCTTTCAGATTAAATTTTCAAATTTAACTAGAGGGAAGCATTTGAGAGAGGACTTTGGGATTAAAATTAAATAAGTGGAGGTTGTGCAACAACTGTATGTTTAGTGTTGTGTGTCAATTATATTCTTTATCCAGATTCAATTATTTGGTCATGCAGCAAATTGTCTTTTTGCTTGCTCACTCTTACTAGATTATCAAGATTTTCACGACTTTTTAATTATAAAACATGTATTGATTTTCTTTCAGAACTCAGCTTACTAATCTAGCCTGTGCAGTTATGATGATAGCTAATATTAGTACCTTGAGTGAAGGTAAAGTGCACAAGTTCAAAGTAGCAAGTTCAAAGACAAGTAAGTGCACAAAGTCAGCATACGCAGATGACCTGCCACAGGCCAAAGACTCTTGGCCCATCCGCCTTCACTAGGAAGTCCTTTAGAACGATCTTCCATTTCCTGATCCAGAGAGATGGTGAAAGCAGTAAGCACCTTGTGGCTCACTTAGCCCTGCTTCACTGATCCCAGGTAGGGTATGTATATGCTGCGTGTGCAGAGGAAGTGGAGGAAGGAAAGCACAATAGCACATTTAGCAGGAGGTTGCACTGAAGCTAGCCCTCTAAGTGCATGTATCCATATATAACATGAAAGTATGTACCATGATATTTACAAACCTATATTATATTAATGCTTGCCTTGCTGCTGTTTGTTGTTTTTATACCATGTGTGTTAGTTTTTGTAGTCTATATGTATTGTTTATGTTGTTAATTTGGTAGGGTATTGGGGTTTTTATGCATGTTTGGTGGCTTAGTCAGTGACAGTTGGTGGATTGTTTGATTTTGGGAGGGTGGTGGGTTAGCACTATGATCATTGGTGAGGAGGCCGGCTTAGGGTTGGGGATCCCAGTGATCCAGGGATGTGGGAGGTACAGTGGTGGGAGCAGATTATGGAAGGGAAGGGCACTGAGACATGGTAGGGCTCGGTGCCCTTCCAATCTGCGTCCCATCCCAAGATATACTTGTTGTGGGCCTAGGATATTAAACCACTCTCCAACACTGGCGCTGTGCAATGCCAGGTCCATAAATAATAAGACCAAAACGCTGCAAGATTATCTTGCAGCATTGAATGTGGACCTGGCTTGCGTGACCGAGATCTGGGTGAGGGAGGGCGAGATGGTCACTTTGAAAGAACTAGCCTCCCCAGGTTATACAGTCCTCCACCAGTCCTGGACAAGTGGTCGGTGGGGAGGCGTGGCTTTGCTCATTCGGGAGCAGGGCTGTGCAAGCCCTGGTCGCTTCGGGTTTCCAGCTTCGGGTTTACCCGAACCGGGAAACAGCTTCGGGTAGCTGCTTCAGAGATACAGCTTCGTATAGCTTCGGGTTTGCCTCGGAAAGATTCGGGTGTCAACTTCACTTCCGGGTTTCGGGTGCCCTGTGGGGGGGTGGGAATTTCTTTCCGAGGCAAACCAAACTTGGTGGAGACCTTCTCCTAACTCTTCTCTAACAACCCCCCATGTTTTGGAAAGTTTGGACTTTAGGGGGCCATGTTATGGTCCCCCAAAGACGGTACCCCCATCCTCCTCCATTTGCTATTATTCCCTATGGAAAAAACAGACAAACTTTCTAGGTTGCTAGGGGTGGCATTTTGCAAGCAAAACGCACCCAACTTTCAGGGGCCCTTCTCCAACCTTTCCTCCCACCCCCACCAAGTCTCAACCTGCTCCCACTTTGGGGGGCATTTTATGGCCCCTCAAAGCAGGTACCCCTATCCTCGCCTTCTCCATTATTTCCTATGGGGAAAAAACGAAGAGGCTTGTGTGGCTAGGGGTGTCATTTTGCATGCAAAATGCTCCCAACCCTCAGGGGACCTCCTCCTACCTGTCCTCCCACCCCCCACCAAGGCTCAACCTGCTCCAACTTTGGGGGGCCATTTGGGGGGGGCTAACCCGAAACCCCCAACAGCCCCAAAGACGCCCTCCCCAACATTCCCACACTTTCCCCTTACCCCAAGAGCAGGCTGGCCAGCCATCTCCCATTGTTCCCTATGATGGGAACTTTCAAACTCTCTTTCCCAGGGCAATTATGCACATCCCAGGGGTGCTATAATGGAGGGCACACTCCTGAGTGCAAGATTGTCCCTGTGAAAGCACACTTGAACCACAGACACCCTCCCCAAAATTCCCCCACCACCTACAGAGAGGGCTGGCCAGCCAGCCCCATTGTTCCCTATGAGGGGAACTAACCTAATTCCAAAGAACAAAATCACAAACACACACTGAATAAAGTTTAAAATCTTTATTTTTCAACCTTCAAATACAGAAAAAAGGCACAGTAGTGTGACACAGCACACCATTCCCACACCCCACCCCAAGGGAACACAACTCACTACACACCAGAGAATCTGAAAAACACAGTTACATGCAAAAAATCTTTATTTCCTGTTGTGATTCAAGTTACACAGCAAGAACACAACACCAAGGGCATCGCAGCTGCCCCCCCACCCCAAAGGAACACAACTCACTACACACCAGAGAATCTGAAAAACACAGTTGCATGCAAAAAATCTTTATTTCCTGTTGTGATTCAAGTTACACAGCAAGAACACAACACCAAGGGCATCGCAGCCGCCCCCCCACCCCAAAGGAACACAACTCACTACACACCAGAGAATCTGAAAAACAGTTGCATGTAAAAAATCTTTATTTCCTGTTGTGATTCAAGTTACACAGCAAGAACACAACACCAAGGGCATCGCAGCCGCCCCCACCCCACCCCAAAGGAACACAACTCACTACACACCACAGAATCTGAAAAACACAGTTACATGCAAAAAATCTTTATTTCCTGTTGTGATTCAAGTTACACAGCAAGAACACAACACTGAGGGCATCGCAGCCACCCCCCCCACCCCAAAGGAACACAACTCACTACACACCAGGCAACACCCCTCCCCCCCAACCCTTAGAAATCTTAGCTTGGGGCAGACACACAGACACTCACACACAGAGACACACACACACCAGGAAACACCCCTCCCCCCCAACCCTCAAAAATCTTAGCTTGGGGCAGACACACAGACACTCACACACAGACACTCACACACACCAGGAAACACTACTCCCCCCCTCTAACCACACACACACGCCAAATGTAGAAAAAAATTATTTTTAAAAAAAAAATTCATTCCCACCCAGTCAAGCCCCTAATCCTCCCTCCCCTCCCCACACCCACCAAGACAATCTCCCCCAAGAAAACTTAAAATACTTTAAACAGGTACAAACCACCTCCCCCAACCAACAACAATAAAAATGAATCAAGAAAAATTCTGAAAAATGTAGAAAAAAATTAATTTAAAAAAAAAAATTCACTCCCACCCAGTCAAGCCCTTAATCCTCCCCTCCCCTCCCCACACCCACCAAGACAACTCCCCTGAGAAAACCCTGTGAGTCACTGACTCGCTCACCACTCGTGCAGTCCAGCGATGGTCAGGCGACAGGCAGGAATTCAATGGGGGAAGTCCTCCACAGCAAGACTGCAGAGACGAGATGCTCAACCAGCCACAGCAGCAGCAGGAGTCTCTCAAGTATCTCAGTCTAGGAAAGAGCAGAATGGAAACTGGTTATTAAATAAGTATATTAACTCTTTAAAAACTACTTCTAAATTCTAACCCCTCAGTCCCAAAGTGTGAAAGCCAGAGTAAAAAACTAGGCCAAAGCCTTGGCACACACCAGGGAAGCCAACCACTGTAGAAATGAAAGGCAGGCACAGTAAAAAAAACTTTAAACAGAGCAGCAGTGGGCCAGCTTCAAGTTAACCCCCCCACCACCACCTAGGCCAAAGCCTTGGCACACACCAGGACTTGGCATGAGTCTGCCCCTGGGAAGCCACTGTTAAATTTAAAAAATAAAAATAAAATGCAAACTTAAAACAAATCCTTTCCCAAATGCATTGCCCCCCATCCACCCCCTCCCCCAAAGATCAAAGAATCTTGTGAGTCAGTGGGACTCACTTACCAGTGAGATGCAGGGCCAGTCAGCAGCGCTCCACAGCAGTGTCCTCCTCTTCCAATTTCTGTCCAGGCAAGCCGCTCTGTCAATGTCAGGGTAAATTGGAAGATTCCTAAAGGGAAGTCTCCAATTTATAGCCCTGCGCTGCAGCATTTTAAAAAAGGCACTCTACTTTCAGAGAATCCCCATTGGCTGGGCAGGAAGGAGAATGCTACTGCAGGATTGGCCACTCCTAACCCCTCCTCCCCCTTGCACTCATTGCAAAGTCTGCAAACAGTGCAAAGAATCTCTCCAAATGTGCAGGTTTGCACTGTTTGCAGACTTTGCTTGCTGCTTGCATTGGCAATGGAGATCAAGCAGCAAGCAAAAACTCCCTCCACTTTTTCAGGAATGGGAGGGGGAAGGAGGAGGTTAGAGTGAGTCACTCACTACTCCTCCCCCTCCCCTCTCCAAAGCCGGAGCTGGAAGCCTTGAATAGGCTTCAAAACGTTGCCATTTTTTTTTTAAGCAGGGGAAGCTTTTTGCTTGCTGCTGCTGATCTCCATTGCCAGCTGCTTGCAATTACAAGCAGCCGGCAATGGAGATCAGCAGCAGCAAGCAAAAAGCTTCCCCTGCTTAAAAAAAAAATAACGGCGCTCGGAGCCCAAGCGACACGATTCGCTTCGGGTTACTTAGTTTCGGTATTTCTGAAGTGGGGCCATCTTGCTGGCCCCACTTCGGGAAATTCCAAAGCTACACGAAGCGGGTAGCTTCGGGTAACTTTACCCGAAGCAAAACCCGAAGCGACCAGCCCTATTCGGGAGTCTTTCTCCTTCAGACCACTCCCCACCCCAAAAATTACTGGCATTGATTGTGTGGGCCTAGTATTGGATGTCGAGGAGAGGTTGGCAATATGCGTGGTGTACTGACCGCCTACTGCACCTGCATCTTCCCTGTCTGGTCTGTTGGAGGCGGTGGCAGGCTGGGCCTTGGAATTCCTGAGACTTTTGGTTCTCGGGGATTTCAACGTCCATGCTGACGACGATGCCTCCACGCAGGCCATTGACCTGGTGTCCTCCATGGCAGCCCTAGGACTCTCCCAGTTTGTTTCGGCTCCCACGCATCAAGCAGGTCACACACTGGATTTGATTTTTGGGGCAGGGATGGTGGTGGTCCTGGATGCCTATGATGCAGTGCCATGGTCAGATCACTTTGTTCTGAAGGCTCGTCTGAGCATGCTGCTCCTTTGCCGGGTGGGCAGTGAGCGGATTTACTCTCGCCTGTGGAGACTTATGGATCCAATTGGTTTCCAGGGGGCTCTGCGGGATCCGATGCCCCCTGCCAATATGTTAGATGAGCTGTTGGATGATTGGCATGGTCGACTTTCTGAAGCCATCGACGTTATTGCCCGCTGCCATCCTCTCTGAGCCCACAAACAGGTAGCTCAGTTCACTGAGGAGCTTCGCCAGATGAAGCGGTCTCTGAGACGACTAGAGCGAGTGTGGAGGCAGGGGCGCGACAAAGAGGCAAAAACATCTTATAGGACGTTTATGAAAGCCTATGAGGTGGCAGTGAAAGCAGCAAAGAGGGATTTCTTTGCTGCTTCCATTGTGTCCGCTAGCTCACACCCAGCTCAATTATTTCGAACAGTTCGGTCCTTGGTCTCCCTCTCTCAGGGAGACCACCAAATTCTTAATTCGACTATTGGCTGCAAGGCTTTTGTGAGCTATTTTGCGGGCAAAATCTTGTCCCTTCGCCGTGGCCTGCCACCCACTGTTGATACAGTAAGGGAACTGGAGACCCCTTGGCTGTCTTATGGGTCTGTATTAGATCATTTCAGGCATTTCATTCGCAGGCATCTGGATCAAGGCGGGTCGGCGCTGCTTGTGTTACTCAATCTCACAGCAGCGTTTGACACGGTCGACTATGATTTGTTGGCCAGCCGCTTCGCCGACGTGGAGATTAGGGGGACAGCCTTACAGTGGCTGGTCTCCTTTCTCCAGGGTCGGGGACAGAGGGTGGCACTCGGGGGAGATCTATCGCCCCATCACCCTTTGGTGTGCGGGGTTCTGCAAGGGGCGATACTCTCTCCGATGTTATTTAACATCTACATGTGCCCCCTCACCCAGTTGGTGTGGAGGTTTGGGCTGGGTTGTCATCAATACGCGGATGACACCCAGCTTTTTCTGTTGATGGACGGCCAGCCAGACACGGCCCCAGACAATCTGGCCAGAGCTCTGGAGGATGTGATGGCATGGTTGAAACAGAGCAGGCTGAAACTGAACCCGATGAAGACGGAGGTCCTGCAGCTGGGACGGGGCTGCCAGATGTTGGGATCCAGCTCCCTGCCCTGGATGGGACACCACTGGCAAATTTGCCAGTGATGAAGAGTCTGGGTGTGCTCCTGGATGCCTCCCTGTCAATGGAGGCCCAGGTCACGGCGGTTGCCAAGTCTGCATTTTTCCATCTTCGTCAGTTCAGGCAACTTGCCCCCTACCTGACGCCCCAGGACCTGGCTACAGTGACCCATGCAACGGTCACCTCCAGGCTAGATTACTGTAACTCACTCTACGCTGGGCTACCCCTGGGCCTGATCCAGAAACTACAACTGGTCCAGAATGCAGCGGCGCGGGTCCTGACTGGAATATCTTAGAAGTCACATATCACACCTGTCCTGCGCCAGCTGCACTGGCTTCCGGTTGAATTCCAAATTAGGTTCAAGGTATTGGTTCTTAATTTTAAAGCCCTGAGCGGGTTGGGACCGGCATATCTTCAGGACCTCCTATCCCTGTATGTTCCCCGGAGACCGCTTTGATCAGTGGATAAATGTTTACTGGTGGTCCCCAGCCCTAAGGAAGCCCGCCTCGCTTCAACCAGGGCCAGGGCCTTTTCAGTCCTGGCCCCAGCTTGGTGGAACGCTCTGTCAATGGAGACCAGGGCCCAGCGGGACATATTATCATTCTGCCGGGCCTGTAAGACAGAGCTGTTCTGCCAGGCGTTCAGTGGTTGAAGGGGGCGGTGCCATATCGGCCTCCCACCTTTGGGGTGGGGGGGTTCTCCCCACCATTGCACGTGGTTAATTTATTTTATTATTGTTTTGTATGTTGATTTTAGTATTGTTGTTTTCTTGTTTTTATTGATTTTAACTTGTTCACCGCCAAGAGCCCCTGAGGATGGGCGGTATATAAATTGAAATATAAATAAATAAATACAAATAAATAATTCAAGAAAGGTGGCAAGTCTCTTCCAATTATTTATAAAGTTTCCTAAATGGAAAAAAAAACTTTGTTTTTAGTGGAAAAATAGTACCTATTGTTTTTTCCAATTATATTAGGTTTTCTGTTAGTATGTTCACTAATGTTTTTATTTGAATTAAATTTATGTTAATTACATAGGATATACCTTAGTTTTGGTCTAGAAAATAATTCACATATAGAATTGTCTTCCATGTGCTGAACTAAGGATTAAATTGGGTGTGCATCCTAGTTGGGTTATTCATATTTTGGGTGCAGTTCATAATTAAAATCATCCTCAAGGCAGTGTAATTCTGTTTAGGACTGCACTCTTAGGCTTGGATCCAACAAACTGAGTGAAACATGCTCCTTACAAGCTCTCCCTTCCTGCTACAGTTTCTTATTCACTCCCATGCTGCCTCTAAGGGTTGAAGTGGCATGAGATCTGGCATGGGTTAACACAGTAGGAAGAAGGAATCAGCAAAACTTGGGGATACTTCTCCTCAGCACATATGGAAGCATTACCAAAAGCACCTTATATACATAAAACCTGGATCTGTGCTATGGTAACATCAAGGCTTGACTATTATAATGCACTATACAGAGGTCCCCCATCTAACTAGGAGGCTCCAATTAGTGCAAAATGCTGCAGCTTGACTGTTATCAGGAGCGAGCAGGAGCAAGAACGTCACTCCCATTGGCTACAATGGATTGACAGTCAGTCCATTGGCTGCCTACCAGTTACCATCCTCAGTTCAAAGTATTGGTTATTACATAGAAAGCTCTACACAGCTCTGGTCAGGCATGCTTATGGGACTCCCTCCCTCTCTATGTTCCTCCATGGCAGCTTCGCTCATCTGAACAGGGTCTCTTGCAGGTGCCAGCCTGCACATGGGCAAAATCAACAGCAGCCCATACACAGGCTTTCTATGTGGTGGCCCCTACCCTGTGGAACGACCTGCCTGAGGAGGTCAGGAGAGCCCCCTCTCTCCTGGCTTTCCACAAGCGATGCAAAACCAAATGATTCAAAAAGGCTTTTTACCCAAATGGGAAGACTGTATTGTAGGGAAGGGGTCTCAGATACTTCCCTAATGAGTTAGGGACCATAGACTTCACCACTGTGTTGCCTTAAATATTATCTGTTGCTTTAAGTACGTACTCCTATGTACTACCTGTGCTTCATGTTGTCTAATGTCAGTCCTAGAATTGATTATGTTCTGTTTCAGTATTTCTTCTACTCTGTATTGGATTCTTGATAATACTATGTCTTTTTAAACTAGTATCAGTTCACCATATGATATTTTTTATGGAAATGTCCTTGATACTGTATGGAAATGTCCTTGATACTGATTGTACTAATTTCATACTTTGTAATCCGCCTTGAGTCTCAGTGAGAAAGGTGGACTGTAAATGACTTACATAAGTAAGTAAGTGAATGAATGAATGAATGAATGAATGAATGAATGAAAGGTAATCTTTGGAGCCAAGATTTCTGTCCTCCTTTTCTTCCCACTGTGGTCTCAAAGTAGCTTACAAAGAAACAGAAAAATATAATTTATGCACACAAACAAAATAAACAACACAAATCTGACTCTGTAGTATAATGTATTGGCTATAGTATACTGGGATAGAGGCCACTTGTAAAGGAGACATGATTGTAGTCTATCCTATTTATTATCTTACTCTTTCTGCTTTTGTGATCTGGTTATTCTTGGCTTGTTTATGACACATGATGCCATAAAAAGTCTGATATTTTTCCATAGTTCCTAACTTTTATGATCTTATCCCATTGCATTGTTAGTTGGATGTCTCATGTTATTTGGTTACATTGTTTTACACTGTGTAATCAGCCTTGAATCTCAGCAAGTAAAATAAATAAAACTCCTGATCTGATCCTCAGTCTGCTGGGTCAGCTCACTCACTGCAACAGGCTGCAAGCCAAAGAGAGAGAGAGCTCTCTAGCTCTTGTCTTTCAGCCCAGGGCAAAGGCTTGCAGCTCTGGCCCCACTGAATACCTGGAACAGAGGAAGAATGAAAGCATAGTCCACTCCCCATTCTGCTGACACAAAGATGTTCCCAATCCACTCCTCCTTACACACACACCCCATCTTTGTTATAACTTTTGTTACCATTTCAATTTCACGAAGCTTGGGTATTCAGGATGTTTGTGGTTCTGTACATCCAGTAATTATTTATTTTATGCAGCACACAGCAAATCCTCTTGAAGCAGCTGTAGAAATTGCCTGGAATTTTACATACGTTCCACACATAGTCATTTTATTAGCAAAAGAGTTACTGATGTAAGCACTGGCATTCCAGCAGCTATTAAGAATGGCTGTACTTCATTATACCCTCATGCTACTTTGTTTCAGTTCAAAAAGAAACAGATGTCCAAACCTTGTCACGCCTTCATCTCCCATAGGCTGTGTTTACCAAATAGAAACCACCCCAGACACTCTGGCTGGGTTCTTTGACCACTGAAAGTAACTTGCCAGAATTGTTAAAGCGTGTAATCTAGTTCACATGAGAAATGCTGTTACAACATTGGCAGTTTTTATGTCAGAAGCAAATGTAAATTAATTACAAGTGTCCGGGGTCTGAGCCCCAGCCCCCAGACTTGACAAGAGGGAACAGCAGGTCAACTGGGCTGACGGGCAAACAGAGGGGGCAGCCAGCAGCCAGCAGGTCAACCGGTCAGCCCGCAGGCAGTAGGTCAACCGGTCTGACTGGCAAGCAGAGGGGGCAGCCTGGGGACAGCAGGTCATCCCCTCCCACGGGCAAATGGAGCCAGAACCTGCCGGCGCCAGGGGCAAGAGGCAAAGGCCCAGGGCCTCAGGAGTCAGGGGGAGACAGAGAGAAGCCAGCGAGTCCCACTCCCCTGGGGAAGGAAAGGGGACTAAGCAAGGCAGAAGGGGGCAAGGGCAGAGGGATTGGGGGCCCAGCAGTCACCCACCCAAAGACCTTACCTAAAGAGGAGAAGCAGCAGCAGCCCCAACAGCCCAAAGCCACGCCCCAGCTAGAAAATAGTAGCCTGGCCCAGGAGTTGCCAGAAGCCAAGCCACTCCAGGTGGGGCTATTGGAGGCACTCTGCAGGAAGCCCTGGGCAACCAGCCAAGGAGCTGCAGCTGGACCCACCTTCAGCCATCAGCTCAGCCAGGGAGGCCGAGCTGCTAGCCAGGGGACTGCAGCTGGACAGGCCTTCAGCAATCAGCCAAGGCAGGGAGGCTGGGCAGCCAGGGAACAAGGCACAGCTGGTGCTGGTCAGTGGGGCCAGATCAGCTACCCCAGCTGCAACTGCTTGGTGCAGCCCAAGACTGGGCTGGAAGAGGGGTGGGGCAGTAGAAGGAAGCCCTATAAAAGCTGGCTGGGAAGAGCCCTGTGGTGGTGGATGTGAGTAAGGAGTGATAATGTGGAGTGAGAGCGGTGCAATGCAAGAGTGGAGGTTTGGAGGAGAGTTCTGGAAGGAGGGGATGAAGAAGGACACGGGGCAAGCAGGCCAGGTTGAGCAGGCCAGCGAGTGGACTGAGAGGGAGTCTGGGTGAGGTATACCGCCCCTCCTTTCACAGAGCAGGGTCCTGCAGCATCCCTGGCCCCCCTATGACGTCAGGAGCAGACCGCCCAATGCCACGCCCAGTGGCAGCGGCGGCAAGCCCTGACAAGTTGATGGCCCGTACGGGGAAAGCCGTTCCGACGCAGGCGCCAGTCGAAGGGATGTATCCCAATGCCGTAGCCCCAGCAGACCTCAGACTGTGGCTGGAGGAATGCTTGGACAGGATGTGGAGGAAGTTGGAGGCGGCCTTCCAAACACCTCAGGCAGAGCTAATGCAGGCCGTTGAGCAGCGGATGCAAGCCTGCACACCCACAGCCTCCTCGCCAGTGGTACGTGCGTTGGCTTGGGAAAGTAACCCACCACCTGGCAAGCAGGTGCTGAGTCTATGCGCCACCGTGAGGATAGGCCAGCTGATCCTACAAGCCCTGTTGGACTCCGGGAGTGCAGTCTCAGCAATTCGGCCCCAACTCCTCCCAGCTGCCACCCCAGTGCACCGCTGGATCCCGGTGACGGATGTGATGGGCCGCACCCAGCCGTACCCTACGGCCCTAATCACGGTAGAGTACCTAGGGGTCTGCCACCAAATGGAAGTTGCCCAGGTAGCTCACCTACCCGTGCCAATGCTGCTGGGAAGAGATGCCCCGGGGTTCTTCAGGCTCCTCCAGCAGGCAGCGAAGAAATCGGGAAGAGACGCCCCAGGGATCGCCAGGCCTCGGCGGGAGGCGGCACGGGAATTGACAGACCCACAAGTTGCCACCACTCTGCAAGTGGAGGAGGCCGACGACCCGGGGGAGGGTCCCTCCACCAGACCAGGGGCAGAACCACGGACTGAAGACCCAGCTGGACCCCCAGCAGATCGCCCATTCTGTGATGCCCAAGGGGCAGATGAGTCCTTGCAGCGCTTGCGAGAGACAGCCGCTCGTGAGGAGGAGCAGGTGCGGGATGAACGGAGGTCCCAACGGCTCCCTCGCATTGAGAAGCAAGGAGGGGTTTGGGTTCGCATAGCTCGTGCCCCGAATGGCCAGGGAGAGGTCCGCCAACTACTTGTGCCAGCAGGCTATCGGCCGGAGGTCCTCCGCACCGCCCATGAGCACGCTTGGGCCGGGCACCTGGGGCACCACAAGACCCTGAGGAAGATCCTCGAGCGTTTCTTCTGGCCCTCGGTGAATGCGGACGTGAAGGCATACTGCCGCTCATGCCCCACCTGCCAGAGGGTGGCAGCGAGACGCCCGCCAAAGGCCCCTCTATCCCCGCTGCCAGTGATGGGGGTGCCCTTCCAGCGGATAGCGATGGACTTTATCGGCCCACTGCCACGCACACCCCGGGGCTACCGTTTTGCCCTGGTGATCGTGGACTACGCCACACGTTTCCCGGAGGTCATTCCTTTGAAAACTATGCAGACCCCGGGGGTGGTCCGGGCGTTGTCCAAGCTGTTCGCAATGGTGGGGCTGCCCAGCGAAATCTTGACAGACCGGGGAGGGCCCTTCCGAGCAAAGGCCATGCGTCAGCTCTGTCAGAACTTGGGGGTCCGGCAGGTGTTCACCTCTGCCTACCACCCCCAAACAGATGGATTGGCAGAGCGCCTGAATCAGACTGTTAAGGAGGCCCTGAAAAAGATGACGCATGACAAACCTCACCAGTGGGACCTGTATATCGACCCCCTGATGTTTGCCCTCCGAGAGACCCCCCAGGCCTCCACTGGCTTTAGCCCATTTGAACTGCTGTATGGGCGAAAGCCACGAGGAATGCTCTCCCGCCTGGTGGAGCAATGGGGCCCCCAAGCCAGCCCCCCAGCCCCCCCAGTCCAGGAGTACGTGAGCCAACTCCGCGAGCGGGTGCAGCAGTTCCAAGCAGAAGCAGGCCGACGGCTGGCCCACGCCCAGACACACCAGAAGGCCGCGTACGACCGGGGTACGCGACAGAGAACCTTCCAGCTGGGGGAGAAGGTCCTCGTCCACCGCACAGTTTTTCCCAGGGAGGAGGGGGACCCCTGGCGAGGCCCCTATGTGGTGACAAAGGTACTAGGACCTACCACCTATGAGGTCCAGTGTGGGCCTCGTCGACGCCAGAGGAAGACGCTCCACGTGAACCTGCTGAAGAGGTGGTACGAGCGGGACAGCGAGGAGTGCCAGCTGGCAGAGGACCCCCTGGAACTCCCGTCCAGTGAGCTGCCGTGGACCACAGAAGGCCCAGAATTCGAGGAGCCCAAGGTGGACCCCCAGCTCGACCCAACTCAGCGGGCCCAGCTACAGGCTCTATGGGCCCGGGTACCAGGCGTCTTCTCCCGCAGACCAGGTAGCACCAGCCTGATACAGCATGCCATCCCAACCGAGCCAGGGCAGGCGGCTCGGGCTACGTGGCGACCCATCCCTAGAAAGCGGTGGGAGGCGGTGGAAAAGGAGACGGATGAGATGCTCCAGCTGGGGGTGATTGAGCCCTCACAGAGTGCCTGGAGGAGTCCAATAGTCTTGGTGCCCAAGCCGGACGGGACCACCCGCTTCTGCGTTGATTACCGAGAGCTGAATAAGGTGGCCAAGTTCGACGCCTATCCCATGCCCCGAGCAGATGTGCTGGTGGATCACCTGGGGTCCGCTCGCTACCTGTCAGCTCTCGATTTAACCAAGGGGTACTGGCAGGTGCCCGTGCGACCTGAAGATCGGGAGAAAACAGCCTTCGCCACTCCCCAAGGTCTTTTTCAATTTAAGAAAATGCCTTTCGGGCTCCATGGTGCAGCAGCCACGTTCCAGCGACTAGTGGACCAGGTGCTGGGCAAGTGCCGGGCATACGCTATGGCCTACATTGACGACATCATTGTCTTTAGCCCGGACTGGCCCACCCATCTCCAGCACCTGGAGTCAGTCTTGAGAGCCCTTCAACAGGCCGGACTGCGGGCCAACCCAAAGAAAAGCCACCTGGGGTTCCGGGAACTCCAATACCTGGGCTTTGTGGTCGGGGGAGGACGAGTCAGGCCACCACCGGACAAGGTGGCCTCAATAGCCGACGCCCCACAGCCCAAGACCAAGAAGCAGGTTCGGCGATTCCTAGGACTGCTGGGGTATTACGGGCGGTTCATCCCCCACTTTGCCTCCCGAGCGGCGCCCCTGACAGACAGCTTGAGGAAGGGGCTGCCCAACCAAGTCCGGTGGACCCCAGAACTAGAGGCAGCTTTTAAGGACCTGCGGTCAGCCCTCTCCAATGCCACTGCCCTATGGAACCCAGACTTTGACCGGCCCTTCACACTGGCCACGGACGCCTCGGACACCGGCCTCGGGGCCGTGCTGACCCAGGAGCGGGATGGCGTGGATGTCCCAATTCTATTCCTAAGCCGGAAGCTCCAGCCCGCCGAGAAGCGCTACGCCACGGTGGAGCGGGAGGCCCTAGCGGTCAAGTGGGTGGTTGGGGCCCTGCAGTACTACCTGGCCAACAACCCCTTTGTACTGCTGACAGACCATGCCCCCCTGCAGTGGCTCCATCGCATGAAGGCGCACAACCCCAGGGTGCTGCGGTGGTACCTCTCCCTCCTACCCTTCCAATTCACCGTCAAATACCGCCAGGGGGCGCGGCATGTGGACGCGGACTTCATGTCCCGCATGTTCGAGGCTGAACCGGACCCCCACAACTCAAAGCCAAGCGGGGAGGTGTGTCCGGGGTCTGAGCCCCAGCCCCCAGACTTGACAAGAGGGAACAGCAGGTCAACTGGGCTGACGGGCAAACAGAGGGGGCAGCCAGCAGCCAGCAGGTCAACCGGTCAGCCCGCAGGCAGTAGGTCAACCGGTCTGACTGGCAAGCAGAGGGGGCAGCCTGGGGACAGCAGGTCATCCCCTCCCACGGGCAAATGGAGCCAGAACCTGCCGGCGCCAGGGGCAAGAGGCAAAGGCCCAGGGCCTCAGGAGTCAGGGGGAGACAGAGAGAAGCCAGCGAGTCCCACTCCCCTGGGGAAGGAAAGGGGACTAAGCAAGGCAGAAGGGGGCAAGGGCAGAGGGATTGGGGGCCCAGCAGTCACCCACCCAAAGACCTTACCTAAAGAGGAGAAGCAGCAGCAGCCCCAACAGCCCAAAGCCACGCCCCAGCTAGAAAATAGTAGCCTGGCCCAGGAGTTGCCAGAAGCCAAGCCACTCCAGGTGGGGCTATTGGAGGCACTCTGCAGGAAGCCCTGGGCAACCAGCCAAGGAGCTGCAGCTGGACCCACCTTCAGCCATCAGCTCAGCCAGGGAGGCCGAGCTGCTAGCCAGGGGACTGCAGCTGGACAGGCCTTCAGCAATCAGCCAAGGCAGGGAGGCTGGGCAGCCAGGGAACAAGGCACAGCTGGTGCTGGTCAGTGGGGCCAGATCAGCTACCCCAGCTGCAACTGCTTGGTGCAGCCCAAGACTGGGCTGGAAGAGGGGTGGGGCAGTAGAAGGAAGCCCTATAAAAGCTGGCTGGGAAGAGCCCTGTGGTGGTGGATGTGAGTAAGGAGTGATAATGTGGAGTGAGAGCGGTGCAATGCAAGAGTGGAGGTTTGGAGGAGAGTTCTGGAAGGAGGGGATGAAGAAGGACACAGGGGGCAAGCAGGCCAGGTTGAGCAGGCCAGTGAGTGGACTGAGAGGGAGTCTGGGTGAGGTATACCGCCCCTCCTTTCACAGAGCAGGGTCCTGCAGCATCCCTGGCCCCCCTATGACGTCAGGAGCAGACCGCCCAATGCCACGCCCAGCGGCAGCGGCGGCAAGCCCTGACAACAAGAACAGCATCCTAACAGTGATGCACTGTAGTTTTCAGCTTTTAGAAACTATGAAAGCACATCAGTTAAGAAGCAAAGATTACTTACTTCTTGTGGTTCATTGAATTATCCAAGTATACAGAGAAATTAGTTGGTGTACATCTTACCATAACTGCATAAAGGCTGCTTTAAATCACTCCATGATGTAGCTTCACTAGACGGTGAGACTCTAACACATGGATGATTTTTCTCTATGCTAATATAAACAACAGCAAAAAAAATCTGTAAAATCTGCATGAATCTTTTTAAAGTTGGATTTCTGCAACATGACTTTTTTTGTATTTGCTATCTAGGCATTTGCTGCAACATTACAAGTGTCTGTATGCATTATAGCTTAGCTAAATTGTAGGTTCAAAAAAAATTCTAGCATCTCATTATACCATACTATAATATATACCATATACTATACTATGGTATAATGGTCTGGCTTTTTGGAAGCCTTCAAACTACCACTGAACACCCAAAAAATAATATGGTATTTCTCCATTTTGAAAAACCTGTCGTAACTAGAAGTGCCACGAAATTCTATCAGCCCCAGAACATTTTTCTCTGGCTTGGATTTTTTAATCGAGCCGAAGAAGTAGTCTTCCTCTCTTTTTTCCCAGCTCAATTTATCACCTGCTGCTGCTGCTGCAGAAGCAGACCAGGGATGCAGGCAAATGGCCTGCTGACCAACAGTCAGAGGAAGGGAGGAGTTTCTCTGCCTCCTTCCCATCTTCTTTCTCTCTTCTCTACCACCCCACAATGTCTTTGTCTGGCGTCCTGAAAGTTACAGCACCCAGAGCGCACCGGATGCCTTGGATGCTGCTGAAATAGCATCAAAGGTATGTATTAGGGGAGGGAGACAGGGAGCCTCTCTGTCTGCCCACGTTGCTGTCTGATGCCATTGCTTGCTTCTGCAGCAGCAGGAGTAGAATTTAAAACTGCAGTTTGTAGCCAGTTTGTAGAAACTGATTTGTTGTGATGTCTGAATTCATACATGACAGTTTGTGTTGCTGGGCTTCATTCAATATAGGGAGCATTTCTGCCTCCTGGGTATAAAGATAAAATTTCACAAATGTTGAAGGCATGGAGGAGGGGGCTTTTAAATCTTTTTTCCTGCAAAAAATCCCCAGAAATGTTGGGGGCAATTGAAATATGCACACAGTATTTAGTTTACTTAGTTACTTTTGTATCAAACCTAAACTAGTTTTACTGATTCAACAAAGGTATCATTTATAACTTACTTAGCATATAAAATTATACTATTTGGCATATTTATGAAATAGAAAATATAAATACCATTTTCCCTAAGAAAACTGCAAGTGTATGCTATATTTGAGAAAAAGTTGCGAAAGGTTGCACCTTATGCTTCCATAGCACATGTATCTTTAATTTGTGCCATGTGAAAGGTAAAAAATAAAAGATGAAGACAGAGAGCAAATTCTGTAGAAAACGAATGGATTATTTGGACGAAACTCAATCACAATAGGTTGGGCTACCAGCATGTCTGGATAATGTTCCATTTCAGTATTTTTTTTTACTCTGTATTGGATTCTTGCTAATACTGTGTCTTTTAAACTTGTATCTATTTACCCTATGGTTTACGGAAATGTCCTTGATACTGTATTGAAATGTACTGGATACTGATTGTACTAATCTCATACTGTGTAATCCACCTTCAGTCTCACAGAGAAAGGTGGACTATAAATGACATAAATAAAAATAAATAAATAAATAAATAAAACACTGAACTCTTTAATAATGTATTATTCAGGATAAGAGGTTTTTTTCAATGTTCCTCTAAAATTTTCAAGTTTATTGGGAAAAAAAGGTGAAGTCCTCAGACTTTTTCATGCTATTCATTTTGACTGTGCCTTAAGCGTTTTACTCATTCAAAAAAGAGAAATATTCCGTACGAGTTCTTTTTCAGTGATCCTCCAAATTTTCCTATTTTTTAAAATTGGAATGGGTGAATCTGGGCAGAGAGTTTCTCTCACTTTTTTCTGGGCACTCACTTCTCTACTCCTGGGAGGCAAAAGGCAAGAAGCAGACAATCCAGTGTTCATGCACAAACCAGGATCAGGGCTTCTTTTCTGGGAAAAGAGGTGGTGGAACTCTATTATCACATGTGCGTGCGTAAAGCACGTGTGCGCTCCCGGAAATGCATGATGACGTCACTTCCAGAAGTGCTGCCACTCCTGGAAGTGATGTCGCTCCCGGAACCCAGCACAATGCATTACAATGAGATAAATGTTAGTAAGCTTGGAAAATTACACTATTATAAGAAAGGGTTTGTTTCCTTTCTGTATTCTCTATAAAAAGTGAAATCTTCCATTCCCTTTCCCAAACATTTCATTTCTTTAGAATCATATTTTAAAATATGCAAGAAGGAGGGGGCCTCTAAAAATCCAAAACCCATCTCACAAATCTAAATTCTAACAGATTCCTTTTGCCAGTGTAGAAAAAAAAATCCAAAATTCTTTCTCAAAATCCCACAGAGTCTGAAATGCCTAATCTAATGAATATTGAATTTTCAAATTTTCAGGGAGAGTGTTGTTTTACTGGAACAATTCAAAATTAGATATTCAACTTTAGCTGCATTAGATTTATACTTAATTTAAAATGGTTTTTTTGTTGCCTGCCAACTCTACCCTACAAATGGCTAAGTAGTTGTGACTTGTGACACTGTGAAATGCTTATAAATATTCCAGTGTCCCAGACAAATATTCATAAAAACTTCCATAACACCCATATGTCCACTGCAATTTCAGTGATGTTAATCAGCTGAGGGTGGGGAGAACCCTTTGAGTTACAGCTATTAAGATATAAGAACACCTATATGCTGATGAATATATTGATGAAAGCCTTCTGTGACTTGGACACAGCTACCCATTCCTAGCATAAAACTGGAATAACCATAACTGATATTTTAACTAATACAAATAACCATAACTGATATATTTAACTAACACAGAACCAATCTGCATTCAAAAGCTGTGGGAACCATAACAATGTGAACTTCAGTCAACTAAAAGAATGAAAGCAACACACACACACACACAGCCCCACCCCAGCCCCCAAAAAGAAAGCAGAATGAACTCAAAGCAGCACACACACACAGCTCCCCCTCCCCCCCCCCATGAAAAGAAAGCAGAATGAATTCAAAGCAGCTAAGCCTCCTCAGCAGAGCTACTGCTGGGCCCCCGTCTCTCTCTCTCTCTCTCTCTCTCTCTCTCCCCCTCCCCCTCCCTCTCAAGAAAGCAGAATGAACTCAAAGCAGCTAAACCTCCTCTGCAGAGCCCGCAGGGCCGAAGGTGGAAGAAATCATGTGGGCAGATTCTGGAGCTTCCCCCTCAATAAAAGCCCTGGATGTGTTATTCATGTCTGGAAGACTAACTAGAGATTGTTGTCTATGTCATGGCTATGTTTGTTTAAAATATACCTTTTATGTCAAGAGTATATCTTTGAGATGACTTACAGAAATATAAATTAATAAAATTAAAACATCACAATTTAAACAGCATAAAATAGAAGCAAGAAGCAGCAATTTTAAAGGCACAAAATAGCAGCATGGAATTTAAACAGCTAAAATTGAGCAGATACATACTGTTAAAGCAGAATCAGAAATATCATGTTTGAGAGAACGATTTTAAAAAATAAGTTTCCTCCTAAAAACAAGTATTACTAGAAGCATAAAAGCAGTACAACGTGTTAAAAACCACATAAGAGAGCATAGAAAATAAATGGAATAAAATATCCACAACCTTCCCCCCTTCCCTTTGTTTTATTCACAGAAGTAGAAAAGACAAAATGTCAGCGTGAACAGGAACAAGTTTTAACTTTTGGTCCAGGAGGACCCAGACCAATTGGCCAGTTTATTCCTCAGTGTGATGTTTATGGGAATTATTTGCCAACTCAGTGCCATTCTAGCAGTGGATATTGCTGGTGTGTAGACAGAGATGGTAATGAGATTGATGGCACAAGAACTGGACCAGGAATCCGACCTCCATGTAAGTTGTTCCTAAACTGTTACATTGTTGAAACAGTAGTTCGATTCAGTAGGCACTTGGTTTATGGGCATATTCCTCCCGTACAATCCAGTTCTGTGTTTTCATGTGTGTGTGGCAGGCTGGTGCCAGCTATCCTACCAGGAATGGCCCAAGAAATGCCAGGCTACGAGAGTCAGACCCAAGCAGCCCCCTTACCAAGTGGCTACATGACTTGGAAGAGAACCGTAAGAGAAGCCTGCCATAGCCAAGGTTGGCTCCCAGACAATCAGCAAGGCAAGCAAGGTGACCTCACTGGGAGGACCACCATTGTTGAGTGTCAGGCTGGGGCAGCGCAAGCTCCATTCCCAGAGCATGAAAGCCTCAGGCAATGGGCTAATTCCAGTAGCGTAGCCAAGGTCCAGTCCTAAGTCCAAAAGCCAGTGGTAACCTGGTCCAAAGGTCAGTTATTGGCAAGTTCAAGGGCTAGACAAAGGCAGAATCAGAGCACATGAACAAGGTAGGCTCCAAGGCAAGAGTCAGGGGATGGCAACTTGTTGTTTCCACACTTGATAGTCTCTCTTGGCTAGGTTTTATAGCCAGGCACCAGAGGGCTGGGCTTATAGCCAGCTGCTTGGGAGTGATCCTGGGGCTACTCCTTGTCGCTATCAGTAAGCAGCTGGTGTCTGGCCAGGAGGCATGCACTTTGCCATCTCTCCTGCAGACTTGCTCTTTTCTGTCATCTCCAGTGCTCCAGGGGTGCGGGCTAGGAACAACCAACTGGGATTCACCTGTTGCCTTGGGGCTCAGTAGCTCTGCCTCAGCTGCTTCCTGTTAGTCCTGATGAACCTGCAGCTTATCAGCTTGCTTGCTGGTGTCTTGTTTAGGGCTAGCTACCCAGGGCTCCTCTTCTCCTGAGGAGTCCTCTCGAACATTTCTGTGCCTTGACTGGCCCATGACAGTGATGGAGGGGACATGCCCCACTAATGAATGCAGTGATGCTGCAGCTGCAGATGGGCTTCTTACCATTGAGGATTCACCTGCTGGTTCTGTGGCATCCACTGTGCTCCAGGAGGAGCTGGATCCTCATACAGTAGCTCTCTGGCCCCAGACAGTCTCAGCTAGGATGTGGTGAGGGAGGAGATGAGCTGGTCAATGAGAGTGTTACTGAGAAGGAAGCATTGTAGTCAGGCTTAATGGGGAGGGGAGCAGAGCAGGTACTAGCAGAGGCAGAAAGGGAATCCCAGACCAGGGAAAGTCCAGGGAAAGCCAGACCAGGGCCGTTTTCACAAGTTGTTAATATTGCGCAACATCGTGCAACACTCATGGAATGGTAGCATCTTCATGGCACGATTTCTGACATCACCCCATCATGATTCCATTTTCGTGGCATGATGGCGTCAGAAATCGCACCATAAAGATGCTAGCGTTCCATGAGTGTTACGTGATGTTGCGTGACGTTAACCATGTGTGAAAATGGCCCAGGAGGTGAAGAGACAGAAAAGGAAATAAAGGCCAGCTTGGTCATGGAGGAGGAGGAAAGAGAAGAGGAGGGGGCTGCTGTCAGTCCTGTCGGGGGACCCAGCACAGACTTGGGGGAGCAGCTCATTACAGAACCAAAGTAGGGGCTAGATTGGGTGCACTGGAACAAAACTAAGTAAATCGTGTTGGCATCACACCTCACTCTTTTGTTACTTCCTAGCATGTATCCCCTACATGATGTTGCTTTACTCCCCCAAGAGCCCCACAATGCATTTATGCTTATACATTGCCCATTTTGTTAAGCTATTTTTGAAGAACCGATCAAGTGTAATAGTAGCTGTTACAGCCTTGCTCAAAATCTTAAAAAATTCTTACCGAACTCTCTCTGAATATGGAGAGAGCCCTGTCCATCTGTGGGTGGCTCTGTATCCTTGCGCTGTTGATAAGCATAAGACCACAAAGCTCAGTATTAGAAGGTATTGTAGATATATGGTAGAGCATTTTCCATGGGATAAAATTGTTCTTTCTAGAGCTTTATCTCTTCAGGAAAGAAACACAGCAAACAAGTCTCCTACTGCTATCCAAATGCATACATTTTAAGTCTGATTTCACTGCAAGAAACTTGCAGTGCAATCCTTAACATCAAAACCCTAAGCCTGTTGACGTCAATGGACTTACATTGACTTACTTAGTTAAGATTGCACTGTTAAATGCATATTTATGCTTTCAACTGAAACCAATGGGACTTTTCTTTAGCTATGTTTGAACTGGTTCCATTATATTTTAGAGTAATGTTGCTTTGCAGATGCATTTTTCCCCATGTTTTTTCCACAATCTGAGTTCTTTTTTTTCTTTTTTGTCATTTGACAACAAGGTCTGAGCACAGTTTCTCCACCTGTTGTAGTTGGACCCTCTGTAAAACCAGATACAATTCCTCTGCCTCCAGGAACACACTTACTCATTGCTCAGAGTGGAAAGATTGACCATGTCCCTCTAGAGGGGAACACTATGAAGAAATCAGATGCAAAAGCTTTGTTGTATGTGCCCGTAAGTATACACTGAACCAGTACCAACCACTTGCATTAATGAACATGGAAGCTTTCATTGGAGGAAATACATTGTAAATAATCCTATTTCAAGAGCACATTTACTGTAAATTTGGTAGCCCTGAAATTGATTTACTTGCTTTTAAGGAAAACAATAAAGATTTTGAAATCTTGGGAGTTAAGATCTTTATTTACAGTAAAAGGGGCATCAGATGAAAAAAAGTTTACATTGAATAACATTTTTTTTAAAAAAACCTTGCTTCTAAGATAGCCTTTCAGACCTATCATAAACAAATGTTTGCTAATTTTTATTAACTTCCTTAGCATGTCAAAATCCTCTATAAAACTTGCAGTGCTTTAAACAGTGCTTCAGTTCTAGCTGCTCATATGAGAAGGCTATAAACTTTTATACTTTTTAAAGACTCTTCCGCTAAGCTTCAACTTTCCTTAACGATTTTTCCCTCATATAAATTTTATAATCAGTTTTGTTTATTTCTTTTACTCTGGATAGTCTCCCTACACCCTTCAGTTATTTTATTTATCTGTGCCTGGACTTAGTGGATGGTTTTATGTCCCACACTCTAGTTTGTTTCAGATGTAATGCTACGCAACTCAGACTTGAAGGAGTTTCTGGCTTAGACTCACGTTCCCTCTTTCTTCTTGCCTTCCTTCTTGTGTGACCAGCTAATATTTCTGGTTTCATGGCAAACTGTAGCTTGCCACCATTGAAACCAGTAAACTGTTTTGTGCTTGCCCTGAAAACAAGGATTGCAAACACTGGGTTGCAAACAGTAGCCATGGCATGGTGTTGTATATGAGCCAAGCCAGTTCTTTTCTCCCATTGTCAGATGAAGACTTTTCCTGTACGGTGACTTCCTCACGCTTTTCATCTTGTCACTTGCCTCTGAGTCTTAACGGCATATCTGATGTCTTGAAATTGGTACTCTGGCTTGGATCCAGTGAAGCATTTCTCTACAAGAATTATTTCTGTCCACGAAACACAGCTTTCTTGCCTCCCCCTTTCTGCTGCGGTCTAAAATGCTGTTCTTGAGGAGTTCCCCAGGAGCATCATGTGCAGGGAGAATATTTTGTGCTACAGAAGAAAGAAAAACACATCATGCAGCCCAATAGTGGTGCAAATAATACCTTGGGCCCTTTTGGGTAAGGAAAATGGTGTATGGGAGGGAGACTGAAACCCCTTCTCCCCTGCACAATGGTCTTTATCCAATTCAGGGCACTGTGGCACTTGGGAAATTAGACCCTCACCTGACTAAGGGGAAGAAGAGTCAGGTCAGGCTAACTTAAAACCAGCTCGTTAAAAAATATGTGTAATGGCTGTTAGATCTTTTTTTTTTTTTTTTTGAAAAATTTTTTATTGGGTTAGAACATTTTTATTTTTACATTACAATCAATTTTCCCCTAATTTTTCGTTTCTAACCCCCTCCCTTTCCCCCCCTTTTGTTGACTTCCAACAGCTTTCCCACCCTCTGTCCCTTTTCCCTTACTTCTATTAAATTCCTCTGTCTAAAACAGATATACATTCTCCATTATATTAAGCAGTGCATCATTAACTCCTTTAATTATTATACACCCAAACTATACGTCTTTAGATAAACAATTTATCCCATTTTCCAATTTTGAATAATTCTATATAAACCTATATATCATAAACCATAAAAATTTCCCACATTTAAATCAAACAATTTGATTTGTTCTCTATATATTACTCATTTCAACTTTTTATGGTAATTCTATATAACTCCTCAGATACTCAATCAATTTAACTCTTCTATACATTCAGTTTGGTGCATATAAATCTTGTCAAAGAGAGAAAATATTGTTAGTTAGTCAATCCTCATGTTTAAACCTTATCATTAATTATTCTCTATCAGTTGACCTATACATATCTATATATATCTCAATCAATTAATCTAACTGCTTATAAATTCACATTTCTCTTCCTCCCCCGGTAAAGTCACCCCTCTCTTTTATACTTTTATTATATTTCAGTAGTTCTCAAACTGCCACAGTTTTCCTCCCACCTCCCATTTCTTCTCCAGGTATTGTTTCAGCTTCTCCCAGTCTGTGTTGAACTGCCCTGAGTCCAGATCTCTCAGTTTTCTTGTCATCTTGTCCATTTCAGCCATATACAGCAATTTGTAGATCCAATCTTCAATAGTTGGTACTTCTTGTACTTTCCATTTCTGCGCATACAAAAGTCTAGCTGCTGCAGTCATATAAAAAATCAACGTCCTATGATGGGCTGGAATTCCCTCCATTCCCAAGTTTAGCAGCAGGAGTTCTGGGTTCTTATTTATTTGAAACTGTAAAATTTCACTCATTTCTCTTATTATTTCCCCCCAGAACTGCCTAGCTACCTCACACGACCACCACATATGATAGAGGGAGCCCTCATGTTTCTTACATTTCCAGCATTTATTAGAAGTATTCAAATTCCCTAGCGCAATCTTCTTTGGTGTCATGTACCAACGATAGATCATTTTGAAAATGTTCTCTTTAATATTGATACATGTCGTTGTCTTCATTGTAGTTTTCCACAAGTATTCCCATGCCTCCATTGTTATTTCTTTGTTGAAATTTATAGCCCATTTCACCATCTGTGTTTTAACTATCTCGTCCTCAGTATACCATTTCAGCAATACTTGGTATACCTTGGATATTCTTTTCTTGTCTTCTTTAAGAAGGGTCTGCTCTAGTTCCGAGTTCTTTGTTCGTATGCCCCCTTTTGCAAAGTCTGAGTTGTATAAGTCTCTAATCTGTCTATACTGAAACCAATCATAGTTAGGTGATAGTTCCTCTTGCGTCTTTATTCTAAGTTTAGATACTTCAATCTTAGTTATTTCTTTGTACGTTAAACATTGTTGTTCATTATCCACAGCTCTCGGATCTATCACCTCATATGGAACCACCCACAAGGGGGTTCCTTCTTGTAGGTAAGTTCTATACTTCTTCCAGATTGTAAATAGACTTCTCCTTACAAAATGATGCAGGAACATCGAGTTGACCTTTACTTTGTCATGCCATAGGTATGCGTGCCATCCAAAAATTTTTTTATATCCCTCTAGGGCTAATAGTTTCTTATTCTTTAATGTCATCCACTCTTTTAGCCAAACTAGGCAGATTGCATCATGGTAAAGTCTCAGATTGGGCAGTTGCATTCCGCCTCTCTCCTTTGCATCTTGTAAAACTTTTACTTTCACTCGAGGCTTCTTGCCTGCCCAAACAAAATCTGATATTTTCCTCTGCCATTTTTCAAATTGTTTAGAGTCTCTGATGATTGGTATTGTCTGTAACAAAAACATTACTCTTGGTAACACATTCATCTTAACTGCTGCAATCCTGCCCAACCATGACAGGTTCAATCTATTCCATTTGATCAAGTCTCTCTCTATCTGAGTCCATAATTTTTCATAATTATTCTTGAACAAGTCTATATTTTTTGCAGTCAGCTCAACTCCCAAGTATTTCACCTTACTAGTTACTTCACAATCCGTTGTTTCCATTAACAATTGTTGTTTCTGCTTAGTCATGTTTTTGCATAATATCTTTGACTTCTTTTTGTTAATGAAGAAACCTGCCAAATCTCCAAACTCCTTGATCTTGTCTATCACTTTTGGCATGTTCTCCAGTGGGTCTTCTACAATTAACATTATGTCGTCTGCAAATGCTCTGACCTTATATGAATAGTCCTTTATTTTTATTCCTCGTATTTCCTCATCTTGTCGAATTTGTATCATCAGAATCTCCAATACTAAAATGAACAACAATGGAGATAACGGGCAACCTTGTCTTGTTCCTTTACTAATCGTCAATTTTTTGGTCAATTCATCATTCACTACAATTGCTGCAGTCTGGTCTCTATAGATTTCCTTGATTGCTCTGACGAATCTTTCTCCCAGTTGTAGCTTTTCCATAGTGGCAAACATAAAGTCCCAGTTTAAATTGTCAAACGCTTTTTCAGCGTCTACAAAGAAGAAACCAACCTCTTTGTCACAACGCTTGTCGTAGTATTCAATAGCATTGATCACTGTCCTTAAGTTGTCTCTTATTTGTCTGTCTGGCAAAAAGCCTGCTTGTTCCTCCTCTATGACTTCCGAGAGCCACCCCTTCAATCTCTCCGCCAATATCTTCGCAAAAATTTTATAGTCATTATTGAGTAGTGATATAGGCCTATAATTTTTCACGCTAGTCAGATCTTGGCCCTCTTTTGGGATCAATGATATATTCGCTTCGCTCCAAGTGTCTGGAATTCTTTGATCCCTAAAAACTCCGTTCATCACCTCTTTTAGGAATGGTGCCAGTTCATTGGCCATTGTCTTATAAAATTTAGCCGTAAGTCCATCTGGCCCTGGCGCCTTTCCTAGATTTGCGGATTGTATTGCCATATTTATTTCCTCATCAGTTACTTCACTGTTCAACTTATTTCTCCAAGCTTCCGAGATCACTGGAAGTTTGGTTTTCTCCAAATATGATGCTATTGATTCTTTATTTACTTCTTTTTTATTATACAGCTTAGCGTAAAATTTATAAAAGGCTCTGCTAATGGTAGTCTGCTCCAAATACGTTTTGTTTTCTTCACAAATTTTATTTATTATTTTCTTTTCCCTTTTCTTCTTTAATTGCCATGCCAAATATTTCCCAGGTTTATTAGCACCCTCAAAAACTTTTTGATTCAGTCTTTTAAGGTTCCACTCCAATTCTTTGTTACTCATTGCTGTTAACTGTTCTTGAAGAATTTTGATTTCCTGATGTATTTTCTTTTTCCCTGGTCTCTTTTTTAACTGTACTTCTTTGGCCTTTATTTTCTCCTCAATCTCTTGTCTTTTCTCCTCTTTCTTTTTCCTTGCTCTACCATTTAAGTCCATTAGTATGCCCCTTACAACCGCCTTGTACGCGTCCCAAACTTTACTGGTTGGTACTTCTTTATTCACGTTGTATTGTATAAAAAACTTAGTCTCTCTTCTCAGTGTTTCCATATTCTCACTTTCCTGTAACAGGTCCTCATTTATTCTCCAGGCTTTCCTTTTTCTCCTTTTTCCAAATTTCCACATAATTGGATTGTGATCTGAGCCTACCATCGGCATTATTTCTACCTCCTTAGTCCATAGCGCTAAGTCCTTTGAGGCCCAGATCATATCAATTCTTGATAATGTAAGATGCCTTGCAGAATAAAAAGTAAACTGTTTGGTTTTAGGATATTCTCTCCTCCATACGTCTTCGAGAGTCTCTTGTTGAATCAACTCAAAAAAAAGCTTTGGCAATAGTCCTCTTTTCTTTTGTGCTTTTGTAGTCTTTTTTCTAATTCCAAGTCTGTCACTCCATTGAAATCTCCAGCAAGAATTATCTGGTCATATACAAGATCGTCTAGGTGCTTCCTTAAGTCCTCAAAGAAGCTTTCCTTTGCACCGTTAGGTGCATAAAGTCCGACTACCAACACTCTCTTTAAGTTCCAATTACATTCCACTGCTACAAATCTAGCTTCCACATCTCTCATAACAAATTTTGGCTGCAGCTCCTCTTTTATATACAACACCACTCCTCTTTTTTTCTTGTTGGAAGCCGCTACAAATTCTTTGCCCAATTTTCCAGATTTTAAATATTTTACATCCTGTTTTCTAATGTGGGTCTCCTGCAAACAAACAATATCACATTTTTGTTTTAGTAGCCAATGAAAAATATTTTTTCTCTTATTCGGTGAGTTTAGTCCATTTACATTCCAAGATAATACTTTACACTCCATATTCATGGTTTTGTTGGTAAGTCTTTTTCATTGTCCTTGATAAATCTCTCCATCTCCCGCTCAGATCTGATACGTTTTTTTGCCCCTCCAAACTCAAAGGACACTCCTTCCGGTAACTCCCATCTGTATCTGATATTCATGTCCTTCAAAGTCTGAATTAGCACTCTATATTTTTTCCTGTCCAATAACACTGATCTGGGCAGTTCCTTCATTATAATAATCGTCTTGCCATCAATCTCCAATGGATCTTGAAATTGTTTGGTCACAATCCTCTCTTTCATATTTCTAGTTGTAAACTGCACAATCACATCCCTTGGTAGTTTCCTCTGGGTTGCAATTCTCGAGTTCACACGATACGCCACATCTAGGATAGCCACAATTTCCTCCTCCTCCTTCCCCAGGTAATCAGCCAACACCTCAGTCATCTGTTCTTGCGCTGACTTCCCTTCCACTTCTGGCAGACCGCGAAAACGAAGCTGCTTCTCCATGTGTTTAGTTTCTGCAACTGACATCCTCCCCTTCACCAATCTCATCTCTGTTTGTTGCGTGTCTATTAAATTCTCCATCGCGTCTTCTACTGTTTTAACTCTCTGCTGCGTTCCTTGTAATTCACTGCTAATCGTTTCCACACCTTTTTTCACTTCTGACAGCTCCGACTTTACTGTCTGTGTAACTTCCTTGACCTCTTTAATAAGCTCCAATTTCGTGTCCTTAAGTTCTTTCATCATGTCTATAAGTTTTTTGTCCAAGTTTTCTATTGCCGATTGCCACTCTTTTTTCGACATCGTGGGGCTTGCTTTAGCTCGCTCCCACGAATCTGCTCTCTTCCTCAGCTCCGTGGCGTATAATTAAACGTTTTCCTTTTTTTTTTTTTTAAATGTCCCAATCTTTGCCAAAATTAATTTTTTATATCCAAAATGTCGGGCGTCTTTTCTCTATGGTTTCTCTATGTTATTATAATCCAAGATGGCCTACTTCCTCTTCCGCTGAAGCCACGACCCTTCCACTTTCAAAGATGGCGATTCCCCACTTCCTGTCCTTTGGCAAGGGCCGCTTCCCTCCAGCCACTCTATTGTTGTTACGCACTTCCTGTCTCCCGTCTTCCCACAGCAGGTCTCGCGATGGTGTCTTTTTCCCACAGCTCCAAAACCACAGGTATTCAAAACAATAGTCCGATTTTTGTAATAACTTCTTTAAACTTAGTCTCTTTTAAAATACAACTCCTGCCGAGTCTTCACCTCCTTTTCGCTAGTCTGTTGCAGTTTAAAAGTCTACTTTCTTTCCTCTCTGTTTTTGTCAATCTGTCCCGTTTCAAGAGATAGCGATCTTTACCTTCTCTCCAGCTTTCTCGGGTTGTAATCGCTGTTTCGATCTTAAATTCTCCTCTCGACTTCCCTCCCCGATCGAAGCTTGGGTATGTAGGTCTTATGCCAGCCGAATTGGCCCCAAAATTGCCGCAGAGATTATAGCCGACCCGTCGCAAGGTGGGACCTCAAGGATCGGGGGGGAGACTCCTTGTGTAGAGCCCCCCCTCGTCCGAGATCTAACTCACCCTAGGGTCTTGAGCGTTCTTTGCCTGCTCCCCGCCTGAGAGCAGTCGGCCGCGGGTTATTTTCACCCCTCCGGCCGGTTAAAACGGCAATCCGGTCAGCTCCACAAATGGAGCTGCGTTAGACCTCCATGAATCCCAAACCGGAAGTCCCGGCTGTTAGATCTTTTTTAGTTCATTTTCTCAACTCTTTCACGTTCCCTGAAAGTAATATAGGCATTTTAACTATCTTAATGCTGAACCAGTTCTAGGAGTAGGAGTTTAATTAGTTCTGAGTCTTGTGATTATGTTCCAGGATAAAGTTGTCATTGGAGTTGCCTATGACTGCGTAGAGAAAATAGTTTACTGGACAGACATCAGCAGCCCTTCCATTAGCAGAGCAAGCCTTGGAGGAGGCGAACCAACATCTGTCATAAAAACAGGTAAGATGGTATAGATTTCTTCCTCATAGTAAAACTTCCAGTATCTAAGTTCCTCAGAAAGAACCTTATAGCCATGCCTTCTGCAGTGAGATGAAAGGTACATGAACAAGCAGGAAGGTGTTGGAACACTACTTTTCTCTTATAAACACAGAGCAGCAGATCTTTGCTTTTTTAATTGTTCATTTAAAGCATGGTATGCTGTGCCTGGTTTTGGCATGTTGTTGGAAATTGGTTTGAGCTTCCTTAAATGAAGGGAAAGTTGGGACAGAAATATTTTTCTGAATAGTGTTTTGCACAAGGCATTTTTATTGTTTATAACCAACTGTCAAAAATTACTGTGTCTGGTGTTTGATCAAACAGACAAGGAACATATGATTTAAAATAGAATTTAGATTAAAAGTACTACTATGCCTGCAGTATAGTCCTTTGAAACCATTAAAGTTGGTGGATTTAGAAGTATATAATTTTGCTTAGGGTTACATTGTAAATCATATCTGTAACAGGGAAGAGCAATGGACTGAATTTATGGAGAATTTAATAACTGTCAAAGATAACCAATATACCATATGGGTTATACATTTTTCAGGTAACAGAACAAAATACAGGCTGTGGATACTACTAAATTCAGAGTAACTATCAAAAGATAGCTTTCAAAAATTGGTCTTTTCAAAAATTGTATAGGTAATAATGTATTATATATTCTATAATATGTTTAGTTTTCCATTGCCCACAGATACACATTGATCTACTAGAATTTTGGAATATTTTCCAACTAAATAGGCTGTTGGGAGGGATGGAGACAATACCATGCCCCCTCCTTCTCAGCCTCCCCCAGGTCAAGCCTGGCATCCACCAAGCCCAGGGGGGTGACTGAGGCACATAAAGAGCTGCACATGAGCCAGCTGGTCAATGGCAGCTGGCCTTTTAAGAGTCAGACACCCACTAACAACTGGCCCTTTGACAGACAGCTGTCAAACCATCAGTTGCTGGGAAGCTCCACCTTGGATCAGAGAAGGGGGTATAAAATGCGGCAGAAATAGCTCAGGAGGCACTATTTGTTCCTCATAGGATGGGCCACACCCCATAGGCTTCCATGTAGAGGAAGGCCACTGGGTATATCCCATGCCTGGCTTAAGGCCTTCAGAAGGCTTGAGAGAGGACAGATCAGCGCTGGCTCTTAGCCCAGAAGAGAGTAGAGCTAGGGAAGAGGAGATGAATTAGGGTGGTACCCAACCCCTGCCTCTCTGTCTGAGGCCAAAGGAAGACACTTCAGCAAATTAGGTCCTGATGCATGATGAGTGGGGATGGGATTCCTACATAGGCTGTTATAGTCTGAAATTTAGCCATGCTTAGAAGGGTATAACTCTGTTTAGGATTGCACTGTCAGTCCATAGATTAAATTTTGTCTTCCTAAGAGCCAAGGTTCTAAATTTGCCAGTCTTTCCATGGATATACCATAAGATGATAACTTTCCCATTGCCTGATCTACTTGTTCAAGCATATATTTTGGGGGAGTCTGTTTGCTGGCATCTAATGAAGCTTTATCTAGTACAAAAACATACATGTAAATGTATGCGACAATGGAGGGAACCCAGTTCTCTCTGCGCTGAGTGAAGCAGCTGCAGTTTTTCTAAGGAAGATTTAAGAGAGCTGTCAGAAACTGATCTTGGATTACCTCCAGGCCATTTGGTTTTTCTGTGCTCCATAGTCTGGCACCAATTTTAGTGTTGCATTGATACAAAAGGAGCCTGAAGTGCAGCTTTGTTAGGTGAATTTATGAACCCATTCGTGTTCTTATGAATGCTAGTAACCATAATATGGTGGCTTCTCAGTAGATATTGGAAGTAGCAGACCATGGTTGTGGTATATTATTTCTCATTAGATACAGTCAGATATGAAACCTAGTATAGAAGTATGGAGATATGATTATGCAGGGCTTTTTTTCAGCTGAGATGCGGGGGAATGGAGTTCCAGAACCTCTTGAAAATGGTCACATGGCTAGTGGCCCTGCCCCCTGATCTCCAGACAGAGGGGAGAGCAATCTAAACTCCCCTCTGTCTGGAGATCAGGGGGCGGGGCCACCAGCCATGTGACCGTTTTCTCTGAGGGCAACCCACTGAGTTCCACCACCTCTTTTCCCAGAAAAAAGCCCTGCGATTATGTATTTGTTTGCTTATAAAATGTATAGATAGCTGCTTCCGTTAAATAGTCCATAAAATAGTGTACAGTAAAGCCAAATGAAAGCAATCAGAAGCAATAAACCTGATAAAAATAGTCCTAGGCATGGAAGAAGGAACAGACAGATAAAATTAAACTTCAGTAAAATTACCATAGCAAAAAATACATTGGTGACCAAAATCCCAGGAAATTATTAAAGTCTTGATAGTGTAATTCTTAACAAGTTTACTCAGAATCCTACTTAAGTCTGTCCTGTGGCACTTACATCTAGGAAAGTGTTTTTAGGGTTGCACTATAAATATGCTCGGTGTGGGACTGCCCTCAAAGATGGTTCTGAAAATGCAGTTCGTGCAAATGCTGAAACAAGGGTTCTGACAGAGACAAAGAGCCAGTTTGGTGTAGTGGTTAAGAGCATGGGATTCTAATCTGGAGAACCGGGTTTGATTCCCCACTCCTCCACTTGAAGCCAGCTGGGTGACCTTGGGTCAGTCCCAGCTTCTTGGAGCTCTCTCAGTCCCACCTACCTCACAGGGTGATTGCTATGGGGATAATAATCACATACTTTGTAAACCGCTCTGAGTGGGTGTTAAGTTGTCCTGAAGGGCGGTCTATAAATTGAATATTGTTGTTGTTATTTCAGCTGCACTAGCTTCCAGTTTGTTTCAGATTCTGTTGAAGATACAGGCTTTGGGGTGTATTTAACCTCCAAGTAGCCATCCTCCAAGGGCCACTTAGGTGGAGGAAGGGTCTTTAGATTGTAGGAAGACTTCAAGCTGGAGCCAAAGGAAAGATTGGGGCATAGATTGTAGGAAGACTTCAAGCCGGAGCCAAAGGAAAGATTGGGGCATAAATATTTTAATAAATAAAGATACTTTGCTCAGAAGAGTGGTAAGATAGGGGCAGGGATCCACACCATTCCCTGTTAAAGCCCTAATAGCTTGGGGCTGGAGTGCTTGAAGAACTACCTCCACCCATATCAAGCTGCCCAGGCTCTGAGACTGATGGCCGGTGCTTGTGGGAACACTTCTCTACAGGAGAGCTAAAAAATCTGCTGCCCCCCTGAAATTTGAAATCCCTCTGAAAGACAGGCTGGTGCCATCCATACAGGGCTTCTTGTTTCTGGGGGAGGGGGGCTGGACAAAAACCTTCCTAGAGTGGAATTCTTGGGTAAGTACAAGCTTTATTTGGTTACCTATAGGTTATTACAAACATTACAAGGTAAAGCACAAAAAAGGACTATAAATGGCAAAAATACAAGAATATATAAACCTCATTGGATTAAACCACATTATTATTTTTTCCCCCACATCTGAGTAGGGCTAAACTTTAAATTGCCTAAATTGCGCTTTTGTTCCTAATAACAAAAATGTATCACATTGCTTCAGCTTGTGAGTTATTTTTGTGCTGCTAATTATTTATTAATGTTAATGCTCTCAGGGTTCATAGCTAGATTATTCTGCAAGGCTGCACTTTGTCCTGTGTTCTCCTCCAGCTCTTATCTATCTTTCTCCAGCTGCATGTCCATGAAATGTATGAACTTTCCAAACTTCACAGCTGCAAAGACTACTCTACAGAGACAACTGCATAAATTGGATCGGTTATACATGTCTTTATAAGCCTGCCTCTTACCAAGTTCCAAGCCTCCTATTCTTTCCAGATGCTCTTGCCAGTGAGACCAGTAATTTCAGTAGAATTACAGAAGAGTAATGTTGAGCTAGAGAAAAGGATGTTCACAATTTCTATTTTATTGTATGAATTCTATAACATCTTAATGTGGTCTGGGTTTTTCTCTGGTTAATTGTCAACCTGTCTGGAAAGAAATTTACACTAGGCCACCAAGCTGCTTTAAATCTCCTGACTGACAGCTCAAACCTGGAAGATAACCAAGAGTCAGTAATTTTCTTTTCCTGAAGTATCTGAAATCTAGTCAAAAATATTTGCAAGCATTTGAAATGAAGACTGCTTTCAGTACGCTGATGACAGGAAGAGCAATTCCTCATACTGTAATGAACAGAAATGCCTGTTGTCTGTCAACTTTGGTGAGAAGGGGAAGGGGATATTTTTGGAGTATGATAGGAAAAAGTTCATTGGCATTTGCTCGAATTCATTTGTGCAGTTCTTCTGCAAACTTGCGACTTAGTATACCGATAGTTGACACTGTTGAATGGCTCCTTCTTAGGGTTACCAGCCTCCAGGTGGTAACTAGAGACCATACAGACATGTGAAAACTTATTATTGACAAGTAAATCAAGCTTTAAATTTCAGAACCAGCAATGCTGTTCTTACTTAACAGGAGGAGGTTTAGGGTAGATAGTCATCATGCAAAAGAGATTTAAGTTTGGAACAATTCTGAGAACTGTATGTGCATAGTTTTTCTTGGATAGCGACCAGGTCTAAAAACAACAGGAAATAGCAGATAATGACCTACTATCCTGGCCTCGGGGGTTTCTCTGCTCAAATACAGAGAGGAACAAATGCCTAAAAATAAATGATATAGGTTCAAATGCATGTTATGGTTTCTTCTCATTGGAAAAACAAAACTTAAATGCATTCAGAACAGAGCTTTTTTTCTTTTAAAATGGACACACTGTTCAACTGAAGCCACGGTTGCAAATACAACTCTGTTTCAACTGAATGCTACACAAATTCTGATTTAATTTTTTTAAAAGTCTGTGTAACCTTCAATGAACATCATGACCATGCAAAAGTCTGGCACCACATTCCATATATTTTTCACTTCAAAGGAGAGCAAGGAATTTTTTTTCTTCAGTGATGTGTATATTTATTTATGCTTATATAGCTTTACCCCCAATCAAATTCTATGGTTACAAGCCTCATTTCTAAGCAGATTAACTGGGCCAAAAATGGATCTGATCAGCTCCACCCTGACCATTTTGATTATGTATTATACTGACATTCGAGAGTGTTTTGATATTGTGAAGGCCAATGGCCATATACAATAAAACAAATCTGAATCTGAGCTCCGCCCATATAGTTATGAGGTCCGCATCTTAGATTTAAGGCAAAAATTCTACGTGGCATATTAGGTATGTTGTAAAATTTCAGCATAATGCAAAACTCTGGGTATGGAGCAGGTCGTAGCATTGCTAGCTCCAGGTTGGGAAATTCATGGAGATTTTTTGGGGGTGGAGGGAGCTTGGAGGGGTGGAGTTTGGGGAGGGGAGGGACTTCAGCAAGGTATAATGCCATAGTATTCACTTTCCAAAGTAAACATTTTCTCCAGGGGAACTGATCGATGTGACCTGGAGATCAGTTTTTACATGTCTGTATGGTCATTAATATCTGAAGATAAGCATTTTTCTGCTTTTTTGATGACAGGAATACTTAGACATTTTTGAGTTAGACTCGAATCTTGGTACAGTACAGGGTGTTTTGTTTTTGAAGATGATATGTTGTTAGGTAACCATTTGTTTGGTCTCTAAAATCCATTCTTCCTGTTGGGTTTGTCCCATGTATATAAGCAAATCTAGGCATCTACTGTACATCTATTTCATATTACAAGCAGAACTTTAATAACTTCAGTTTGCTCACATGTGGTTTCAGGTTAACAGAACCCCTCCACCACCAATTTTTCATGGGCTTGGTCAGGCAGGCAGCTGAGTAGTGTGGCATGGTATGGCAGATGGTAGTGGAGGCCAACACAGTCCAGATTCATATGAGCCACATGCCAAAAACAGAAACTAAAAGTGCATGTAGGCTGATAGCTTTAGATAATAAAAATGGCACAAGCCACAAACTACAAGGCACATAAAATATGTATACATGTTGTGCTGTGTATATACTGATTTGAAGACACTAATCTCTTTTTACAACAGAAGAATATTAAGATATAGTACTAGTCCATGACTAGTCAGCAGTTCCATGGTAGAAAATCTTTAAATTGGTATAATAAAAATAGTAAGAGTTTCCAAACTTAGCAAGAGCGCTTTTCTTTCCTGTGCAAGGAAGCCTTGCTTTTCCTAAAAGCATAAAAGAGCGCTGGGCATCTGAGTATATACAGAGTGCCTTTCATATAAACTCATACAGCCTCCCCCTCCCTTTGAATAGATTAAAGCCCATGTACTTCCCAATTTAGAAATTAAGTACTGATTCCAACTTCAAGTTCCAGCAAGCTGAAACAGAGAAACATACATTCTGTTCCCTGTAATAACTATATGCTCATAATTTGTTCCTTGCTTTCCTTTTATTACATATATAATGTGATCTCCTTGTATCTAATAGTCAATGGGGCCTGTCATGCAGATCAAAAATCTCTACAAGTATGCAGCCAGGGATAGAATATATGCTTCTGCAAATCCAGTTTTGTAGAAAAGTACAAAAACTGAGGATTAAAAAAAACTGAACATCACAGTAAAGAAATATAGACCACAATGAAAAGCTACCTTATACTGAATACCAGTGGTCCACCAAGGGCAGATGGTCAACTCTGCCTGGCAGCAGCTCTCCAGGGTCTCAGGCAGAAGTCTTTCCCATCACCTTCTGCTTGGTCCTTTTAACTGGAGACACAAGTGATTGAACCTCTGACCTTCTGCAAGCAAATCAGAGGTTGTTCCACTGAGTTACAGCCCTTATCCTCCAGTGGGTTGCAGTATGCTTTTCAATCTGATCTTGGTTGATTGTGTTCATAGTAAGGTGCTCAGTCCTTAAACCTTATCCAAGATTTCCTAATTACAGCTGTTCTGCTGATGAACTTATTTCCACAAATGAGAACAATGGTCAAACTAATGGTTTAAATGAACTAATATTTCAGATATACTTTGCTTTTTTCACCCCACCCCCACCCCCAGATTTGGAAAGTCCTGAAGGATTAGCTCTTGATCATCTAGGACGCACCATCTTTTGGACAGATTCTCAGCTGGACAGAATAGAAGTTGCAAAGCTAGATGGCAGTCAGCGCCGAGTGCTGTTTGACACTGACCTTGTGAACCCCAGAGCCATTGTAGCAGATCCTATGAGAGGGTAGGTTAGCACCTATGAATGTTCTCTTAATTCAGAAAATGGTTGCTGGTAAGTTTGTTTCAGTGCCTTTTATCAGAATCTTTTCACATGCCTGTGTTACCTGTTAGCAGTAGGAATTATACTGGTTGTCAGAAACAGATTTTGGGTTTCCAGAAAAAATTTTTTAATAGTTAAAATATTAATTTGATAATTATGTCCATTCAGAGGGCTCTTCTAGTGTTCACAGTCACATTTATTTGATGTTAAAGAGTATTTTTCCTCAATTTATAATGACAAAAACATTGATTATTTGGGAATGGGAGTTGGATAATGGAAATTCTAGGCCATGGTCCAGAGAGAGAGACTACAAAGCTGCTTCTTAAATGTCTCAGTTTTAAAGGTCAGCTGCAGGATTGGTGCAAGGATTTGAGAGATCTTTATTTTACACACCAGTTTGATGTAGTGGTTAAGAGCGCCAGGACTCAAATCTGGAGAACCGGGTTTGATTCCCCACTCCTCCACTTGAAGCCAGCTGGGTGACCTTGGGTCAGTCACAGCTCTCTCGGAGCTCTCAGCTCCACCTACCTCACAGGGTGATTGTTGTGGGGATAATAATAACACAATGTATTGTCGAAGGCTTTCACGGCCAGAGAACGATGGTTGTTGTGGGTTTTCCGGGCTGTATTGCCGTGGTCTTGGCCTTGTAGTTCCTGACGTTTCGCCAGCAGCTGTGGCTGGCATCTTCAGAGGTGTAGCACCAAAAGACAGAGATCTCTCAGTGTCACAGTTTCAATCTGACAGTGACACTGAGAGATCTCTGTCTTTTGGTGCTACACCTCTGAAGATGCCAGCCACAGCTGCTGCCGAAACGTCAGGAACTACAATGCCAAAACCACGGCAATACAGCCCGGAAAACCCACAACAACCAATAATAACACACTTTGTAAACTGCTCTGAGCGGGCATTAAGTTGTCCTGAAGGATGGTATATAAATCAAATGTTGTTGTTACTATTATTTATAGGAAAATAGTGTGCATTCACTAGCAGAAGCTGCTTTCTCATTGCTCATGCGCAGTTGCCAAACTGCCTTTTAAATTCTCTGTGGGTGTCAGGTATGAAAGTAAATGTCATAGTACTGTCACAGGTCCCACTCTCTTCCTCAAGTTCCCCTCTTAGGGGTATGCCCAGGAGGGAAGAAGTTATTAGCCATCCTTGCCCTCCTTGTTGTCTTCCTCAGCCTTTGAGCACTTGTGCAGGCCAAGACGCAACCACAAACACTCATACTCTTTTCATCTTAGGTCTGTCAGATTCCAGCATCCACTGAGAGATGCTGATCTAATGAAGCTGCAGTTCTGTTTATTAACTTTAGAAATGCCCCCCCCCAAGGTACCCTAGACAGCTAACAATACATACAAATGTGCCATCAAGTCACAACCAACTTACGGGTGACCCCAGCAAGAGGCTTTCAAGGCAAGTGAAACACATAGGTAGTTTACCATTGCCTTCCTCTGCAGAGTCTTCCTTGATAGTCTCTTATCCAAGTAGTGACACATCTTAGCTTCTGAGATCTAATAAGATTATGCCATCTTCCCTTCCCAGCTAACAATATTTGACAACAGTACCTGACAAAATGATAAATATCCCTGACACAAATGCCTAGCATTTCCCAATTCCTCATCTCCTTTATCCCCTTCATGAACGCCTGGTACAGAGGCAAGGCCTGACAGCCCACCTGAACTCCCCAGAGTGCTGTTGGTTGAGTGTGAGTCAGCACTTGTGATCCTTTGCAGAACAAAGGCAAATACATGCAATTTTTTTAAAGCAAACCCCAACATCTGAAGAAGTGAGCTGTGACTCACGAAACAGTAGAGCTGTGACTCTACTACAAATTTTGTTAGTCTTATAGGTGCTACTGGACTCTTCCTCTTTTCTACTGCTACAGACAAACTAACATGGCTACCCATCTTGATCTGCCTGACATCACAAAAGAAGCCACTTTCTGAGGGGATGGAGGCTGCAAGGCTTGACATCAGCCCTGACTTTCCAGTTGTCAAGACTGATGCAGCCTGTTTTCCCTTCAAATGACTTATTATTCCCCACAAGCACACACTTGCTGGCTAGCTAGTCTATATCTTGAGACATCCTCCACACTGCAAGAGCAGGTGCAGGAGATGATGCCAAGTGAGTTCAACCCTGTCAGCCTTCTCTGGAGTGTCCAGGCAGGAAGCCCAATGTATCTCCTTGTGGAGGGTTTCAGGCTGGATCAGGCCTGGTCACTCACCCCTGGATCTCTTTATCAGCCACAATGGGTCTGTAAGGGGAAAAGGTGTGGGAAGGCTCCCACATCCTCTTCTTCAAATTGCCACAATCAGGTCTCTATGACTCTCTATGGGCAAATACTGGTTCAGACCCACTGCCTGACCTGGGAGAGATCACCACAGGCTCCAATAGGTAAATAGAACCTGGGGAGGCCAATGCACTGTGGAGTCAAGGGGCTGTCTGTTTCTTTCCTGCTCCTCTTCCCCTAGTGAAGCTGGAAGAGAGAGGGACGGAATGGCCTAATCTGGCCAAGTGGGGTCTGAAAGCCACCATGAGATGGACTGGACCACTCAGAGGCAGGCTTGCCATGAGCATGCTCCAGAAAGGGGTCTAATTTACCTGACACTTCTTACCAGATGAAGGTGTTTCATCTCCTCTCTGATCCAGCTGCTGGTACTCATCCTGAGGGGCATGTCTATGGTTGATGATCCACTTTATTACTACTGTGCCATATAAACATATACTAGGTTATTTTACTTTTGCTGTGTCTTCTGTGCTAGGAGAGAAAATCTGAAGAGAAAAAATAAAATGAGGATGCTCTGCCCTCTGGAACATAGCCCTGGCTTTCTGGGGCTGAAAAAAGCTCAGCCATTGAGTCCAGTCCCTTGTTCCAGTTCTTATTCCTTTTCACATTAAAATAATAATAACATTCGATTTATATACTGCCCTTCAGGATAACACCCACTCAGAGCGATTTACGAAGTATGTCATTATTATCCCCACAACAAAACACCCTGTGAGGTGGGTGGGGCTGAGAGAGCTTCTAGAAGCTGTGACTGACCCAAGGTCACCCAGCTGGCTTCAAGTGGAGGAGTGGGGAATCAAGCCCAGTTCTCCAGATTAGAGTCCCGCGCTCTTAACCACTACACCAAACCTACCTACATAATCCCAACCACGAGGCACCACAAGAAAAGAGCAAGTAAATAGTGAACAAGGCCTCTGACAGTTTCAGATAACCGTATAGAGTGAATCATGACTTCTCGTGCAAAAGAACCCCCACCAACAACATACACACTATCCCTCCAAGATCATGGGTCTGTATGTTCAAAATTAATTCCCATCCTCAAATACGATAATTAGGGTGGAGTCACACATTTCAAAATCCATGTGGCAGAAATGTGGCCACCACAGGTACTTTGGATCAGACAGTACTAGGAACTCAATTCCAAGTTAGGCAGGGGCCCAGTTCAGATTGGGACTGCAGCACATGGGGAGGAGGAGCTTAATCCTTCATGCTCATTACATTTTCCTGACCTGACACAGCCAAAGAACTTCAGGCACATATCTATTAACAGCCCATATAAGTCTACCATATGAACTTCGTATCATGAATCAGCGGGACACATTATGTACTGGTTCCTTGTTTTTAAAATGTGCTATAACTTTTATGCATATATTGCTTCCTTTTTTTTCAAAATCTAAATATTCTAATTACGTTTTCAATGAAGCCACTATTATACCTGTTTAGATAGCAGTGTATCATAGGCTCATCTAAGCAAAACAATTGTGATTCGATACTTAGAATGAAATCCTAATCAGAGTTACTCCAGTCTAAGCCCACTGATTTCAGTGGGTTTAGACTGGAGTAACTCTGATTAGGATTTCACTGTTAGTTTAACAAATTGTTCCTAAATGTTTAATTGTGAGGATGTAACGAATAGACCCATATATCAGTGAAATGTCCACCATGCATAAAATTGTACATCTGCACACAGCTTTTGTTTATGGAGAAGATTCTTGTTTGGTTATGGGATGAATAATACGTAATAAATAGTAGTAAACTATTTGTTGTAAACTATTAGTCAACTGAAATGCCACTGTCTAGCATTAATGTTTGTATGCAGAAAATAATATGGGAAGCAGCACAGTATGAACTTCTGGGATGCTGGCCTAAGTAAAGTAGATGCAGCTGAGTTTGCTGTGGGAGGAAATGGAATTACATTAAGGAGAGAGAATTTGTAAACATAAAAAAAAATTAAGATCTAGTCTCAGTGTGAACTTCAAGGTAATGAATATACCATCTTGAAGATGACAGATGCTTAATTTATTTAATCCCCAATGTGGGGATACGTGAGACTGCCTTGTAGTGGCTTGTCTCCTTTCTCCACGGTCAGGGATAGAGTGTGGCACTTGGGGAGCAATTGTCATCCCGCCACCCTTTGGTGTATGGTGTCCTGCAAGGGGGAATACTTTCCCCACTGCTGTTTAACATCTATATGTGCCCCCTTGCTCAGTTGGTGGGAAGTTTCGGACTTGGGTGTCATCAGTATGCAGATGACACCCAGTTATATCTGATGATGGACAGCCAGCCTGATTCGGCCCCGGATATTCAGGAGCATGTTTTTGAAGCCTTGACTGATTGGTTGAAACAGAATCGACTGAAATTAAACCCTATGAAGATAGAGGTCCTGTACTTGAGTCACGGGTGTTTAGGTACTGGACTCCAGCTCCCAACCCTCAATGGGGTGCCACTTGCACCAGTTCTGACAGTTAGGAGCCTGAGGGTGATCCTGGATGCCTCCTTGAAAATGGAGGCACAGATTGCAGCGGTTGCCAGGACCTCTTTTTCCCACCTACAATGGACCAGGCAGCTTGTCCCTTACCTTTTGACCCACGACTTAACTACAGTGATCCAGGCAATGGTCACCTCTAGGCTGGACTACTGTAACTCGCTCTATGCGGGGCTTGTCCTGAGTTTGATCCGGAGATTACAACTGGTTCAAAATGCAGCAGCGCACGTTGTTGTGGGAGTGCCAAGTACAGCGCATATAACACCTATACTGTGCCAGCTTCATTGACAGGCAGGCATTGGGGTCGAGACATTGTTGGTCGCCCTCACAGACGATCTCCGCAGACATCTGGATCAGGGCGGATCAGCACTGCTGATTTTGCTGGATCTGTCAGCAGCGTTTGATACGGTCGATCATGAGCTTTTGACCCACCGCCTTGCCGATGTGGGGATTCAGGGGACAGCACTGCAGCACTGCAGTGGCTGGTCTCCTTTCTCCACGATCGGGGACAGAGGGTGGCGCTCGGGGAGAGGGTGTCATCTCGTAGGCCACTGGTTTGTGGTGTGCCACAGGGAGCGATACTCTCTCCATTATTATTTAATATCTATATGCGCCCCCTCGCCCAGCTGGTGCGGAGTTTCGGGCTTGGGTGTCACCAATACGCGGATGACACCCAGCTTTATCTGTTGTTGGACGGGCAGCCTGGATCGGCCCCTGATGCCCTGGAGCGTGCTTTTGAGGCTGTGGCTGTGGCTGGTTGGTTGGTTGAGACAAAGTCGGCTGAAATTGAATCCCACGAAGACGGAGGTCCTGTATGTGGGTCGTGGGGAGATGGCTTTGGGACCCCAGCTTCCTACACTTGATGGGGCAGCACTTACACTGGCCCCGAGGGTTAGGAGCCTGGGGGTGATTCTGGATTCCTCCTTGAAGATGGAGGACCAGATCACTGCAGTTGCCAGGTCTTCCTTTTATTATCTTCGGCAGGCCAGGCAGCTTGCCCCTTATTTGTCTCCCCGTGACATGACTACAGTGGTCCAAGCAATGGTCACCTCTAGGTTGGATTACTGTAACGCGCTCTACGCTGGGCTTCCCATGGGCCTGATCCGGCGGTTACAGCTGGTACAGAATGCAGCAGCGCGGGTCATTGCTGGAGCACCGGTGTGGGAGCATATTACACCGGTGCTACGCCAGCTGCATTGGCTGCCAGTGGAGTACCGAATCAGGTTCAAGGTTTTGGTGTTAACCTACAAAGCCCTACGCGGACTGGGACCGACGTATCTGAGGGACCGTCTCTCACCTTATGAGCCCCGGAGGACTCTCTGCTCTGGCGGAAAACATCTTTTAAGTGTCCCTGGCCCTAGGGAGGCCCGCCTGGCGTCGACCAGGGCCAGGGCCTTTTCAGTCCTGGCCCCGACCTGGTGGAATGCTCTGTCTTGCAAGACAAGGGCCCGGCAAGATTTGCTTGCATTTCGCCGGGCCTGTAAGACAGAGCTATTCCGCCAGGCATATGGCTAACGCCAGGCAGTGCCCGCCCCCCCCCCCGTGAAGGGGAGGTTAAACCATCACCCCTATGCAAACACAGAGGCATGTATGAACCACTGGGCAGCATGAATTGTTATATTTAATGTTTTTAAATGTTTTTAAATGTATTATTTAATGTTTTTAAATGTTTTTAAACATGTTTGTATTTGTTATCCGCCCTGAGCCTGCGAAAGCAGGGAGGGCGGAATATAAATATAATAAATTAAATTAAATTAAATTAAATTGGTTGCCTGTGGAGTACCAGATCAGATTCAAGGTTTTGGTATAAACCTATAAAGCCCTATGTGGACTGGGACCAGTGTATCTGCGGGACCGCCTCTCCCCATATGTGCCCCAGAGGACGCTCCAGTTGGACCACCAACTATTGGTGGTCCATGGTACCAGGGAGGCCCATCTGGCCTCAACCAGACCCAGGGCTTTTTGGGTCCTGGCTCCAGCCTGGTGGAATAATTAAAACAAAATGAATACCAGCTCAGTTAATTTCAGAGGTTATTCATTTATTTTCTTTAACTAATCAGTTTTTTCTTGACATATTTACTGATGCAATGGTGTCTTCCTTTTAACACTGTTTTTATTTGCATACCCAGAAATCTTTACTGGACAGACTGGAACAGAGAGGCTCCTAAAATTGAAGCTTCATACATGGATGGTACCAATAGAAGGATTCTTGTTAAAGATGACTTGGGGCTGCCAAATGGACTGACATTTGATACTTATGCGTCACTGTTATGCTGGGTAGATGCAGGTAAAACCTTACACAGATTTAAAATTAACTAAAAGTCTCTCTACACAAGGCATCTTACACAGGGATGCTCAAGTGTAGGGAGATGCAATGTTAGCCGGGAAGTGTAGTTTTAAAAGACCCAGAGCCAGTGGAGATTGCTCTTCAATTGGTTTGTTAATTTCATCTTCGCCTCAGAAGGCTCTGTCAATTTCACCGCTCTACAGGAGGGTAGTTTAAAAAGACAGAGCCAGTAGAGATCCCTTCTCAGAGAGTATGTTAATTTCATTTTGCCTCCCTGAAGGTGAGGTGAAATTGACAGAGCCTTCTGGGAAGCAAAGATGAAATTAACAAACCCTCTGAGGAGTGATCTCCACCAGCTCTGGATATTTTTAAACTATGCTTTCTGGTTAACATTGCATCTCCCTACACTTGAGCGTCCCCATGTAAGATGTCTTGTGTAGAGAGACTCGATATGTATGAATTATTAACTCTCAAAATGCTAGGTAGGCCTTCCAGGAAACTTATCTATGATTTCAGTATCACTTTCAGTGTAAAGAATATCACTTCCCTTAATCTCTTCACAGCCTCAAATCACTTACTGTCCTAGCACATTATTAGGATGGGAAAGTGGGTTAAGTGTTTTCTCTGTTCTATTTCCTGGAAGAAATCACCACCACCACTACCACCTGTCGCAAGCGGCTATTACACACAGTAAGGAAAAAAGAGTTTTCTCCCCTACCACTGCTGCCAATAGCTTCTTCAGAAAGGGAAGAGATTTGCACAAGGAAATGACATAGGAGGAAGGATGCCCCAGTGTCATGACTAAAACCCAATTTTCCTTTATTCACTGTTGATCACCTCCAGGCACAACTGCTTTTAAATGAAATTAAAGATGTTAGAAATCCAATCACATATCTCTTGCATCTTGTCTAGTTAAGCCCTAAAGAGAAAGTAACACAAAGATAAGTGAAAAGGAGCTTTCAGTCTCCATTAGTTTTAACTACATATATCCTTTTTGCCAAGGCTCAAGTCAGTTTTTCATACTTCTGAATAATTGCTAGAAAGTAGCAATGATAATGCACATGGGCAAAATCACAAAAGCGCCTTATCAGATAGAAAGGCTGTTACAATGTGATTGTTGTGCTGTGTCATATTAATTAGTTGGAAAAAATTAGCCTTAAGTAACATTTGAGCAGCAGTTATAGTAGAAATGTTTGTGAAAATTATAAGCAAATTATGTCCGTTTACAACTAAAATGTGCACATTTAGATGTGTCTGGCTGACTTTTGCTATATTTCAAATTAGATTCTCAGTTGTGCTCACCTTCCTTCATTAGCGTGACTCAAGCATGTCTTTCTTGATTTGGGGAGTGTCGTGACTCTGGTATCCTCTTTTTCTGTATCAAAGAATATGATTAGGGTTAAACATTAGGCATAGAGTTAAATATTCTCTTCCCCTAGTTTTTCAGTCCCCAAGACTACACCTACAGACTTAAAGGGTTTGAAGAGAATTAAAACTCTTTGCCTTGCTTTTAAAGCAGGCGCTGTTCCTGCGAGCCCCACTCCCCCATATTCAGGTTAGGTTCAGGCAAGTTTTTCATGTGTCTTTTGCAGCTGGCTTGGTACTCTGAAGCTGGACATCTACTGCTCAGGGTTGTCTTACAGTATGAAAGAAATGTTCTTCAGCGCATCACTGGTGAATTATAATTCTTCCATAGTGACGCTTCTCCAATTATCTGGCATTGGTTTCATGGCTTGAAAAGCTTTTGATAGCTAACACCTAATGGAGTCAGCTACTGTACCTAGCTACTATTTGATGGTTGCAATCAATATTTTAAGCCATAGGAATTTATATTTATTCTTTGAGGGAAGCCTGGAGGACTGTGCTGTTCATTTGAAAATGTATCTTCTAAGTCACATGGTTTTCACATTCTGGAATATTATGTAATATAGATGTATTATGAAGCTCATTCTTTTGTCTCTGTCAGTAAATGATTCTTCATGTAGCCAGGCTTGTATTTTTTCTTAATACTGAATATACAAAATGACTGCCACCTGCAGATTCTGAGGGGCTTCAGCTATTTCTAAAACATTGTGTTAGATCAAACCCGAATTTTTTCCCAATTTCCTCCTGCTGTTGTAGACACCCAAAAGCATTCCCTGTGCTGTTTCCAGAGGCCCATGATGCTCAGGAGCAGCATTTCAGGTGGTGTGGTGGAGTTCATTAATTCTTTTTGGGGACAACTCATTGAATATAAATATAACTTCCTAATGTCTGTATATGAACCCACACACCAGCTTTGGCTCTCTCATGTCCTGCTTTTGACAATGACTAACTTCCACCGTGTGTGGATGTCTTCTGCAAGATCTTGTTCCTTTCAGGCTTTGCCATTATACTGTGCAACAGCCTACTTGAGGAGGTTCAGAGAACATCCTTAATGACATCCCACACACTATGAACGCAGCTCTTTTTGGTAGGGTAACTACAGGTTAATATGCATATAGAATTATTATGTTATATGGTACAACTTTTAAAATTCATTCTTTGATAAAAGTGGATATATTGGGATTAATAGTAAAAAGTTATGGAGGAAATTTTCTGGGGGCTATCCAGGGGGCTAGGGGAAGCATTTTTCAAGCAAACTCCACCAAATACATAGGGGAACCTACTCCTGACTGTTCTCTAAAGACCCCCCCCCCCAAATTTCAGAAAGATTGTACTCCAGGGAATTGCCTAGGTGAGTTTTTTGTGAGGTGAACATAGTTAGGGATGTGTGAGACATAGAAGAATATTACAGAAAGGTGTAATTCTACACGTAATTCTCTTTTCTTGCATCATTGTGCCTTTTTCCTACAAAAGGACTATTTGTCACATACAAAGACTAAATTTTTCTAGGTACCAAAAGGGTTGAATGTATGAACCCCAATCAGCTCGGTCGCCGAAAGATCCTTGAAGGAATCCAGTATCCTTTCAGCATTACAAGCTATGGAAAGAATTTATTTTACACAGACTGGAAAAGGTATGATAGTCTGAATTAAAAATATTTGTGCTCTGCATTTTAAGCCCCCCAGTTTGGTTTGTAATTAGAAACGATTTGTCATTTTGGCAGTTTGTGTGTTGTTTTCTATTACAACGCTCCCCTCTAGACCAGAAACTCAAGTAAACTTTCTGAGAATGTATTTTTATTAACTTATGGGGTTCCCCCCCTAAATCTGGGAGGAGTTTATTGGAAGGTAATCGCCTGCCTTACTGGCAGCACTCATTCAAATGAATAATACAGAGATTTTTAATCTGAAGCCTTACTTACTGGTTAATATGCAATCATCATAAAAAAATAATCTCTAGCTGAGCAAAATTCTTTGAGCATAGCTCTGAACAGGATTTAGACATATTCCTGTAGTTTAAAAACAAATGTTTCATTTAAACACTTCTTAAATGTCAATGGTTGCCTTTAGTGCTGCAATGTGCATGTGTAGCAGTGGGCTGCTTTAAGCATGTTACTCTGCAGTTAAAAGCCTCATGCAGCAGCAGTGGGTTTCTCAAGCCTTCGAAAAATGCATTTATATCCATTTCCATGCAAAATTCTTCATCCAAGGAAGGATACTTTTAAGTATGTATGGGCCTTAGAGGATTGTTGTGGTCCTGTTTTTAAATCTAGTACTGGGAATGACCCAAAGGATCCTTTAGATCAGTTTTGAATGTTAAGTCAGTATGTTTCATGTCTGCATTTTCAAGATGAGGTACATTAATCTGTCACTAAAAACAAGCCACAGTTGCTGAATTCTCAAAATAAAAACGGTACAGAGTCATACAGTAAATTGTTATGCAGAACCTGGTTATCCAGAATGCTCAGTTAACCAGCATTCTCAGAGGACAAATTTTTTCCCTCCCACCTTCAGGTGCAAACATGTCCCCACTCCTGCCTCTCTATCTGGCCAGCATGATGCTTCTGGCCATAGCTGGACTTCTGATAGCCAGCGCTGCCAACTGACATCTTCCTTGGGTGCCACCTCTTCCCTCAACCTTTCTTGAGCTGATGGGAACCAACTCTGTTGAAGAGCTAGGCAGCTGGACCCCCTTGTCTGTCTGCTGCATAGGCACTCTGGAGAATGGCACAATATTTTTAAAAATCTGTCTTTCCACTCCTAGTTTTTTCATTTCTTTCTTTTTTCTCCTCCCCCACATTTTTGCTGTTCTACATGGTGTAGAGATGCTGTAGTAGCAGTAGATCGCACCATCTCAAAAGAGAACGATGACTTTCAGCCCCACAAGCGCAGTCGTCTTTATGGAATAACTACAGCCTTTGCTCAGTGTCCACAAGGTAATTCCAACTACATAATCCGAGTTTATAAATGAAGAATTGCTTGTGTCATACGATCAGCACAACGAACAAATTATTTCTGGTTATCTAGAATAATAGGGTTTTCTTTGTTACCGTAATATCTGACAGCTCCAGGGAAAAACTTGAATTTTACAAGCAGAATGTCACTTTCTCTGGTAGAGAAGGAAATTTTTAACAATTGCCCCTTCCCACTGCAGATCCCCTCCCTTCCTGGTGTCTCTTGACTGCTGGTGACAGTGGGGGGGGGGGAACAGCTCATTCCATGGACAGAGCACAACTCACAGTACTTTGGATCCCACCCTTACATCGTGCAAAGAAATAACAGAACAATTCCTAACTTTGGCTTTTGGCTGAAATCCAGAATCTATGAGATGACTATAGTGAATTGTTTACAACTGTTCAATATGTTTCTTGTTGTCTCAAGTGTTGCAAAACTGCTGTAAAGCTATCATAAACTATATTGCTGGATAATAGAGAATCACCAGAAGTGTAACATGTTTTTCAGTCATTTCTGCTCAGGATAACAATTGGGAGTCAATTCAAATCAAATTGGTGTTCCAGGGACAGATTTCTTCTCTTGACTGAGCAATTAAAAATACTAAATAATAGTTGCATATTATTTGTTTGCAATTGTTTCCTTGCTACATGGATGTTAGAATTTCAGCAAAGGAACCTGAAGTGTTCCTTGGATTAAGATGGATGTCAAAACCTTCAAAAAACTTTTGATTTGTCCTTAGATAGCTGCCAGCTGTAGTCTGGGATCAGAACTTGAGAAATATCTTGACAGTCCCCAGTGCCCATCTTTCAACTCAGTTGATTTCCAGACAAAAGATTTTAATGGGGGGGGGGGGTTAATGGTATGCTGGCTGAAATCATTCACAAAAGATCTGTGTGAAGAGTTTTCCCTTAAATAAAATAGATACATCTCAGATGTTCTCTTCAAAAACACTGCAGCAGTGGTATTTCTATTCAAAGAAAAAACCTTTCTTAGTTATGGTTGTTGTGGGTTTTCCGGGCTGTATTGCCGTGGTCTTGGCATTGTAGTTCCTGACGTTTCGCCAGCAGCTGTGGCTGGCATCTTCAGAGGTGTAGCACCAAAAGACAGAGATCTCTCAGTGTCACAGTGTGGAAAAGATGTTGGCAGGTCATTTATATCTACTCAGGAGGGGTGGGGTTGAGCCGAGTCATCCTGTAAGAGTTTCCCAGGGTGTGGAATGCTAATGGCGGGAGGCTTCACTGTATCCTGAGGAGGTTCTTTTGCATATGGATTGGTGCTTGATGTGCTAATCTTCTCTGCAGGGCTATTGTCAGGTGTAGAGTGTTTTGTTAGCCTGGTGTTTTTCAGAACTGGAAACCATGCTCTGTTCATTCTTAAGGTTTCTTCTTTCCTGTTGAAGTTTTGCTTATGCTTGTGAATTTCAATGGCTTCCCTGTGCAGTCTGACAAAGTAGTTGGAAGTGTTGTCCAGTATTTTGGTGTCCTGGAATAAGATACTGTGCCCTGTTTGAATTAGGCTATGTTCAGCCACTGCTGATTTTTCAGGTTGTCCAAGTCTGCAGTGTCTTTCATGTTCTTTTATTCTTGTCTGGATGCTTTCCAGTTCTGAAAAACACCAGGCTAACAAAACACTGTACACCTGACAATAGCCCTGCAGAGAAGATTAGCACATCAAGCACCAATCCATATGCAAAAGAACCTCCTCAGGATACAGTGAAGCCTCCCGCCATTAGCATTCCACACCCTGGGAAACTCTTACAGGATGACTCAGCTCAACCCCACCCCTCCTGAGTAGATATAAATGACCTGCCAACATCTTTTCCACACTGTGACACTGAGAGATCTCTGTCTTTCGGTGCTACACCTCTGAAGATGCCAGCCATAGCTGCTGGCGAAACGTCAGGAACTACAATGCCAAGACCACGCCAATACAGCCTGGAAAACCCACAACAACCATCGTTCTCCGGCCATGAAAGCTTTCTTAGTTATATTCATAAGCATACTGTGTTCAAGATCAGAATCCTAGCTGCTTAGTTTATTGTTTCTGGCTTGATTAAGTCAGTGCTGAGTAGAAGTCTGTTTGCTCCAGTCTAGTGTCTAAGAGTAGAACTGTACATTATGGAAGACTTGAGTTACCTCAAGGACTGGAATCTCTGTCAAGTTCCTCCACCAGCTGCTCTAATGTGTAATACTATGTAATATTATTATTGCCATGTAATACATGGTATTGTAACATCATCACATGCATTTCCATACTGTGTCTCCTTGTCATCTGGTGACAGGGAAAAGCATAGAACAACATAGGATAACTATGTGGCTTACAGAGGTGGAGAATTCAGCACAGTGACAGCCTCACATCTCCCACAATGTCAGTTCCATTCTTACTCTATGGTCAGGTCCTGCAAACCTTTGTTGTAAATACAAAACAGTAGGGGACAGTGTTCAATTAGTCATGCCAATTGTACTCCTCTTGCCATAGAGCTGGGAAGACTCAATATGTTTTGCTGCCCAAGTGACCATAAGAAAAAACAGACCAACGTCCCCGTATATCGAACCAATAGCAAAAGTTCACAGTTTATACACCATTTATCTGCCTAAGAAATTAGGTGTCCATAATTATGTAACAAAAATAATACCAATAAGGAACAAAGGAGCTAGACAAAATAATTGGCTCCTCACAATATACTGGAGCCTACACAATGATTGCTATAGTTGCTAAACAAGTCCAGACCAGAGCTTATAATACACTGTAACTCCTGGTCATGAATATGAAAAGAGTCCATATGATGATGATAATAAGCCGGTAATTTTCCCAACAGGATTCCGGGTATCTTCCTGTTTCATAAGTTTCTTGATCACGGGAATTAACTGCAAAAAATCACATACATGATATAGCAATCTCTATATTCTCATCAACCATTGCATTCTTGCCCCCAAAGATACTCACTCCTTTACAGCTTGACAAAAGTTCCTGACCACATTCCCTGCTTGGTCAACAGCTGTTAACAAGTATCCTAATTACTGAGTATTTAAGGATCCTATGCAATGGAGTCTTAAAGCTCCCCAACACCTTAGTCACAATAAGCATGTAGTCCTTATCCCATTAGCATGTGCAAACAAGTCAAACAAAGCCCGAGTAATCAATACATGAATTGAGCCCTAATGGCCCTAGACAATTCAACTCAAAGGTCCAAAAGGCTTCTCTTCTCCTGAGTTCTTTATTTAGATCCTTAGATCTGTCTGTCTTAAGTACCTCCAGGACCAAATATCTAAATTCCCTTTCATTCCTGTGATGCTCAATGAAATGTGCGGTGAGGGGTGCTTCCCTCTGATCATTTCTAATACGAGAAATGTGTTCTTGAATGCGTATTTTGACAGGTCTACTGGTACTGCCAACGTAAATACGTGGACAGGTACATTCAAGGATATATACCACCCCACTAGTGCTGCATGCGGAAAAATGTCTAAGGGAAATTTCCCTACCTGAGGAGGTCACCTTGAAAGTAGACCCTACAGCTCACGCCACATTTCATTGAGCATCACAGGAAAAAAACCCTCCTGAATCTGCCACTGGGGTTGCTTTTTCAGTCTGAAAAGAGAACTCATTAACCCCTTCTTTCCTTGAAGAGTTTCCCTCAGTTGCTTTTTATCCTCACTGGGAAAACTTACAAGTACCTGTATTTTTCCCTACCAGGAGGGGAGAGTCTTTTCAAATGAACACAGAAGAAAACGTAACATGTAGTTTAACCTTCAGATAACTCAGCTTGGTTTATGTGGTGCCATGTCATTTCTGACAGCCAAAAGTGAACAGAATTAAGTCCATTGTTACTACGTGGGAAAGACTTTTTGGATCCCAGCTGAGAAATCCTATTTGTGGGAAAGGAATGCACATTTCTCAGTCCTGTTTCAGTGCAAAGTATTGATTTGTACCTTCATTCTGCTTAGAGGCACTCCCAAAGTTCATATTTCTGGGCTTGGAATGGGAAGCCTGGTGCCTCATAATGCTGACTCTTAATCTGAAGGCAAGCATAATAAAATATTGAGAGTTCTTCTCTAGCTCAGATGTAATCAGCCAGAAAAGAACAACAACTCCTTCACATCCTAAACTGGTCTCCCTGGTCTCACAATACTCCATTCCTCAAATGCTGTTTTGGCATTGTCAAAGGGGCTAGGGGCCTGGAGGATTTCCACCAGCTCAGAGATTGTTGAAATATCATTCAGTGTTCCAAGGAGAAGATGGAGGAGATGGCTTACGTGCAGTGTGCAAGTCAGTAGCTTGTTGGCTTGAGGGCCTAAAGGTAAATGCAAGCACTGAGTCATTACTGACCCATGGGGGGATGTCACATCATGACATTTTCTTGGCAGACATTTTTTTACAGGGTGGTTTGCCATTGCCTTCCCCAGTTATCTACACTTTACCCCCAGGAAACTGGGTGCGTAGAGGGCCTAGCAGACAAGTTCAGAACTGAAAAAAAAAGTAGTTTTCTGAGAGCTCTCTAATTTCACTCCTACTTTACGAGACCCTTTCTGGTTTGATCCTGTGGAAGCTTTCCCAGTACTTTAGGAACCTATTTTTTAAAGCGTCTGATGTTTGACTGCTGCTAGTTAGGAGACAATAGACATTAAACAAAAACTAACACTGGCATCTTTAATGTATTTTTTCAATTTCTGTGTATGTTTTATTGCCTTTTATATATCTAACTTTTTTCCTCCTATAGGACATAACTATTGTTCAGTGAATAATGGAGGTTGCACTCATCTATGCTTGGCTACCCCAGGAGGCCGCTCTTGCCGGTGCCCGGACAACACTATTGATGTGGATTGTATAGAAAGAAACTGAGAGCTACAGCCTGGAATGTGTGCAGGCCACCTTTGGCAATGTACTGTAAATAAATGGTTACATGGGCAGTCCCATGCAAGGAAAGATTCTGATAAGAACTCTATGCTGCCAGGGGTTAGCAAGCCACAAAGCACACAAATTGGATCAGTAATGGCTAGATATTGGAATGTTGGCACATCTGTGCAACCCACTCCTCACATACTTCCCTCCTCTTTTAAACATGAGTCTGGTGACCAGCTGTAGTTGTGAATATTAGACAGCCGTCTCTAATATTGTCATACAAAAGCATGAGAACCTAGGGTCTTTAAACACCTACATTTACTTTGTGTGTGTAGGAGTATTTTAACAATTCTCTTCCAAAATAATTTTTGTAGCCTACTAGCAGTGTAGCTGGCTAGTAAGCTTATCTAAACATTAGATAGAGAAACTTGGGGTGATGGGCTGGAAATATCAAAGGTAAGGTGCTATTTGAAGTAACACTCTACAGCCAGCACCTGAAACAAAGAGGATCACCTATTTTTATGGGCCCTTGATCCAAAGGCCTAAGAGTGGTGCTGGCAAGAACAATTATTGAAATGTATTATTAGAAAAGAGTGGTGCAGTTTGGTACTAAAAACCATTGGCTTGTCCATACTGATAGATATGTTGTCTTAATACCACTTTAGTGGGTATTTCAAAATTTCACTGGCTTTTTCTAAAGTAGTTTATTTGAGAAACAAGCAAGTTTATCATTGGTTAATTTTATGGGTCTAGTTCTACTTATTTCATTAGAACAACACCAAGATAAGTGATCCCTGAATCATTTGTCCTTTTGGTATGATAGTCTGGATTTTTACAAAACAATATAAATTAAAACTTTTTAAAGTGACTTTTTACAAATAGATCCTGTCTAGTAATCTTTGGTAGTTTTTATTGTCTCTGCTTGTGATACTACTTTATTTTCTAAGTTTAAGAACAACTCCTTTTGAATGTTGTTTTTCTACTTTTGCTGTAATTTTGATGTACCTTTCTTTTACATATGCTATGAACAACCATAAAGTCTCAATAGCCCATCAGATAGCCAAAATATTTCTAGGCATAGATCTTTGCACCATAGCTTGCTGGATATATTAAGGCCCAGCTTTTGTGCCAATTGCTAAGAAGCACAATGCACATGCACTGGAATTAGCAAAGTACGTTGTATAAACAGGATGTAGGTTAAAGCTGATCAGCAATCACAAATTCTTCAGCTAAGTGGGTTTCAGGAGCATTACGCTAGCCCTGCTTTTCTAGTAGAGAGGTACTTCGTCAGCATAAAAAAATGAAAATCATAGTGATTACACAACTGTTTCTGAGTACCCCTCTTTAGTGAAGTGATATAGGACAACTAAAGTCCAGAAGCCAACCAGGTTACAGTCTTATTAAGCAGTTCCAATTCTGAGCCTTCAGCTCTGTGACAATGTTTTAAATTTTTATATTTATCATTAAAATATCAAATGCTATATTAAATGTTTTAATGTTTGTATAACTTTTATAATGTTAATGCATTTAATTTTACACTTTATTAGACATGCCTCAAACTATAGATACCAAAAACTGTGCTGAAACAATCCAAAGGTGCTTTTAATAACTTCCTCCAGAGTTACTTCAGTTTCAGGTTACAACATAGAAGTTTACACACTGTACAGCTAATCACAGTACTGCCAATAAAATAATTGTTTTTGTAAAAGCAGTGTGTAATGATTTTAAGTAAATGTGTGTATGTGTCTTTAAATGCTTGATGTGCTATAGATGAAGAGTGGGGGTGAAAGAGAGGGATGAGTGAGTGATATGATTGGTTGATGACTGAGTGTGCGGGCGGAGTGAATGCAGTTTTAGACTGAGAGTGGAGAAAAAAGATTCAGTCAGGGCAAGGGAGGCAAGCTGTGCAGCCTTAATAGTTTTAAGCAATTCTGAGAGAAATATGACCTATATGGAAACCTGAACTGTGTGTTTGTGAAAGAACATTTAGTCAGGGAAAAGCAGGCAAACTGTGTGTACGCCTGAGAAAAGGTCTTACTTGTAACTGAGAGAGAAATTAATATCAAAAGCAGGCAAGCTGTGTACAGCCTGAGCTTGTTTATGTTGTCTGAGAGAAATATGACCTATGTGAAAACCTGAACTGTGTGTTTGTGAAAGGACATTCAGTCAGGGAAAAGCAGGCAAACTATGTGTGCGCTTAAGAAATAATATGAAACCGATACGCTTCTTATAAAAATAAAAATTTATTTTGGGTTTTTTTATATCCCAGAGTATCTGTCATTTCTATATCCCATTCCGATCCTCAGGGCCACATAGGACCATGAAAAAGCCTGACCCTTGGGCATGTTACAAAAGGGAAATTTAAATAAAATATCTTGGAATATAGTATTCCTGGTGGCAGCAATCTTTTTTTTTTTTTTAGAAAATTTTTATTAGGTGAGAATATTAATATACAACTTTCAAATAGCATCTCATTATCCTTTCCCCCCCTTTCCCTCCCCCCCTTTCCCAAGACTTCCAACAGCTTTCCAACCCTATAGCCTAATCAATTCTCAATCTGTCCCCTTTTTCTGTAACTCCTTATCTCATGTTTACTTACTCTTTTATTCAACTAAGCCCTATGTATTAACTTCAAAAATATTGTTATAAACTTAAAATCTATTATCTATTACTTTATATTAGCTCCACATATATTTAAATTTAAACTAACTAACAGTCGGATAAAATATCTACTTTAGTAATTCTAACAATATCTATGAACTCTTAAGTCCACTTACATTTGGGCTAACAATTAGCTAATAATTCACTTCATATGGTAAAGACTCTATCTCTTCTAATAACAAATCCATTCTAATAATTTTCAAATTGCTATAATTCCCCCTTTACGTCCCACTTCTTTTCTAAATATGTTTTCAATCTTCCCGTCCGTAAAAAATTCCGCTGGATTCTGATCTCTCAGCTTCCTTGTCATTTTATCCATTTCCGCCATGTACAGCAATTTATGCATCCAATCTTCAATAATTGGTATTTCTTGCACCTTCCATTTTTGGGCATATAAAAGACTTGCTGCCGTCGTCATATAAAATAGTAATGTTCGGTATTGAGTAGGAACATCTTCCATGCTTAAGTTCAATAGCAATAGTTCCGGGTTCTTCTTTATTTGAAACTGCAATATCTCATTTATTACTTCTATAATATCTCCCCAGAACTGTCTGGCTATTTCACATGTCCACCACATATGATACAATGATCCTTCATGCTTTTTACATTTCCAGCATTTATCTGACATGTTAGCATTTCCAAGCGCAATCTTCTTTGGCGTTAAATACCATCTATAGATCATTTTATAAACATTCTCTTTAATACTGGTACAAGTTGAAATCTTCAGTGTAGTTTTCCATAAATATTCCCATGATTCCATTGTTATTTCTTTATGACAATTAATTGCCCACTTCACCATCTGTACTTTGACCGTCTCATCCTCTGTATACCACTTCAAAAGTATTTTACAAATCTTAGATATCTTCTTTTTGCTTTCTTGTAGTATAGTCTCTTCCAACTCTGAGTTTTCCCATTTAATTCCTTCTTTTGAACAATCCGAATTATAAAGGTCTCTGATCTGTCTATATTGGAACCATCCGTAACAAGAAGATAACTCTTCCGATTTAATTCTTATCATTTTCTGTTCCATAATCAATATCTCTTTATATGGTAACATTGGTACATTTCGCACTCGGTTTTTAGAGCGCGTTTGTACCTGTTCCACATCCCATGTTTGCAAGGTTTTCACACTTAAAAGCAGTCATGGGATGCAGTCCCGCTTTTTGTCCGCTGTATCCCCGATTTTTCCCCCTGCGGACATACCCCGATGTTTTTTTAAGTTCACTGCCGACTGGCAGCTGGCCCGCATTTTGCTAATGTGAACACTTTTGCCCCCTTTTTGCTTCTCTCCCCCCCTCTCCTTTTCCCTGGGAGCTGATTGGTTTGTGCAGAATTAACCACTCCCACCCTCCTCAGCTCTCTGAACTCCCTGTCCACCATTTTTTTTAGTAATGCGAGGTGAGGGTCATCAGGCTGTTTCTTCATTGGTTTCCTTCCTCCTGGTATGCATGCTCTTTTATTTTTTTTTCAAAAGCCAGGAATGATTCCTAAGCTTGCTGCTAATTCCCTGCTAGCTTTAAAAGCAAGGAAAGTGTTAAATAGCTGCTTTCTCCTTCCTCCCTTAGGGTATGCACACACATTCTTTTTTTTTTTTTAAGAGAAGAATGGGTTGCAACGTTGTAATGTTCCTGCACTTTCTTCCTGGCTTTAAAAGCCAGGAAAGGATTAAATGGCTGCTTTTCCCTCCCTCCCAGGCATGTTTCAGACTTTGCCAAAGAGGGGGGGAAAACCCAAGCATTTTGCACACCCCTTTGGAAACAAGCCTCTGCTTCCTGGGAGGAGATGAATTGGCAGCATTTTAACCCTTTTCTGGCTTGATTTAAAAAAATGAGAGTGGTACATGTTTTCCCCCAGAACTCTGCCACCAATTGCCTCTCCAGTGGGCAGGGGACAGCCCAATCAGCAAAAAGGGGGGAAGGGTTCCAACATTGCAACGTTACTATGCATGCTCAATTTTTTTAAAAAAAGTGTGACGTGAATTGCAAGGCCCCAAAAGCCCAAAATTGCACTGAGGTTTTGAAATGAAGCACAGACACCAAATCGAAATTGCAGTGGACAGTGTGAAATGAACAGGTGCAATGCCGAAGCCACTGCGATCGGGGCGAATGCTCATAAATGGCAGTTTAAACCGTAAGTGCAAAAAGGGCCATTGTTCTTCATTGTAGATAGCTCTCGGATCAATCACTTCAAACAGTACCACCCAAGAGGGGATGCCTTCACCCAGATATTTTTTATATTTTTTCCAGATCGTGAAGAAGCTCCTTCTGATATAATGATGCAAAAACATAGAATCAGCTTTTATTTTATCCTGCCACAAGTAGGCATGCCATCCAAACAGCTTCTTATAACCTTCCAATGTTAAGAGCTTACAATCTTTCAGTAACATCCACTCTTTTAACCAAACTAAACATATTGCTTCGTGATATAGTCTAATATTTGGCAACTGCAGTCCACCTCTTTCTTTAGCGTCACACAAAACTTTCATTTTTACTTGTGGTTTCTTGCCTGCCCACACAAAGTCAGAGATCTTCCTCTGCCATTTTTCAAATTGTTTAGTGTCTCTAATAATTGGAATTGTTTGTAATAGAAACATGATCTGTGGTAACACATTCATTTTAACTGCCGCTATTCTTCCCAGCCGTGATAGATTTAGTTTATTCCATTTAATCATATCTCTATCAATCTGTTGCCATAGCTTTTCATAATTATTCTTAAATAAATCAATATTCTTCGCAGTTAACTCAATTCCAAGATATTTAACTTTATGTGTTACTTCACAATCGGTAATTTCCATTAATTCTTGCTGCTTTTGTACCTGGTGGCAGCAATCTTCTCAGAGGGTGTAAGAGAAAGAGTAAAGGCAAAATCTACCCACAAGAAACAAAGGGTCATAACAGTGTCTTACTCTTGCTGTGTAATGCAGTGTTTTGTCTTATTTTTTATAAAAAAGAACTGTGATGCCCACTTCTTGAACACCACCTTTTATGCTATGTTGACTAAACACGAATTGATTTCTTTGATGCATTTCTTTTATCAGTCACAAACTTACTCATGTAAGATATTACCAGTTGTGGAGATGCATAAAAATATTCTGAGACAGTTATCAACGCCTGCCACTGGCAAGAAACAATCTGTTTATCTAGCACTCATGTTCCATTCCTATAAAATATTTGTGTGTATGAGTGATGTGTGATACAACATGTTTCCAATTTCTTTAAAGGACTACAGACTGATTGGGGCCCTTTGGATGCGCATCTTGTTCTATGTATAAATCTGATTAATATCTGTATAGAATTTGTCACAGATACAAAATTCCATGGAATAAACTTACTCAGCCCCTTGGGCTGGTCCATGAAATATTTGTACCATTGTTCTAGACAGTAGGATGAGCAACAAATGGCTTAGAGGCAGATTTCAAAGGAGACAATGAGAGATTAAAGTATGTCGGGCAGTGGTGTGAGATCATAATTCTACTCCCTGGTTATGAAAATTTGCTTACTGCCAACCCTGACTGACAAAGATTAACAAAGAGGAAATGCCCAAGTTCTTTGTGGATTCTTCACAGTATATGTGGTTGTCCATTTCTTCAGGATTAAACTTCATGTTATATAGGAGATCATGACTGCATCCCCCTCCCCATATACTTATAACATTACAGCTCTCCCACCCTTGTTGTTTCCCAGATAGAAATCTAACTTTCCCGAGTTGCAATTTGATCCAGTAGAAAATAAACTATTTATACCCCTCCCTTTTCCCCAGTGGGGACTCAATACAAACAATGTTCTCCTCTCCTGTTTTATCTAAAAGGATAAGTACAATGTGGGACAGGGTTAAACTGTCCAGCTTCCCAGAGACACCATCCAGCTCCAAATGACCCATGATTAATGTTAAAAATCAAACTAAACGTGGAGATGTAATTACAAATGTCCTAGGTAACGTATTGTTTACCCAAAAAAATTTCACTAGATATTTTAGCATACTTCTAAAAAAGGTGAGTTAAGATCGTCTGACAATTATACTACAATTTTTCCATTTTAGAAACCTAGAGTACACAACATTGCATTGCCTGCAAGTGTGATGGATTAGCCTGTGCAGGATGGATGAAACAGGCATTGAAATAACACAGCCTTTTTTGTAAGAAGAGGAGCAACTAAAATTACCAAATTACTCCACCTGGTGAGGGAGACCACTTTAGATTGACAAATGGGCTGTGAAATTGGATGAACTTCTGAGCTCAAATTTCACCATTTGGCTGGCTATTAAAGATGAACTAGTCACATTTTCCTATTAACCAAACTTTGGGGGTGATTGGCCAGAAGAGGTCTGGTGGGAAGCTTCTAGCTTGCCCTCCTACAACATGCTAAAAAGTGCAGAAAAATTGATAACACTGTCAGCCAAGATGGGCAAAATGCACCGATGATGGAAGTTTGGGTTCAAGGACTGAAGTCTATGCCAAGAATACGGTATAGTCCTTCTGAAGCTTTTAATTCTTGTGACCATTCCTGGAGAAGTAATGCTTAACAATTACTCCTAAAAGTATAGGTTAGCTAGTAATTCCCTTGTTACTTTCAAGTAGTCTGTAATATATCTAGCTAGGGTTGTACACCAAAAAAAAAAATCAGAATTCAGGAGTCCCAAAAAATGTGGAATTCTGAGAATATCAAGCTGATTCTCTAATTCAGTTCAGCTATAAGAGAGACATTTTTTTTAATTTGGCCATTATTCCCTATGGGAAAATCAATTGGGGGGCTGCAGGGAATAACTTTTCAAGCAAACTCCATCAAATTTGCAGGTAACCTACTCCTGATTGTCCTCTAACACTGCCCTACCCCCTAAGTTTCAGGAAGATTGGACTTGCTTTACTTTTGTTCCGGAGGGATTCCATTCCCTTGTTTCTGTTGGGCTAAGTTGCAACAGTGTCTCTTGCTTCAGTGTGGGTTGAGTGGAATGGATGTAATTTTCTGGTTGGTCCCCTTGCTTCGCTTTGATTAGTATGCTTCTGTTAATATGCTTCTGTTGGGCTTTCTGTGGGAGGAGCTCAGCTTGCATTTGGGAGTGTGCATTGGTCATGGCAGCCTTGCCCCTGTGTGTTTCTTCATCAGGGGTCAGCTTTGATTTTTTTCCCCTCTCATGGAGTAGTTGAAGGTGCCTTCTTCAGGGGCCCATAGAATTGGACCCCAGGATCCAATCTTCGTGGAACACAGAGATTTTTAAGAGGGCAATCAGGAGTAGGTCCCCTGCAAATTTGGTGTAGTTTACTTGAAAACTACTTGAAAATGACTGCCAAAGAACTATTCTCTTAAAAATATTTGTTGTGACCTGGTTGCTTCTGTATCTCACTCACGTTGCCTAAGGTGCTTTGCCATGCAAATGACCAGAATCCAACAAGGCTCTGAGGAAACAGTGCTGGTTGAGGGATATGAGAAGAAATGGGGTAGGGATGGGATTTTGCCTGTACACCTTCAATCTTATACACAAACACACAATATGAACCTGTAGTGGGACAGAGCACTAGGAGGAACAAATTGGGGGCAACACAGGATTGGTTGGTGGCAGGCTACTGAAAGATTGACTTCTATGGGGAGGGGCTGAGAGATTAGAAAATACCTTAAGCCTTGGCTGGTTCCGTTAGCTGGGGGTGGGGCTGCAACAGGGTGGCTTGTGGCATAGCTGGTTCCTTGGGCTTTGTTAAAACTGATTCCCTCAGGTTCTAGGGCAGAAATGTCTTCGTGAAGTTTCCAAGATGGGGCAGAATCATCAAGGAAACATAAACCACCCAGATCCACAGCAATAAAAAGCTGTGAGTATGGCTTCCACGAGGGCTTTTTTTCAGCGGGAACGCGGTGGAACGGAGTTCTGGCACCTCTTAAAAATGGTCAGATGGCTGGTGGCCCCGCCCCCTGATCTCCAGACAGAGGGCAATCTCAACTCCCCTCTGTCTGGAGATCAGGGGGCGGGGCACCAGCCATGTGACCATTTTCGCTGAGGGCAATTTAAACTTCTAAAAACTCCCCCACTTGTTCCAGCTGACCCAAAGTGATGTCATTCTGCGGTCTTGAGTTCCACCACTAAGTTCCACCACCTCTTTTCCCAGAAAAAAAGCCCTGGCTTCCACTAATAAGAGGGGCCAAGATATCCCATAGCCATTCTGAGAAGATCAGTCTTTTCAGTAAGTTTTTTAAAACGCAGTGCAAAAAACATTTTTTATTCCATTACAATACCCTGTTTCTCTTAATCTGTAAGAATGAGCCAATGATACGTTCCTCCCACTTATAAATAGTGCCAGCATCCAAGAGTGATGCAATGCCTATGTTGGAAGGAACACAACATTTGACTGGTACATATGGTAAGAGTAACTCATTACTGGACTATAGAGAATTGACTTCCATGACCTGAGGCAATGTATCAGTTGGATATGAGAGTAAGATTTGTGGTACCAAGAAATAAATACTTATTTCAGGTTTACAAACAAATCGCAATATTATACTTTGCAGCCTTCCCTATCTTGGGCCTGTATGCTTTGATCACATGGTGTAGTGGTTAAGAATGGCAGGACTCTTATCTGGAGAACCAAGTTTGATTCTCCACTCCTTCACTTGAAGCCGGCTGGGTGGCTGACCTTGAGTCAGTCACAGCTTCTAGGAGCTCTCTCGGCCCCACCCACCTCACAGGGTCATTATTTTTGCGCGGATAATAACAATATACTTTGTAAACCGCTCTGAGTGGGCATTAAGTTGTCTTGAAGGACTGTATATATATATATATATATATATATATATATATATATATATATATATATATATATATATATATATATATATATATATATATATATATATATATATATATATATATATATATATATATATATGTTGTTGTTATTATACATAAACCTACAGTATACTGAATCAACCATTGGTCTTTCAAAGTCAATATTTTCTACTCTGACAGAAGCTCTCCAGGATCTCAGGCTCTTTTATTTCACCTGCTACATGATCCTTTTAAATTGAGATATTGGGGATTTATCCTGGACAGGGTCTGCACACAAAGCAGATGCTGTAACTACAGAGCAAAAGGCCTCTGACTTAAGGAACGCTTCCATCCTTATGCTGCTCCCTAAGAACTGCAGGTGTTCATCTTCGTTCTTCTGTGCCTCCACACATGGGACTGCGCAGGCGCAGGCCAGCTGCCGGAGAATTTTCTAGAGCTTCTATGGCTCCGAAGGGGCCGTTTGTCGCGCGCCTCAGCGACCGTTTTCCCCGCCCAAATGGTCACGTGCTCCTCCAGCGACCAACGGCCCCTTCCGTCAGTTCTCTTCTTGCCGCCGCTTGGAGAGAACGTGAGCTTGTGCTCTGTGCTTTGTGCTTCGTGCCTTTCTTCTGACTGATTGATCTTGGCTTTTTGACTTCGGACTTCTGACCTCGACTATTCTTCGGATCTCGCTTTGGACTTTGACGTGGACTCGGTAATACGACTCGGACTGTTTTGACCTTTCTCTCGCGTGCCCCTTAAGATGGCCTCCACGGCTCTCTTTAAGCACTGCCTTCAGTGCCACACTAAAATGGCCAAAACCGATGGCCATGAGCTGTGCCTCTTTTGTTTGGGGGAGACCCACAATGTGTCGGCCTGTAGGATCTGCCAGGGTTTCACCAACAAGGCCCGGCAGGATCGCAAGGCCCGACTGAACTCCTCACTGTGGCAGACGGTCATGTCTGAGGGCACTCCGTTACCTCCGCCCAAGGCCGGCCCTAGCCCCTCTGCCGGACAGCAATCGAGAGCTGGCTCAGTGGCTTCCGCGAGGTCGGGGTCGAAACCGCGTTCCCCGAGTGCCTCGGCGTCGAGAGCGGCCTCTCCAGCGCAGGGTTCGGCGCGGCCGCCCCGGAGCGCGTCATCCACCAGGTCGGATCCGAGACCAGCTTCGGAACCGAGGATCCTGGTACCGAGTCCCCGGTTGGAACCGACGACCGGTTCGATCCCGATCAAGGCGAAGAGGTCGAAGCAGAGGTCCCCTTCCAAGGCGAGGAGCGCATCGGTTCCGAGGTCTTCTTCGGAACCGGCCAAGAAGAAGAAGAAGACCAAGCATCATCGGTCGCTGCGTCCCGCTCCTCCAGAGGAAGTCATCGTGCTTCCCCATACGCCTTCCCCTCATCTGGGCTCCCCTGAACCGGAGGAGGTCTCCGTACCGGTGCCGGATCCGATGGCCTTTGAGACTGTTCAGGCAGAGTTCTCGTCTGGGCCGGAGCCAAGCCCGCGGTCCCGTCGGAGCCGACCATCGCCTGCCCGTCGATTGCCGAGGCCGGAACCGAGCCCGTCACCTCGTCGGAGCCGTCCATCTCCTGCCCGACCATCTTCACCTGCTGCCGGTCGTGAGCGACGTCGGTCCGGGGACAGTGTCCGGTCTGTCCGGTCCGCTGCATCCCGACATCGTCAAGCCTCCTTCCTTCCCTCGCCATACCATTGCCAGTGGGAAGGGGCACCTGCCGGTTTCTCCATGTCGGAACCGAGGCCTTCGACATCGAGGCCAGCGTGGGTTCCCCCTCCAGTCCAGGTTGAGGAATCCCAGCTCGGTTCCGATGAGGGGGACGTCGAAAGCCTGGGGGACTATCAGTCGGAGTCCTGGTCTGAGCCGTCGCCTGCTGACGATGTGGTGCCAGCTACGGGTTCGCCGTACGAGGATCTCCGCATCTATTCCGACCAGATGGCAAGGATGGCTCAGGCCCTCGAGATGGACATCTCGGCAGCTCCCCGGACCAAGGACAAGCTCCTCAAGCGGATCTACGGTGACAATCCAGCGTCCATTGGCTTCCCCATGCTTGAGGGTATAGAGGAAATTGTGGAGAGGGTGTGGAAGGTGCCCTGTGACCAGCCTCCAACGCCCAAGCGCATCGAGCAGCTGTATAAGATCAAACAGGGCACCTGGCAGGCGTTGGTGAAGCACCCTCCACCTTCCTCTTTGGTCACGGAGGAATTCAACCCCCAGCGGTCAGGCCATTCCTCTGTGCCAGCCGATAAAGAGGGCAGGAAGCTCGATGCCCTTGGCAGGCGACAGTACACAGTCGCCTCACTGGGTCTGAGGATTGCAAATTATCAGACCATTATGGCGGGGTACCAGCTCTACTTATGGAAGAAGTTGGCGTCCTATACTCGGGACCTCCCACCTGAGCAGAAGGCTGTGGAGTCCCTGCTGCAAACCGGGGCTGTCAGGCTATCGAAACAGCAAATGAATGCTGGGAGCCACGCTGCCGACACTGCGGCTAGAGGGATGGCTTCGGCGGTGGTCCTCCGGCGCCATTCCTGGTTGCGGTCGACTGCCCTTTCCCAGGAGGTGCGTTCACGAGTGGAGAGCATGCCCTTTGAGGGGGACTCGCTGTTTTCAAAGGCTACCGACGAGACCCTAAAAAAGAAAAAGGAGGACAGACAGACGGCGCGGTCCTTGGGGCTGGCTCCTACGGACAAGCCCACCTCCAGGCCACGGTATGCCCCCTGGTCCGGCCCTTACCACTTCCAGGGCAGGTACCAGCAGCAGCGGCCAGGCTACCACCAGTATCCGGCTTACCAGCAGCGGTCATACCCTCCTGCACAGCAGCAGAGGAGGCGTCGGCCCTTTAAACCTCGTCCGTCGCAGCCGCCGGCCCAGCAGAGAGATCAGCAGGGCCCCGGGAGGCAGTACTGACGGGTCACGCCAGCCGTATCCCCGAATTTCTCGGACAGACTGAGTCCGCTCCTCACTGAGTGGGAGTCAATAACATCTGACTCATGGGTCTTAACAATTGTTGAAATGGGATACGGGCTGGAATTCATTGAGCTGCCTAGGTGCACTTCACCCCTGACAGCTGTCAATAACACTATGGCCGAGCTGGATGCGGAGATCGTGTCGCTCTTGGCCAAGGGTGCTGTGGAAGAATTGCCCTATGAGGACTCTGTAAGGGGGTTCTTCTCAAGGTTCTTCCTGGTCCCCAAGAAGGATGGGGGTTTACGTCCCATTTTAGATCTGAGGGGCCTTAATGCCTTCCTCAAGGTGACCAAGTTCAAAATGGTTACATTGGCGGCTGTGATCGCCTTGCTGAAACAGGGGGATTGGTTTGCGGTCCTTGACTTGAAGGACGCATATTTTCATGTGGGAATACGAGAAGAGCACAGGAAATACCTGAGCTTCGTTCACCGGCAAAGGGTTTTCCGGTATAAGGTGCTCCCCTTTGGCCTGTCCACTGCCCCACGGGTGTTCACGAAATGTGTGGCCCCTGTGGTTTCCTTCCTGCGGGAAGAAGGCTGTACCATCTTTCCGTACCTCGATGACTGGCTCATCGTGGCTGAATCGGAGTCTAGGCTGGTGCAGGACATTGGCTTGGTACTTAGCACTTGCCAACGCCTGGGGCTCCTGGTGAACTTTGAGAAATCCAAACTGGTGCCCAACTGCAAAGTGTCCTATATTGGTGCACTATTAGACTCTGTGGAGGGTAAGGCTCTGCTCCCCTTGGAGAGGGCTCGGTCCCTAAGGGGTCTGGTTTCCATGTTTAAAAGGAACCGCTTCCAGTCCGTGCGCACTATTCAGTGCTTACTAGGGCATATGGCAGCGGCCACCTCTGTGGTGCCCTTTGCTAGGCTGCGTATGCGCCCTCTCCAGAACTGGTTTGTGCAGAGGTACGATGCTCTGCTGCACCCTCCGTCCCTCAAATTCTCTATCCCGAGGGTCATCCTCTCCTCCTTGGACTGGTGGCTGTCTGATGACAACTTGTTTAAAGGGACTCCCTTTGGGTATCAGCACCATGACGTCACGGTTACCACTGATGCCTCTCTGTTGGGATGGGGGGCTTACTGTGGTGATGTGTCTGTGCAAGATGTCTGGTCTGAGAGGGAAAAGACCCTCCATATTAATGTGCTTGAACTAAGAGCCATTCGTTTCGCACTTGTGTCCCTTACAGCACTGCTGAAAGATCGCCAGGTGTTGGTGCAGACGGACAACACAACAGCAATGTACTACGTAAATCAGCAGGGGGTACAGTATCCATGGCCCTGTGCCGGGAAGCCACGCTCACTTGGCAGTGGGCTATCAGGAATGGCGTGTCGCTCCGTGCTATACACGTGGCTGGGTCAGACAATGCCCGAGCAGATGCCCTCAGCAGGGTCCCTTTGTTGGACCACGAGTGGGAACTGAACGTAGAGTGCATTGGGCCGATCTTTCAGATGTGGGGTCATCCAGTGATAGACGTGTTTGCCACTGCGGCAACCACCAAGGCCCACACGTTCTGTTCCAGGGCAGGGAGCGACCCCCTCTCTATTGGGGATGCCTTCCAGTTTACGTGGACGCAGGGCTTGCACTACATGTTTCCTCCATTCCCCTTGATCCCCAGGGTCCTGTGCAAGGTAGAGGAGGACGGGACGGACTGCATCCTGGTGGCCCCCTTTTGGCCACGGCAGGTTTGGTTCCCGAAGCTCCTGTGGATGTCCCAGCGGACATATGTCAGTCTGCCCCCTTGGCAAGACCTTCTCCTAAACGGGAGCCTAGTCCACCACGACCCCAGGAAGCTGCACCTGACGGCTTGGCGGATCGTTCCTCCCCTGTAGTTTTTACTGACGAAGTACAGAGGGTCCTCCTGAACGCCCGTCGACCATCCACTAGGCGCGCTTATGCAGCCAAGTGGCGCAGGTTTGAACTTTGGGCACTTGCTAAAGGAGTGGTGCCTGACAGCAGCCCTTTAGGGGTTGTATTCGAGTACTTGTGCCACTTGCAGGGCTTGGGCTTGAAGGTTTCCACCCTCAAGGTCCACCTGGCAGCTATATCTGCTGCTCACACCCGAGTTGAGGGTGTTACGGTATTTTCTCACCCACAATCCCGCCAGTTCCTTAAGGGCATGTTCAACCTTTACCCACCTGTGTCGACGCCAGTGCCTCAGTGGTCGCTGTCCCTGGTGCTTTCACGTCTAATGTTGCCCCCATTTGAACCTATGGCTACCTGCCCCTTGGATGTCTTGTCTTACAAGGTGGCATTCTTGGTGGCTGTGACGTCGGCCAGAAGGGTCAGTGAGCTGTCTGCGCTGCGGTCTGACCCTCCTTTCCTTGTGTTTCATCCCAACAAGGTGGTCCTGCGTCCCAGCTTGGGTTTTCTGCCCAAGGTGGTGTCCGCTTTCCACCTCTCGCAGGATATCTCGCTGCCTGCATTTTTTCCTCACCCTTCCTCTAGAGGGGAGAAGGCCCTCCATTCCCTAGACTTGAAGAGGGCCATTGCCTATTACCTGGATAGGACGAAAGGGTTCCGCTCCGGTCCCCACCTGTTTGTATGTTTTGGGGCCAAGGACAGGGGTAACAGGGCTTCCTCACAGACCCTGTCTAGGTGGATTGTGACGGCCATTAGCAAGGCCTATTCTCTGGCAGGGGTGGCTTGCCCGCTTCATGTCAGAGCCCACTCCACGCGGTCCCAAGCATCCTCTTCGGCACTCCTCAGGGGTGTGCCCCTAGTTGACATTTGCAAAGCGGCCACATGGTCCTCTGCAGACACCTTTGTCAGGCATTATGCCATTGATGTCAATGCGGAGCAGGATGTATCTGTGGCCAGGGCTGTCCTACACACCCTTTTTTCCTAGGGGAGTCTTGGATGTAGCTCCTTGCGTACCTGCTAGGTACCCTTGGGTAATATAGTGTATATATATGTATAGATGTATATATATTTCTGTATATAGTGTTGTATATATTGAGTATGTATGTGTTTCTACACGTCTTGTAGGACTGTATATATGTCTATGTGTATGTTATGTTATTCTTCTTTGTTCAATAAAATTGTGTTGGACTTCACCCCACCTTCCTCATTGTGTGAAGCTTGGTACACTCCCATGTGTGGAGGCACAGAAGAACGAAGATGAAAACAGAGTTAACATACCTGTAACTTATGTTCATCGAGTTCTTCTGTGCTGACACACAACCCTCCCTCCTACCCCGCTGTGAATTCCAATGCACAAAGATGTGGTGGCTGTAACGGAATTTGATGTGTTTTAAGGTGTTACGGCTAAGTGTGTTGGTCAAGCGGCGGCAAAGGAGAACTGAGGGAAGGGGCCGTTGGTCGCTGGAGGAGCACGTGACCGTTTGGGCGGGAAAACGGTCGCTGAGGCGCGCGACAAACGGCCCCTTCGGAGCCATAGAAGCTTAGAAAATTCTCCGGCGGCTGGCCTGCGCCTGCGCAGTCCCATGTGTGTCAGCACAGAAGAACTCGATGAACATAAGTTACAGGTATGTTAACCCTGTTTTGTTCCATATCCTCTTTTTTAGAGCTGAAGACAATGACATCATGAAACTGCACCTTTTTTCTGTAGTGGTGCCTGTGCTTTGGAATATGCTCCCATAGGAAACGTGTTTAGCCTCCTCTCTGCTGGCATTTCAAGAATTGGTCAAAACCTGCCTCTTCAAGAAGATGCTCAACGTGGGCTAAAAGTGATCAGATTTGGCTTTTTGTCATCAGCTGTTGCCTTTTAGATTACTTTAAATATGAGTTTTTAGCACTTGTTTTATTGTTGTAACTTACATTGTTTTCAGTACATTATGCAGTGCTTGGGATACTCCTGAGACAGCAGAGAATTTGGTGTGTTAAAATAAATAAATTCCAGCATTGTTCTGCTGCAGCCAAGTATATTGATATAAATGCTGAGCATCAAAGTTGCTTTTAAATCCTGTGGGCATCTTTGATCATTTCAGCCACTTAAACACACTTAAAGGAAATTGACTTTCTGCAACCTATTGCAATCCATTATGCTGGTATCTGATCCGTCTCAGATTTCAGAATGGCTGGAAATTGCCCCAAGAAGAAATTGAAACATCCAAGACTCTGCGCAGTTGTTGGAGTGGCACTCACCACTTTACTGGGGAAATATTTAGAAAGAACGTTTAACTGTGCTTTTTCTTCCTCCATTTTGCTTTGCCATGGAGGTAGAAATATCTCCACGGCATGAACTCCTCAGGCTGCAGCTGACAAGGCATAACAACCACCTCTGGGAGAGGATTCCAGGCTGGAAAACTGCTTGCTCAGCATTTCTCTGATTACACAATTTTTTCACAATACATTGGATTTTAACTCAGTGGGATGTAATTAAGAATGACAGAAGATTATTAGCGGATAAAAGGAGAAATTGCCCCTCAATGACACTGCCATACTAAATCAATTTGATCTATGGATAGACAATCATCTAATTTTCTGTGCAGCATTTGATAGTGTATTGCTCTGGCCTAAATCTTGTAGAGAAATTATGTTAAACAATTTATAAAGAGTTTAAAAAAACCTATTGAGGCTGACATTGCTGTTTCCCATTTGGACTACTTTTTATTGTTTCAAATCAAATAGCAACCTCAAAACTTCTACACCAAGTCAGTTTTTAACAGTAAAATATTTTGGCTTCCCCAATGAATTCTGGGAAATGTAGTTTGCAAAGATGATGATGTAGGGGACGTTTGTATTTTGGTTTTGATTGGATTTTTAGGATTGGGTTGGTGGTTTTGAGTTCCTCACAGAATTTCAATTCTTGTGGGTTTGGAGGGCAAATCATAACTGAGGGAGTAAGTTTATCACTTCCACACATGCAACTTCAGTAGATTTCAGCACCAGTTCTGACAATCAGTTATCTTTATTCCATACATAATGAAGATTGCATGCAATCTCTTTTTAAGACTAGGCCCAGGGGCTAACTGTTCATTTGAGGTCCCCATCTTTTACCTCTAAACCCTGCGTCATTGTCTGGTTGTTCTTAGGTGGAAAAAATAGGCAGATCACATGAAAAAGTTCCAAAAGTTCCACTGCAGAGTTGTACTTCCTGTTCCACTAGCACTTACGTCTGTGGTGCAAAACTAATAGTTTTTCCATTTGCTAGTGCAAGAGGAAGCCTGGTCCTTAGCAGAAACTAACTAGAACATACAAGATTAGTTTTAAAAATACAAGCTATAAACTTTTCACAAAACATCTATATGTGACATCAGAATTTAATGATAAGATTTTCTGCTTCAAAACTTTGAAAAAAAATACTATTGGATGCAAAATATGGCACTCCTTTAGCAAACCGAATGCACCCATTTTTACTGTGTTTGGGAACACAGTGACATTCCAACTTAATGGGCTATATCTTGATCAAATTTGCTCACCAAACAGGATAATAATACCTTCTAACGGTTATTTGCATTTGATGCTGTTGGGAAGCAGATCCCTTCCCCACAGAATTGTGAGGCATTCATGCACTTCCTAGATTTCCCCCAGCTTTTATTCAGTCTTTATTAAAATAAAACTAACAAAAGACTTCCATAAACTAGTAGAAGGGTAGCAGAGTAGTTTAAATTGCAAAGAGAATGCGATGGGTGTTTGGAGCTTGCTGGCTGGTGTGAGTGTGAGAGAAAAAAAAAACTTACGAGTAGGTTTATAAAATAGTTCTTTATTATAGGAACTCCATACTCTGATAGGAAAGAAGAGAGAGAGAGAGAGATTCCTATCTACCTATCTAGTCTAAGGATGAGCATGGATTGCAGGACAAGGTGGAGAGAAGAGATAGTTGTTTGACAAAGAGAGGAAGATAAGGATATCACGAGGAGGAAGTCCTGAGATTAGCAATCTACACATCAAAGGATAATTCAGGGCAATAAGGAGTAAACAGATTCCCTGATCTCTCTCTCTCTTTCTAACTTTCTGGTTTGTCCCCCCTCTAAAAACTGAGGAAGGAACAGCGTTAAATCCTCCTCTTCTAACAGTCTTCCCCAACCTGTCTTGCTATGAAGTTTTGGGAAAGATTGCAGCAAAGCCTGGATGGCTGCCTTATGAGTGGGAAAGTTTGCATTTTCCAAATCTCACCCACACAGCAGTCATATCCCACCACACCAGTAGGCTTACCATTTGTTTATGGCAGGCAAACTTCAGGCAATTCAGACTATTGGGCACACAATCATTGCACCTGCACAATGACATCATTTCCAGCACAGCCCAGAAGTGACAGCATTGAGCCAGGGCTGATTCTTTAGCATTCAGCCAAAAACAGTATTTTGGGTCCCAAATGCTATGTTTTTGGCTGAATCTGAAGAATTTGAGCTGGTGTGACGCCATTGTTTCTGGGTTGCACTGGAAGTGACATCATTGTGTGGAGACGATGATCATGTCCCCCTGGTAAGTTCCCACCTCCTGTTGGTTGCTGATGTGACCTGGCAACCCTGAACACCAAGGGAGTTTTTGGGTTTTTTTATTCAGCAATTGAATAACATTACAACAATCTGTATATCAGATTCTCTGAATTCCCAGCTTTCATTTTTAAAAACCTACAGCTTATCCCCTTTCAGTGCAGAGATATATGGGGAAAGGCACATCTCTACAATGCAAGGGCTAGAGACTTAAATCTTTTTAAAAAAATTAAAATGGGGAGTTCAGTGAATCTGATTCACAGATAGTTTATAAGTACATTATAATAATATAGCAATATTCAATTGCTGATTTTAAAAAAGTGGTGGGGGGAAGGCTGCTGCCCCAGGATTAGGGGAAAGAACTCTGGAGGAACCTCACATGTGGAAGTTCTGTTGCCATTGTGCTGTATAGGCAGCCACAGCAACAATAGGGAAACCACATATACTCATCCCCATGTGGACAACACATTAGAGCCAATTCATCCACTGAAGACCATGAATGCAATCCTAAACAGAGTTACACCCTTCTAAACCCATTGACTCCTATTGACTTAGAAGGGTGTTACCTCTGTTTAGGACTGAAACTGGTGCCCCATTAAGTGGAACACAGTGGATAACTAAAATACTGAAATTATTCCAGATGTACCTTTTCATTTACCAGTTTTACCGTCTTAGAAGAGAAAGGACTTGGTCATTTCAAACCTTGAAACATAGGACTGTTTATCAATGTTGATGTGGCCCCCTCCACATGTGAGCCCTGGGACAATTGGTCATATTACCACCACCCTTTAAAAAAAAACACTCCCAGAGTATATAACTGACTTGAGCTAGATATCAAACGCTGCTCTTACAGTTCTTTGAATCCTATGCAAAGAGCCAATGTGGGCCAATCCCTCTCTAAGTGTTCTGAAAATATCCCAATGTTATGACATTTACAATGGCATCCTAAGCCAAGTTACACCCTTCTGAGCCCTAGCCCTTGCATTATTGGTGGCTGATGAATATAGAATTTATTCATGTTGGAAGCCTGTCTGCATAAGCTCTATCCCCCATCAGGGGGATAACATTCCCAATCTCATGCATAGACTCCATGCTCACAAGGTGGTAATCATGCATAGGCTGGGGGTAGGGCAGTGCACTCGTGCCCAGTCCCTCTCTAAGTTAATTGATTTCAGTACACATAATGACATCTGCAGCCCAGTACTGAATCAGACCTATCATGGGCTACTGTATCTGGCAGCAGTTCTGCAGTACAGGTCTCTCACATCACATACTACTGGATCTTTTAAATTGAAGATGTTGGAGCTAGAACCTGGGACCTTCAGCATACCAAGCAGATGCTTTACCACAGAGCCACAGCCCTGTTCCAAATTGAGATATTTGTTAATTTTATTTGCTAGTTTTCTGAGAACGCAAGCTATATTGCCACAGATTAAAGACAATACAAAAATGTATCAGCAACTTCCATAAAATGAATCTACAAATGAAAAGTGAAAAACTGGCATTTTTTTTCTGAGAAATTTCTGTTGCCATCTTAACCACTTGATCTATAATATTAACTGTCACAGTTAGCTAAAAATTACCTTGTTTGGTGTGTGTGTGTGTGAGGGGGGAATCTGTTATCCTACAGTGCCCCATATCTCTCTGGGCCCACTTCAAAGGCACCAGCATTCCCATGTTAACTAGAGCAAGTATCAAAACAAAGCTTCATTTTTTCCAAATCCCTGGAGAAAGGCACATATGCATACAGGTGAAATGGATGGGATATACGTAAATCTTTTAAAATTACTGTTTCTATGACCAAAGTCATAAACAGTGAGCCATCACCTGTTAAAAGGGAAATCTAGAGTTTACTGTCAGAGTTATAACGTGATTTTATGACAGCTGCCAAAAATTTAGCCACAAAGTTACTTGTTATATCTTCATCTCTTAATAGCCAAGAAGATTTAGCTTCAAGAGAGATAAAATCCTGCTTAAACAGAGGAAGAATCAATTTAGTTTTCTAATCTAGAAATTCGGGACACTCCAAAAGAATATGATCTATAGAATCATTTTGGTTAGTGCCACATCCACAGAGTCTATTACAGTATGGAATATCACAAAACTTTCCCAAGAACACCGCTGATGGCAAAGCATTCAAACATGCAAGCATATATGCCCTTCTGTACTTTGGGAGAGTTAACTCAAACAAATAGTTTGGCATTTTTTATTTGAGGTGGGATACCAACTTAAAAAGAAGAACATACTCTGTGAACTCTAACCAACATGCTCTTATAATCAAAAGTCTTCTGATTAACTTATGCAATTCACTGCTACTCAAAGTTTCTATCATATAGTGGATGCTCTTCAAACATGATAATTTGTATTTCAAATATTTATCCAAATCACTTGTATGATGATCCAGAATAACTAATTCAAGAAGACCTGGTTCTAAGTTTGATTTCAAGATCCTAATTTTTAAATTAACTGCTTTCCATCAAACCTTTGCTTCATAAGACATCTCCCCAATCTTGGCTCTCAAAGCTATTCTGTTAGCAAGTAAGACCCCTCCCTCATACTAAAAGGGCAGTTTATGGATATGAAATATCATAAACCCCCTTGCCATAAGTTCTAGCCACTGCCTGGCCCCAGGCAGAGCAGGTGCCAGCTGACCTGGAGACTGGAAAGTTACCAAGAAATGAGTCATAGGGGGAATGACTGACTGACAGCTCTCCCAACCCCAGAGAGAAGCAGAGATAACGAGCCGTCCTGAGGAGACATCCAGTTTAATCCCGTCAATACCCTTCTGTGCTTCCCCTCATTCTATCTAACCTAATCACACTATTCAGCTAACCTTCCTGTCTATATTTACCAGATCAACAAGCTATATTTTTATCTATAGTCCACCCCAAGGTAGTCATATCAAACCTTTCCCAATGTATTGTTCTACCTCTGGTCTGGACAAGCCAATAAGGAATTATTTTTGGAAGCAAAGATGTCAGTTATGCTCCAGGGCATGTTTCACCCTATAAGTGGGCTGTCCAGCCCCATGCTCAGGGTGCGTGTGTGTCTTGGTACCTGCTTACGCATGCGCCCTGCCCCCCATTCCTTTGGACTTCTTCTCTCAATGAAAACCCTAGTTGTTTTGCTGCTGCTCCATGGACCTACTTCTCCTTCCCTCCAAGACTGGTAAATGTCACCCTTTCCCCAACACAGTTTCCCTATTTCTTCACTGTTTTCTTAGTTAGCTCTGTGTGCGTATGCTGTGTGTGATTTTTTGTTTGTTTGCCTTTTATTGCTTTGTTAATAAAGAAACCTTTCCTTTAGAACATCTGCCTGTTCATTTAAGAGTTTCTCTAAGAGAACAATCCTGGTGTACATTGGGGGAGATCCCCATTACCCCCTCTTGCTGCATCTTCTTGTATGCTCATTCCCCCAACTCACAAGAAGACCCCAGTCATTTGGGTAACAATCCTGACACACATCTCAGAGTTCCCAAGATATTGTGCAGGAACCTTAATAATGTTGGACCATATTGTGGATGTTTTTATGTCTTTTTATCTGATTGATTAAATTATATATCAGTGTTTTTAATCTTTTCTCGTGTGATCTTAGTTATGTTTTTTCTCTTTTTCCAACTTCCTTGGTTATCCTGCCTAGCAAATGGCCACTGAAACATTTGTTTCTTAAAGCTATAAGAGCTGCGTTAGTTACTTTTGGAGGGGTTAATTCCCTTCCCAGTATTTTGTTTTGTTAGAGATTTCAGATTTTTCTGTAAACCTGGGTTTGCATCTGCAAATTGAAATATCCACAAATTTTTCCATGTTGAGAATTAGATATATTGATATCTTTGTCAACTGAATTTAACACTTTGCCCATTTGCTAAAGGAGTTCGAGGAAATTTATGCAACAATGACTAAGGTGCCACAAGACTTTTTGTTAGCAGAAGAAAAAGTTTCTGTGTGGTTTGAGAACATAGACTATTGAACATTATGGTAATAGACCAGAGTCAAAATGGCCTTGAAGTTTAAACAAATTCGAGATCAGTAAGTACTGTAGACTGTATCCAAGTTTAAAAGCTGCATTGATGTTTGATTTGCAAATAAGTACTGATTCCTTTGCTTGCTTGGGATTAGAAGAAAATGTGTAATTTCATTCTGCATCACTTAGCTTTGAATTTCAACTAGAAAATTTTTGATGTATTCAAATTAGTTGAAATCTGCAAGATAATCATGCAGTACGACTAGGAAGGCAGCTTTAGTTGCTAAAAGATTGACCCTACAAAGATGCAAATGCAAATACCCTCTTTCAATTAATTCACAAACAGAAGAATTGCTGGGTCTGGCTACACATGAATCATTATGTATTTGAAAAAGAAATAAAGAGAAGACTTGTCTTGCAATCTAGAACTGGTATTTAGTTCCTTTTGTTGCTCAATGAGCATTAATTAATAGTTCATTTGAAGATCTGTAAGGATGGCTCAGGCTAGCCCAGTCTCATCAACTCTCAGAGGCTAAGCAGGGTCAGCTATGGGTAGTACTTGGATGAGAGGCCATCGAGGAAGTCCAGGCTTGCTCAGCAGAGGTAGGCAATGGCAAGCCATCTCTGTTTGCCTCTTGCCTTGAAAACCTTACAGGATTGTCATAAGTTGGTTGTGACTTGCCAGCACTTCACACGCGGGCACGCACTCAAGGAACAAAATACACAAAAGAACATTCTTTCTTGTATATAAACGAAATAAGGCAAAAGAACCATTGCTGTAGCTCAGATCAAATCCAGCTTCATTTTGATGTAGTGTTAGGGTTGCCAGGTCCCTCAAGTCTCCCAGCGGGAGACTGGGACGCCGGCTCCTACCTCCTTGGTCCTCTTGCTGTTGTGAACGCGTGCACACGCAAAGTACACGCACACTCCCAGTGTGCGTGATGATGTCACTTCTGGGAGTGACATCATCACACAGGGTCAAAGGCGCCCGCATGACAACGTCACACATGCCAGGGAGGGCAGAGAGAGCGGAACAGTCTCTCTCACCGCCGCCGCGTCCCTTGTCCCTGCCGGCACCGGCTGCACAGGGACAGCAGCAGCCGTGGCGAGAGAGCAAGCTGCGGTGGCCACGGCCTGCTCTCTCTCTCTCTCTGTGGCCACCGCTGTCCCTGTGCAGCCAGCGCCGGCAGGGACAAGGGGTGTAGAGGTGGTGGCAGCAAGAGAGAGAGAGAGCAGGCCATGGCCACCGCAGCTCGCTCTCTCACCGCCACCACCGCCATGCCCCTTGTCCGTGCCAGCAGCAGCTGCACAGAGGGGGAGGTGGCGGCGAGAGAGCGGCCCGTGGCAGCCGCAGCGGTGGCAGTGAGAGTGCCATGCTCTTGCAACCGCCACCTGCTTTCTCTCTGCTGCTGCCGCCGCTCGCTCTTGCAGCGCAGGAGCATGCCCTGCACCCAGGGGTGCACCGCGCCACCCGGGGAGGGGGCACCCCAGGGAGCGTGCCCCCCTGCCAGCCAGATAAGTGGGCACGGGGGGGAGGGTGAGATCAGGGGATCCCCCACCCCGAGCAGGGGGATGGGAACCCTATGCAGTGTAAGTGGCGTGAGCGTTCATAACAGGAGAAAAGGGCAAGAGGATCATGATAATAAAGGAGAAGCTTGGGGAAATGGCCTGCATGAGGAATATCAGGAGACATTATTGATAGCTGTAAAATTTCTTAAATAACAGCATCTGGGAGGTGATATCAGAGTTCCACATTGCAGCTGCTTTTTAACATTAAAGATTTTGGACATCCAATGACAGATCTCCATGGATTGTGTGTAGCAGGAAGATGGGATGTGCACCTTTTGCATATCTAGGGGCACCCAAGCGGGGGAGGATGTTTGTGAAGCCCAAGAGAGTGTGTAAATATTAGGAATTACTCTGGAGAAGGAGCTTACTGATAACACTTTCCAATGTACAGTGCATCCTGGTATCATTTTATCCCTGCTTGACAAATAAGCCTTTTTGACTTTTACAAACCAGAAGAAGTCCTGTCTGAGGAAATCATCTGTTTTCTTGAACTGCAAGAGCGGCCTGCAGTCAACACTATTATCACTTAATTAGGGACAATTAGTAAAAGGCAATGCAATGAATGTGTACTATTTTATTTTCCAGTCCCAATTCTGCTCATATAAGATTACACAGACAACCCCACTCTTTCCTTACATTGCCAGTGTGAGCAAAGAAAGCCACCACCAGGCCTGTATGGTTACTTCTAATATATCACTTTCTCTTATTATAACAAAGATTTGGGCTACTGAACTAAAATCCTGCTGTTCTACTGCAGACCAACATAGCGACCCATGTAAAGATTAAGCTGACTATATGACTGATCTTCCAAAATCGAAAATTCAACATACATCTCTTGCAGGACACATACAAAGATCCTGCCCAAATGAGTTTTGCCATTCATTTTAGCAAGGCAGAAGGAGGGAAGGCAGTATGATACAGCCCAGTCTCATCAGATCTTAGAAGCTAAGCAGGGTCAGTACTTGGTTGGGGAGCACCAAGAAAGACTGCAGAAGAAGGCAACGGAAAACCACCTCTGTTTACCTTGAAAACACATCACTGGGATGCCCTGAGTAGGTTGCAACTTGACAGCACATTAAGGTTGCCAGGTCCACTCGCCCTCTGGGAGGGAGGCAGCAGACCCGGCACTCACCTTTGTTGACGTCTTCATGAACACGCAAAGAGCATGTGCACTCCCAAGCTGAGTGATGATGTCAGCTTGGCATCATGCTGTCCCTGGCAGTGCTCCCACGCTGATTTCAGCCTGCTTGGGGCTGAATCAGGCCTGTTTGGGTCTGAAATCAGCCCGCTGAGAAGTGCAGAAGTGGCCCTGGAGTGCTCTCACACTCTGCAGCGAGTCAATTTTGGCCCCAAACGGGCACAATTTGGCCCACTGTGGAGCACAGGAGCACTGCCAGGAGGGTCCTGGAGAACTTCTGCTCTTCACAGAGGGCCAATTTAGTCCCCAAACTGGCCTGATTTGCCCCAAATGGGCTGAAATTGGTCCGTTGTGGCATGCAGGAGCACATCGCACTGCCCAGACACGTGCCCCAGGGGGTTCTTTTCCCCACCTTTCCCCCCACCTGGCCAGTAAGCAGTGGCGGGACGGAGGTGGAGGTGGGGTATTCCCTCATCCCTGTCCCCTGTGGGGGATCCCAGTGGGGGATCCCCCGTCCCAGTGGGTGACTGGTAACCTTACAGCACATACTTAGCAAGACAGAGCAGCTACATCTACATTCTGATGGCCTTGTTAAATAACGTTCTTGAAGCTGGCCAAAATGTGCATCATGGTGCCTTAAAGTGCTTGCCTGCAACTCATGCACAAGCATGAAAACATCCCTGAGATCTTCCCTAGCCATAGAAGCTCTCCTCAGTGCCCAGCCTTATGGGGTTTTTTTACATCTCACTCTCTCTAGGAACTCAAGGCAGCTTACCTGCGACTATAGTGACTGCAGGCAGGAGAATGAAGAGGGGAAAGCCTGTCTCTATCTCTGTGTGCTTCCCCATCTCAGTACCTCAATGGCTATTTTGGTGGGCCAGGAATCTGGGACTACATATCTGCAAGGGATTCTGCAAATCTTCAAGGCATAGTGATTAGTTGGGTTTTTTTTTAAAAAAAGTACAGCCTGACAAAGTGTTTCTTGTGGGTATCAACTTCCATATCCCACAGGGTAGCCATTTGGGCACTGAGGCAGAGCTGAATTTGGGTTCTCTGCAGTGATGGCACAATGGGCCTTGCAATGGGAGTTGTGTTTGGGGTATTTGTGGGGTGCAGAAAGATGTTTCTAGGTCCTTTGTGTTTAAGTACAGCTGTTATTCCTACATATCTTTGGCAGTCCCTTACCTCTTAACATACCTTTTTGGTTGATATTCAACATTTTTGAAGTTAATATTAGTATTTGTAGAACAGAAAGACTTAATCCTTAATGGCAGCCATTTTGCCAGTGTCTTCTGGCTCTCCTGGCTGAGAATGTTATTTTATGCTATGACGTAAATGTTTTGTAACTTTCGCAAATTTGTTTAATTTGTACTAGTAAATTCTATAGATCAGAAAGATTGCTGGTCTTCTATACTTTGCTGCTGTTGTTTTTAAAAATTGCCCCACTCTTTATTTTTCTTCTTCTGACATCTGTTAGCCTTTAACTTTTCTTTCTGTTACAGCTTTTTGCAACATCTTTCTGTCTTGTTGAGATGCATCTCGTGTCAGTTTTAATATCATTTTATTCTTTTCTAATACATTTTCTTCACTAGGACTCTCTCCTCTAGTCTGTGGAAAACATCCTTCCAGGCATGCTGGTTTTTCTATTAACTCTTTCAATTTACCTTTTTTTTTTTTACAACTTTCACTCCTTCCACCATTAGAGGGCGCTGTGGTTCTACATATTCCATCCCACACTACTCTTTCACTCTAATAGCAGGAAAGATATTTTCTGCTTCTCAGAGCACCCCTTCTTCCCACCAGCCCTACAATAATCTCACAAGAGTCTTTCTTCTCACAGTTCTTCTTCAATTGCCCTTTCCCCTTGTTGCAGTTAAACACTCTTTTCGGTTTTCGATTTAGAGCTTTAATACAGAAGTTGTTCAGTGAATGTATATCATCAACTCATGATGATCAGGTACCAGTTACAGAAACATATTAAATGAAATTCTCTAGATATTGGGCACAAACTCTTCTCCAAATACAAATGTGTTGTTCATACAACATCTACATATGTGGCTCCATGAGGGGGACCACAGGGTTTAATTATGTTGGTATCCCACTCATGTGGAAAATTTCCAGTGGTGGTGGTTGTTAGGAATATAGTGGCAATTACATGTGGGAACTAGAGATCCCAGGTCCCCCAGTAGGAGTGGGAGAGCCTCTGCTCCCACACTTCATCCCCCGCCACTACTCACCTGGCTGGTGGGGGGGGGGAGGCGGAGGAATAGGTCTCTCAGGAGCACTCCTGTGCTTTGCAGAGGGCCGATTTGGGCCCCAAATAGACCAAATCAGGCCTGTATGGAACCCATATCAGCCCACTGTGAAGTGCGCATGTGCTCCTGGCCCCTGTGAATGATATCACTTCCTGGAAGTGACATCATCATGCCATTCCCAGAGCTCATGCTTGAAGATGTTGAAAAAGGTAAGTGCCAGGTCCCCCCGTCCCTGAGGAAGGTAAGGGGACCTGGCAACCCTAGTGGGAACAAAGTATGCAATCTATTTCTTGGTACAAAATGAATCTTGGAATGGTTTTACAATGTAGTCATGTCACTTTTCAATGTTATGTTAGTGTTTATTAACCTCTAAAGCCTTCAGCATTTATGAATAAGTAAAATAGCACTAATATCAATGTAGGCCCTTGATGGACCTTTCTTTCCATCATGTAAACTCATCATTCATTTCTGCCTTTGCTCTTTTTCATTTTACTAGTCATCATTCAGTGGTATAAGTGGAAAAAGAATCTCTTGCAATCATTGTTTACCTCCTAGCAGCACCCCTGTTCCCCTTCCCATTTCCCATTGCACATGGGAGGAAAACTGATATACTTTATTGGGGAGGGAGTAGGGCTACCAGCCTCAAGGTGGTGGCTAGAGATCTCCTGGAATTACAACTGATCTCCAGGTGACAGAGATTAGTTCCCATGGAGAAAATGGCTGCTTAGGAAGGTGGACTCTATGGCATTATACCATTCTGACCCCCCCCCCTCCATCAACCCTGTCCTTTCCAGGCTCCACCCCCCAAATCTCCAGGAATTTCCCGACCTGGACCTGGCAACCCTCGGAGGGAGGTCTAGATGTGCCTAATCCAGGCTGTAAACCACGATATGGTTTATTTATTTCATTTCCCATAAGAAACATGTTTTATTTCAGGACTGGAGAGATGGGGAGAGAGATGTTGCAAATGTGAAAGACCCTTCTACTTGCATGGGGGAAGAGCTGCAGTGTCATTACTCCTTCCAGCTGCAGCCTCCACCCCACATTACACGCCATTTCTGAAGTGCCTCTAATCCTCTGGAATACCTTTTAGAGGGTGCAAGTAGGTGCAACAGGAAAGGGAAAGCATAGGTGCTTGCAGTTCTCTGGATTCTGCTTAATAGTCTTTTATTTTAAATTTTAAAAATTACTTGTGAAAATATTTAATAGAGTGAAGCAGAACAAAGAAAAGGAATTTTTTTCTCCTGTTATGCTCTTTCTCTCTACCTTAACCAGTACTTCCTCTCCCCCATTGATCCAATTAAGGAGATCTGCATGCAGAAGCAGACTTCCATGGACACTTCACTCGCCAAGTTAGGAACCCTGGGTGTCAATTAGAAGCACATCCAGATGCTTATTTAACACAAATGCAGTCAACGTCACACTCCATTCACACCCTCACACTCTGTGGGTGCTTTTTTTAATGAAAATTTGACTATACATCCAAAACATGGATAGAATGAGTAGAACGTGCACCTGAATGTACATTCACTCAGAAGTATATTTGGATGCCATCCAGTTTACTCCTGGTTTCTGATCTAGTAAAGTGAAGGCTGCTTCTGCACATGACTTACTGTGCTTAGAGTCAGCATCTGGCTTCTACAACTGCAGTCACTACAACTCTTCTGTTGGAGGCATGGCTTAATGTGCTTTGCGTGCAGAAGATCTCAGGTTCAATTTTTGGCATTTCCAGATTTTAAAAAAGACAGGTAGTAGTTGTTGTGAAAGGCCTCTTCCTGAGACTCTGGAAAGCCCCTTCCAGAGAAGACAATACTGAGTTTGATAGACCAATGGCATCTTCATGTGTTCATGTGCTTATTCTGCAAAGTGCTTAGTTCATGAAGAGGGCTGTGGCCAGTCTTCTTGGAATCACCCGGTTCCTTGGGAATAGCTCCAGGGAGACCCGCTGTTTCTCCACTCTTCAGTTCCAAACAGAAAGTGTCCAGTGAAAAGAGATGAAATGAAACCGTTTTGGCTATACAGCTCCTGAGATGTTGTGAGGGTGAAAGGGCATGAGATAGTACCCCTGCCAGTTTTCTTGAATCTGTGATAGAACTTACCTTGAGCTCCGAGGGCATCAGGGGCAAAGTGCCCTCATGCTTGAGTTCCTTGGCTCAAATTTCCATGATGAAATTAGGGCCAAGAGAGTTGTTCCCTCTTCCCTTTAGCCACAGGACGGGATGGGCGGAGAAATGAACTAAACAATTGCACATCCTGAATTCTGCACCCTCAAGTTCTTTAAAATGCAAAAACAATCTCACAGTTGAAAGATCTTTTGTGGAGAGCTCAGTCAGAGGGGGAAAGCTCTAAGTGCCCTTCCCACTCCCCCACCATTCTTCTGCTCCCAACTGCACCACATCACAGCTGTTTTTCATTTAAAAACTCTATTAGATAGATGCATCTCCTGTTAATGTAGTTTAGTTCTTAGAATCCTGGTCCAAAAAAGAATTATTTCTCCCACAATTAATGACATGTTTAATCATCTGTGTCAGAAACACAAAGTTGTAATGGATGAATTGTGTCTGGATAAAACAAATGCTATTTCTGCTGTCATTCTGTTTCTCCCTTTTCTCTGCTGCCAGTTGTTCTGTTTATATTCCGAGAACAGTATTAGTGTCATTCTCATGTTATTATTTTGTTGCCATGTAAAAATCAATGAAGTGTTTTAAAAGGTAAAGCTATCCAGATGATGAAACTCAGCTAAATAGGGCATCATTAAAAAGGGCGGCAGGGGGGGGGAGGCGGGGGTATTGTGCCAGCCCATCTGTTATGCTGTCTTACTGTGCTGAAAGAACAGGGCCTCTGTGTGCGTCATTCAAAGGCTGCATTGCCCAAAGGAAAGCCAGGAGGATGGTTTGCAATGTGCATTGTCTTGTACATTCTCTCTCACCATCTCAGGATGCACTCACACATAATGATATCAATATATGCATACTTCCAGCCCGTACATAACAGACAATATATATGGAGAGATGGGTGCCACACCAGGAAATACTTCCCCTTTTAATTTGCTTAACTGTTATTTACAATTATTCCATGCTTTGTGTGTATATGACTTCAAGTAAATCTGTGAGCATTCATCAAGATATAACCTGTTCTGTCTGGATTAGTGCCAACTCATAAGACAGAGGGGTAAGGAAAGTAACTCTCTCTGTATCTCATGGAATTCACTACAGGAAATGTGCAGCAATGATGATGATTCCTGTATAAAATTGGTTATATAAGCTTGCATAGGTTAAAGAGTTAGGAGGGCACTGATGTAAAGAGGCTAATATATACATGATTGTGTTCTACCTCACAAAATTCTTATTCCTTTATCTCACATTTTCTTCCCTGTGATTAGGAGGACAGGGCCCTGTCTTGAATTACATTGATTTGCCCCAGCTGCGCTTCTAGTGTTACTTTCAGAATATACACAGACAACCACATTGTGAACTGAGAATTTATGTTGATAAGCGTGTATTCTGCCCTTTCTCCAAGCAGTTCTGGAGCAGTTTGGGCCCATTTTGGGCTGCTGCGGAGTGCAGGAACGCTCCCACACTCCGCAGTGGCTCAAAACGGGCCCATTTCAGGTGTTGCAGAGCGCATGAGTGCTCCTGCGCTCCGCAGCGCCTCAGAATGAGCCCAATCCGGGGGCGCGTTTTGAGCTGCTGTGGAGGGCAGGAGCATTCCTGCGCTCCGCAGCAGCCCCCAATCCAAGCCCCTGTGGAGCGTGGGCGCGCTCCCAGGGCTGCATGATGACATCACTTCCCGGACGTGATGTCATCACACTTGCGGGAGCACACATCACAAAATTCTACATCAAGCATTACGTGAATTTTCAGTTTTTGAGAAAACAACCTAAAAAAAATTATTTTAACACTGGGCATTAATTTACTGAACTCTCTTATTTTTATTACATACAGTATTTATGAAATGTCCATTTCCAAAGTAGTAAATGGAAATGGAGCCTCTCTTCAGTGGGCTTTTGATAAGGCTATTATGGAGAACACACCTTGTGAGTAAAACAGATAGTTGACAAGCAAACAAATGGCTTGACTAAGCTAGCTAAGCTTAACTACTAAATTAAGCTGTACAGCAGTAAGTAGTAAGTTAAGCTATACAGCTGTAAGTACTAAGTACCGCTGAACCGTACTGAGCGTAATTTAGTCTGTGTGCGTGTGTGTGTGTGCGCGTGCATGTGTGTGTGTGTGTGTGCGCGTACACAAGATGTCAGAGATGAGTACAGCATTAGAGTACTGGATCTCCCCCAAATCTGTCACCCCAGGCATTTTTTTACCTCAGCTGAGTTCTGATACCAAGTTAGCTCAGCTTGGAGAAGAGTACTTGGGGTGGGGTAGGGCTACAGGGGGGGATAGCACTCAGCTTCCTTCAGCTGTGCGCCCCTTTTGGAGAGAAAAACTCCCTACTTTATGCATCCCTGAGGGCACCCTTGAGTTCAGATAAAGAGCCTGTCCTCACATCTAGTTTAATCTCTTTTAGATCTCAGGTGTTGTTAAAGTATCTGTGGATCCACCTTTTTAAAAAAACCTAATGCAAAATCATGATTTTTCAGGGAATTTCAAGTGACTGTATACATAAGCACATTCATGAGATGTGAAAGCACAAGACAGGATGAGCTTCAGATGATCACCACAACATGTGATTCCTCCTCCCTCTCGCCCAGGTCATGGGAATCAGCTTGAATATTAACGGCCAGCTCAAAAGCAATTTTGCTATGCGCTCCCAATTTCTTTAAATGGTGAGATGTCCCAGGGGCAGCACTGGCAACTTAGAGTATCTTGGTAATATTTGCTTAATTTATAAATATACAAGCAATCTACAGTGAAGTCTGAGAGGCAGCAGATTCTCTATCCCACCTCAGCTCACCAGAAAGAGACTATTGGTCCTGATGGTGCTTCACTTTCAGCACATAGCTCATTCTTTCTCACTCTCGTCATTCTAACCATAAAAATGGTTGTAATGATAACAACAACATCAGTGCACTTATATACTGCTCCTTTAAACAAACTAGTGCCACATGCAGAGCAGTGAACATGTTTAATATTTAGAGGCATTTAGCAAGAAATTACAGCATATCCATAAATAAAATATTATACGCATTACAAAAAGATTTTAAAAAACTACTTTCTGAATTATTCAGTTAGATCAGGGCCATGTTTAGGGGGGGCGGGGGGGTCGCTTGCCCTGGGTGCCACTAAAGAGAGGGTGCCGGGTGCGACTGCTGGCCAGGAACACGTGGAGCTGGTGGGCAGCAGTGTAGGCGGCTGTGTGAGAGGGCTGGGAGGCTGTCCATGCCACCTGCTGCTCCAACGGGGCGGCCTGCTCACTGGATGTGCAGAGCTGGTGGTGGCAGCACGGGCAGCTGCATGGGAGGGCTGGGAGGCTGCCCGCACCACCCTGGCCACCTGCTGTGCCAACAGGGTGGCCGGCTTGCTGGGCACATGGAGCTGGCGGCAGCATTACGGGCGGCTGTCCAGGAGGGCTGGGAGGCTGCCCACGCTGCACTGGCCGCCCGCCATGCTGACAGGAGAGCCACACTCTGCTTGATGACATCATTTCTGGAAAGTGATGTCATCGTGTGGTCCTGGGAGTGCGTGTGTGTGTGTAAAGTGCATGCACCCATGTGATGACAGGTGCACCACCTGACAGGAGTTGCCCCAGGTGATGGCAACCCAAGATATGGTGCTGAGTTAGATAATGTGGAGGTCACAGAGTACTTTTAATTCGATCACCACCACCCCAGCCCATGTTACAGTGAGAGACATTAGGTGGCATTTCAGAAACATTTTTGCTGTGAACTTGTGTCCGCACTCTGAAGAGATGGAAGTTCTTGTTAGTAGGTAAATTGGTAACGTGAACAGAATAAGAATTAACAGCTTTAGGTAAAACCTGGATAACTGGTGAAGAAAGCTATCTCCCCATTTGTCTCTCTCCTGTTCTTCAGTCAAACAATAATTAAGAGACAGTGTAGTATAGCGGTTAGAGTGCCACACCCAGGTTCTAGAAGGCCCGTGTTCAAATCCCCACTCTGCCATGTAAGCTTGCTGAATGACTTTGGGCCAGTTATACAGCTTAACCTGCCTCACAGAGTTGTGAGGATAAAATGGAGAAGATACAAACTATATAAACTTCTTTGGGTCCTACCTGAGGTATAAATGCAGTATAAATACTGCAAATAAATAATGAAAAATACAGGGACCATCTCCTGAGAGTAGCTTTCCCCACAGGAGAAGTAGTAATTGGGTACTATTGGAGAAGCCCATGTGGCTTTTCCACCTAGGGCTGCCAAGTGATCATATCCTCCTAGAATTCCTTTTTCTGTGGGGTACCAAAGGAGTTTGTAGCCAAACTCCTAGGTTAGATTTTAATAGGGCAAACTTTAATAAACTTAGAAATAAGATGAGAATGCTGTAAAGGAAATGAGCAAGAGCAGGGTGGGCTCTCCTAAAAGAAGAGGTCTTGTAGGCTCAAGCTATCAACATTTCAGCAAGACAGAAATGTGATAGAGGATCTAAGAAGTCAATATGAACATAAAAACATAAGAATGTAAGAGAAGCCATGTTGGATCAGGCCAATGGCCCATCCAGTCCAACACTCTGTGTCACACAGTGGCCAAAAACCAGGTGTCCTGAGGAGGTCTACCAGTGGGGAAGGGATACTAGAAGCCCTCCCACTGAATGCTCCCCCAAACACCAAGAATACAGAGCATCACTGCCCTAGATAGAGAGTTCCATCTATACCTTGGGGCTAATAGCCACTGATGGACCTCTACTCCATATGTTTATCCAATCCCCTCTTGAAGCTGTCTATGCTTGAAGCTGCCACCACCTCCTGAGGCAGTGAATTCCATGTGTTAATCACCCTTCGGGTGAAGAAGTACTTCCTTTAACTGTTCTAACCCGACTGCTCAGCAATTTCATTGAGTGCCCACGAGTTCTTGTATTGTGAGAAAGGGAGAAAAATACTTCTTTCTCTGCCTTCTCTATCCCATGCATAATCTTGTAAACCTCTATCATGTCACCCCTCAGTCGTTGTCTCTCCAAGCTAAAGAGCCCCAAGCGCTTTAACCTTTCTTCATAGGGGAAGTGTTCCATCCCTTTAATCATTCCAGTTGCCCTTTTAAGCACTTTCCCCAGTGCTATAATATCTTTTTTGATGTGTGGTGACTAGAAATGTACACAGTATTCCAAATGAGGCCATACCATTGATTTATACAGGAGCATTATGATACTAGCTGATTTGTTTTCAATTCCCTTCCTAATAATCCCCAGCATAGCATTGGCCTTTTTTATTGCCGTCGCACACTGTATCGACATTTTCAGTGAGTTATCTACCACGACTCCAAGATCTCTCTCTTGGTCAGTCTCTGCTAGTTTGGACCCCATCATTGTGTATTTAAATTTGGAATTTTTGGCCCCAATGTGCATTACTTTGCACTTGGCCACGCTGAACCTCATTTGCCACGTTGACGCCCATTCACCCAGCCTCGACAGATCCCTTTGGAGTGCCTCACAATCCGCCCTGGTTCTCACTATCCTGAACAATTTAGTGTCATCAGCAAACTTAGCCACTTCACAGCTTACTCCCAACTCCAAATCATGAATGAACAAGTTAAAAAGCACCAGACCCAATAATGAGCCCTGTGGTACCCCACTGCTTACCACCCTCCACTGTGAATATTGCCCATTTATACTCACTCTCTGTTTCCTATTCATTAGCCAGTTTTTGATCCACAAGAGGACTTGTCCTTTTACCCCATGACTATTGAGCTTACTTAGCAGCCTTTGATGAGGAACTTTATCAAAAGCTTTCTGGAAGTCCAGGTAGACAACATCTATTGGTCCCCCTTGTCCACATGTTTCTTCACTCCGTCAAAGAGCTCTAACAGGTTCGTGAGACAAGATCTTCCATTACAGAACCCACGCTGAGTCTTCCTAAATAGCTTTTGTTCACCAATGTGCCTACTAATTCTTTCTTTAATAATGGTTTCCTCTAACTTACCCGGTATTGACATTAGACTGACTGGCCTGTAATTTCCCAGATCTCCTCTGGAACCCTTTTTAAAGATGGGGGTGACATTAGCTACCTTTCAGTCCTCAGGAATGGAGGCAGATGTTAACGAAAGGTTACATATCTTTGTCAGGGTTTCCACAAGTTCACATTTGAGTTCTTTCAGAACTCTTGGATGTATGTCATCCAGGCCTGGTGATTTGTTAGTTTTTAAATTGTCTGTCAGTCGTAGGACCTCCTGTCTCATCACCTCAATCTGACTCAGGTCTTTCAATACTCCTGAAATCAGCGTTTCTGGAGTGGGCAAGCACCTTTCATCTTCCACAGTGAAGACAGAGGCAAAAAATGCATTTAGTTTCTCGGCCATTTCCCTATCGTCCTTCAGTAATCCTTTTACCCATTGATCATCCTGGGGCCCCACTGCCTCCCTGGCTGGTTTCCTGCTTCTAATATATTTGAAGAAATGTTTATTGTTGGTCTTTATGCAATGTGTTCTTCATAGTCCCTTTTTGCCTGCCTGATCATAGACTTGCATTTTCTTTGCCACAACCTGTGTTCCCTTTTATATACCTTACTGCAACTAGCTTTCCACCTTTTAAAGGAAACCTTCTTACTTTTTATAGCTCCCTGCAGGCCTTTTTTAAATACTTATTTGTGCCTTTCCTAACCTGTGGTATATATTTTATCTGAGCTTCTAGGATTATAGTTTTAAATAGTCTCCAAGCTTCCCCAAGGGTTTTGACCCTTTTGACCTTTCCTTTCAGTTTCTTCTTCACATGCCCCTTCATCTCAGAGAAGTTACCCCTATTAAAGTTAAAAGTGGTTGTGTTGGTCTTTTTGGGCAACTCCCTATTTATGCAAATGCTGATCTCAATAGCATTATGGTCACTGTTCCCAAGCGGTGCAACCACTTTTACATCTCTCACCAGATCTTGGGAATTACTTAGGTCCAAGTCCAAGATCGCCTCTCCCCTGGTAAGTTCTGCAACCATCTGCTCCTTAGCACAGTCATTGAGAGTGTCTAGAAACTCAGGGCCAAATTACAAGTGACGAATGACACTTGAACGGCAAGTGTATTCCTCCCTGTTCACTTGCCCTTCACTTGCTCTACACTTGATCCACTTGCCGTTCAAGTGTCATTCGTCACTTGTAGCTTGGCCCTGAGTCTCTTTCTTCCAACTTGAACACATGTTGACCCAATCAATGTGTGGGTAATTGAAATTACCTATTACTACACAGTTCTTTTGTCTAGCCACTATCCTTATTTCTTTCATCATGTTATAATCATCCTCTGTCTTTTGAACAGAGAGCTTTGTGATGAGCTAAGGTGGAAAAAGAAGATGTTCAAGAAATGGAGGGAAGGAAATGCATCCAAAGAAGAGTATCTAGGGGTAACTAAACACTGTATGGCAGAGAGGCCAAAGCTCAGATTGAGCTGAGACTGGGCAGGGGGGCTTGCCACAACAAAAAGGCATTCTTCGGATATGTGAGGCACAAAGGGAAGGTGAAGGGGTTGACACCCCCATTGCTGGGTGAAAATGGAGACACTCTGACAGATGATAGAGAGAAGGAAGAAAGGCTCAATGCCCACTTTGCCTTGGTTTTCTCTCTGAAAGAGAGAACAGGCTGATCTGCGAGAAAGGAGGATGGCAACATAGCCTGCTTGCCTTCTCACCACTCAGCTGGGCATGGAGAAGGCTTTCTGATCTGTGGGCCAGCCCAGCTTCCTGCTGCTGCCTGGCAGCCCACTTCCACACAGGGAGCCTGGCTGGCAGCCTGCTATGGTGCAGGACGGCCCAGCCTTCTGCAGTGCAGGCTGGGCTGCTCCCATGGCCTTTGGCGGCCTGGCCTGCTGCGGCCCCTGGAGGCACTCCGCTCCTGCAGAGGCCTGGTCTGGCTCCAACAGGGCCGGAACAGCCTGCTGCCAGGTGCAGGAGCCCGCCAGGACACCTGGCGCGCTCCTCTGGTGGCGCTCCCTGGTGCTCCCTGAGACGGGCAAAGGGGGCAGCAGAGCTCACTTCAGCTGTGCAGAGAGAAGTCAGGGAAACCGCCGCTTTCCCTCTGCCCAGATGAACCACGGGCAAAGGGGTGCTGCAGAGCCCACCCCAGCTGGCCTGAGAGAAGGAGGACGCCTTCTCTCTGCCCTGCTGCTCCACAGGCAGGGCACTGCCTGTAAGAGCCCGTTTGAGTAAGACACAACAGGATCTGGTGTTAGTACCAATATATGTACCAGGTTCTCTGTATTCTTTTCATTTTTAGAACCAATTAAATCTCTAACCCCTTCAGTCGCAGATATATAAGCAGAAATACGTATCTCCACAGTGGGAGGGGCTAGTTCTTGCTAATTTTTTAAAAAAATGCCAAAGCCCCGGTTGACTATGGGAGGGGAGGCAGCCAGCTGATGAGGGGATGGGGAAAAGGAAATTGGGGAATCTGCCATGTGGAAGCCCCATTGCTGCTATGGAAACCACACAAGCCTGTCCCTGGGTGGAGAACATCATCTGGAGATAACCTGTAAGGTTGAGTATGTAGGCACTTATTTTACATATGTGTACCATCCAAAGTAGACAACAAAATACAAAAAGAATAATACAATATAGAATATCAATCAAATAAATAAAATACATTCTAAAATATAGTTAGGAAGAAAAGACAGCCATATGTACACTTGATTTCCCAAGAGGACACTTCTAGGAGATGAACCTTATTTTTGGTGATAGAGAAGGCATACATTAAGTAATAACAGAAATAACAATAATACTTATTTTTAGCCTCTATACTACACCAGCTCCTAAACTATCTTAGACCTGCACTTACATAATTTTTTGCATCCTGGAAAGTATAAATCAAGTTCTGTAATTCACAAGGCTTTTTAGATTGGCATGTGAATAATCAGCCATTAGATAAATCAATAGACAGGAATATGGCTCCATTCAGAACAAGTGTATGTGACCTTTAACCTACAGAATGGAATTAATTTAGGCAAATGTTGATCAGGAGAGGTATTTGTAATGGAGAACTGGGTCTTCTGTGGCTTACCAAGTGATCGCATGGCATTTGCATACCCAATAAGAAATACTCCACTAAATGACCTTTCCAGATTTCTTCCAGCTTTATAATTTTATGATTCCTTAGTATGACTAACACAAGGGACTGTTTTATTTGGAAATCAAAAGGCATTTTAAATACATATTTAATATGCTAGAAGAAAAAGCTTTAATAATTAAGTTCTCTGAGTCCAAAATAGATGAGATGCAGGGAGATCTGTGACGAAACCTCCCTAATGTCTTTGTAGAAGAGATAACAGCTGTGCAGGGCCCCAGATTTGTGTCTGGGAGAGAGCAGGCTTATCCCTTCTTCCTGCATGTTTTTACTGACTAAAACAGGTGGCTGCTAGCCCCAGAAAGGGTAAAGCACTGGCAGGGCTGGCACCTCCATTGAGGCAACCCCGGTGATCACCTCCAGCACTGAGGGGCCGGAGGGGGCGCCGGGGCCAGGGGTAGGAGCATGCGCCACAGAGCTGGAGGAAGCAGTGTATGGGTGGCTGACCAGGAGGGATGGGAAGCTGCCCGCGCACTGCCCTGGCCACCTGCCACACCTGGCCCGCAGCTACTGCAGCCACCCAGCTCTCCCGCGCTGCCGCCACCTCCACCGCCACCAACATGCACCCCCAGCCGGGAGCAGCAGTCATGGACCAGACGCGGCAGGCATCTAATGCGGTGCATAGAGCAATGGAGCGGGAGGGCTGGGAGGACACATGCGTGCCTCCCCAGCCACCCGCCGTGCCTGGCTGGGATGGCAGCCTCTCAGCCCACCCGCTGCCCCATAGTCCAGGTGCACGCATGCGTGCACGAGGGGGCAAGAGCAGTCCTGAAGCTGCCCCCCCCAATGCCTCAGGCACCAGAAACCCTGGTGCTGGCCCTGAGCACTGGCACCCAGTAGATACCTGTCCCATTTTTTTCATGGCTAACAATGGGGAGAGGGGGTCAAACTGGTGAAACCATACAGTATAGGATTAAATTTCTTCTCCCCACTCTGCAGCCCAAATGTGAATTGGAACCTTGAGCAACTGATATTTTCTTTTTTAAAAACACTGGGAAGGACCATTGTTAAAAAAAGGGACTGGTGATGTCTCTGGCTCAAACCTTCAAGACAAGAACCATAGAATTAGACAGATAGATAGGCTAGTATCAGTCTCCTTCCTATCTAGGGTTGCCATGTCCCTTGTCTCCCCCAGCAGGAGCCTGGGAGCCTGGCTCTTACCCTGCTACCTCCCCAGATTCTCTCTTTGTGTACACATGCGCGTGCTCCCGGCTTACATGATGACGTCACTTCCAGGAAGTGATGTCACCACACAGGTTAAATGGCATTCCCTGTGCTCTCCGACAGGCCCAGTTCAGCATGCCGCACTGCCTAGGGGGGTGCTGGGGAGTGTACCACCTTACCAGCCAAGGAAGTGGGTACGGGGGGAAGGGTGGGAGCAGGGAATGGCACCTCTATTCCGGCCTACTCTACTATCACTCACTTTCTCTGATTGGTAGAATGTAGTCCAAGGGAACTTCCTTCCTTCTTCTTCCTTCCTCTCTTCCCTACATGCATTAGGAGAAGCCACATGGTATCTCCTCCTGGGACAAATGAAGCAGATGGCTTGTTAGCTAGGTTAGTTAGTCACTTTTTCTCTCCACTATACTTAAGTGAATGTACTTCTCTAAATAAATAGACCACTATTGATTCTTTAACTCAAAGGAGAGGCTCTCTGTGTGCAATTTATAAGATAATGTGGTAAATATTAGTTTAGGCTATGCTGCTGCACTGAAGCTTAGGAGGAGCACTCTGTTAATAAGGAAAGGAAGGGCTGACTGACCGGTCCAGCCGTCCTTAACTAAACCCAACAACCATAAGAGATCATCTCATCATCCTTAGCACTGAGTAAAGTAATTTATGATAATGATTTTGCAAAGTACTATAAAGTTTTGTGCTGGCTTGGAAGGCAGAAATAATCGATCATCTTGCACAGCATTCAGCATTCTGAAATGTCCAGCATATCCCTCAGATTGCCAGATGTCATCTGAATTAAGGTTAACAACTTCCTTTCACCCATTTCTTTTAACTGGATATCACAGGTCTGTCATAATACCAAGGGTTGGTTAACATAAAACACTTTTTTCTGTACATGTATCTTTTAAAAAAAACCAAACCAAACCAGAATTCCACATATACATCTCAAGTCTACAACCATTTGCATAACTGAATAGAACATACAAGACAGTCATTTGTTGTGGACCAATTACACAACAGCTTACAACACAATCCTTGGAAGAGGGGGTACACAAGGATCCAACTAGGTGCTATGCCAGTGTATCTCTGAGGTGTGCTGTCCTAGTACCCTGACAGTGCTATGCCCCAGCCAGGCACTAGTTTGGCAATACTGTGGAGCAACACCAACACAAGCCACTGTGCCAGCAGGGAAAGGTGCATACCCAGGGGTGTGGCAGGAGTTAATCAGCTCTTTAAGCCACCCAGCCCAGGAATGCTCCCCCAAATTGAAAGGAGCAGACCAGCAGTTCTGCAAGTTGGTGGCTGCCTGCCACAGTGGCCCTCAGGATTGCACTGCCCATTTATTATCATACTGATTATCTTGACCCATTTCAGTCTGGCTTCTGACCTAGTTTAGCACTAAAACAGCCTTGGCTGCCTTGGTGGATAACCTTCACTGGAAACTTATCACAGCAAGGGCATGTATGTTGGTTCCTCTGGACCTCTTGGTAACCTTTCACCATACCTTCTGGATTGCCTAACTAAGGCAGGTCTGAGGCATACTGTTCTGAGATGGTACCGACCCTTCTTGGAGGACAGAGCCCAGGAAGTGGTCTAAGAGATTTCTCTCTATCATATGTACATTTGGTGGGCCAGTTTGGACTCTGGAGTCAAGAGTAGGCTGGATGAGGAGGAACAAAATCAGGTTTAATCTCAAGATGGAGGTTCAGTTGGTTATGAATATAGATGGCAGAAATTAGTGTTGGAATAGTGTTTATTCTCCCACCCCACCCCACCTCCATCCCCAAAGATGAAGGTGTACATCTTGGGTGGTGATCCTCTTGACCCTGCTGATGGTAGTGCTGCCCCCACAGCATTACCACCAGCTTTATCCCAGAATCCCATGGAGAGATGATGGGGAAAGCCTGTTGAGGAGTCCCTTGGGTGAGGTCTTTGGTGGCAGCAGCAGCAAATAGCTGGATGGTCTAGCTTTCCTTCTCTCACCAAGAATGTTGCCTCTGGAGACCGTCAAAATGGTGCTACTCAAGTAGGCTGTTGTTCTCCTGCTGTTTACTTGTTGATGTCTTCTTGTATTAAGTTTGCTCTGCTATCTTATATGAGTTCATCCTGGGAAAGCACCTTAACTGCTCTTCATGTGGAGCATTTGATATGGTGCATGCTATATGGAAGAGAAGTTTTAGAGAAGACAGTGGCTGTTTCCAGATGGCTTACCTGAAGCCGCTCCATGCCGCAATGTTGTGGATCGTGCTGGGGAAAACGCAAAATATCACATTTTCTCGCTCGAGTTTTGCACAACGTCGCACAAAACTCACGCGAGGACTCCTGAGGACTGGAAGGTAGCTAATGTTGTCCCCATCTTTAAAAAAGGTTCCAGGGGAGATCCGGGAAATTACAGGCCAGTCAGCCTGACGTCAATACCGGGTAAGTTGGTGGAAACTATTATCAAAAATAAAATTAGTGGGCACATTGATGACCAAAAGCTGATGAGGAAAACTCAGCATGGGTTCTGTAAGGGAAGATCTTGTCTCACCAATCTGTTAGAGTTCTTTGAGGGAGTGAACAAACAAGTGGACAAGGGAGACCCGATAGATATTGTTTATCTTGACTTCCAGAAAGCTTTTGACAAAGTTCCTCATCAAAGGCTCCTAAGTAAGCTCAGTAGCTATGGGATAAAGGGCCAAGTCCTCTTGTGGATCGAAAACTGGCTAATTAATAGGAAACAGAGAGTGAGTATAAACGGGCACTTCTCACAGTGGAGGGTGGTGAGCAGTGGGGTGCCACAGGGGTCGGTATTGGGTCCAATGCTTTTTAACTTGTTTATTAATGATTTGGAATTGGGATTAAGCAGTGAAGTGGCTAAATTTGCAGATGACACGAAATTGTTCAGGGTGGTGAAAGCCAGAGAGGATTGTGAGGCACTCCAAAGGGATCTGTCGAGGCTAGAAGAGTGGGCATCCATGTGGCAAATGAGGTTCAATGTAGCCAAGTGCAAAGTAATGCACATTGGAACCAAAAATCCAAAATATAAATACAAGTTGATGGGGTCTGAACTGGCGGAGACTGACCAAGAGAGAGATCTTGGAGTCATGATAGATAACTCACTAAAAACGTCAGCACAGTGTGCGACTGCCATAAAAAAAGCTAATGCTATGCTAGGGGTTATTAGGAAAGGGATTGAAAACAAATCAGCCGGTATCATAATGCCTCTGTATAAATCGATGGTGAGGCCTCATTTGGAGTACTGTGTACAGTTCTGGTCGCCACACCTTAAAAAAGATATCATAGCACTGGAAAAAGTACAGAGAAGGGCAACTAAAATGATTAAAGGGTTGGAACACTTTCCCTATGAGGAAAGATTGAGGCGCTTGGGGCTCTTTAGCCTGGAGAAAAGACGACTGAGGGGAGACATGATAGAGGTTTACAAGATAATGCACGGGTTAGAGAAGGTAGAGAAAGATGTGTTTTTCTCCCTTTCTCACAATACAAGAACTCGTGGGCACTCTATGAAATTATTGAGCAGTCGGGTTAGAACAGATAGAAGAAAATACTACTTTACACAAAGGGTGATAAACACATGGAATTCGTTGCCACAGGAGGTGGTGGCAGCTACAAGCATTGCCAGCTTCAAGAGGGGACTGGACAAATATATGGAGCAGAGGTCCATCAGTGGCTATTAGCCACAGGAGATAGATGGTATTCTCTTTGTGGGGAGGTGGTGCTCTGTTGTCTTGGTGCTGGAAGGAAGGCAGTGGGAGGGCTTCTGGTGTCCTGGCCTCACTGACAGTCCTTTAGATGGCACTGGATTTCTAGCCACTGTGTGTGACAGAATGTTGGACTGGATGGGCCACTGGCCTGATCCAACATGGCTTTGCTTATGTTCTTAAGAAAACGTGATATTTCGCGCTTTCCCTGGCACGATCCACAACATTGTGGCATGGAGCAGCTTCAGGTAAGCCATCTGGAAACGGCCACTGAAAGCCTAAGCCCATGTGAAAATCATAGAAGTTGTGTTGTTACCAGAACTGCTTTTTATTATAATGGGGAATTAGCTATAGCAGTCTGTAACTTTAATATTAAGCGAGGATCATAACCTATGTATACGGAGGTCCCGATCCCAGACACTCTAGTGAAAAAGAGGCAGACAAGGAGTAAGGTCCAAACACGTGTATTGAGTGTGGCGTAAGCCTAGCTTGCACAATCATACAAAGAACATACAAGGTCTAAGAAATATAGAGTAAGAAATACAGAGACGTTCGCATTAGCGGGTTCCCAACGATGATAAGGGAAATACTCACAATCCTGGAGCGAAGCAGAGACACAGCAGCGAGGGTGGCCCAATGCCAGCACTGGGACCACAGACGGACAGCAAGGAGGTCTGGATAGGGAATGGCCGAGGCACCGAGTGGTCTGGGAGACCAGCTTAAATACCCCAAAATGTACCCTGGGGCTGGTGCTGTACTTGGTGGTTCTCACAGTTTAAAACAAAGGGTCTAATGGGTTACTGAATGGCTTGGATGGGCCACTTTGGTAATCAGATTGTGATAAGTGACACCTCAGGAAGAGGGGACAAAAGAGGGAGGGGGAAATCCAAGTGGGCTGAAAGGATGTTCCAGCGGACAGGGCTTGTCCTGATGTCATCAGCTTCTGGAATGCGGAGGTTTCTTTGAGATGCATTCTCTAAGTGCTTGGGATGGTCGGCACTTAGTTCCTTCTCCGGGGCGGCTCCTAAGATATGCAGAGCGGGGCGAGGGGCTCTCGCTGCGGACGTGGTGTGCCCGCTTCGCCGAAATGGCTTCTCAAAGCAGTCTTCTTCCCAGGGTCTTCTGGCTGCCTGAGAACATGGATGCCGGCTGGGCATAGCTGGGGCTGGATAGCAGGCTGCCCGGTAGCGAGGGCAAGCTCGGCGACCGGCCCGCGGGAGGCTCCAGGCGGGAACTGACCAGGGAGCGCCTAGCCAGGCTCGCTGGAGGTTTCCCCGGCAGGCGCCCGGCTGCTAGCAGCGGCTTGGGCCCATATGAGGCAGGCTTCCATGGAGGCAGGGGGAACAGCACACAAAACACAGTCCAAAGCAGGGAACAGGCACGGTCCGTGGCAGATGGCAATGCAGGCACGGGGCACACTTGTAACAGAGTCCAAACACACACTGGGAATTCCAGATACAGGTCAGGGCAGGGCTGCCCAGAAAGAGAGTCCTTGGTGCAGTTATCCAAACATGGAGTCAGTAAACTACACAGTCTATTACAGCAGCAGGGTAATTGACACGCAGGCAGGAAACTGACACGTGTACCAGAACACACACGTGCAAAGCAGTCTTTGGTGCAGCAGTAAAACAGTGATGCAGGAAACTCTAACACAGTTCATAGCAGGCTTTAAAGCAGGGGAGGGGGCCTACTTGGCAACAATTCCCCCCCTCGGAGACCCCGGGACGTCAGGCGCGCGGGTCTCCGAACTTGACTTCAAAGGCGAGGTGATCGGCAATGTCCGGTGGTCGAGCTTCGAGCGAAGAAGGAGTGGGAAGGGAAGGAGGGGGAGGCGTCACTCAAAAATTTAGTTTGGAGAACCACCTAACCGAATAAGTGCAATTTAGATCAGCCAATGGGCTGCAGGTCTCTGGGTTCAATTCATAGGCAGCAATGAGCAATTCATGCATATAAATAGCAATAATTCATAATTGTGTACATTGATTAATTCATGGATGAAGGTAATTCATACGGAATTCATGATGGGTTAAAAGCACTAAAAACCGGGAGCAATTAATATACATGGATCGATTCATAGATAGTTAAAATCATAAATACATAAATACATAGGATTAAAAGCAGAGACAATTCATGGTTGAATGTAGGAGTAAAAACAATTCATACAAGGTAAAGTGAAATGTGCAAGCAGGGCATAGACCAATTCATCGAGGGTAGAGTAACTCATAAATGGTTAAAATCATAAATACATATATGTGATTAAGAGCAATAGTTCATGAAGTTAAAAGCAGCAAGAATAAAAGCAAGTGCGTGGAAACAATTCATGAGGGGGGGGGGTAAGCGGCGGAAGGGTTCATGGGGGACAGAAAAATAAACTCTGCGGTTAAAAACCAAATCAATATGGCTGGATTAAAATCAAATTCATAGACTAGAACTGCCTCGGCGGAGGGAGTCGGGTTAAAAAGGCAATTCAAAAGGTTAAAATCAAATTCATCGGGATAAAGTTAATAGGGGGTGATAAAAAGGGTCCCAGTTCATGGGGAGATCATGGGCGCACTTGCAGCAGATAGAGGGAGGGACTAGTTCGGGGCTAAATTCATGGGAGTAAAATTCATGAAAGCAATGGCAAGAAATTCATAAAACGGTAGAGCAACAATAGATCACAGACGGCTCAGTCCGCAGTACAGCTGCTAGACTGGGTTGCATATTTACAAGAACAAGCAGGCTTAGTCCATGTGTTCCAAAACACACTTCCACCCCCCCTTGCTGTCTGCGTCAATCCGCAGGGCAGGGTCGGCAGGCGGCGAGAAGGGCTTCAGACACACAGTTCTAGTCCTCATGGAGGTGGCGCTGCTGGCGGTCGTTTGGAGACGGGCCGTGGGCTGGGAGGCAGATAAACACGTCCCCCCCCCTAGTCCACAAGAGGGCCTCGGAGCGGAGTCCGGCAGCAGAGCATCCATGGGGCCGGTGCAGGATCCGTACACATAATAAAACATAGTCATAGTTCATAACAACATAAGCAATAAAACAAACAAGGGTTAAAGGAGGGCGCCAAGAACGACCCTTAAGGCAAAAGAAGGTCGGGGTTATAGTGATCCAAGCGGTAAGACAGCTGGAGTTGCTGGAGCTGTCGGCGGCTCCAACAGCCCAAATAAAGTAGTGAGGCACATAACAAAACTTGAAAGGCCAAAATAACGATGATCGGGTGCAAAGCCAAATTGTAAATTCCAGTGGCAGTGGGGCTCCAGCCAAAGAGGGTTTCCCACCACGAGTGCTCACCGGTGGTCTTGATTCGTTGGACCAGATCCAAAATCTCCTTCCCGTTGTGGGACACAACCAAAGCAGTAGTATCCCCGTCCCTCTGGATGCTCTGGAGGGTGCGGTGGAGCTGCGGGTGGGCCAGGAGCTCGTGGATTAGTTCCAGGCCGATGCCAAGGGAGACTGGCTTCACATAGCGATAGATGGAGGGTGCCACCAGGATCTCTTCTTGGGTCCAGACCGGTACCGTGTAGGTGAAATCGCAGGCTGCCACCGAAGACAGGTTGCAAAAGCAGCGATTGACTCCCGGGATCACGGGCTTGAGCTGGAACGAGTTCAGGATCACAAAATCGCAGGCCGTTCGCACGCAGGCACATCCTTTCCCAAGGTAGACCACAGCGGAGCTGTTCTCCCGGACGACCTCAAAAGAGCACTCGTTGAGGGCGTCGACTTGCGGGGCTACACAGGGGTGATGAGGTGCAAAGGCTTGGTCCTGGCAAATGAAGTCGGTCTGGTCTCGATGCTGGCACCCTTGGAGGCTGACGAGCTGCCATCCGGTCGGGGTGAAGCGGGCCCAATGGTCGGGGTGGCGGGCGTAGAGGACCTCGGTGTCGCTGACTTGGAGTCCCAGAGGCACGACTGGGTACACGTGGAATGACGCGTGCGCACTGGCCGTTAATAAAAATAATTTAAGCTCCTGGGTGGTCGGTGAGAATGAGGAATTTACGAGAGACCACCAGGATTCAAGCTCCAGTTCTATGGGTGACAATTTGGGCATAATCAATCTTTTAATTTCCAGGGGCAAGTGCCCGTCCATGGCTTGCCGAATTAGCCCCATGGCCACAGCCTGGTTTAATTGTTGGGCTTGCATACATGCCATGGCTATTGACACGTTGCGTTCGAAAGACTGCGTTCCTTTGAGCAGCAGAGAAAAATCTCTTTCAATTTGACTCTCCCAGTTAACTAAAATGGAGCTGATCTCATGTTGCCCATTCGAAATGGAATTTAGGGACTGCACCACCGGTTTACCTAAGTCGGAGATGCTAGTCGTGACATGGGCAAACTTATTAGCGAGAGTCTCAATGTTGACCGAATCCATGATTGCTAAGCCTCCGGCTGCAGGAGCAGTCCAGTCGGCAATGCTTCGCCTGGCACGCGAGAGAGAGGGGGAGGGATCGATCCACAGTTGTAGCCATGCATTCCAACCCTTGCTACCGGCCTCCAGATAGGGAGCGCACTGCGGCAGCCTCTGGGTTACATTTAGCTCAGCTAAGTCTATGCGGATCTCTTTTAAAGACATTTGCGGGCGGACTAGAACTCTCTCTCGAATGTCAGTTTTCAAAACATGGGAGCCCACTATATGCGTGCCGCCTTGGCTTAATTGTTCATTGCTAGCAATCAAAGGGTCAATTTGGATGGTGTGGGTCTCCTGGGTCCGGATCAGCAGGGAATAATTGCCTGGTTCGTGAGTCAAATTTACAAAGAGCAGCCCAAGCCGGTGAAATTTCTCTACTAGGGGCTTGGTTTGGCATTCGGGCGTCTGCTGAACCAGAATCCAATCAGGTGGGCCATGTTTGGCTAGATCTTCCTCTTTTACAATCCAGGTCAGGTTCTCCCAGCGCTCTATAGCAAAGGAGAGAACTGTGCCTGAAGGGGGCGTGATAGTTACTGATGCAGATTTAATGGTAGTAGTGCCTAGTAGGATGGTCATTCTAAAGGGGTCTCCTGCCTTCCATACTGCGGCCGACACTAAAATAACTTCACAGTATGGTCCGAAAGCCTCAGTGACAAATGGCGAGGTTTTGAAGTTGGCAGGGGTGGTATATCTGTCTACCACCGGGACTGCGGTGGGGGCTGGCCTTATACGGGGAAGAAACATACAAGGAATCGGAGCAAGTGGTGAAACTGTATCGGTAGGCGAGTAACAGACTAATTCTTGGGACATAGTTTTTACTCCCACACATAAAATAACAAGCTCTGGGGGTCGGATCCACTGCTCTTCGCAACTGCGGAAGTTAGTGCGGTCCGTGGGGGTGGTCATATTGATCTGCTGCACAACCTTGCAGACCATCATTTCATTTCCTGCCAGGGTATTGATACATCTCCAGTGGGGGTAGGGCATTAATTTGGACGGGCGTCCCTCTATTAGGGTGCCTGCCAGCACGAGCAAACACAGGGTAGCCAGGTGCCTCATCTCCTGGCCTTCTTTTTCCTTTTGTAGCGAAAATATCCTGGGGAGACCTGCGGATATAAGTACAGGTTCCCTGAGTTTATTGCAGCAAAATAAATGAAGTAAAGGGGGAAAAAGAAAAAGGGAGAGCGTTTTTCTGCCAGCACTATTTACTGGTTGGGGCTCGAACGAGAAGTCCCAGAGCACTAAGCGGGCCTTCCAGCTTGTTGCTCTGGGGAACTCCTGTGCGGGGGCTTCTTTCTAAAGCGTGTATATTTCAGAGGGTAGCGTCTTTGCGTCGGGCGAGGGTCGGCTGTGCGTTAGGCGGGATTATGCAAACTCGCCCCAGGGGTCCCTGGGTGCCTAGACTATGTGGCCTTCAGGTGCCCCTTGCTTGGTGGCGGGCTGCTTTTATTTTGCGGGCTGAGAGCTATCGGTCCGGCTCGGCCTGGCCTTGCCGCTTTTAAAACGAAAAAAACTAGAGAGCGGTTTCCAGCAACTATAAGGGTTGCTGCTAAAGGAGACCTTCGTTCTATTTTTCTGAAATGATTTTTAAGTAGGGGTGGTTAGGGTTAAAGGTATGTTTTATGATGGTTTGCTTTTGCTTTGCCTTTTTCCCTCTGCTTTTTTTTGCAGGACCTCATGTATGTATTTCAGCGGACCATATTTTTTCCTAGGATCAATTTTTGGAGGGACTCCCTCGGGAGGCCCCAATTTCATGTTAAAAGAAAGAAACACACAAAGCAAAAGCACACGGGCGTGGGTTATTTTCAGGTTGCCCTCACTTGGAAGGCCTGGCAGGGCTTCACTAAAACTTCAATATGTCTCCCCCCCTTCTTTTCCCTTGTGCGGCACGGGCAAGGGAAAAGATTACGTGGGGCGGGCGGCTGCTGGCGGAAAGGGCCGAAGTGGAGCCGAGGGTGCTCGGCGGCGTTTATCGAAAAGCGGCGGAGGCGGCCGAGATCTGCCGGCGCCACTGGGTCTGGGTTGTTCGGGGGTCATCTTGGCGCGGGGGATTCTGGCTATGTAAATGAGGCACGCTGCCCCTTGTGCGTGGCGAACGCACCCCAATAACACATTCCAGAGGTAACATATTAACAAAATACTGGCGGGTCTTTTACTTTTGCACTAAAAGCGTACTGGCTGGTGGCGCCGTATAGCAACTCACCATGACGAATATGAACATTAGTAAAAGAGGGGTATTGGGCTGTTTGGGGATCCTTTTCCAGGGGAGGCACGGCCCTCAAAGCCAAAGCCGACCATCATGCGAAAGCGTGGGTCTGGCAGGTGAGACCCCGAATCTACGTAGATGCGGGATCTTCACCAGCACGGCGGGTGATATATTTTCGAATACAGGGATCACCTTATTTGGTGATTCCACCATGTTCGAAAGAATGCAGTCACCTCTGGGCTAAAGCCTCTCCAAACACTTTCACACACAGCAAATCTCTTTTGCCTGTGCAATTTTGTTCCGAACATGCGGCTTACAATCCAATTAAGAATCACTTTCGGTGGTGGTCCTATTTGGCTTTGATTGCCGTGTCCTCTCTTAAGGGTCCCAACTGTGGGGCCCGCCTAATGAGGTTCAAGAATAGAACTGGAAAAACTTTTGACATTCACACCTACATCTACATATTCTACTGTTTCTTTATTCTAAAGCTACAAAGGTTTGGTCTAAGGGGACACAGGGTATCTCTGGCCCAGGGTGGAGGGATATCTGGCGGATCACCGGGCAGAGGGGGGCTGGGCTGGTGGCGGCTCCTCCAGGGTCATACACAGGGGGGGCGGTTTGGAGCGGCTTCCCTTTCCATTCTTTTAACTGAGAGGCGTGAAAGTATTTTAGCCAAGTGCCTCCTGTCTTTCTCTGGATGGCTACCTGATAGACGGCTGGGGAGACTCTTTTTGTGATGGGGACTGGGCCTTGCCATTTGGCTGCTAGTGAATGCGCCTTTTGCGAGAACTTCCTGTATAGAACGAGCTGTCCTTCCTCCCACTGCCTGGGGTTCCTGACCCATCCTAATTTGCGGTCCATATCTCTCTGAGCTGTGCCCAACTTCTGGGCCACTTGCATGTGGACGGCGTGTATAGATGAGAGCAGGTCTTGGACCCAAGCGTCATTGATCACTACGGGCTGCATATCGGAAGGGAGCTGCGTATCTAGCCAGAAGGCTTCCGGGAGCTGCATTCTTCGCCCTGTCATTACCATATGGGGTGTGAGCCCGTGAACTGCGGTAGTGCCTCTAATGGCCATTAGGATTATGGGGAGTTTTTCATCCCAGTCTCTCCCGGAGGAGCGAACCATCTTGCGGAGAGCCTCCTTGAGGGTCCGGTTGGTTCTTTCTATGGCGCCTGAAGCTTGAGGGTGGCCGGCTATGTGGAAGCGTTGCTGGATGCCTAGCGCCTTGCATAGCTCCTGGGTGACTTCTCCGATGAAGTGTGACCCTAAATCAGAGTCCATGACTCTCACGATGCCCCATCGCGAAAAAACATTATTAAACAGTAGTTTGGCTGTGGTGGCTGCATTGTTGCGCTTACAAGGAAACGCTTCGACCCATTTGCTAAAGGGGTCAATGCCAGTGAGACAGTAGCGATTGCCGCGAGCAGTGGGGGGAAGGGGGCCGATAAAGTCAATCTGTATGCGAGCCCAGGGTCCGTCAATTCTCTGATGCTGGAGGGGGGCTCTAGGTCCGGTGGGGTCTGCATTGACCATAGCGCAGGACAGACAGTTGTCCACCCATTGCGCTATTTCGGTGCGCATGCCAGGCCACCATCCAACCTCTTTTACCCTTTCCAGAGTCAGGTCCTTGCCTCAGTGTCCCTGCTCGTGGACAAACTGAATTAAGTCGGCCCTAACTTCCAATGGCACTACCCAGTGGCGTTCACCGGCTGCATCTACTGCCCAAACTATGCCTTCCTCCTCTCGGATTATTAGTCTTCCTGTCTGATCTCTTCCTGCGGTTAGGAGGTCAGCTACTTCTGGGTCAGATAGCTGTAGTTGTGCTAGGTCGAGTGTTCCTGCGGTTCCCTGAGCCTGGCTGCGGGCTTGTGCGCGGGTGGTGACAGGGTGGAGAGGACAATCGGTGGCTGATTCCGGTAGGGGAGCATTTTCAGTGGCGGCTGCCTTAGCTGCGAGGTCTGCCTGATCATTCCAATAAGCGGTCTCTGAGTTTGTCTTCTGGTGTCCCTTGACATGGGTAACCTGTGTTGGGCCTGAGCGGGACTGAAGGAGCGCTGCTACTTGCTGCCATAGCTGTAGGTGGGCTACGGGTTTCCCATCGCTAGCTCTCCACCCCTGATTCTGCCACACCGGGAGCCAGACCGTGGCGGCTTTGGCCGTCCAATCCAAGTCTGTGTAAATGGCAAGTGGGCTTTCTGGGGGCTCAAACTCAAGCACTGCCAGAAGCGCTTGCACCTCAGCCGCTTGGCTGGAATGGGGGCGGGCTGGACCTTTGAGGGTATGGGCGTCGCTCACTCGCACGGCGCCGTAGCCTGTCCGAGGGGAGCCTCCAACGTGAAAGGAGGAGCCGTCACAGAACCAGCATGTGAAGCCGTTCTGTCGGGCTTCCTCTAGCGGGACTCCCCAAGTAACTGGCCAGACAACCTGCGGTGGTGGGTCCAGGGGGCACTCGTGCTCGGTTCCGGTTACTAGCAGGCCATAGGGGGCTGGTGGCTCGGTGGTTTCCTTTTTAAACTCTACTCCGCGGTTGACCAGGGCCAGGGTCCACTGTGCTATGCGGGCGTTTGAGACTTGTCCGTCTTGTATCTTGCCAGACAGAATATATTTGAGAGGCGTGTGAGTGGTTTGAACTATTGTGCATGAGCCTCCTATGATAAATTCCCAGTGGGTCAGACTCCAAACTAGGGCAAGGCACGTCTTCTCGCATGGGCTAAACTTAGTCTCTACTGCGGTTAGGTTGCGAGAGGCATAGGCTACTACTCTAGCGGTTCCTGCTTGCTGCTGGGTGAGCGTGGCTCCTATGCTCTTGTCTGACACTGCCAACTGAATAAAGAATGGCTGGGTGACATCTGGATGGGCTAGGGCCGGGGCTGCGGCCAGACTGCGCTTCAGCTCGGCTAAGGCTGTCTGTTGCTCCGGTCCCCACTCCCAGGGAGTGTTCTTCTTGAGGAGAGCATAAAGGGGGCGAGCTTTGTCTGCAAAGGACTCGATGAAGTCTCGGGAGAAGTTAAAAGTTCCTAGAAGGGCTCTGAGGGAGGGGACATCGGTGGGTGCAGGCAGCTTGGAAATGACCTCCATTCGCTGGGCGTCCGGGGTGCGACCCTCGGGTCCCAGGGTCAGACCCAGGTACTTGACGCTGGTCTGAACCAATTGGGCCTTTTCCCTGCTTGCCTTGAACCCAGTCTCGCGGAGGAGTTCCAGGACTTCCCTGGTGATTTGGCGGGCTAATTCTTCCGTGGGGGCGTGGACTAAAATGTCATCCACGTAGCTCAGTACGTGGGGCCTCGAGGAGGGTTGGAGGCGTTCCCACATCTGAACTACATGGGCATGACAAATACTGGGGCTGGAGTGGAATCCCTGGGGTGTCCGCTTGAACGCGTACTGCTGGCCGCGGAAAGTGAACGCGAACTTATACCAGCAGGACTCATGCAACCGGATGGAGTGGAAAGCGTTGGCCAGGTCTATGACCGAGTAGAACCGGGACCCAGCGGCAATGGCCGTCAGGATCTCATTGTACTTGGCCACAACCGGGGCAACTGGAGGGGTGGTGGCATTCAGGGCACGGAAGTCGACCGTCATTCTCCAGGTCACTCCATCTGCTTTTAGAACTGGCCACAATGGGGCGTTGCAGATGGACTGCATCGGGAGTATGACGTCCCACTCAAGGAGTCCTTCTATGGTCTTGGCTATCCCTGCCTCAGCTTCCGCTGGGTACTTGTACTGTCATTGGGGAGGGGGGTCCTTTCCTTCTATCAGGACGCAGGCGCCCTTCACTATCCCACACTCGGCCTTGTCTGTCACCCATACTTCGGGAAAGTCCTGAACCCAGGGGTCTCCTGTGATGGGGGCGAGAGGAAGGGGGGCTTTAAGGGCTGCACATCGATGGACTGCATTAACAAAGTCTGGGCCTCCCGGGATGCGCCACAGGAGCCCGTTCGCTAAGTCAATGGTCAGTCCCTCGGCTCGGAAGAACGGCATACCCAAAAGTCCATCATCTTCTCCCCGGTTGGCGCATGCCGAAATCCGGGTGGCCAGGTTCCCAACGGAGAGGGGGATATCCTGCCAGACCGGGGATTCCTGCATGCCGCCTCCAAAACCGGCGAGCTGCATGGTGGTGGGGGTCTGAATTCCCTTTGCAACTAAGGTGGGCCGGAGTATATTAAGTGAAGCTCCGGTATCTATGAGGAGAGTGGCAGGCTTCTTCTTTTCCCCGGGAGTCCCGATCCCTGCCTTTACTGTCGGTCTCCCCCATGTGTCCGGCTTTAGTTTGGCAACTATGCCCACGGAAGGAGACTGGGACTCGGGGCATCCCTATTCCGATCCTGCACTCTGATCGGTGGAAGCGGCGCTTCCTCTAAAGGGGTTGTTGGGGCTCGGGCGTGGCCAGGGGCTCGGGGTGGCCAGGTTCCCAACGGAGAGGGGGATATCCTGCCAGACCGGGGATTCCTGCATGCCGCCTCCAAAACCGGCGAGCTGCATGGTGGTGGGGGTCTGAATTCCCTTTGCAACTAAGGTGGGCCGGAGTATATTAAGTGAAGCTCCGGTATCTATGAGGAGAGTGGCAGGCTTCTTCTTTTCCCCGGGAGTCCCGATCCCTGCCTTTACTGTCGGTCTCCCCCATGTGTCCGGCTTTAGTTTGGCAACTATGCCCACGGAAGGAGACTCGGACTCGGGGCATCCCTATTCCGATCCTGCACTCTGATCGGTGGAAGCGGCGCTTCCTCTAAAGGGGTTGTTGGGGCTCGGGCGTTCCCGGACCGCAGCTATCGGGGGACTCGAGAAGGGAGGGTCTGGCGGCAAAGGGGGCGCCGACGGAGGTACTGGGGGCTGCTGCTGGTCTTCCCACTCCATGATCGCCTTCATTAGAACGGACGTGGGCTTTCCATCGAAGAGCTCCATGTTCGCTCCAATGTTTTTGAGGCGCATCCAAAGTTCCCAACGGAGGGAGTCCCTGGACTGGGGCGTGCTGCCACGGTCCCGGTAGCCCTCGTGGTCGCCCTGCGATGCTCCCCAAGCGTTAGACTGATCTGGAGGCGGGTAGACCTGATGGTTGTACGGGTGCGATGCTCGCGAGTGAGAAGGGGCTATGGGTGCATCCTGTAGTCGGGGCTCATGGGGTCCTTGCTGGGAGGAGGAACTGTAACTCGGGGCGGGCGCAAAGGAGACCCCTGGACGGTAGTCCCTCGGTCCCCTTCCCCGGCTAAAGCTGCCGCTCCTTCCCCTCAGGATTCCTCCCCTGGCCTCGGAGTACGGGCTGCGTCCCTGTGGTCGGTACTGAGAGTGGGGGCCATGATTGGCATAGGTGACTGCACATATCGGCTCGCTCTCCTTCCTACGAGAGGCCGGGGGCTTCACATGGCGGATGGCGCCGGTTTCTCGCAACAGGCCAGCAATGCTTCTGATGCGAGCTTCCAGGTCTCCCCATGAGATGCTCCCGGGCTCTACTCCTGCTAGTGCTAGGCGGGTGGTACTATTGAGTCCATCCAAGACTGCTCTCCTGAATTCTAACTCGTCAAAGTCGGGTACATCGCTGGCATCCAGGTCCACTTCGTCTGCTAGCTCTGCAAGAAGCTGTTTCCTAGCTAAATATGCCTCTGGGTCCTCCCCAGGTTTCTGGGACTCCGCAATATACAGGGCTTTCAAGCTCTTGGTGGGCCACAGGAATGCACAAATTTCCTTAATTGCTCCATACTGGCTGCGTGTGGCTAGCCTTCGGTTAGAAATATAGGCATTGAGGGCCGAAACTATCTCAGAGGCGGCGCATTGGCGAGCCAGTTGGGCTACATCGGAACCACTAGCGGAAGGCTGAGAGGTGGTCACATGGGTGAACCACTGGATGGCTGTGTCTCGGTTTAGGGGTCCCATGCGATCTGCTATGGCTTGGAGCTCATCAGGCCTCCAATTGCGGGTTTCCTTAACGACCCGGTCTGTTTTCCTGCCAACCTCATCCATGGATACAATTTCCTTAGTAGCTATTGGATGGAGGGGCTGTGGGGCTTCCTCGGGCTGGGGCGATTGGGATGCCCAGCTATCCTTACTATCTTCTGGGAGGGCCAAGAGGGCTGAGGGGTGCACGGCGGAAATTACGGCCTGTTGCATCCCCAAGTGTCGCTTCAGGGCCTCTAGCTCCCTCTTACAAGCGGAATGGTCCGCGGCCGCGGTTTTAGACTGGTTGTGGTCCGCCATGAACCGGGCGGCATGGGTGAGCTTAGTAATCTCTTCTTGTCCCTCAGTTAATGCGTGCTCAGCCATGTCGGCACGAGCGGTGGCCACTTCAGCCTTGTGCTGAGCGTCCTGGAGGGCGGTAGTTAGTCCTTGCTTCTCTAATATGAAATTGACGCGTTCGGCGCGCCACTCAACTGCTTTCTCCTCATTGTCTCTTTCCTGTTCGACTAGTTTGGCCCTGAGACTCTGGATTTCTAGATGCAGGGCGTCCTGTTCTCGTTTGGCTTTCTCCTCTAGCTCCTTCCTCTCTTTGTCCTGGGCTGTTCTAAGCCTCTCTATTTCCTGCTCACTATCTTCCTGCGCTATCTGTAATTTATTTATCAGGGACACGCTGTCCTGTAAGGCAGTGAAAAGGGCCCAAGCTCCGTATCTGTCTTTCTTGCTCGACTTGGGTTTCTCCTTCTCACAAAAATCTTGGAAGGCGCTTCTGACTATCTGGAGCGGGTCGGGTCCCTTGAAGGAACCGGCTTCCCAAGGGCAATCTCCCTTCTTCACTAGCCACTTCTCCAGTCGGGGCACGGTGGGGTTTGCCCGGTACATTTTTACTTTCGTTTAAGGCTGATCTCGGGGGAGGTTAAAGAGTAGATCAGCGACACCAGGGGTGGGGCGATTAAAGCTGCTCAAGGGTTTTAACAACTTCTTCCTCTCTATGTTCCTTTTGGGAGGTTTATCCTTCCCTCAGGTCCTCAAGGGTTTTTACCAGGGGGTTTTAAGGTTCTACTTTTAGGCTCACAAGGGGATTTTTAAGGGTCCTACACTCGGTTCTCCACCGGGGGAGAAGGGAGAATTCCTATTCCCGTTTCAAGCTTGCCTACAAGCCACGGGACCAGCAAAGCTTACTGGCTCAGAGGGTGCTCTCAAGCTCTCTAAGCCCAAGAACAAAACGCTCGCTGCTTCCAAGCCTCTGCTCAGAAGCTAAAGCTCAGGGGTCTCCCAAGCCTATGTGCTCAGAAAACCAAAAAGGGTTCCCAAGCCTCTGCTCGGAAACTGCAATTAAGGGGGTCTCCCAAGCCTCTGCTCAGGCAACCAGAAATGCTCCCAAGCCTCTGCTTAGAAACTGCAAATGCTCCCAAGCCTCTGCTCAGAAGCCAAAATGCTCTCAAGCTCTCTGCCCAAGAACTAAACAAAGTGTCCCCAGGCCTCGTGCTCAGAGACAAACGGTTAAACTGTCTCCAAGCCTTGACCAAAAGACTGAAAGCGCTCAAGGACTGCCTCTGCAAGTCCCCAAGCAAAAGTGCTCAGGAGTAAAGCTTACTGTACTCCCAAGCGAGGTGCGCTCGAGAGTCCTAACAACTCCCAAGCAAAAGTGTGCCCAAGAGTCCCACTGACTCCCAAGCGAGGGGCGCCCACGAGTCTGACTTAAAACTCGCAAGCGGAAAAGCGCCCAAGAGTCTAACTTAAAACTCTTAAGCACGGTGCGGCCGGCTGCCGCGGGGCTTCAGGAACCTGGCTTCAGATTCCCAAAGCTAAACTGACTGAACAACCAAACGGACTATCGATCCCTTCACGTTTCCTCCGGAGCGGGGATTGAAGCCTAAGTGCTGGCAGGAACGGGGTTTGGACGGACTTAGGAGAGACGGGGGAGGGCAGAAGAGAATTTTATATGTGCTGCTTCAGGATATATATAAATCTATAGAGCCTACTTCTGGGATCCCACCCACATAGACGCGTTTAGGCGGCCCGGAAAGTGGCCAGGAACTTCACCAGTTCAGAGGTCCTCACCCACAGTACACCGGTTATAACGGCTGGAGGGCCTCGCAGTGCACCACAAAAGGCAAGTAGTCCAAAGCTGGCTGAAGGAGGAAATGGGGGAAAAGCCAACCCACAAGATAGAGATGCTCGCTAGAGCCACACACACTCACACTTTTAATTCCCTGAGCTAAATTGCGCTCTTTGCACTGAGGTCTGGAAAATTTTCCTCTAAGTCAGTTCGCCGAAGACACGCGTGTCGACTCACGTGTATTCACACGAACTGGGTTATGCCCGCATTCTCCACCAGTAAACTGTTACCAGAACTGCTTTTTATTATGACTTCCGGTTTGGGATTCATGGAGGTCTAACGCAGCTCCATTTGTGGAGCTGACCGGATTGCCGTTTTAACCGGCCGGAGGGGTGAAAATAACCCGCGGCCGACTGCTCTCAGGCGGGGAGCAGGCAAAGAACGCTCAAGACCCTAGGGTGAGCTAGATCTCGGACGAGGGGGGGCTCTACACAAGGAGTCTCCCCCCCGATCCTTGAGGTCCCACCTTGCGACGGGTCGGCTATAATCTCTGCGGCAATTTTGGGGCCAATTCGGCTGGCATAAGACCTACATACCCAAGCTTCGATCGGGGAGGGAAGTCGAGAGGAGAATTTAAGATCGAAACAGCGATTACAACCCGAGAAAGTTGAAGAGAAGGTAAAGATCGCTATCTCTTGAAACGGGACAGATTGACAAAAACAGAGAGGAAAGAAAGTAGATTTTTAAACTGCAACAGACTAGTGAAAAGGAGGTGAAGACTCGGCAGGAGTTGTATTTTAAAAGAGACTAAGTTTAAAGAAGTTATTACAAAAATCGGACTATTGTTTTGAATACCTGTGGTTTTGGAGCTGTGGGAAAAAGACACCATCGCGAGACCTGCTGTGGGAAGACGGGAGACAGGAAGTGCGTAACAACAATAGAGTGGCTGGAGGGAAGCGGCCCTTGCCAAAGGACAGGAAGTGGGGAATCGCTATCTTTGAAAGTGGAAGGGTCGTGGCTTCAGCGGAAGAGGAAGTAGGCCATCTTGGATTACAATAACATAGAGAAACCATAGAGAAAAGACGCCCGACATTTTGGATATAAAAAATTAATTTTGGCAAAGATTGGGACATTTAAAAAAAAGGAAAACGTTTAATTATACGCCACGGAGCTGAGGAAGAGAGCAGATTCGTGGGAGCGAGCTAAAGCAAGCCCCACGATGTCGAAAAAAGAGTGGCAATCGGCAATAGAAAATTTGGACAAAAAACTTATAGACATGATGAAAGAACTTAAGGACACGAAATTGGAGCTTATTAAAGAGGTCAAGGAAGTTACACAGACAGTAAAGTCGGAGCTGTCAGAAGTGAAAAAAGGCGTGGAAACGATTAGCAGTGAATTACAAGGAACGCAGCAGAGAGTTAAAACAGTAGAAGACGCGATGGAGAATTTAATAGACACGCAACAAACAGAGATGAGGCTGGTGAAGGGGAGGATGTCAGTTGCAGAAACTAAACACATGGAGAAGCAGCTTCGTTTTCGTGGTCTGCCAGAAGTGGAAGGGAAGTCAGCGCAAGAACAGATGACTGAGGTGTTGGCTGATTACCTGGGGAAGGAGGAGGAGGAAATTGTGGCTATCCTAGATGTGGCGTATCGTGTGAACTCGAGAATTGCAACCCAGAGGAAACTACCAAGGGATGTGATTGTGCAGTTTACAACTAGAAATATGAAAGAGAGGATTGTGACAAAACAATTTCAAGATCCATTGGAGATTGATGGCAAGACGATTATTATAATGAAGGAACTGCCCAGATCAGTGTTATTGGACAGGAAAAAATATAGAGTGCTAATTCAGACTTTGAAGGACATGAATATCAGATACAGATGGGAGTTACCGGAAGGAGTGTCCTTTGAGTTTGGAGGGGCAAAAAAACGCATCAGATCTGAGCGGGAGATGGAGAGATTTATCAAGGACAATGAAAAAGACTTACCAACAAAACCATGAATATGGAGTGTAAAGTATTATCTTGGAATGTAAATGGACTAAACTCACCGAATAAGAGAAAAAATATTTTTCATTGGCTATTAAAACAAAAATGTGATATTGTTTGCTTGCAGGAGACCCATATTAGAAAACAGGATGTAAAATATTTAAAATCTGGAAAATTGGGCAAAGAATTTGTAGCGGCTTCCAACAAGAAAAAAAGAGGAGTGGTGTTGTATATAAAAGAGGAGCTGCAGCCAAAACTTGTTATGAGAGATGTGGAAGCTAGATTTGTAGCAGTGGAATGTAATTGGAACTTAAAGAGAGTGTTGGTAGTCGGACTTTATGCACCTAACGGTGCAAAGGAAAGCTTCTTTGAGGACTTAAGGAAGCACCTAGACGATCTTGTATATGACCAGATAATTCTTGCTGGAGATTTCAATGGAGTGACAGATTTGGAACTAGACAAAAAGACTACAAAAGCACAAAAGAAAAGAGGACTATTGCCAAAGCTTTTTTTTGAGTTGATTCAACAAGAGACTCTCGAAGACGTATGGAGGAGAGAATATCCTAAAACCAGACAGTTTACTTTTTATTCTGCAAGGCATCTTACATTATCAAGAATTGATATGATCTGGGCCTCAAAGGACTTAGCGTTATGGACTAAGGAGGTAGAAATAATGCCGATGGTAGGCTCAGATCACAACCCAATTATGTGGAAATTTGGAAAAAGGAGAAAAAGGAAAGCCTGGAGAATAAATGAGGACTTGTTACAGGAAAGTGAGAATATGGAAACATTGAGAAGAGAGACTAAGTTTTTTATACAATACAACGTGAATAAAGAAGTACCAACCAGTAAAGTTTGGGACGCGTACAAGGCGGTTGTAAGGGGCATACTAATGGACTTAAATGGCAGAGCAAGGAAAAAGAAAGAGGAGAAGAGACAAGAGATTGAGGAGAAAATAAAGGCCAAAGAAGCACAGTTAAAAAAGAGACCAGGGAAAAAGAAAATACATCAGGAAATCAAAATTCTTCAAGAACAGTTAACAGCAATGAGTAATAAAGAATTGGAGTGGAACCTTAAAAGACTGAATCAAAAAGCTTTTGAGGGTGCTAATAAACCTGGGAAATATTTGGCATGGCAATTGAAGAAGAAAAGGGAAAAGAAAATAATAAATAAAATCTGTGAAGAAAATAAAACGTACCTGGAGCAGACTACCATTAGTAGAGCCTTCTATAAATTCTATGCGAAGCTGTATAATAAAAAAGAAGTAACCAAAGAATCAATAGCATCATATTTGGAGAAAACTAAACTTCCAGAGATTTCGGAAGCTTGGAGAAACAAGTTGAACAGTGAAGTAACTGATGAAGAAATAAGTAAGGCAATACAATCCGCAAATCTAGGAAAGGCGCCAGGGCCAGATGGACTTACGGCTAAATTTTATAAGACAATGGCCAACGAACTGGCACCATTCCTAAAAGAGGTGATGAACGGAGTTTTCAGGGATCAAAGAATTCCAGACACTTGGAGCGAAGCGAATATATCATTGATCCCAAAAGAGGGCCAAGATCTGACTAACGTGAAAAATTACAGGCCTATATCATTACTTAACAATGATTACAAAATTTTTGCGAAGATATTGGCGGAGAGACTGAAGGGGTGGCTCTCGGAAGTCATAGAGGAAGAACAAGCAGGCTTTTTGCCGGACAGACAAATAAGAGACAATTTAAGGACAGTGATCAATGCTATTGAATACTATGACAAGCGTTGTGATAAAGAGGTTGGTTTCTTCTTTGTAGACGCTGAAAAAGCGTTTGACAATTTAAACTGGGACTTTTTGTTTGCCACTATGGAAAAGCTACAATTGGGAGAAAGATTCATCAGAGCAATTAAAGAAATTTATAGAGACCAGACTGCAGCAATTGTAGTGAATGATGAATTGACCAAGAAATTGACGATTAGTAAAGGAACAAGACAAGGTTGCCCGTTATCTCCATTGTTGTTCATTTTAGTATTGGAGATTCTGATGATACAAATACGACAAGATGAGGAAATACGAGGAATAAAAATAAAGGACTATTCATACAAGGTTAGAGCATTTGCAGATGACATAATGTTAATTGTAGAAGATCCATTGGAGAACATGCCAAAAGTGATAGATAAGATCAAGGAGTTTGGTGATTTGGCAGGTTTCTTCATTAACAAAAAGAAGTCAAAGATACTATGTAAAAACATGACTAAGCAGAAACAACAATTGTTAATGGAAACAACGGACTGTGAAGTAACTAGTAAAGTGAAATATTTGGGAGTTGAGCTGACTGCAAAAAATATAGATTTGTTCAAGAATAATTATGAAAAATTATGGACTCAGATAGAGAGAGACTTGATCAAGTGGAATAGACTGAATTTGTCATGGTTGGGCAGGATTGCAGCAGTTAAGATGAACGTGTTACCAAGAGTAATGTTTTTGTTACAGACAATACCAATCATCAGAGACTCTAAACAATTTGAAAAATGGCAGAGGAAAATATCAGATTTTGTTTGGGCAGGCAAGAAGCCTCGAGTGAAAGTAAAAGTTCTACAAGATGCAAAGGAGAGAGGCGGAATGCAACTGCCCAATCTGAGACTTTACCATGATGCAATCTGCCTAGTTTGGCTAAAAGACTGGATGACATTAAAGAATAAGAAACTATTAGCCCTAGAGGGATATAAAAAAATTTTTGGATGGCACGCATACCTATGGCATGACAAAGTAAAGGTCAACTCGATGTTCCTGCATCATTTTGTAAGGAGAAGTCTATATACAATCTGGAAGAAGTACAGAACTTACCTACAAGAAGGAACCCCCTTGTGGGTGGTTCCATATGAGGTGATAGATCCGAGAGCTGTGGATAATGAACAACAATGTTTAACGTACAAAGAAATAACTAAGATTGAAGTATCTAAACTTAGAATAAAGACGCAAGAGGAACTATCACCTAACTATGATTGGTTTCAGTATAGACAGATTAGAGACTTATACAACTCGGACTTTGCAAAAGGGGGCATACGAACAGAGAACTCGGAACTAGAGCAGACCCTTCTTAAAGAAGACAAGAAAAGAATATCCAAGGTATATCAAGTACTGTTGAAATGGTATACTGAGGATGAGATAGTTAAAACACAGATGGTGAAATGGGCTATAAACTTTAATAAAGAAATAACAATGGAGGCATGGGAATACTTGTGGAAAACTACAATGAAGACAACGACATGTATTAATATTAAAGAGAACATTTTCAAAATGATCTATCGTTGGTACATGACACCAAAGAAGATTGCGCTAGGGAATTTGAATACATCTAACAAATGCTGGAAATGTAAGAAACATGAGGGCTCCCTCTATCATATGTGGTGGTCGTGTGAGGTAGCTAGGCAGTTCTGGGGGGAAATAATAAGAGAAATGAGTGAAATTTTACAGTTTCAAATAAATAAGAACCCAGAACTCCTGCTGCTAAACTTGGGAATGGAGGGAATTCCAGCCCATCATAGGACGATGATATTTTATATGACTGCAGCAGCTAGACTTTTGTATGCGCAGAAATGGAAAGTACAAGAAGTGCCAACTATTGAAGATTGGATCTACAAATTGCTGTACATGGCTGAAATGGACAAGATGACAAGAAAACTGAGAGATCTGGACTCAGGGCAGTTTAACACAGACTGGGAGAAGCTGAAACAATATCTGGAGAAGAAATGGGAGGTGGGAGGAAAACTGTGGCAGTTTGAGAACTACTGAAGTATAATAAAAGTATAAAAGAGAGGGGTGACTTTACCGGGGGAGGAAGAGAAATGTGAATTTATAAGCAGTTAGATTAATTGATCGAGATATATATAGATATGTAAAGATTAAGTGATAGAATACTGATAGAGAATAATTAATGATAAGGTTTAAACATGAGGATTGAGTAACTAACAATATTTTCTTTCTCTGATAAGATTTATATGCACCAAACTGAATGCATAGAAGAGTTAAATTGATTGATTATGTGATAAGTTAGATAGAATTACCATAAAAAGATGAAATGAGTAATATATAGAGAATAAATCAAATTGTTTGATTTAAATGTGGGAAATTTTTATGGTTTACGATGTATAGGTTTATGATATATAGAAATATTCAAAACTGGAAAATGGGATAAATTGGTTATCTAAAGACGTACGGTTTGGGTGTATAATAAGTAAAGGAGTTAAAGATGTACTGCTTAATATAATGGAGAATGTATATTTGTTTTAGACAGATGAATTTTATAGAAGTAAGGGAAAAGGGACAGAGGGTGGGAAAGCTGTTGGAAGTCAACAAAAGGGGGGGAAAGGGAGGGGGTTAGAAACGAAAAATTAGGGGAAAATTGAATGTAATGTAAAAATAATAATGCTCTAACCCAATAAAAAATTTTTCAAAAAAAAAAAAGAACTGCTTTTTATTATAATGGGGAATTAGCTATAGCAGTCTGTAACTTTAATATTAAGCGAGGATCATAACCTATGTATACGGAGGTCCCGATCCCAGACACTCTAGTGAAAAAGAGGCAGACAAGGAGTAAGGTCCAAACACGTGTATTGAGTGTGGCGTAAGCCTAGCTTGCACAATCATACAAAGAACATACAAGGTCTAAGAAATATAGAGTAAGAAATACAGAGACGTTCGCATTAGCGGGTTCCCAACGATGATAAGGGAAATACTCACAATCCTGGAGCGAAGCAGAGACACAGCAGCGAGGGTGGCCCAATGCCAGCACTGGGACCACAGACGGACAGCAAGGAGGTCTGGATAGGGAATGGCCGAGGCACCGAGTGGTCTGGGAGACCAGCTTAAATACCCCAAAATGTACCCTGGGGCTGGTGCTGTACTTGGTGGTTCTCACAGTTTAAAACAAAGGGTCTAATGGGTTACTGAATGGCTTGGATGGGCCACTTTGGTAATCAGATTGTGATAAGTGACACCTCAGGAAGAGGGGACAAAAGAGGGAGGGGGAAATCCAAGTGGGCTGAAAGGATGTTCCAGCGGACAGGGCTTGTCCTGATGTCATCAGCTTCTGGAATGCGGAGGTTTCTTTGAGATGCATTCTCTAAGTGCTTGGGATGGTCGGCACTTAGTTCCTTCTCCGGGGCGGCTCCTAAGATATGCAGAGCGGGGCGAGGGGCTCTCGCTGCGGACGTGGTGTGCCCGCTTCGCCGAAATGGCTTCTCAAAGCAGTCTTCTTCCCAGGGTCTTCTGGCTGCCTGAGAACATGGATGCCGGCTGGGCATAGCTGGGGCTGGATAGCAGGCTGCCCGGTAGCGAGGGCAAGCTCGGCGACCGGCCCGCGGGAGGCTCCAGGCGGGAACTGACCAGGGAGCGCCTAGCCAGGCTCGCTGGAGGTTTCCCCGGCAGGCGCCCGGCTGCTAGCAGCGGCTTGGGCCCATATGAGGCAGGCTTCCATGGAGGCAGGGGGAACAGCACACAAAACACAGTCCAAAGCAGGGAACAGGCACGGTCCGTGGCAGATGGCAATGCAGGCACGGGGCACACTTGTAACAGAGTCCAAACACACACTGGGAATTCCAGATACAGGTCAGGGCAGGGCTGCCCAGAAAGAGAGTCCTTGGTGCAGTTATCCAAACATGGAGTCAGTAAACTACACAGTCTATTACAGCAGCAGGGTAATTGACACGCAGGCAGGAAACTGACACGTGTACAGAACACACACGTGCAAAGCAGTCTTTGGTGCAGCAGTAAAACAGTGATGCAGGAAACTCTAACACAGTTCATAGCAGGCTTTAAAGCAGGGGAGGGGGCCTACTTGGCAACAGTGTGTGAAAGAGAGTACTCAAATGCTATTCTGGTGGATTTTTCAATGTTAGCAAAACACCCTTCACAACTCTGAGTTGTAACAGTTTCCATGTAAGAATGTAAGTTCAGCCATGCTTGATGTAATTCAGCAATGTGTTTCAACCCTCACCTGCTAACACTCTCCAGCAACTGACAATCTACCTCTGAACCTGGAAGCTCCATTCAGCCATTATGCCCAGTAGCCAATGATAGATCTAGGCACCATAAAATGTGTCCAATCTCCTGTTAAATCCATCAAACACAGTACTTATTACCATATCTTTTGGCTGGGAAGTCCACAACTCAACTCTCTTGTTGTGTGAAGATGGTACCATATTGCCAAGCACATAAAAGAGCCAGACTACACATTACTTACCTCAATCAGAGACTACTAGAAATGGCCTCCCACTGCATACCATTATCATCACATTATTCTACTCATTTTCCACTAGTGAAAGGCACTTCTGTCAGTAGAATGGAACTTCCTTGCCTCACCCATACTGCTACCACTCATTGGTCTCCCTGAAATGCTATTTCTCAAGACCAAACAGGGGACCCTCAAGAAAAGCATGCAGGGCAAATCAAGAGTATGCAGTGGGAAGGGGAAGCAATGGACATTCCCCCTCCACTTCCATTCACAGAAAAATTAGCCTGGATCTAATCCTACATGCTTAATTCTAGGGACAACTGTTGAAATATTGGTTTTGTGTGTGTGTGCATGCATATATATTTAAAAAATACAAAAATGATGGCTTAGATCCATCCAGGGTTTTTTTTCAGCTGGAACGCGGTGGAACGGAGTTCCAGAACCTCTTTAAAATGGTCACATGGCTGGTGGCCCCGCCCCCTGATCTCCAGACAGAGGGGAGTTTAGATTGCCCTCCACGCCGCTGAGCGGCACAGAGGGCAATCTAAACTCCCCTCTGTCTGGAGATCAGGGGGCGGGGCCACCAGCCATGTGACCATTTTCTCCAAGGGCAACCCACTGAGTTCCACCACCTCTTTTCCCAGAAAAAAAGCCCTGGATCAATCCAAGAGTAGGTGGAAGGGATTCTGCTCATGAAGCACAATTTTCTCAGTTCCCCTCTTCCTGCCACTGTCCAAAATGCTCCCTTGAATGCTGTTCCTGGGGCAGGAGCAGCATTTCAGGAGACATTTTGGAGTTCAGCAAGAATGGAGAGGCAAGAAAGTCATACCCCAGACAATGAAATCCTTAGGCCTGTGGGAACATTCAGCTGGATTTAAGCCAATATTTTGCAAACACAACCATTTTGGTCTGTGTATAAGCCAAGATTGTTACAGCTTGGATCCTATGCAGTGTGAGCAGGGCTGAACTGCATAAACAGCAGCTTTCCTGCTTCCCACTGCAGTCTTCTATGATCACTGAAATTTTGCCCCACAAGTCAGTGCTCCTGCAGGAACATTATGGAGGTTGAACTGGGGTGTCACAGCAAGAGGGCAGAATGGATAAAATTATCCTTCCTCTCTTCCAGGAAAGGAAATGCCTAACATGAGTGAAATGGAGGTTAGGATCAAAGCCTCTGTGTTTGCAAAATATGACTTGGCAGAACAGATGGTTTTTAAAAGCAAGCAATCAAACAGAATGTTTAAATAGAATAAATAACTGTTAAGTTTCTTCTGTTTGCAAGCAAGCTTCACACAATTCTTTCCCTTAAAAAGGGAAGGAAATAAAATTGATCAGTGCTGATGTGTTCATTTATCCACATGTTGCAACTGCTCCATATGTGAAATGGTCTGTACTGTGGAGCTGAGGAAATCGAATGATATAGTACCCAGGTTACAAACTGAGCATTAGCACACAGTGCAGTAAGTGGTTGGATTCTACTGTCTGATTTATCCATCGTTGTTTGTCATTTTCTGATGTTAAGCCAAATTCACATGAGCCACTTAAAGCACTTTTCAGCCCCTCTGCTGCTAATGATGTTCAAGTGAAAAATATAGAGAGGTTTAAATGTTAGTGGTTTGGCCTTTTGATATGTGAAGAATACAAAGGCAGATTTGTGGACATGTACTGGTTTTCCGAATAAACGAATAAACATTTTGATCTTGTTGAGCTTGTCAGTGCATGTATGCTTCGGTTCAGAGGAGTTAGCCGTGTTAGTCTGTGGTAGCAAAATCAAAAAGAGTCTTAAAGGTGCTACTGGACTCTTGTATGCTTTGGCTGTAAGATTTAAATCATATACAGTGTGTTGTGCATAGTTATGGGCACGAACTGAAAAAACCCCCGAACAAGCTGTTCGTTGTTCATTGCCATCCACGAACAATGAATAGTAACAAACATGACCCTGTTCACAAACATGTTCGTTGTTCGTGGCCCCTTAAGGATCCCTTTAAACTATCAGCTGGCAGATGGCAAGGGGCATTCCCCCCAGCCTCCTGCCAGCTGATAGTTTAAAGGGCCCTTTCTTGCCATGTGCAAGGGGCAGGGCCCTTTAAACACCCCACAAACGGACCTTGCCAATGTCCAATACCCACCAAATTTGCAGGGGACATAGTCCTCACTGTCCTCTGAAGACCCTCCAAGTTTCAGAGAGATTGCATCCCAGAAAAGGCATGATCCATGTGTTCCCCCCCTTTGCTGTCATTTTCTGTTCACAGTGGCAAAAACAGAACTGCCTGTTGGAAGGCAGCTACTTTGAGAGGTTACAAACTGACCTTCCCAATGTCCAATACCCACCAAATTTGCTGAGGATATATTCCTCACTGTCTTCCAAAGACCCCCCCAAGTTTCAGAGAGATCGCACCCCGGGAAAGGCACGATGCATGGGTCTCCCCCTTTGTTGTCATTTTCTCTTCACAGCGGCAAAAACGGGACTCTCTGCTGGAAGTACTTTGAAGGGTTAAAGTCAGAAGGAAAGCCAGAAGGAGTTCAGACAGAGTTCAGTCCCTGCCGTTGCCAGGGGAATTGATTGAAAGGCCCCAGACTGTCTGGCTTGATGAATGGCTGACGAAGGCAACGAACGAGGCTTGCAACGACCACTTGTTTGTTTAGAATGGAGCCTCATGAATGGCTTGTTTGCGAACAGACAAACAGGATGTTTGTGGGTTTTTTCTGTTCGTAATGCTGTTTGTGCCCATGTCTAGTTGTGAATACAGAATTTTATAACTACTTGTGAGTGTACACTACTTAAATTGTAACATATGAGGTCTCAGCTGAAGGTACCACAGATACTTTGGTGTGTTCAGTTTACTCTTTTAACAGAACTTGTGTTGTTGTTGTTGTTGTTGTTGTTGTTGTTGTTGTTAAGTTTATAGCTCTCCCCCCCTGCAAGCAGGCTCAGGGGGGCTACAGCAGTAGATAAAATTACAGTAAATAGACAATAAAATCACAAACTGATTTTCCACAGCTTAATTACCAGTAACATAGATGGGCCCCCTTCCCCTTTCCCTTCACATCATACACATAAAAAGAGGGTGAAGGTGTGAATTTATAATTCAACTTTAGTTCATAATACATGGGAGAGGAGATGATCATATAGCCCCTTTGCTAGTAGGAGACCGGTAGGGAGGCTGATTAGATGGCTCCTTTGCTGGCCTCAACCATATGCCTGGTGGAATATCACCGTCTTGCAGGCCCACCGAAAAAATACAAGATCTTGGCAGGCCCGAGTGTCTTCTGACAGAGAGTTCTACCAGATGGGGGTCAGGACAGCCTTGGCCCTGGTCGAGGCCAGTCGAGGCTCCCTGGGGCCAGCGACAACCAGTAGCTGTTTATCTGCAGATCTAAGTGATTTCTGGGGTACATAAAGGGAGAGGTAGTCCCTCAGGTATGTTGGTCCCAGTCCGTTTAGGGCTTTATAGGTCAGGACCGAAACCTTGAACCTGATCCAGAACTCCACGAGGAGCCAGTGTAGCTGCTGCAGAGTTGGTGTCACATGCTCCCTGAATGGGATTCCCATCAGGACCCATGTGGCAGCATTCTGGACCCACTGCAATTTCTGGGTCAGGCCCAGTGGAAGCCCTGCGTAAAGCGAGTTACACTAATCTAATCTGGAGGTGACCATTGCATGGATCACTGTTGTTAGGTCATGGGCAGTAAGACAGGGGGCAAGCTGCCTGGCCTGCCGAAGATGGAAAAAGGCAGACCGGGCAACTGCCATGACCTGGGCCTCCATTGATAAAAAGGAGTCCAGCGTTACACCAAGGCTCCTGACCAATGGAATGGGCACAAGTGGTGCCCCATCAAATGCTGGGAGCTGGATCCCCACTAGGCTTGCCAATCCCCCGCCCGGGGTGAGGGATCCCCTGCTTACACCTCCTCCCCCCTGACCCCACTTACCTGGCCAGCAGGGGGCGCACCCCCGGGTGCCCCCCTGCTGGCACAGTGCACCCCACCACAGTGTGCCTCTGCGTTCTGCAGTGGGCCCGTTTCAGGCCAAATCAGGACCGGGGGGGATATAGCCCTTTGGTGAGCATGGAAGCGCATGACGGGTCACTCTTTGACCCACATGTTGATGTCATTTCCCAGAAGTGATGTCATCACGCACACTGGGAGCACACGAGTGGAGAATTGCACTGAAGACTTCAGAGGGTAAGTGCTAGGATCCCAATCCCCCACCAGGGGACTCAAGAGACCTGGCAACCCTAATCCCCACATCTGCCATCCCATGACCCAAGTACAGGACCTCTGTCTTCTCGGGGTTCAACTTCAGTCTGCTCTGCTTCACCCATCCAGAGATGGCCTCCAGAGCTCTATTTAGGGCATCGGGAGCAGAGCCAGGCTGGCTGTCTATCAACAGATACAACTGGGTGTCTCTGTACCAGCTGGGCAAGGGAGCGCATATAAAGATTGAACAACAGAGGGGAGAGTATCACCCCCTGCAGCATGCCATACACCAATGGTTGGCTTGCTGATAACCTCTACCCCAGCACCACCCTCTGTCCCCGACCATGGAGAAAAGAGAGAAGCCACTGCAAGGCAGTCCCTCAAATCCTTACATTGGCAAGGCAGTGGGTCAACAGTTCATAGTCGACCATGTTGAACACTGCTGAGAGATCTAACACCAGCAACGCTGACCCACCTTGACCCAGATGCCTACGGAGAACATCCATGAGGACAACCAGCACTATCTCAGTCCTGTGACCTGGGCGGAAGCCGAACTGGAAAGGGTCCAGGACCGATGCATCTTCCAGGAAACCCTGCAGCTGCTCCACCACTTCCCACTCAATCACCTCACCCAGAAACAGGAGGTTTGAAACTGGGCGGTAACTGGATGGGTCAGTGGGGTCCAAAGTAGGCTTTTTCAAGAGGGACCTCACTGTGGCTTACTTTAATGAAGTAAATGTGCTCATTCCCATATGGTATGTTTTTTAAAACTAATATATATGGATAGTCAAGGAAAAGATAGAAACCCATTTGTCACAAAAGGAATACAACTTCGTGAAATTATAGAGGCTCTTTGGAGGGGACAGTTTGTATTTTTGTAGTAAGGGACACAAGGATTAACAAGGATATTAAAGGACCACTTGTCAGGGCTTGCCGCGACTGCCGCTGGGCGTGGCACTGGGCGGTCTGCTCCTGACGTCACAGGGGGGCCAGGGATTCTGCAGGACCCTGCTCTGTGGAAGGAGGGGCGGTATACCTCACCCAGACTCCCTCTCAGTCCACTCGCTGGCCTGCTCAACCTGGCCTGCTTATCCCCTGCATCCTCCTTCACCTCCTTCCAGAACTCTCCCCCAAGCCTCCACCCTTGCATCCTACTGCTCTCACTCCACATGATCACTCCTCACTCACACCCACCACCCCAGAGCTCTTCCTAGCCACCTTATATAGGGCTTCCTTTCCCCGCCCCGCCCTCCTTCTAGGCTTGTGCCCTCTCCTGACTTGGCCCAGCTGTGCCTTCCCTCAGGTGTTTCCCTCCTACCACTAATCCCTTCTTGGCTTCCTTGCCTTGCTGGCAGGGTGGGATTGAATGCAAGCCATCCCCGGCTGAGGTCTCCTTGGCCTTGCTCATGAGGAGCTGCCCCAGCCGGCTTCGGTGCTGCTGAGCCTGCCTGGCCTTGCTCACGAGGAGCTGCCCCAGCTGGCTTCTGTGCTGCTGAGCCTGCCTGGCCTTGCTCACGAGGAGCTGCCCCAGCTGGCTTCTGTGCTGCTGAGCCTGGCCGGCCTTGCTCGCGAGGAGCTGCCCTGGCCAGCTTCAGTGCTGCCTGTTGGTTGATGCCGGACGGGGCTACCCATCTCCTCCCCCAGAATGCCTGTGGCAGCTCCACCTGGAGGGGCTTGGCTCCTAGCACCTCCTGAGCCAGGCTGCTGTTGTCTAGCCAGGGTGTGGCTCTGGGCTGTAGTGGCTGCTTCTCCTCCTTGGAAGGTAAGGGCTTTGTTTGGGCTATTGCTGTGTCCCTATTCCCCCTGCCTTGGCCCTTTTCCTCTAGCCTGCTTAGCCCCCTCTCCTCCCCCTGGGGGGTGGGACTAGCTGGCTTCTCCCTGCTCCCTCCAGCCTTCTGAGGCTTTGGCCTTTCTCCCCTTCCCCCTGGAGCAGGCAGGTTCTGGCTCTGTTTGCCAGACAGAGCGGTTGAACTGCTGTCTCCCGGCTGCCCCCTGCCGCTGCCTGTC